>NC_073313.1:290342988-291008721 GCF_027595985.1 Sorex araneus | reverse complement strand
GAAAGAAAGAAAGAAAGAAAAGAAAGAAAGAAAGAAAGAGAGAGAGAAAGGAAGGAAGGGAGGGAGGAAGGAAGGAAGGGAGAGAGAAAGAAAGAAAGAAAGAAAGAAAGAAAGAAAGAAAGAAAGAAAGAAAGAAGAAAGAAAGAAAGAAAGAAAGAAAGAAAAGAGAAAGAAAGAAGGAAAGAAATAAAGAAAACGAAAGAAGGAAGGAAGGAAGGAAGGAAGGAAGGAAGGAAGGAAGGAAGGAAGGAAGGAAGGGAGAGAGAAAGAAAGGAAGGAAGAAAGAAAGAAAGAAAGAAAGAAAGAAAGAAAGAAAGAAAGAAAGAAAGAAAGAAAAGAAAGAAAGAAAGGAAGAAAGGAAGGAAGGGAGA
The DNA here is from genome assembly GCF_027595985.1 of Sorex araneus. Classification (NCBI taxonomy): domain Eukaryota; kingdom Metazoa; phylum Chordata; class Mammalia; order Eulipotyphla; family Soricidae; genus Sorex; species Sorex araneus. The sequence goes on along the minus strand of NC_073313.1, from coordinate 291,008,350 downwards.
GAGAAAGAAGAAGAAAGAAAGAAAGAAAGAAAGAAAGAAAGAAAGAAAGAAAGAAAGAAAGAAAGAAAAGAAAGAAAGAAAGAAAAAAGGAAGGAAGGAAGGAAGGAAGGGAGAGAGAGAAAGAAAGGAAGAAAGAAAGAAGAAAGAAAGAAAGAAGAAAGAAAGAAAGAAAGAAAGAAGAAAGAAAAGAAAGAAAGAAAGAAAGAAAGAAAAAGGAAGGAAGGGAGGGAGGAAGGAAGGGAAGGAAGAAAGAAAGAAAGAAAGAAAGAAAGAAAGAAAGAAAGAAAGAAGAAAGAAAGAGAAAGAAAGAAGGAAAGAAATAAAGAAAACGAAAGGAAGGAAGGAAGGAAGGAAGGGAGAGAGAAAGAAAGGAAGGAAGGATGAAAGAAAGAAAGAAAGAAAGAAAGAAAGAAAGAAAGAAGAAAGAAAGAAAGAAAGAAAGAAAGAAAGAAAGAAAGAAAGAAAGGAAGGAAGGAAGGAAGGAAGGAAGGAAGGAAGGAAGAGAGAAAGGAAGGAGAAAGGAAGGAAGAGAGAAAGAAAAGAAAGAAAGAAAGAAAGAAAGAAAGAAAGAAAGAAAGAAAGAAAGGAAGGAAGGAAGGAAGAAAGGAAGAAAGAAATAAGAAAGAAAGAAAAAAAGAAAGAAAGAAGAGAAAGAAAGAAAGAAAGAAAGAAAGAAAGAAAGAAAGAAAGAAAGAAAGAAAGAAAGAAAGAAAGAAAGAAAGAAAGAAAAAGGAAGAAGGAGAATGAAAGGAAAGTCAACACAAAACAAAAAACAAACTCAACCCAGTACCATAGTCCATCAACCTTAGGACTTAGGACAATGGTGAAGAAAGTGAGGAGTCCAGGGTACACATGTTTTCTCTCTCTCTCTCTCTCCTCTCTCTCTTTCTCTCCCTCTCTCTCCCTCCCTCCCTCCCTCCCTCCCTTCCTCCCTCCCTCCCTCTCTCTCTCCCCCCCTCTCTCTCACTCTCTCTCTCTCTATCTATCTCAGGACCTAACTTCGATCCCAGAAATTCTGGATATTCCTGAAAATATAGGGAGATCAAACTGATTAATGTAATAAGAACAGCAAGTTTGGAAATTCTGGAAGCCTATTCTTCCTTCCTTTATGACACTGGAGAAGAACTGTTTCTTAATAAGAGGTGTTGGTGGTGTTGGTGTACTCATCGACATAAACTTGACCATGAGCATTGATTCATTCGAATGCCTACCAACCTAAATCGGACCCTTATGCTTGAATAGATGTGGCTCTTTGCTGGCAGTTTCTATCTTCATCATCTACGCACCAACATCCAACTACGATGAAGAAGAAATTGAGAAGTTCTACATGGAGCTGGAGAAGTTCTATAAAGAACACAACCTTCTACAAGATCACTGTCAGTGATTTTAACACCAAGATAGGACTGAGAAGGTTGCCCAAAGAACTCCACATCAGGACCCATGGCCTAGAATGGAACAGTGTGAGAGACTGTCTGAGTTCATCATGTCAAGCAAGACCATCCATGGTTCATTGATTTAAAGAAAGCCTTTGATTCTGTTGAGACTGAAGCGGTCATCGAAGCCCTAGCCAAACAGGGCATTCAAACTCAGTACATCAGGATTCTCCATGAGTTGTATTACAGATTCACCACCAGGATCTCGCCATTTTACAAGGAAGTGATAATCGATATAAAAAGAGGGGTTTAGCAGGGTGACACCATTTCACTGAAACTCTTTAATGCCACCCTCGAGAACATCATGTGATAACTAGAATGGGAAAAAATGGGAGTGAAGATAGACATTCGGCAACTACACCACCTCTGCTTTGCTGATGACATCGTTCTCATAACACCAAACATTACCCAAGTGGCACGAATGCTGACCAACTTCAACCATGTGTGTGGAAAGGTCAGACTGCAGCTGAATCTCACGAAGACAATATTCATGAGAAATGGACTATTCCCTAACGTTGCATTTGCTCTCAGTGTAACGAACATCTTCAAAAGCAGCAGCTATGTGTACCAAGGTTGAGAACTTAATATGATCAATGACCTGGCACCAGAGCTGTGCAGGAGGAAGAGAGCAGCATGGAACGCCTTCAAGAGTGTCAAAGAAGTGGTTAAAAGGACAAAGAACCTCCAGCTCTGGGCACATCTTTTTCACTCCACTGTTCTTCCTGCACTAACATATGCCTCAGAGATTTGGGCCCTACGAACACAGGATGAGAACGCTATTCAGGTATCCCAAAGAGGAATCAAAAGAGCTATGCTTGGAGTATCACACTTCACTGAAGTGAGAGAAGGAATCCAGAGTTCTGACCTCCATTGCCAATCGAAGATCAGGGATGCTGCCTCATTTGCCAAAGTGTTGAAAATCAGATGGGCCGGACACACAATGCTATTTAGAGATGACCGCTGGACTAGAGCCATTACTGACTGGATTCCACGAAACGTCAAATAACACCCGGTCACCCACCCACAAGATGGTTGGACTTCTTCGTTAAGACCCTGAGTGAACGGTTTGAGGCTCTTCGTGTTCCTGGAACGTGCAGATGCCATTGGGCTACATTAGCACATGACAGGAATAAATGGAGACTTTACTGATGCCCGCTCAAGTAAATGGATGAACAATGGGATGACAAGTGATTACAAGTGATTCTTCCTTCCTAAGAAATAGTTCCTTAGAACATATTTTAACTTACAAATGAAATCACAACCTTGACACTTTCAAAGTTCATGAAGCACACTGATACTACCTAATACCTAATCTTATTCCTTTTCTCTCTCACATTCAATATCTCAGTAAGAGTGACAAGAGACTCTGACAAGGATGGGCTTTGAGGGTATGCACTACTGTCAGCTTCAGTATCATGAATTCTGCCTTCTAGATTCAAAACCTTGCTGATCATCTGAGATAAAGTAATGCAATACCCTCCTTTTAGACAAGGTTCTCCCTCTAATGTGTCCAAGCAGTTAACACACTCCCAATATAGTCATATTTTGATGTAGATGTAGCTTTATTTTACATTGCACGTGTTCGCCACCCTTGCCTTTTTATAATATGAGCTACACAGTGCATTTAGGTGGATATGAAAACATGATCATGCAAATAGTGAAGTTAATGGAGGAGAGAATGAGCTCATTGTATATACACTGAATGACCATAGACATGATGCTGCTATGACAGTAAGAAAATCAATAAAACACATTGCTTATTGGCTTTTGGCTAAGAAAAAGTAGAGAAAATGAATAAAACATACAATCTTTGCTTCCTAGGAAGTGAGTCACAAGATGGTATCTTTCTCTGCCTCTGCTCTCAGTGCAGTTCATTTACCTCATATAATTATCTCATAAGCACTATCCTTTTAAAGAAAATTATGCTTTTCCTATCCTCATAGTCGCTATCTCTTATTACTTGCCCAATCATTTTTAGGGAAATTATGTCTCCCTCTCATGAAAATATCACTCTGACAAATAATTATAAATGTTAGTGCAAGTAATTACATATTTTAAATGAAAAATCATACTTAAAGCAATAAGAATAAGATTATGAATTATGACTATACATTAACTATATACCCAACTCTGCAAAGCAATACACCTGCACTGCCTCATTGAAGAACAGATAAGAAAACTATGCTAATGAGAAGTAACTTGTCCAAGTCACCCAGTCAGTGAGTTAGTCTGACCCCATGTCAATGTGTACAGAGCCTAACTAACCCCTTATCCTCACAAACCCAGGGAAACAGAGAGACTGGTTATCTCTAATGCAATTCCTTCCTTGGGGTGGTTTCCTCCTATCTGCTTCTTACTTAACAAGCAGTTACTCTCTTCACATGCCCACACTGTCTGCCTATCAGCTCTCAGCACACAAAATGAGAGTTCTATATCTGAAAGTTTCCATCAGAACATTTTATACAACCAGTGTCAGGAAGTATTTCTTTTCTTTGTCACTGCAATTAGTGTTTCATTGCAGTTGGCAGGGAAAGAAGAGGAAGAGATAGGGAGAGACTGGATTTGATCTATGTTGTTTATTAAAGGCATAGAGTTGGTCAAATTATTCAATCCTTCTGCATTTTAGGTAACCAATGTGTAAATTGGGGAGAATGATACCGGTTATGGGGTTATGAGAAAAACCTAAAATGTGTCTATAAGGTACCTGCCTTGTGTCTACTTGTCTTCTTTCCCCATCTCTGTCCTCTACAAATTCTGCCTACATTAATTTCATATGACTTTCCCAGAGGTGTGCCTTATACAGAGCTGCAGCTATATAATGTGTCACTGCTTATGTTTCTATTAGATCTCTATTACTGCATAACAAGTTATACCAAATGTTGCTGCCGAAAAGAATAGAGACTGTATCAAAGTTTCTCTGGGTCAGGTGTCTGGGCACAGCTGAGCTGATCTCTTTTTTTTCCACAACATAGTAGTCTTGTTGTAAGCTTGCACTGAGCCCATCTCAAGATTCAACTTTGGAAAAATATAGCTGTTTCCAAGCTCAATTATGTGACTGTTGATATGCTTTTGGTGATGTGCTTCCAAGTTTATTCATCTGGATGTTTTTCCCCACAGAGCTATCTCAGAACATGGCAGCCTGTTTCTCTCTGAATAAGTACTCCACTCCAGTTGAAAGTAAGACAAAACGTCCATGATGGAGGCCATGCTCCTTTCATTACAGAATCTTGGAAGCAGCATCTAGTTATTTTTGCTGTTTTACTATTTATTAGAAGCAGATATTTAAGATGTACAAAAGATAAATTGTGGAGATCATTGCGACCATGTAAGAGTCTATTTTTATGGCCTTAGAGTGGGTCAAAGAGACACATTGTACAGTAGGTAATGCACTTGCTTTGCATGCAGCCAACCCTTGTTCAGTTCATGGCATTGAATCCCTTTCCCCAAGAACTGCCAGGAATTACACCCAAACACAGAGCCAGGAATAAGCCCAAGCACCTCTTGGTGTTGCCTAAACCTTGAGTCTTAAAGAGCTGGAATGAGGGTTGTGATACATCTGATTATATTTTATGGCTTTGTGGAAAAAAAGTTGTAGGCAGGGGCTGGAGTGATAGCACAGCGGGTAGGGCATTTGCCTTGCATGCGGCCAACCCGGGTTCGATTCCCAGCATCCCATATGGTCCCCCGAGCACCGCCAGGAGTATTTCCTGAGTGCAGAGCCAGGAGTAACCCCTGTGTATTGCCGGGTATGACCCAAAAAGTAAAAAAAAAAAAAGTTGTAGGCAACATGCAAATAATGTACATGTAGTAATGTACATGTTGGCTTGTAATGTAAATAATGTACATTACATGTACATAATGTAAATAATGTACAAAATGTACATGTTGGTGTACATGTTGGAAACCTAAACATTGGTGAGTAACTGTACAAGTAATAGTATTCAAAGTAGCACTGCAGCACTATCGTCCCATTGCTCATCGATTTGCTTGAGCTGGCACCAGTAATGTCTCCATTGTGAGACTTGTTGTTAGTGTTTTTGGCATATCGAATACGCCACGGGTAGTTTCTCAGGCTCTACCGGGCGGGATACTCTCAGTAGGTTACCAGGCTCTCCAAGAAGGATGGAAGAATCAAACCCAGGTCAGCCACGTGCAAGGCAAACACCCTACCCAGTGTGCTATCGCTTCAGTACAAACGCCCTACCTGCTGTGCTATTGCTCCAGCCCGTCAAAGTACTCCACAAAATAATAATTTGTGTGATTTTACAAATTACCCCTTTTTATTTTTAATCTTGCATAATTAGTTTTTCTCTGAATTGGCTCTTTCTCTTTTCCCTTTCTTTTCTTTTTAAAATGTTATTGAATCACTGTGAGATAGTTACAAGCTTTCATGTTTGGGTTACAATCACACAATGATCAAACACCCATCCCTCCACCAGTGCACATTCCCCACCATCAATATCCCGGTATAACCCCCCTTTCCCACGCTACCCCTGCCTCCATGGCAGACAATAGTCCCCATACTCTCTCTCTACTTTGGACATTATGGCTTGCAACACAGACACTGAGAGGTCATCATGTTTTGTCCATTATCTACTAACAGCACACATCTCCAATCCCAACTGATTCCTCCAGCCATCAGCCATCATTTTCTTAGTGATCCTTTATCTATTCCACCTGCTTTCTCCCCTCCACTCATGAAGCAGGCTTCCAGCTATGGGGCAATCCTCCTGGCCCTTGTATCTACTGTCCTTGGGTGTCAGCCTCATGTTATGTTATTCTATACTCCACAAATGAGTGCAGTCCTTCTGTGTCTGTCCGTCTCTTTCTGACTCATTTCACTTAGCATAATACTCTCAATGTCCATACATTTATAAGCAAACTTCATGACTTCATCTCTCCTAACAGCTGCATTGTATTCCATTGTGTAGATGTACCAAAGTTTCTTTAACCAGTCATCTGTTCTATGGCACTTGGTTGTTTCCAGATTTGGGTTATTGTGAACAGTGCCGCAGTGAATATATAGGTACAGATGTCATTTCTACTGTGCTCTTTTGCATCTTCGGGATATACTCCCAGAAGTGGTATTGCGGGGTCATGTGGGTGTTCAATTTCTAGTTTTTGAAGGACTGTCCATATTGTTTTCCAGAAAGGCTGGACCAGTCGGCATTCCCACCAACAGTGAAATAACATCCCTTTTCCCCTACATCCACACCAGCACTGGTTGCTTTTGTTCTTTTGAATGTGTGCCAGTCTCTGTGGTGTGAGATGATATCTCATTGCTGTTTTGATTTGCATCTCCCTGATGACTAGCAATGTGGAGCATTTTTTCATGTGCCTTTTGGCCTTTTGTATTTCTTTTTTGAGGAAACTTCTGTTCATTTCTTCTCCCCATTTTTTGATGGGGTTAGAGGTTTTATTCTTGTATATTCTAGATATTAATCCCTTATCAGATGGGTACTGGGTAAATATTCTTTCCCATTCTGTGGGCCCTTTATGTAGTTTGGTCACGTTTCTTTTGAAGTGCAGAAGCTTCTTAGTTAGATGTAGTCCCATTTCTTTATGTTTGTTTCCACTTGCATGGTCAGTGCTGTTTCATCCTTAAGATGCTTTCAGCTACAATGTCTTGGAGCGTTCTGCCTGCATTTTTCTCTATGTATCTTATAGATTCATGTATGATACTGAGGTCTTTAATACACTTTGATCTGATCTGACTTTTGTGCCTGGCATTAGACAGAGGTCAGAGTTCATTTTTTGCAGGTAGCTATCCAATTTTCCCAGCAGTGCTTGTTGAAGAGACTTTCCTTGTTCCACTTCAGATTTCTTGCTCCTTTGCAAAGATTAAGTGACCATATATTTGGGGGTTTGTGACATGATATTCAACTCTGTTCCATTGGTCTGCAGGTCTGTTTCTAGCCCAATACCATGCTGTTTTAATTACTACTGCTTTGTAGTGGAGTTTGAAGTTGGGGAAGGTGATGGCACCCATCTTCTTTTTGCCAAGGATTGCTTCAGCTATTCATGGAGGGTTATTGTTCCATATAAATTTCAGGAGTGTTTTGTCTATTTCTTTGAAAAATGTCATGGGTATCATGATATGGCTGCATTAAATTTGTATAGCGCTTTGGGCAGTATTGCCATTTTGATAATGTTGATTCTCCCTATCCATGAGCAGGGGTTGTGTCTCTATTTCCTAGTGTCCTCTTTTATTTCTTGAAGTAGTGTTTTGTAATTTTCCTTGTATAGGTCCTTCACCTCTTTGGTTAAGCTGATTTCAAGGTACTTGATTTTTTGAGGTGCTATTGTGAACAAGATTGTTTTTTAAATGTCTCTTTCTGCTCTTCCACTATTTGTGTATAAGATAGTCATGGACTTTTGGGTGTTGATTTTGTAGCCTGCCACTTTACTATATTGACCTATTGTTTCTAGGAGCTTTTCTGTATAGTCTTTTGGGTTTTCTAAGTATAGTATCATATCGTCTGCAAATAGTGATAGCTTGACCTCTTCTTTTCCTATCTGTATGCCCTTGATATCTTTTTCTTGTCTAATTGCTATGGCCAGGACTTCCAGTATTATATTGAATAGGAGTGGCAAAAGCGGGCAACCTTATGTTATGCCCAATATTAGAGAGAAGGCTTTTAGTTTTTCCCCATTGAGAATGATACTTGCTGTGGGCTTGTGGTAGTTGGCTTTGACTATACTGAGGAAAGTTCCTTCAATGCCCATTTTGTTGAGAGTTTTCATTATAAATGGGTGCTGGATCTTCTCAGATGCTTTCTATGCATCTATTGATATGGTCATATGGTTTTTAATATTTCTTTTATTTATATGATGAATGGGCTGGAACGATAGCACAGTGGTTGGGCATTTGCCTTTCACTTGGCCGACCTGTGTTCAATTCCTCTGCCCCTCTAGGAGAGTCTGGCAAGCTACCGAGAGTATGGAGCCTGCACGGCAGAGCCTGGCAAGCTACCCATGTGTATTGGATATGACAAAAAAAGTAACAATAAATCTCTCAATGAGAGACGTTACTGGTGCCCGCTTGAACAAATCGATGAGCAACGGGATGACCGTGACAGTGATATGATGAATTATGTTGATTGACTTGCGAATGTTAAACCATCCTTGCAGCCTTGGGTTGAATCCTACTTGGTCATGGCTACTTGGTATGATTTTTTTGATGAGTTGTTGGATTCTATTCGCTAATATTTTGTTGAGGATCTTTGCATCTGTGTTTATTAGGGATATTGATCTGCAATTCTCTTTCTTTGTGCAATCTCTGTCTGCTTTTGGTATCAGGGTGATATTTGCTTCATAGAAACTGTTTGGAAGTGTTTTTGATACTTCAATTTCTTGGAAAAGCTTAAAGAGGATTGGGAGTAAGTCCTCTTAAAAGGTTTGGAAGAATTCACTAGTGAATCCATCTGGCTAGGACTTTTGTGCTTGGGGAGACTTTTTATTACCATTTCAATTTCCTTGATGGTGATAGATCTGTTCAGGTATTCCAGGTCTTCTTGGTTCAGCCTTGGGAGGCTATAGGAATCTAGGAATTCATCCATTTCCTCAAGGTTTTCTTGTTTCGTGGCATAAAGATTCTCAAAGTAATCTCTGAGGATCCTTTGAATTTCTGTAGTTTCTATTGTAATGTCCCCCTTTTCATTTCTGATTCGGTTTATATTAGGGTTTTCTCTCTCCTTTTTTTTGTGAGTCTTGCTAGAGGCTTATGGATCTTGCTTATTTTCTCAAGAATCTACTGATCTACATTGATCTTTCAGATTGTTTTTTTGCGTTTCCATCTCATTAATTTCTGCTCTGGGTTTTATTATTTCCTTCCTCCTATTCAGATTGAGCTCCTTTTGTTGGTCCTTCTCCAAGCTCTCAAGCTGTGAGGTTAGGTTACTTATGTGGGCTCACTCCTCTTTCCTGAGGAATGCTTGTAGAGCTTTAAACTTTTCTCTTAGCACAGCTTGTGCTGTGTCCCATAAGTTTTGGTAACTCGTGTCCTTATTTTCATTCATTTCCAGGAATCTTTGATTTCCTCTTTGATTTCCTTTCTAAGCCACTCGTTGTCAATTAGTGAGCTGTTTAATTTCCAGGTTTTGATTTAGTTTTGTGTTTGTGTGTGTGATTTATTTCTAATTTCAGCACATCCTGGTCTCAGAAGATCATTGATACAATCTCTATATTCATAATTTTATGGAGGTATGTTTTGTGGCTCAGCATGTGGTCTATCTTGGAGAATGTTTCATGCCCACTTGAGAAGATTGTGTATTCAGGTTTTTGAGGATGAAGTGTCCTTTATATATCTACTAAGTCCCTTTCTTCCATTTCTTGCCTCAGATGAAGTATGTCCTTGCTAAGCTTGAGTCCGGTTGATCTATCAAGAGGTGATAAAGCTGTGTTGAAGTCTGCCACCAGTATTGTGTTGCTATCGATGTCTTTCTTTGAGTCTATGAGTAGTTGTTTTAAATACTTTGCTGGTCCCTCATTAGGTGCATATATATTTAGTATTGTAAGTTCTTCCTGTTGTACAGGTCCCTTTATCAATAAGAAATGACCTTCCCTGTCTCTTGTGGCCTTCTTCAGTCTGAAATCAATGTGGTCTGATACTAGGATGGCTACCCTAGGTATTTTATGGGAGTTTTTTGCCTGTAGGACAGTTTTCCAGCCATTGACTTTGAGCCTGTGTTTGCTATGACTGTTGAGATGTGTTTCTTGCAGGCAGCAGAATGTTGGGCTCAATTTTCTAATCCATCCTGCAACTCTGTGTCTTTTATTTGGTGTGGTTAGCCCATTGATGTTGAGAGAGATTATTGTTATGGGGTTTTGGTCCCATTTTTCTACTGAAATTTGGTGTATTTGAGGATCCTGTCTTGTCTTCAAGTAGGCCATTCAGTTGTTCTTGTAACCATGGTTTTGAGTCTATGAAGTCCCTGAGCTGTTGTTTATCTGTGAAACTGAGTGTTGTTCCTTCTGTTATGAATGAGTCTAGCTGGGTAAAGTATTTTTTTTGAGGCATTTATTTCATTGAGTTTTTTCACTATATCACACCACTGTTTTATGCCGTGAGGGTTCCATTAGACAAGTCAGCTGTGAATCTTAAGGATGCTCCTTTATAGGCAATTTATTTCTTTGATCTTCCTGCTTTCAGGATTTTTTTCTCTATCTAAGGTTTTGGTCATTTTGATCAGGGTGTGTGTTAGGGTGTTTTTATTTGGATTTATTCTAGCTGATACCCTTTGGGCCCCCTGAATGTGTTCACATGTTTTCTTCAGCTCTGGGAGTATCATAGCAATGATGTCATTGATAGTTTCTTCTTCATCAGGCTTTATTTCTTGTCCCTCTGGAACTCCAATAATTCTTATATTTTTCCTTTTGGCTTCATCACGATCTTCTCTTGTCATCTGTTCCTGGATTGTCAGTCTCTTTTCCATTTTCTACTCTTTTCTGGGAGAGTCTCTGGACTTCATATTCAAGCTCACTGATTCTGTCCTCAGCAGCTGTTACTCTGCTGCTGAGGCCTTCCACTGAGTTTTTCAATTTGCCTACCAGGTTTTTCAGGTCTGACATTTCCGTTTGTAATTTTGTTTGCATTTTCCGCATTTTTCCCTTCAAATCCTCTTGTATTTTATTGGCGTTGTTTTCCACTGTTTCTTTTAGCTCCCTAAGCATCCTCAGTAGCTCCCTTCAAAATTCCTTGTCAGAGAGGTTGTCTAACACTTCATTACTCTTGGGGTATTCTGGTCTAACCTCTTCAATAAGTAGGCTTGGTGGCTTTCTGTGTTGCTTTACCATTGTGACCTGTGTAGTTTAGCCCTTCAGACTCACTCTTACTATTCTGCTTATGATGCAGTATTAATTGAGATGGGCTTAAAGAGCTATTGGCTAATGTGTTTCTGGTGGTTAAGCTATCCTAGTGAAAGTTCCAACTAAGAGGGTAACTTATGGTTCTTATGGAATATGGAGTGGGGAGAATAACTCGCGGCCACTGGTGGCTCTGGGAAGGGGCCCTGACACTGGCTGGGTACCTGAATGGGATGAGCAGAGGGTGCCTGAAACGTTGCAGTTTTGGGTGTGTGTGGTGTGCCTCAATTCCCGTTCCCCAGAGATCAAGGACGAAATCAAACTGCCCTGGGGTCCAGCCAGTCCTGCAGCTCCGGGAAGGAGCTCCGATACGGGTGGGGTACCCAAATTGGATGTGTTGGCTCTTTCTTAAAAACCACTTTGTCTCATTGGTACTTTTCCAATTTTTTAATCTATATACGTGCATGTATGCACACACACAAATAGGCACATACATACTCCAACTTCCTTCCTTAGGAAGTGTCAAAGATCACGTATGCAGTTCCAAAGAAATAAAAATACCCCACCAATTCATATTTGGGTGGTAACTTGTTTTTTATTCCCAGTGTGCTGCAGTTACATCTCCAGCGTGGAGTATCCTCCCAGTAGATGCTTATGGTTCCTTTTTTCCTTAACTTTGTTTTTTCCTGCTTGCTTCCCTTAGTCATATTATGCCTAGGTGAGTTAATTTCCCAAGAGAGGATGAAATAGATCAAACAAATTTAGATTGAAAAGAGATATGATCATTAAAATGTGATGTAACTATAAAAATATAAATAGGTGTATTATATCGTTATGTTAAATATGTATCATAGGTCTTAGGATTTTATTATATAGATACTGAATCATGCATTTCCCCAGAAATGAATCTGCTTGGAGACTACAAAGGTAGATTTAACAATGAAGACTTGAACTTTTGAGTTCCTTTATTTCTATAACTTACTCGCTGTACTTTGTTAGAGATAGTATTTAATTATTGGGCTGTACGTGACTGCAAATAATTATGTTAAAGCTAAATTCAGATTTTGAATCATTCTTTAATGTGGAGAGAAATGAGGAGCCAAGTAAATAGGCGAAGAAAGGGAAGGATGAGGAATAAGGCAGAAAGGATTTGGAATTGAAGAGGACAATATTTTAAGGCAGAAAAGATGGGGAAATGGACAGGACAATATTCTGAGGCAAGGAGATTTAATGATGTTAGTTGCATTGGGAAGGAGAGAAAAGGGGATAGTTAGAAAATAGTGTTGTACTGGCTATGAATACAAAGGAGAAAATATTTACAAATTGAAAAACTGATATGGTCATTTACTTATAATTGAACTTTGTACAGTTTGCTTTTCTAAGAGCTATACTGACAGAATATATTGAAAAAGAATCCGTCTTTATAGAATGATTTGCCAGGAATTTTATCCATTCTTCTCACCTGCTTTGGCTGGAGACGAGAAACAGACACAAGAGTTAATACCATGAAGTCCAGTGTTATTTTGCTGAAGAAGCGGGATTGAAACTCACTGAATTTATTATTAGACTTATTTATTAGTAACTTGACTTCACAGAGAGAATAGTCTTACACTTCTACTTACAAATGTGAAATTTTTCATTTTCTATTTCACTTCAAACATTGAAAAATATGATCATTCCCATAGCCCCCAAAAAGAATAGATAAACTTGATTGGCACAAAATAAATCTACATTATGTAAGGACATATTTTCAATAGGCATTTTTCTGTTAGTTTCTGAAAACTTAGGAAAGACCTTAGTGAGGAATCATTGTGTTGTTTTAGGACCTTGAGATTAAAAATGGCATTTTTTCAAAATACAAGATAAAGATGCTTTTGAGTATTTCCATATTGAATCTGCTAAGTAATATTCTAGGTGCCTGAGATACTGTAATGAGTAAAACGTGGTCCCAAGTAAAGCTGATATGAATTGAAATGCCTTACTTAAAACTTAGTGATTCTGAAGCTAGAGGTAGTACAGCAGTAAGGCACTTTCCTTGAATGCGGCAAACCAAGGTTCAACCTATGGCATCGCACATGGTTCCCCAAGCACCTTTAGAAGTAATTCCTGAGTACAAAACCAGGAAAAGTCCCTGAACATCACCAGGTGTGGCTCCAGAAACAAACAAACAAACAAAACTGATTGATCTTTCCAGTTAATCCTCTATCCGCACTGTTTCTAGAGTGGTCTGGCTTTGTAGATCTTTGGAATGATTCTTTGGAATGATTGTCTTTCTTCCCCCCAGAGATATTTGAGTATCACTGGATTTTGTAGACTTCTGTTCTTTGTTTTCTAGCATCGGAAATTTTATGCTCTCATACCAAATTCAATTCCAATGCATTAATGGTCCATTTAAGTGTTTCAGTAAATTCTTTAGAAAAAAAAGCAACAGAATCCTCTCCTCTTTTCCTTTTGTTAGGGTTAAAGTGGATTTTTCTGCACTGGCAAGTTCTTGAGAATTATATGAAAGATTTTCACACAAAACTAGGTAGATGAAAAGTTAGAATTTATTGTACAGATAAAGGTAGTTGGGTCTGGGTCCCTCCTCAGATGTCTAGGCCTCTATTTTATCATGGATGATGACCAGGTCCACGCTGCTCAGTCCTCTGAACGACTTTCCTGTCTTGTACCCTGTAGTCCATTTGCCTCACATGTATGATGGCTAAGTCCTGTCCCTGTTCTACTTTCTCTATCCGTGTACGGGTTTCCCCTGTCTCTGGCTATGGACATGGCAACATCCCTGTGCTCTGTACCTGTCTCTGGGCCTCCCAGCTGTACCCCAGCAGTTTCTGCTGTCCTTTCCTGGATTTCCTAGTCTCTGGCCGTGGCCATGTGTGTATGGGTGAGACTCCTGTGTCCTGTCTGCCCCTACTTGGGTCTATGCGGTCTGCCTGTACTGGACCATGTTTCTGGGAGCACAGCCCTGCCCGGAAGAGGGATGAGCCCAAAGAAAGAATGCTGCTCAGGGAGGAATTGGGAGACAGGTATAGAGAGACAGAGAGAGACAGAGACAGAGATACAGAGACAGAGAGACAGAGACAGGGAGAGACAGAGACAGAGACAGAAAGACAGAGACAGAGACACATAGATAGAGGCTGGGGGCTTCCTTTAACCTGCTGCCAAATCCCATTCCCAGTCATCCCATTATATGTTCTGATTGGCTACCTGATCCATGGGCAGAAATTTAAAGTGATCTGGTGCTCCAAACCTCAGCTCCTGCGTTATCACTTTGTTATAATATTAGGCATACTCATACTTTGATTTTTACTAAAGAAAGACAGGTATGTCTTTCTTTAGTAAATGCATTCTTATGAACTGATTTAGCCTATTCCAATAGCAGTTTTACTCTAAAAACAAATACACTTTCATTGTAATCATTTTGTTTGTATATTTTTCAAGTTATTGTTAGAATAAATAGAAATAAAGGTGTATTTATAAGTTATACACTGTGAGACAATAAAAGTTCTATAACAGGATGATACTCTGAAAATTTTCTCTCTTGTGTATTGTAGGAGGAAATGGGAAATAATTGACAATGAAGAGGGTTTGTTAGTTGATTTGTCACTAATGGAAATAGTAAGAATGGGTTAAAATTGAGGAAGCATCTACTGGTTTCTGGAGTGAAGGGCTATGATAGAATAAAGTCTAAACATTATGGTACATATCTTTCTTATAGTTTTATTTTGTTTGGGTTATACACATAGCAGTGCTCTGGAACTACTCCTGCTTCAGTGCTTGGGGGAATTGTGCAGTGCTGGGGATTGAACAGAGAGCTCCTGAGTGCAAAAGCATTCGCTACAGTCCATTGAGCTATTTCCTGGACCCTCCTTCTTATCTTGGTAATAAAATTGGGGAATGAAAAAATCTATCTGGTACTCAAACAGTTAAAATTATTTTGTAATTGTCAGCTTGGAAATGTATTGACTTTCCTTGAAGAAATCTTTCTAATCCAACTTGGCAACATAGGGGGCTCCTGATCTCAATTCCTTTTGGAGTCTTCACCAGAAGCACAAAATGTAATTAAATCAGCAATTTTTTTCTAAAAAAATTAGGAAATTAGCCAAGCAACTATTACACATAAGGAAAGTGATAAAAAAAACCCACATCAAAACAACTTTTGGCATACTCACAATTGTTGTGAGCTACTAAGAACAAAAAACGTGGCGTAGAAAAATCACAGAGGCCTGGAAGATGAAAATTTGGGTTAAGATGAATAGTAAAAGGTTTATCTCTTACGTGAGATCACTTAATCAAGATCTAAATATCTAAATATCTAAACAAAGTACAAAAGCAAACAGAGAGGGAAGAGGAGGAGGTGGAGGTGGAGGAGGAGGAGGAGGAGGAGGAGGAGGAGGAGGAGGAGGAGGAGGAAGAAGAAGAAGAAGAAGAAGAAGAAGAAGAAGAAGAAGAAGAAGAAGAAGAAGAAGAAGAAGAAGAAGAAGAAGAAGAAGAAGGAAGAGGAGGAGGAGGAAGAGGAGGAGGAGGAGGAAGAGGAGGAGGAGGAGGAAGAGGAGGAGGAGGAGGAGGAGGAGGAGGAAGAGGAGGAGAAAGAAGAAGAAGAGAGATTTTCCAAATGAAATAGAAGCTAAAATTTCAGAAACAGATCTTAATTAAGAGGAGATAGGTAAGTTACCAGATAGATGTTTGAAATTGGGGTCAAGAGAGGGTCTAAGAGATATTTTAGTTGACTGAGTTAACCCTTTGCCGGAGGCCTGAGCTTAATCTCTGAAACTTAATGTTCCCCTGGGTACCACTGGAGTGACCCTAAACAAAGAGCTAGGACTAGCCTTTAGCATTTCTGGGTGTGATCCCCCAACAAAAATCAGAGTCAGAAGAACAAGTCATGAACAAAGTAAGAATTTCAATAAAGATATAGAAGAAGTTCTAAGAAAGCAACAGATAGAGGACAGATGATTAACTCAGCAGCACATTTATCTTGCACTGCTGAGGCCTTGGGCTACATCTAAGTGCTGCAAAATAACAGTGGCAACAAAAGATAATAAAAGAAAGTAGCAAATTGATGTCACAGAGCTAAAGAATATAAAACTTTAGAGGTTTCTACATCAGACTAGATAAAGTAGAATAATAGTAGAGCAGTAGATTTATTTATTTTTAAAAATTTTTAAATGAATCACCATGAGGTACTGTTACAGATTTACAAACTTTCGTGATTTTTTTTCAGTCATACAATGATCGAGTACCCATCCCTCTACCAGGCCCGTTCTCCACCACCAATGTTCCCAGTATCCCTCCCGCCACCCCCCCCATCACCCCCCTGCCTCTGTGGCAGGCACATTCCCTTTTTATCTCTCTCTATTTTGGGGTTTTATGGTTTGCAAGACAGGTACTAAGTGGCCATCATATTTGGTCCATAGTCTACTTTTGGCACACATCTCCCATACTGAATGAGCCCTCCAAGCATCATTTACTTGGTGTTTCCTTCTCTATCTGAGCTGCCTTTTTCCCCCAGCATGTGAGGCTGGCTTCCAAGCCATGGAGCGATCCTCCTGGCCCTTATCTCAAGTATAACACCTATACTTGGGTGTTAGTCTCCCATTACGTTACTTTACATTTCACAAATGAGTGCAGTCATTCTGTCTGTCCTCCCTCTGACTCATTTCACTTAGCATGATACTCTCCATGTTGATCCACTTATATGCAAATTTCATGACTTCATCTTTTCTAACAGCTGCATAGTATTCCATTGTGTAGATGTACCAAAGTTTCTTTAACCAGTCATCTGTTTTTGGCCACTCATTTTTTCCAAATTCTGTTTATTATAAATAGTGCCGCTATAAGCATATAAGTGCAATATCATTTCTACTGAAATTTTTGCATCTCCGGTACATATTCCTGAAAGTGGTTATGCTGGCTCAAATGGGAGCTCAATTTCTAATTTTTTTGAGAAGCATCTATACTGTTTTCCGAAAGGGCTGAACCAGTCAGCATTCCCACCAGCAGTGAAGGAAAGTCTGTTTCTCCCCACATCCACGCCAACACAGGTTGCTTTTGTTCTTTTGGATGTGGGCCAGTCTCTGTGGTGTGAGATGACACCTCATTGTTGTTTTGATCTGCATCTCCCTGATGATTAGTGATGAAGAGCATTTTTCCATGTGCCTTTTGGCCATTCAGATTTCTTCTTTGAGAAAGTTTCTGATTATTTCATTGACCCATTTTCTGATGGAGTTGGGTGTTTTCTTCTTGTGCAGTTCAACCAGTGCCTTGTATATCCTTTATATTAACCCGCTATCAGATGAGTATGGGTAAATATCCTTTCCCATCCTGTAGACTGTCTTTGTATTCTGGTCACTGCTTCTTTTGAGGTACATAAGCTTCTTAGTTTAAGATAGTCCTATTTGTTTATCTCTGTTTCCACTTGCTTGGTCAGTGGCGCTTCATTTTTGAAGATATCTTTAACTTCAATGTTGTGGAGGGTTTTGCTGACCTTCAATGTACTTATGAATTCTGGTCTGATGTTGAGGTTTTTTTATTTTTTATATTTTAAATATTTTTATTGAATCACCATGTGGAAAGTTACAAAGCTTTCAGGCTTAAGTCTCAGTTACATAATGCTTGAACACCCATCCCTTCACCAGTACAATATTCCACCACCAAGTAAACCTCCCTCCCCACACCCCCTGCCCCCAGCCCCCCACCCCACCTGTGTAGCTGATAAATTTCACTTTACTTTCTCTTTACTTTGATTACACACAAACAAAAAAACTCACTATTATTGTTTGGAGTTTCCCCTCCCCCCCAGAGTCGGACCTGCTGGAAAGGAAGCATTTGATAATTTGTTTTCCATTGCTGAGAATGAAGAGATATGAGGTCGTGTAGCCACAGTAGCGGCCTCGAGGTTCTAGATTTCTGTATTTTAGTATTTTAGTGACTAAGTCCAGAGGGCTTTCTGCCAGAGGTTGCATCATTGCTAGCTCGTACCTCTCTGCTACTTTATATTCCACATATGAGTGCAATCTTTCTGTGTCTGTCTCTTTCAGACTCATTTCACTCAGCATGATACTTTCCGTGTTGATCCACTTATATACAAATTTCATGACTTCATGCTTTCTAACAGCTGCATAATATTCCATTGTGTAGATGTACCAAAGTTTTTTTAGCCAGTCATCTGTTCTCGGGCATTTGTTTTTTTTTCCAGATTCTGGATATTGTAAACTGTGCTGCGATGAACATACAGGTGCAGATGTCATTTTGACTATACTTTTTTGCTTCTCTGGGGTATATTCCCAAGAGCAGTATTGCTGGGTCAAATGGGAGCTTGATTTATAATTTTTTGAGAAGCGACCATATTGTTTTCCAAAAGGGCTGAACCAGTCGGCATTCCCACCAGCAGTGTAGGAGGGTTCCTTTCCCCCCACAACCACACCAACAGCGGTTATTTTTGTTCTTTTGGATATGAGCCATTCTCTGTGGTGTGAGGTGGTATCTCATAGTTGTTTTGATCTGCATCTCCCTGATGATTAGTGATGAAGAGCATTTTTCCATGTGCCTTTTAGCTATTTGTATTTCCTCCTTGAGAATGAGGTTTTTAATCCATTTTGATCTGACTTTTGTGCATGGTGTTAGGTAGAGGTCTGAGCCCATTAATTTGCATGTAGCTGTCCAGTTTTGCCAGTACCATTTGTTAATGAGGCTTTCCTTGCTCCATTTCACATTTCTTGCTCCATCATCAAAGATTAGATGATCATATGTTTGAGGGTGTATGTAAGGATATTTAACCCCGTTCCATTGTTCTGCACCTCTGCCTTTGTTCCAATACATGCTTTTTTAATTATTACCACTTTGTAGCAGAGTTTGAGGTTGGGGAAGGTGATGCCTCCCATCTTCTTTTGCCCAAGAATTGCTTTAGCTATTCGTGGAGTTTGTTGTTCCATATGAATTTCAGGAGTGTTTGATCAATTTCTTTGAAGAATGTCATGGTTACCTTTATAGGGATCATATTGAATCTGTATAATGCTTTGGGGAGGATTACCATTTTGACAATGCTAGTTCTCCCAATCCATATGAGCAGGGGATGTGTTTCCATTTTCTCATGTCCTTTTTTATTTCTGAAGTAGCATTTTGTAGTTTTCTTTGTACAGGTCTCTGTACAAGTTCTTTGTACAAGTTTTCACCTGCTTAGTTAAGCTGATTCTGAGGTACTTGATTTTCTCAGGCATAATTGTGCATTAGATTGCTTTTTTCGTATCACTTTCTTCTCTCTCATTATTTGTGTATAGGAAAGCCATGGCTTTTTGGGTTTTGATTTTATAGCGTGTGACTTTACTATACAAGTCTATTGTTTCTAGGAGCCTCTTGGCAGAGGCTTTAGGGTTCTCTAAATATAGTATCATCACTGTACCACTGTCATCCCATCGTTCGTCGATTTACTCGAGCAGGCACCAGTGACATCTCTATTACACTCAGCCCTCAGATCTTAGCAGCCTCTCCTTACTCGTCTTTCCCAACGATTGGATGTTCTTTCAGGGTCAGGGAAATGAGACCTATTGTTACTGTTTTTGGCATATCAAATACACCACAGGTAGCTTGCCAGGTTCTGCCATGTGGGGGCAGAATACTCTCGGTAGCTTGCCAGGCTCTCCAAGAGATATCTGTTACAGTATTTTGGAGATAAATATGCCACAGGGAGCTTGCCAGGCTCTCCCAAGTGGGCTATGGATTCCCAGTAGCTTGTCAGGTTCTCCAAGAGGGAGAAATAGACTATTAGATGTCACTCGGCTGTGAGCTTCAGGGAGCTTGGTTTTATAGTCTCTGGATGTTGGCTGTTGATGGGATTACACGGTGCTGGGGCATTCTCTGGGTGTGACTGTCTAGCTACTGGAAAATTGGAAAATGGGGGATCTGGGTGGAAGAGGCCCAGTCCCCATCTGAACAGCCTTGGAAATCTCAGCTGCAGGTCCCACACACCTGGGTTCCTCCACTGGCTTCCCCATGCATGAGGCTCATCCAAACGTGTGGAGAGTGGCCCTGAGCATGGCCGTGGCTGGGTTCCGGTGGTCTTCAACTGTCAAGACTCTTGGTGGGGGGGGGAAGGGAAACACAACCTGTTTATAGTATATAATATAGCGTCACATTATCTGAAAATAGTGAAAGCCTGATTTCTTTCTTTCCTATCTGGATGCCCTTAATATATCTTTCTCTTGCCTAACCGCTATTGCAAGTACTTCCAGTACTATATTGAACAGAAGTGGCGAGAGTGGGCATCCTTGTCTTGTCCCTGATCTTAGAGGGGAGGCTCTTAGTTTTCCCCATTGAGGATGATGCTTGCCATGTGCTTGTGGTAGATGACTTTGACAATAGTGAGGAAAGCTCCTTCAATACCCATTTTGGTGAGAGTTTTCATCATAAACAGGTGCTGGATCTTGTCAAATGCTTTCTCTGCATCTATTGATATGATCATATGGTTCTTTTCTTTTATTGATATGATGGATTATGTTGATTGATTTCTGAATATAAACCATTCTTGCATCTCCAAGATGAATCCCACTTGGTCATGGTGTATGATCTTTTTGATGAGTTGTTGGATTCTATTTGCTAATATTTTATTGAGGATCTTCACATCCTTGTTCATCAGGGATATCAGCCTGTAAGTTTCTTTCTTTTTTTTTTGTGGTGTCTCTGTTTGCTTTTGGTATTAGGGTGATATGTGTCTCATAGAAACTGTTTGGGAGTGTTTCTGTTTCTTTAATTTCCTGGAAAAGCTTCAAACTAACTGGCAACAAGTTCTCTTGAAATGTTTGGAAGAATTCACTAGTGAACCCATCTGGACCTGGGTTTTTGTTTTTGGGAAGATTTTTTTTTATTACAGTTTCAATTTCCTTGATAGTTATAGATCTATTCAGTTATAGGTCTATTCAAATCTTCTTGGTTCAGTCTTGGGAGGTTATAGAAATCCAGGAATTAATCCATTTCTTCTAGGTTCTCTTGTTTTATGCCATACAGACTTTCAAAGTAATCTCTGATGATCTTTTGAATTTCCTTGGTTTCTGTTTTGATGTCCCCCTTTTCATTTCTGATTTGGTTTATTAGGGTTCTCTCTCTCTCTATCTTTGTGAGTCTTGCTAGTGGTTTATCAATCTTGTTTATTTTCTCAAAGAACCATAGAGCAGTAAATTTAAAGATAGACCAGTGGAATTCATCCAATCAGATAAGTAGGAAGAAAGCAATGCAAAAGAGCAAATATAGTTTTAAGGATATTATGGAATATTATCAAGCAGACCATCTCTTTTGTATTATCATTTGTTCTTTTTTATTGTTGAATATTCTAAATTGTTAATATGTGGTTTTAAACTTTTGCCTATTAACCAAATTGCTATCAACATATGTTTACAAAGTCTAGTTTTTTGGCTATTGTTGTCTTGGGGGACACATCTCGTTGTGCTCATGGATTACTTCTGGCTCTGTGCTCAGGAGTCACTGCTGGAGGGATTCAGGGGATTATATGCAGTGCTAGGGATCCAACCTGAGTTGGCCACATGCAAGGAAATTCCCTCCCTGCTGTACTCTCTCTCTCTCGCTCTCTCTCTCTCTCTCTCTCACCCATTTTCAAATAAGGGAGGAATGGCACGATGGTCAGAGTTCACAAGTGTAGAAGGAATTTTCAAATCATTCTTCAATGTTTTGACTTCATTCTTCAATGTGAAACACATTCTTTCAATGTGTTTTCACCAGTTTACACTCCTCCCCAAAGTGAAGCCTGGCAAGCTACCCGTGGTGTATTCAATATGCCAAAACAGTAACAAGTCTCACAATGGAGACGTTACTGGTGCCTGCTCAAGCATATCGATGAGCAATGGATGACAGTGATACACTCCTCCAAGAAATGCTTGTATCACAGTTACTCCATGTTTTCAGCTACACTTGGGATTGTCAATTGTTCTACTTTTGTTTTGTTTTGTTTTGTTTTGGGGCCACACCTGGTGATGTTCAGGGAACACTCCTTTCAGCACTCAGGGGACCAAATGGAATTCTTGGGATCAAGCCAGGTTGGTTGTGTGTGAAGGAAGTCCCTTAACCCCTGTATTATCTCTCTGGCTCCTAGTGCTTCTACTTTGTCTTCCAATGGAGCAGTGGTAGTGTTTCCACTTTAAAAATCACATGCTAAAAGTTTAAAATTAACTTGTCTGGTACATTGTATCATTAGTTATCTTTTACTATGTAACAAATTACCTTAAATGTTAGCAGGTTAAAATAACAAGCACTTATTGTTTTCTGTAGTATTTGACAGTTGAAAAGCGGGAGCAACTTGGGTCCTGAGTCTGTCACCAGGTCGCTGTTCAGCATTTCCCTGCTATAGCTAGTTCATGACTTGACTGTGGCTGGGGATTTGTTTCCAGGATGATTCCTGTTCCTTGTTATTTATTGAGGGAGGTCTGACAACAGGAAGGCTCTTGTCAGCTGTCCCAGTTCCACTTGTCATGAGGACCTTTTCATGGAACTGCTCAATTTGGCTGCTGGCTTCTACAGAGCAATCTGTGACAAAAAGATAGAAAGTGTTTACAGAGACCATAAGTAGGGAGGTTGGGAGTCATCCTGAAAGCTGGTTGAGAGATGTAGGAGGAACATTTCTTGGGTGAACTGATATTTGTTTGACACACTTAAGTATTTTATATCCATTATCTTACTTATTTTTGGTTTTTTGAATTATACCAGCAATGTTTAGGGATTACTCCTGGCTTTCTGTTCAGGGATCAATCCTGGCAGACTCGGGGGACTATATGGGGAGGAAACCTGCGTTGGCAGTGTGAAAAACAAATGCCTTACCCACTGTACTATTGCTCTGGCCCTGTACATCATCTTAATTACTCGTAATAATAGCCCATGCACACTGTCCTCATATGACAAAACTGGGGGTTAGAAAAGTCAAGTTGGATGGAAAATATCACACAAGTGTCTAATAACATGTCTAGTATGTTTGAGGCTCTTAATTCAATTCCCAACTCCACTAGGAGTTGAGTACAACAGACCTGATTGAGCATGGAAGTGGCCACAGATGTACTAAATAATGCAGGGAAGCCCCAGTTTAAAATAATAAAATGAAAGCTAAATTTATTGTTCAATTCTGCAACACTATTTGGTGAAGAGCCAGAGCTCCAAACTGACCCTCTTTAGGCTCCAAAGTCTGTGAGAAATGGTTCAAAATGAAATGAATGATACCATTTCCACAAGAAATTAATTTAGTATTTGAAATTTTCAAATTTTCTTTGATTTAAGGTGAACTAATGGGAAAAAAAACTTGAAATTATAGGAGTAGGGAAACTGAGTAGTTAGAACTGAGACCACAAAACTCTTCAGGATGAGGAGTACGTTCCCTATTTTCTGTTCATAAGGTGCTCCCCCGCCCCTTACCTAGCTTATGTTTCAGATCCTTGGCAGATCTTTGGAAACTAGGAAAGCCAAAAATTTAGATGTTGACTTCCCATATAACTAACTCAACACAAGATTGCTGCTCATATATTGTCTGTATGGCAATGGTAGTTGCAGGAATCTATAAAGACAGTACCTGCTATTCAAGAGTACATCGACACACTTTTCTTGGGATTAAGATGATAGAAAAATAATCTTAATGTAGAACTGTCAGCATCCTAGAGAGGTGGACAAAGGGAATGCGGATTAAGGCATGAAAATTAAAAAAAAATCATACACTTAAAGCACATTTAGTGTTTATCAACATAACTTAGTGTGACAGTCTCTGGAAGTTAATAGAAGATTAAGAAAAGGGTAGCTAGGATTTTATAAATGTTAAAGGTTGGAAAACCTGAAAAAGTAATTTTTGCCCTTCAAGATGAGTTAGGAATATAGTTTTCCACTAGGGGCAGCACAAAATGAGTTTCTGGAATGCAAGGTTGAATCAGGGAGCAGGGTTAAGGAGCAAGGTCCAGGTAGTCTTTCCCAAGAATGTGGACATCAAACCAAGACAAACAAAAGTCAGAGTAAGATGGACAAGTCAATGGAATTTAGGAAGGACTCTAAGTGCTATATGGAGATAATGCTGCTGGAACAAATGTCAGGAACAAGATAGGCAATCAGATTCAATCTCAATGCTTGGGAAGGAAAAAGCTCTCCTACTAAATTCTTTTTGGCAGTTACTGGTGGTGGGTGGATGTGGCTTGGGGATAGGGGATTGAACTCAAGAGTCTTGTCTAAGCACGTGAGACCACTGAACTATCTTTTCAGTGCCCTCTCGGTACATCTGAAAGGATACTTCGGGGAAACCGTTTCCTGTAGTTAGAACTGAATGGAGACTGCAACCACAGATACCTTGGACAAGTCGAACTAAATTTGCCTTGACCTCTGAGCATGCTCTGGGTTTAGGCTTCTGTAGAAACGTGGATGGATCCGTGGCAGCACATTTTAATTTCAACGACTGCAGAAGACGGGGCAGGGGATGGAGAGGAAAACAAGGCCGGTGTTACAGCAAATTTCAAATGGAATCTTTTACTTTGAGGACACTTGAAAGAGAAGAAGATGTGAGGACTGGGGTGGTAGTGGGAGAAATGGGAGCTGGAAGGAGGATCTGAGTAACCTGGCAAAAATTGTATTTATGCGATTGGTTCTGATTGGTTTTGATCTGGTACCAAACATTTATCAAGAAGTTTGTGTAAGAGCCAGTTTAGTTATTTGAAGGAGTATGCTAAGTGAGATGAGAAAGAGGAGTGGGGCGGTGCGGAGTTCAGGTTCTGGCTCTAGTCCTCCAGCCTGAATCAAAAGGGGCGCAAAGAAACGGTGGAGATCACGCCTTAATTCCAGAGTCCTCCCTGGCTATTTCTTCTTGGCTGCAGTCCAGGATTGGGTGTAGGAGGAGGGAACGCAGGACCCCGATGAAGGATGCTTAGCAGGCAGGCAGCCCACCCGCTCACTAGCCCGACTGCGGGGGGTGCCAACAGCCGGCTGCCGCCACGGGCTCGGAAACTTACCCATGTCAGCTAGTTTTACGCTTGTGGTCTCCCGAGGAGTGCAAGCACGTCCACGGGACCCTAGCCGGCCCCGAGCCCTCAGCTTTGAGGGCGGGGTTTCCGACGGCCACAGGGGCGCTCCGCAGGTAGCCCAGGGGCGCGCCCCCGGCGGCCGGGCTCCCCGCGGCGGGGCTGCTGCGCGCGCCGAAGGCGGCGGCGGGCGCGGAAGCGACTCCGCCCGCCCCGTTCCCGGAGGCTGCGGCCCGGGGTGCGCTAGGTGAGCTCGGGGGCGGTCCAACCTGACCCCGGAAGAGAAAGTTGTTTTGGGGAAGGGGAGCGAGGAGAGGAGCGCGGGCCGGGCGCACGCACAACTCGGAGTCGCTCGGCGGCCTCCCGAGTGCCGGAGCCCCGAGTGCCCGAGCCCCCCGCGCGGCAGGCAGGGCCGCGGGGACCCGAGCGGCCTCCGCCCCCAGCCGGCGGCTCGGTGCTGGGCGGCTCCAGGTCGCCGGGAAAACCCGGAGCATCCCCCGGGCCGGGAGCCGCCCTCGGCGCGCGCCCGTGGCCGCGCATGCCCAGTGCGCGGGGCCGCAGTCGGAAGCGGGCGCGGGCGGCGGGCACGGACGCGGCGGCGGGCGGGGGCGCGGGACGCGGCGGCGGCGGCTCCCGCCCGAATTCCCGGGCCGTCTCGGGCGGCGGAGCGCGGCGGCGATGTTCCACTGCATGCCCCTGTGGCGGTGCAACCGTCATGTGGAGACCATCGACAAGCGCCACTGCTCGCTCGTCTGCGTCCCCGACGACATCTACCGCTACGCGCGCAGCCTGGAGGAGCTGCTGCTGGACGCCAACCAGCTCCGCGAGCTGCCCGAGGTGCGTGTCCGCGGGCTCCTGGGAGCCTCCCGCGCGCGTCCACCTGCCGCTTCCTCCGCTCCCGCCCCGGAAAGTTCCCTGACATTGTCGCGCGGAGCGACTGGGGCTTGGGGGTGCTTTTCCCAAGTCCTCTCTGGAGCTTGGTGCGGTTGGGGAAAGGTGCTGGGCGGGGAAGTCGTGTAGGTACGCGCCTGGCGCTGGTGCCCGGGCAGGTGAGAGACCAGGTGGCTGGGAGCTTGCCCGGCTGGAAGCGACGGGACGCGGCGCGCGCTGCCCCGCCCGGGCCCGCCCGCCAGCCCCGCAGCGCGGGTCGCGGGAGCGGCGGCGGCGCGCTCGCCGGCGCCTATCTGGGCATCTGGGGAGGAATGCGCTCCCGGCCTTATCGCGCCGGCCCGAGCCCCGGGAGCGCTGGAACCTGGCCCGCCGGGGCGTGGGTGGAGGGGGCGGGAGCCGAGCTCGCCCCGCCAGCCTGGGAGCTGTGGGCAGGTGGCCCGGGTGCCCACCGCTCGGGGCCGGCCGGCCTGCTCGGACCTGTTGCGTGCGGGGAGCGGCGGGAGGCGGCGGCGCGGTCCCCCGCTCCCCAGGCCGGCCGTGCAGCCGCCTCTCTCCCAGGGCGCGTTCACCCAGCTGGCTTCCACCCTTGCAAGTGATGCGTTACCGAGCTGTTGATGTAAATCAGTCCCGCCGCCGCCGCCGCGGCCTCACCTGTCAAGGACACATCCTGACTGTGCTTTAGTGGAGGGGCCCGGGACGGACTTGCCAAGGACACCTGCTGATGGTGCTTGCACGCGCGGGGGAGGGGGAGGAGGGACACGCCCAGGATTGCGAACTTTTCACCTGCCAGCTTGCCTGGGAAAACTTGGCAACTTGGCTTGGGTGACTTGGAAGGAGGTAGGGCAAGGCCGGATGATGTACTGCAGAGATTAGGAGAGGAGAAGGACTGATGGATTTGAGCGATTTAGAACTGAGCTCTGGATCCCAAACTTCTTGGTCGTCCCTCAGCTCACCCAAAGCCACAGCATCGTCAGAGAAACGTTTTCCAGACAGTGTTCTTTCGTGTTTGGGATGACCTGATCTGTTCTCCTCCTCTGATAATCTTTTAAAATGCTGTATTTTACAAACGTATTTTTCTCCACCTTTCAAGTGGCCGCGTTCAACTTTGGTTAGCTTTCTGTGGTGATGTGCAGTTGATTGGATGGTTTTGCACTGTGTAATCACCAAGATTGACCTTATTGGGATATGACAAAGCCTTCCCTCCACGCTTTAATGCTTTATTTAGTTAGAAGCAGAAAAACCACCCAGTTCCATCCAGTTATTATTTTTAGTTGTTTTCAAACACATGTTTTTGTCTGGCCTTCACCTTCTGTAAAAATATTTGTCTTGGAAAGATGTATGTTTCTTAGGCTTTTTGCTGGTGCCAACTATATAGAGTATATTATTTGATGCTTTGAAAGGAAGTTATTAAAGATTGAGTAAAAAGGCATTTCAGTTAGAAGCTTTTCAGTGCTCTCTCTGCTGTTTTCCTTTGTTTTGCAGAATTTGAAGGTTTCCTTGGACTGCATTGGCTTTTCACTGCCTTTGGCCTTCTGTGGATTTTCTTGTAATGTTGGGGAATTCAACTTGGTATGGGAAATTATGGGTTTTGGAAGTGTCAGGCATTTCTGCTGATCCTAAATGTAAATGTCTCAGAAACTCAAAACACAGCTGATAGCACTCTGTCAATATGGTAAATAAACTTTTCTAAAGCTGGATGTGGTCTTGGGAATAAATATTGCTCTTATAGCTCTTAAATTAGTTGTCTAGTTTTGAGGTTGTGTAAAATCTGTATCACCCCGACTCACTCTGTATCTGACAGTGTACAAGCCAGCACCAATGACTGCCTTGAAAACATGTCTTTTATTCACATAAAGTCTTTTCTTGTTCCACTTCTGACATCTGTATAGCTCATTTGCTCTGCTCACCCTTGTCCTTACCACGTCCTCTCTGCTCTGTCTCTTCTCTGCCCCACCATAGCGGTCTCTCTCCTGACAAACTGCCCAGCTTCTTGTGGTAGTAGACATACTTGGCTGCATATTCTTCTTTCTACAATTTGGGCTGGAATGATAGCATAGCAGTAGGGTGTTTGTCTTGTACACGGCCAACCCAGGTTCTATTCCTCTGCCCCTCTCGGAGAGCCCGGCAAGCTACTGAGAGCAATATGCCAAAAACAGTACAAGTCTCAAAATGGAGGCGTTATTGGTGCCCGCTCAAGCAAATTGATGAGCAACGGGATGACAGTGACAGTGACAGTGACAATTTGGAAGCAAAAGATGCCCCTGAATAAAATTTCCCAGAGGAGAAGCTTTCACTGTTTCCTCCCACAGCTAAGATATCTCCCACTTCCTCCCAATCCAGCATAATGCAAAGTATCACTTACTTTGAAATATCTGTGACCTCCCCATTTGTTCCAGCCCTGCATTTGACATATTGAGGGTTTTCAGGAACCGAAGACTTTTCTAGTTGGTTACAGGTAGAATTCCAGATCTCTGCCTCTGTTCAGCTGTCCATTTACAGCTTAAACACTAGCCAGAATCCGACCTTTTCAGCTTTTCACACCTCTTAAATCTTTACTTATTTAGCCCCCTCCTAGCTGACTCATTTCTTTAAAACTGACCTCAGCCAAACATTTATTGAGTTTGCATTATTTGCTAGTTGCCGGGCATTTAGAGCATGAGGAAGGTTATGCTTCCTTGCCATGGGAGAGACCACTGTTTTTGATACAAGATGTGGTTGTATCAAAACCAAAGCATTGGCAGGAGTGGGCACCACGGCCGTCATCCCACTCATCAGTGGAAAATGTAATGTTATTTGTTAACCAAACCTGCACCACCAGCCTCAGTAGTGGTTCTGTCTGGGGAGATCCTCACGGGGATGGTTTCCAGCAGTGACCTTGAATCTGGTCCAGGTTTGATAGTGGATCCACTGACCCTTTCCCAACTTGCGTATTCAAGATAGAGGTGACATCAGAAGTTAAGATCCATCTGTGTGAGGGAACTCATTTTGTCTTTCCCTTCAAGGTCTTAGGCACCCCTCTGTCTTCTCAATGGCTTTGACATCAGTCTTCTCTTCTCATTGTGCCACTCACTCTCAAATGCCTTTAGGTGTGTGCTTTTTTCTGTGATCTCTCTAGTACCAGTCCAGTGCCCTGTCTAGTGGGTAATGCGTATTTTTTAAATGAGTGCCATCAAACCCTCTTAGCTTAACAACATTGCATTGTATTTTCTCACCTTCTGCTGTACTATGTATCTCACCAGCCTCAACTAGTAGGAAATTTTAAAACAAAACTTTTACAGTTTTTGTGCCCCCATATGGGTCCATGCCCCCACAGTTTTAGAAGCTAGGCTCTGGGTGGCTTTATGCATGAATAGTGCCATCAGGTGATGGTGCCCCATGTTTGACCAGTCACTCATTTGTTTAACTTCCAGGGGCAAGTTGAGACAGGGAACTACTCCTGAAATCATGTCAGATGACTGAAGTTGCGTGAACAAAGATTTCGTGGCAGCTTGTTTGAGAAGAGTGATGAATAGTTGAAGGGGTCACAGAGCCCATGGTTGTATAGGCACATCGAATTATGAGGAATCTGCCCCATGGTAGTGTGGGATTTAATATGTTGTGAGAAGCCATTTGATGGCTGTAAAATTGCACCACCATCATCTGTCATGTTAAATTAACATTGAGTTCTCTTTTATTGGTTTTATTCCGACTTTCAGATTGTTTTACCTTATAGTTTTATAAGAACAAAGGCCAAGTAGAGAGACCTAGTTTTCTGTTTGGACATTCTTAAATAATATTATAATAAAAATAATGTGAGGTGGAGCCTCAGAAGGAGGACAAGAGGAGCCTTTTTTCTTTATCATGGTGATTCACACATTTCTCAGGTCTGGGAAATAGTTCTCATTTTTCATATATTCTGTTATTACATAGTTTTGTCCTTAATTGTTTTCTAATTGTTGTGTATGTTTGTCCAGCTCCCTCTTTTCTTTTTTCCTCTTGTCTCTTTCCTAATTCTCCCCCTGCACATTATAGATGAGGAAACAGATAGAGAGATGTTGTAATTTGGTCCAGGTTAGTGGAGATTAGACTCTTTGATTTAGAAACATTAACTACCTGCTACTTGTTAATAATAATTATAATAGTTAATACTGACTGAGGTTTTACTGAACTCCAAACATTGTATTAAATCTCTATATAAATTAACTTCTTAAACTGAATAACTGATTTGTGGTGGTGGTGGGGAAGGGAACCCCTAAGGAGTGAGGAGGCTAGGGGCAACTTCCAGGAACACTCAGAGGGTTCAGTGGTAGAATAGGAGATGGGATGCTGGTGTACTACAGGGCAATACCTGGAGGTACTTAGAGATGGGGTAGGAGTGGGGCCTTATGCCCTTGAC
Source organism: Sorex araneus (assembly GCF_027595985.1). Taxonomy (NCBI): domain Eukaryota; kingdom Metazoa; phylum Chordata; class Mammalia; order Eulipotyphla; family Soricidae; genus Sorex; species Sorex araneus. The sequence goes on along the minus strand of NC_073313.1, from coordinate 290,977,865 downwards.
TCCTGACTTATCTCCCAAAGCAACCCAATATAGCCATTGAAATTTCAGCTTTGCAAGTGCGAAGCTGAGGCCTAAAAAACTGACTCTTAAGAAAATTATTTAAGTGGCTTATGAGAAACTTGGCCAAGGTCTTTTTGGATGAAGCATTTGTGTCTAGCCCCATCTGTCTGCTGGGGAGCCCACCTGGATGTGTGGTGTTTGCCAGTGTTACACTCAGGAAGTGGGCTCTGCACAAGATCAGGACCGAATCAGAAGTTTATTGTCTGAGTGCAAGGCTTTAGAGATGCTGACAGCTGACCTTGAAGAAGGGCAAAAGCATATGGTGAGAAGTCAGTTCTTGGAAGCAGCCTGCTGGAATGAGGGAGGCCTAAGATGAAGGGGGTGATTGGAGAAGGCCATGGGGCCGTGTCCTAGAAGGACCTTGTGATTTTATAAATGTGTTCTATAGGCAGAAGTGGTGCAAAGACTGTAAGAAGAGGTGCAATGCAATTAGATTTTTGCTTGAGGAGGAAGATTCCAGAGCAGTAGAGAGGAAAACCAGTCAGGAACCTATTGTGGAGGGTCTAAGTCAGAGGAGACAGGGAAATATTTCTGGGGATGAACAGGGAAGTAGCTCCTTTAAAACACCATTGCTTCCTGCCCTCAGATCCAGTGCTCTTTTTGCTGTGCTCCCTTCATGACCATCCAAGGCATTTTTAAATACTTGTGGGCACTGAGTATCAAGGATTTACCTGTTTTGTGGTTATTTTCTTTGACTGAGGGTTGTATTTGCAGTAAACCTGTAAATTGCTGAGGCATGGCAAGCTTTGTATGGAGGCATTGACTGAGGGCAAAGATGGACTGCCAGCTGTTTTGTGAATGGGAAGAATTTTGTATATGGGGTCATCGAGTTTATAGGAATGTACTCTCAATGAGACTGACAAGCCTGAGACTTCAGTTGTTGAGTTCTATGTTGTATAATTTGCCCGGCCCTCTGTTCCAGCATCCTCTGCTGATACTTTAAGAGATTAGTTTGGACAGTTTTATTCGAGGGTAAATTTGCTGCTGGAATGTCTTACATTAAAGTAGCTGAAGTTTTCGCGAGAAAGTAAAAGTATTCACTTATTAGATTCTTCTAGAGTTGACAGAGTTGAGTCATGCATTAAAGATGGTAAAATTGCAAAAGGAACCTGCATCTACAGTTTCTCCTCTCACCTTCTAGGGTCTTCCTGCCAGAAGGGGCAGGGCATTAGGAACCATTCTTGTAGCCTTCCTAGTACATTCCTTATTTGCCAGAATTTGCAAGTCTTGTGCTGGGATCAGTAGATATTTGAAATTTTCTTTAAAAAGATTCTTTCATAGACTTGAAATCTGGGGGGCCAGTTGCTATTTATACATGATCAGAAATAGCAGTGAAAACATTTCTTTGCAATGAAGACAGAAATCCCAACCCTGATCTCGCTGTGTTGGAACAGAGGTTGTGTATTTGGAGGTGAGGATCCAAGGAGCTTTGCAGGCTCCTCTCTTAGTTCACAGAAGTCTAAGGCAGAGTTCCTCAACCTTTTCCCTTATGACCTTGTTCCTTTGCTGTGCCCACTCCTCCTAGTTTCATGCCGGCCCCCCACTTCATGATTTCCACCTGTGGCCCCGTTGCGACATCCTGGGGACTCATCAAGGCCCCGTGGTCTCCCAGTTGAGAAGCTGTTCTAAGGGAAAGTTTGCCTCTCTAGATTTCTACCCAGAGCACGTCACTGAACACGTTTGCTCTTTTCTTCGTGAGGTCGTTATGAGACATGATGAGGTAGATTATGGTCCAGATCTTAGAGAAGATGCATGGAAGAAACTTCTAGGTATCCATTTACTTTCTTTTGGGTATTATTTAGTGAACAGCAATGGTAGTTTACCATTGCATGTGGTGTTTCAAAAGAGTTAATGAGGGTGTGTGTGTGTGTGTGTGTGTGTGTGTGTGTGTGTGTGTGTGTGTGTGTGTGTGTGTGTGTGTGTGTTTATATTTATGTGAGAAGAGAGGGAGAGAGAGAATAGTTCAAACTCCTGGAAGTAAGATTGGAGTCTTAAACATTTTTTCTTCTCATTATTTTGAAGGCTGTAACTTCTTATCTAGGCTGTAACTCCTAGATTCCAGAGAGTTTGACTCAGTTGGAAGAACTTCAGCATTTCTGTGTCCAAGAACTTTAAGAATGAGTGGGTTTGTCACATGATGGGTGGAAGGCAGTGTCACACCTAATTAAGCATGTTGCTGGCTGATTCTGAGTGATATGGCCAGATGGAGACCCTCTCTCTACCTGACTGCTCAAGTCACCTTTCTTTTTTTAAAAAAAGTCACCAAAAATAAAAGCTTCATTTCTTGAATTTTTTGTAACTTTTCCTGCATTTTGTGTTCTGACTCTGCTTGTGCTTTCAACACTTTGACTGGGCCTTTTGCTGCTCAGTTAAGAAAACATGCTTGACCCTGTCATGGACACACTAAGTGTGCAGGGACCTTCCAGAAACTTTGTGGACATGTGTTTTTGGTCTAAACTTAAGAACTCTAGAGCTCATGGTGGAACTTCTAGAAATTGGCTTGGGCATGCACCATAGGTGGATTTCGGTGCCTTTCCAATATTTTTTGGTGTAAAGGTATGTCTGTTGCCATGGACTGACTTAGGAGAGGGTGGTGTGTCAAATGCTGGACCGTTTCTGAATGTCTCCCGTTTACCATCCTGGAAAAGGAAAAAGGAAATCTTTTATCCTCCTTGCCCATTTCTTGGGGAAGATCATCAGGAAGCACAATCAGCTGACTTGTGGGAGAATCTTTGGAATGGAGCAAGTGAGACGGCAGCAGTGAAGGCCAGAATGTGGCTTTTGAGCTTGTTGGGATGGGAAGGGACTTGGAGTTCTGATGCCTAATTTGATGTTGAAGATGCTAAGCTCAATGAGACTTATATAGGTGTTTGGGATGTGCCTGACTTTGGACCGTCTGTGGAGATAGACTTGGCTCTTTAATATTAGGAGTGTATGATGAATGCTTAAAGAAATTTAAAGAATAAAACTAGTAATATTTTTCTTGATTCCCTTGAAATGATACCAGCTGTTAACAATATCAGAACTTATTGTTACATATTTTTTCACATATTGTTGTGTATTACTAATGAAAGAGATTTCTGCTATATGAGTTGCTGCTTGCTTATTTTTTAAAAGCTATATTTACTAGTTTGAATGTATCTTGGACAACATCCATATCAGTATATGGAGATGCATTTTAGCATTAATGCTGTAGTATCCTGTTATATTGGTTTTGCTAGGATGACTTTATTTAACTATTCTCATTGCTGGATGTTTAAATAGTTCCCATTTTTTGGCAGTCATGCTTGATTAAATGCCCTTATTCATGTTCTTTTGTATACACCTCTGCAGTTGTTTCTTTAAGCTAAGTTACAAGAAGCATCATTTCTGGATGAAAGGATATTCATTTTATAAATTTTAATACATGTCACTGGGGTTGTAAAGGAATTTGAAAATTAGGGTGGGATGGAAGCCTAGAGATAATAGAAATAAACTCACTTTACGGTGAAGAGAACAAAGGTCCAAAGAGCAGAGTGATTTGTAGAAGGAAAATGAAGGTGTAGACCATGTATCTCCAGTTCCCATCATCATTCTAGAAGGCTGGAAAATTAGGCCTATAGTCTGGGTCTGTTTCCATTGCTCCTGTATCCCTGTGACTTGCCCTGAGGCCTTCTCCAGCAATCAGGTATTTGTCCCAGACCTCTGGAACTAAGATTGACCTACAAGTCTTTCCCCAAGTATCCTGTACGCTAGTGAGGGAGAGAGGTTTAGGGCCGTGGGATTCCTCATGCTGTTTCTCAGAGGCTGCTGTGGGGCTCAGGAGGTGGCTTTCTTGGAACATCTGGAAAGCAGAACCCTGACTTTCAGAGTGAGATCCTATTGGTTTCACCTACTGAAGAATGGTCAAAGTCCTACTGTCTGACCTTCAGATAGGTGGGGAAGGGCGTGGTGCAGACAGCAGAGACTTTCAGGCTGGGTGATAGCTCAGCAGGGCCCTGTGTGGAATGAGGGAGGTCAGGAAGCATCATTCTTGTTCCCCACCCCCTCCACCCCGCCCCAGGATTCCTTCTCTTACCTCTTTCAGACTCTATTTGATTGGAGAGATCTTTCAAAAACACAAATGGGATGTGGCTTTTGCTGCAGTGGTTTTCAAACCTGCATAGTACAATCTGGAGTTGTTTGTCCTCTGTTTACCTGTCTCTCATCCCTCTCAAACCCGAACCCTGGTCTTCAGTAATAGCTGCCGTCAGATGCCCATGGAACATTTCATGCTTCCCAGTCTTCATTTTTGCTATTCTGTCCACTGAGTTACTATTTCTCTACTTATTTGCCTCATTGGTTTACTGATCTTTATCCCATGGGTCTGACTGAGGAGATTATGTATCTCTGGGAAGGTGTCCCTTACCTCTTCTATAGTCCGTGTGGACATCAGTGTCATTACGCTCACCTCTTTGTAACTTCTATTCCCCAGCAAATGGAGTTCCTTAAAATGACAGGTTTTCTTTATGCTCTTTCTGCCTAACAGGGTGAGTGACAGACAACAGACATTTAACTCCCCTTTGAATAGCATCCTTGGCAAAGTTTTCCACTCTGTCCAGGAATGGAGTTAGCAAATGGGTTTGAACCAGACTGGTTTAGAGAGCCTTCTCACTGGGCTCTCTGCAATCCCTTACTTGTGAGGATAGCATCATGGTAGAGTGGACGTAGCCCTGGTCTTAGGTCAGCCCTGGCTTCTTGCCCATGCAAGAAGCACTGTGAGTTTGCACTCACAGATCTCATCATCTCCAGAATGGTGAATGGTCCTTATCTGAGCGATAAAGGGATGGCAGTATAAGTGATGTTCAAGGTTCTTGTGAGTTCTGACCTCCTTGTATGATAATTTGATGACTTAACTGCCACAGGGCTACCCTTAGAAGTGCCATGCATTGGTTGTTCCCAGGCTGCATGAGTTTACTGAGTGAGATTTAGTGGAAGGCTTAATCATTATCATCAAGACTTTGATAATATGGGAAGGCTGTTCCACATACTTATCCTCTTGTGGTCAGTTGATGATTTCCAGAATCAATTAACACAGTCCAATCAGCAGTTTTCTGGGGGGAGTTAAGACAGATGCATGCACTTATCTTTGAATACTAAATTTTGCCCCCTATGTCAATTGCATTTTTCCAACTTTTAGAAACAAAGTACAATGGCCAACTTAGCTGTGATTTTATATCTGTTTATCAAGTGAACCCAAGCAGTTCAGAGGTTATCGTTTGAAGCTTTACCTTGGGTTGAGTACCTGAGAAATTATATTTTGCAAAACTTCGTGTTGGAGGCTAATGTTGAGAGTAATTTTGATGGGAGCAGGGAGGTAATTCAAGTTAGGTCATGTGCTTAACATATGGAGGCCTTGATCCCCAAATCTGCTAGATATTGGCCCCAGTGACCCTAAAAAAGTAGACCCTAAAAAAAAAGTTCTGTTTAAAAAAATAGAATGTGGGTTAGTATCATGCTGGAGTGACTGTACATAGAATGTTTTAGGCTCAAAGGCTACAACTCCTTAGTCCCCTGATTATATGGCTTCTGATTCGGTGTTGGGTTTGGGCTTCCCTGACCATTGAGGGATGGGAACTGTTCAGAAATGCCCAATCAGTAGTGGAGGATAGAGCTTTTCCTATTCTCTTTCTCCATTTCCTTAGTGTTTGCTGCCTGTGTCCTGCTCTCTCTAAGGGGGCAGATAGCTTGCCTCGTCTATAGGAAGGTTTCATTCAAGGTAAGGGAGATAGCCAGAAAATGGATAAGCAAATTAGAATTCTACAGCAAAGCATGGAAGGAAACAAAACTGGGAAAAATAGTTTGAGAATGATAAGTGGAGGTTTCTAGCTAGTGCTCTGAGGGCTTTTTGAGGAGGTGACATTCTACTGATGTGAATAAGGGAGCTGAGTGAAGTTTGCTGCGACTGAAGATGAATGAACTTGGCCATGTTGTCGGCAGAGAAGAGGCTAGTGCAGGAGGAGCCAAGAGCATGATGGAGGAGAACAGGAAATCAAGGTGAGGATGATGGTGGAGCTCACGTATGTCTGGCCTCAGAGGCCCTGGTTGAGTGTTTGGATTCCCTTGCCCTCCCTCATAAATTAAAGATAGAGGATCATAAGCCTAAAGACACCTGGCTTAGGAACATGGTCTTCACCTGCCTGTCTGTGGGTGCAGGAAGGTTGAAACCAATGGTTCTGCCATCTTGGTTATAGTTGCTGGTCTGTGGACCAATATGCAGGACAGGCCTTAGTCTGCAGGCATAAAAAGGTTGAAGAAAGCTGATTTAGAAAGTTCACTTGGCCTCTGAGTTAGAGATTGGTCTGCAGAGGTGAAGAATTTATGGGCGTGGATGAGAGACCAGGAGAGGAGAATTTTTATGGAAAGGTTCCAGTAAAGAGCTGACGTTGATAGGATTTAAGGAGATAGCAGTAAGTAAAGAGATTTTATCTTAGGGTAAAGCAAATAAGTTCTGCTGTTGCAGTGGATATAGTTATTTGGTTTTTCAATGGGCAGGATCACTGAGCTGTTTTACTGGGGTAGAAACTAGTATGCACTTGAGTTTGCTATTTGTCTGAAGTTTTTAATTGACCTAGAATTTAGTTGAGGAAGCCTGGGCAGTGATCATTATAATAAAGAGAGTAATTGTTTTTTGAGCACCATGTCTTTTTCTTTTTTTTTCTTTTTTTTGGGTCACACCCAGCGATACTCAGGGGTTTACTCCTGGCTCTGCACTCAGGAATTACTCGTAGAAGTGCTTGGGGGGCCCTATGGTATGCCAGGGATTGAACCCACGTCAGCCTCATGCAAGGCAAATGCCCTACCCGTTGTACTGTTGCTCTAGCCCCTTGAGCAGCATGTCTTGAAATTATCTAAACACTCCTATTCGTGTATTATTATTAATTCTTTTTTTTTTTTTTTGGACCACACAGGTGGAATAAAGGGGCCACTCCTGGTTCTGTGCTCAGGGAACTGTGTGGTGTTGGGGACCAAACCTGTGTGCAAAGTCATGCTGGCCCCAACACTTCCCACTTTTTTCATTGATTTTAAGCTGTAACCAACAGTACTCAAAATTCTTGGCTCTGTGCCTTGTGACCCTTGGATTGCTTGGGGTCAATATCAGGGGCTAGAAATTCTGATAAGGGCTAGCTAGTACCATGTTTTAGCCCTGGTACTAATCTCTTTTCACCAACTAAGTGATTCAAGTGATACTATCTCTTTGGTTCTAGAATACTTTCCATTTAGCCTTCATGACATCCATCGTGTAATTTGTCACTGGTATCTTTAGTTTACTATGAAGGACTTGGGGGCATGGAAGGATGCGTTGACTTGCTAAGATCACGCACACTTAGTAAGTTGCAGACCTGTAGACCTATAGTCTGGTTCGAGAGCCAGGGCTCCTGGTCTCTGGGCCATCCTTTCTCAGAGTCAGACATGGGGAGAACGTGTTGTCTACACTGAGTTTGGTCTGTTCTGCAAAAGGGAAAGGAAGGACACCATGACATTGGAGTTATCTGGGCATGGTTAAGAAAAAGAGTATTGACCTGAAATACCATTTCAGCAACCAGCCCACCAAATTTTAATGTGCTCATTGAAACAATCTTACAGAGAACATCAGTGACACCCATGCTTTTGTGCTGAGTTTCTTACCTTCAAGAAGTAGCTTATAGCTGTGTCCCTACTCCTGAAGTGTAAGTCCTCCCCCCCACCCCTCATTTGGGAAAATGATGGGAGGCCTCCCGAACATAATGAGCACTGGTTTTATTGTTGCAGCATCTCCATTATAATTCCACTCATACTTATTCACTTCCTACCCTATTTGTCTCTGTTCTCAAAGTATGATATCAAGTGATTAGCTTATGAGACAGTAATTGCTGTAGAAGTCAGTATGATAAAGGCCAATATTATAAAGGGGTCCTGAAGTGTTTTTTGGAGCCACACATATTCCAGTGGTGCTATAAATGGATGCTAATACGACCAGGTTAATAGAAAAATATATGTTTTACAACAGACAGAACCTACCTAATAGTATGTTACAGTTCTAAAATGGGAAGAAAAGGTGGGGGGTGCGGGGTACTACATGTGACCCACATCTCAGATAACTGTGTGATTCTGAGATACATAGAAGAGGCTAAGAGCAAAGACAGTCTGGTCCCAAATTTTCCATCCTCCCATTTCCCACTCCTCCTCACTAGCTTATTGTTGAAGAAGATCATCTCTATAACATAGAACAGAGGGATAAAGTTACTGCCTATGAGATGTAGTTTGTATAGTACTTGAGATTTACATATTGCAGATTATTGGTTTTCTGTGGGACTCCCAGCTAGGTCATTGGTTCAGATCAGGGACCCACGGATGCAGGACTACTTAGGCCCTGCAGTGCCATGGGTTCCTGAAGTCACCTGGGAGTGCAGGGGGCCTCAGGGCTGCACCCAACAGTGCTTGGAGGATTGTCTGGTGCTGGGAATCGAACCCACATCAGGCACTTTCCAACCACACACCCTAGTTTTCATGCTTTCTCCTATCCCTATAAGTCTGTTTAATTTCAGTTTTCAGGGTTAAGTCAAGATCAGGGAGTGTCTGTGATTCCTGTTCGCTGGTGCTGTCTCCCTGTAGAGGGCCCTGCCCTTGGAGCCCTCTTGGCTGCACTTACACCTGGCTTTTAGGCGGCATTTCCTGATCTCCCAGCTCTGGAAGGCTGAAGGAAGGTGGTTTTAGGGTCGTGTAATTGGCAGGCGGTGCTGGGGCCCCTTGCGACTTGCTGGGCCTCTCCCCTCTGAAGCTCCTCAGTGGCATCCTAAAGAAAGGAATAGACTGACTCACAGGGCCTGCCCTTTCACTGGCTTCCTCACACACTGGGAGGTGGGGAGGCAAGGGACAGAATCGGGTTTGGGAAGGGGCATGGTGTGCGGCGGCAGAAGAGGCAGTACCAGCCGGCTGCTCGAGGCCTCGCCTTATCCCCAGCTGCGAGTAGCACATCTTTGGGCTCTGGTTCAACCCTATGGGTCTTTTCTTCTCCCCACCCGCCCTCTTTTGCCAGAAAGTATCATCTGCTCAGAAAAAATCGCGAGCATATTTTGTTTTCAAGTATTCTTTGAAAAGAGGGGCTTGTACATGTAATTTTCCTATAGATTTTATTCTATGTGTGAGATAATAAAAACATTAGAAATAAGGTATAAAGATCATAATCAGATTGACATTTTCTTTTTCTTTTTTTGGGCTTTTGTGCACTTACTCCTGGCTCTGTGCTTAGGGATGACTCCTAGCTGGGTCTGGGGGACTATATGTAATGCCTGGGATGGAACTCAGGTCAGCTCATTTAAGGCAAGCTTTAGCCCCCCTACTAACTCTCTATCCCCTTTACTTCTTTAAAATAAAAGAAATAAAAGAAACTGGTGCCAGGGATTGAACCCAAGGTCTCACACATGTGAGGTGTACTCTTTACCACTGAATAACATCGCCAGCCCGAATACACTTTTTTGAACTTGTTAGATCTCTGAGGTCATGTTTCACATACTCCTGTGGATCACTGTGCTCTGGTTCCCATCCAATGTAGGTGCCCTTCCTGGGTGAGGCCCCTGTCTCTGTGCTTCCCCAAGGCTCCCTCTCTCAAGCCCTTTCTCAAGGTCAGGTTTCAAGGTCTTGTCTGTCTCCCTCAGTTTGACATCTGAGGAGTTGCTGCCCCAGACAATGGTGAACTCACTGCCTGATTGGCAGGAAATGCCAAGAAAAAGGCTCAGAGACATAAAGACCCAGTTCTCATTGTATCTAACCCCCATTTTAGTGCCTTAGGATGGTGAGTGTGCTTTGAGCCACCTGTGTCCTGACAAGGCAGGATGGATGCAGTGGGGGTTTCTGTCTGCACTTCCTGGCTCAGCGCCTTACTCTGTGCAGTTCCCCCATGCAGGTCCTCGGTCTGCAATAATCCAGATGATGAACCTGGCTTTAGTCACGTTGAGTGAAGGAAGGTTTTTCTTTCACTTGCCTCTTAGAAAGGTGTTGTTAGTGAGGAGTCAAATCGAATTGCCCACACCTGGGAGGGTGGAATGAGCCCATGCCCATTGACAGGGCCAGTAGCTGTGACTGCCTGCCAGCGTGCCAGCCGGCCTTACCGCACATACCATGAGGGAGCTCACCAGGATTGCCTTTGGCTCTCCTTTTGATTCAACACAGGATGATGTTTTTAAAAAGTCTTCTTTTAACAGATGAGAAAATCTGAGGCTGGGTGCTTGTCTGCGGTCACTCGGGTAGTCACAACCAGCTGGAATGAGGTCCAGGTCTGTCAGCTTCTCCAGGCAGATGCTTTTCCATGCCATAGTCTAGTCTGGCAGACCTAGCCAGGTGGCAGCCTTTAGACCCCCTTGCCGCTCATGTGCATCTGGTTCCTTTGCATCCAAAGGCCTAGGGGATACTGAGGTGACAGGCCTGTGTTTAAGCTGTCAGAATTTAGTGGTGGTGTCAGACACTAGCAGATTATGAGGGGCCTGTCTTTTGTTCTGTTTTTTTTTTTTTTTTGGACCTAGACCCAGTTGTGTTTAGAGGTCCATGTAGTGCCCAGGATCGACACTGGGCCTTGCCTAGGCTAGCTGTATGCTGTGTCACTCAGGCCATATCCCTCCCTCGCCCTTAGGCCTAAGTTATGGTGTTGGCAGCTAAGGGTTCTTGTGGGTCAAGAACCCTTGACCTTGTTCTTGATGTCAGGGGCCACCGCAGAGTAGTGTTATTGGAGGCATGAACTATAAGGAGACGGTGTCAGTGGCGTATGTTTGTGGCCTTGAATGCTGGGTTTAAGAGCTTGGCTTTGGTGAAGGGATGTCAGCCACACTGACCAGAATATCATTGTTGTCAGGCTTCCTAGCTGGTGGTCTTCCTCCAGAGCACTCCCCTGGAACTGGAGGGATCAAGAAAGGTGCACTGGGGATGTTGGTTTCCCTTAGAGGAGAGCAGGTGGCAGGTTGAAGGGCAGCTGAGGATGCTGTTGCTGTTTAGGCAGAGAAAGAAGGGAACCCCACAAGGCAGTGGCTGGTCTGTATGTAGGCCTTGGGCATGGCAGCCCCCAAACACTGTAACTGAAGGTGCACAGGAGGGACCATCGGGGTGAGGTCAGTATTCCGGGGTGTGGGCTGGGAGTGGATGGGATGTATAGGTTGGGTGAAAGTCCTCAGCCCTAAGGAAGTCCCAGACTGTGAGTCTTGATCCATACCCTGTACCCCAGCCCTTCCCCCACCCCTCGTCTCCCTCAACCCTGCCTCCCACATTGCATAGGACATTTGGATGTCTGTGGAAGGGCACATGTGCCACAGAATTTGAGGTCTAGATGTGGACAGACCTGTAGCAGAAGGAGCTTGTACAGGACCTCATCAGCTGGGTGGACTGTAGGCCAGTTGCTCCTGCCTTGGGCCAGCTTCCTTCCTACCCCCTGCCCTCCAGCCTCAAAGTCCTTGTTATGTGAAACCTGATTTTTTGGTGTTGACATCATGCTCAGAAATTTCAAAAATTCCTGAGTACCCAACATATAGCTTAGATTGGGCCATGTGGGCTGCCCGTTTGCACCATCTGCTCTGCAAACACCTTGACAGTTCCTAAAACTGTGGCAGGAGGTGGAAATTGGATCCCAGAGTCTTGGCACTGCCTTATTTCCCGTGTCCTCTCACGCTGTTTGGAGCATGGAGGTGTGAGAGATTCAGAGCTAACTAGCTAATTACTTTTTTCAGCAAGAGCTAATAGAAAATGATAGTAATCTGAACCCTTGGCTTAAGTGGACTGCAGATCGTGATAATCTTTTTTTTTTTTTTGCTAGTTCCTTTTGAAACTGCTGCACTTTTCCTTTTCTCTCTGTAGGATCTTCTTATTTCCCCACCATTTATTTGGTTTTTGATTCATCCTTCCTCTTTGGCTTCTTCACAGCCTTTCCCCTTCCCCATATCATTTTTCTCTGTTCTTATTTCTGAATTTAACTCTCTAGCTCCAGTTAATTTTCTTATAGAGTACTGCTTGAATTAATTGATGTGGATTAAAGGGTTTTAAAAATTATTTTGGTGAAAATGCATACTGTTTCCTTAGATGTGTGTGTGTGTGTGTGTGTGTGTGTGTGTGTGTGTGTGTGTGTGTGTGTGTGTGTGTTTGGGGGGTAGGTAGAGGTGGCTCCCGAGCAGTGCTCGGGGTCCACCCCAGTGATGCTCAGTGACTCAGGGCAGGCTTTCAGTGCCGAGACCTAGCACTGCTGTGCTGAACAGGCTCAGTGGTGTTTGGGGCTACTTGGACCACACCTGGTGGTGCTCCAAGTAATTTTGGTACTAGCTATCATTCAGGAACCCATGCATGCACACTCCTCTGGCCCCCTGAGTTATCTCCCTGGCCTTTTTCATTGTTTCATAAGTACATATGTTCTTTTCATTTTTTTCCTGGGTATAATTTTTTTTCTTAAACAGATGATTACAAAAGCTGGGAAAATTGGCTCAGAAAGGCCAGTTACTTTCTCAGTAGATCCACTTTTTGACATAATACTCACATAAATTTTAAATTCTGTCCTGTAAAGCATGGTGGGAAAAGGCCATTTTGCTTCATAATTAGAAAACTCACAATGAAACTTGCCAAGAGAAACAAAAATACCATTTTGGAAATAAATACAACCCATGCCAAAGTACTATAAAATGAAGTCAAGAAATCTTCAAAAAGTAAAAACCATTTCCCCTCTCCCCTAAGTTTTCAGACTCAGCGAAATAACTCTTGAATTAATATAGTTTTGACTACAGTTATTGAAACTTGGGCACTAGCACATCAAGTTCATGCATTCCTTCCACTTAATTAATTAATTTGTGAGTTTTACTTAAAATTTTAACACTGTCTAGACCCTACATGTTTTACCATCGCGTGGTATTTGAAAAATTTTGTCCCTTTGCTAAAGTACCTTGGATGTTCGAGACAGGCTAAGAATTCAGCCTAAAGAATAAGGTTATGGATCCATCTTGTAAATTGCATAGTCTCCCACTGTAGCACGAAGCCCAGACACTGCTGGTCTGCAGTGAGTCTTGGAGGAGGGTCTCTATAGTCAATGCTTAGATCTGTGAGCAGTGTGACCTACTTGGCGTTGTCACCTATTATTCCCTGTTTCAGCATGATGTTGGAGATATTTTCCCCCCTGCACTATAGTTAAAATGTCCCACTTCCCAAGGCGTTTTAGTTAGATCCTCAGTTTATCTTTTGGAGAAAAGGGTACAGTTTCAACTGGTCTTGGAAATGCTAGAATAGACTTTGAGACCCACATCACTGTCTTTCTGGCCCTTGAGTTCAGGAAACTCAAGAACCAGTGACATATGGGTGCCCTGAGTGATATTAAACACTGATTTGCACGTGGTTGAATGCTTGCATGCGTATTGAGCAGCACACACACAATTCAGGCACTTGTATACATATGAAAGAATGAACAACCCAGGGTGTTTCAGAGTACGATATCTGGGCTCCACCTGCAGGGACTATGATTTATCAGGTGGGGTTAGAGGTGGTATGTGGACCACATCTATCTGCAGCCCCACTGAGTGTCCCTGGTCAGTATTGCTGGCGATCCTTGGGGCCCATTTCGACAAGCACTGGATATAGTGGGCTCAGTGGTTAAGTGAACTTCGCTTTTGTCTTGCCTTTGTCCACCACCCTCCAGTTCCCAGGTTCCATGATCTTGCAAAGTTGCTCAACACCTCAGAGCCTCTGTTTTCTCATCCTGAATGTGGTGATAGTATCAGGGGAGGCTGGTGCAGTACGGTATGCAACCTCCACTCTCTGGTGTAGATGCATATTTTTATCTACTATTGGAATGTAACTTTGCTTTCCCTCTCAAGATCCTGTCTTATGTGGGGTACCTGGATGATTGGTTCTCATTTCTTCCAGATAATACCATATGGCTTTTTCCTGGTTCATGAGAGTCTACCACAGTCGACTTAACTGGCTGTGATTTGATTTGCTGCTCCCCACCCCTCCTCCTATCTTAATGATGTCTCTGTGTCTCGTGTGTGTGTGTGTGGGGTGTGTGTGTGTGTCTGTGTCTGTGTGTGTATAGAAAAGCATGCTCATATGCACACTGGAACTGTATCTCAGGCCTGCCTCTGATAGGGCTTTCTCTCAGTTCACTGCAACATGATAGTGTTAGCAAGGCCCTGGGATTCTGCAGTCTGTGAGCTGGTCTCTCCTTTGTTTTGTGCCTCCAGGAAAATTGGGACGTTCTTTTTTTTTTTTCTTTTTGCAATGGACAGACCTGGGTGAAGTTCTCCTTTCTGCTGTGTCCACAAACACACCTACTCAGAGTTCACTTGTGTAGACAGTTGTACCTGTGAAACTTCTTGTTTGGATCAGTGTGCTTTATCTTCCTGGAGGACTGACAGGCCAGTTTTTACAGAGTGTTTTATTTTTATTTGTAATGCAAGCACTGAGGAATAAGGCCTTGATTTTGGCCCATGTTGCTGTCAAAACAAAACACTTCCTGTATCCAGGATATAATCAGGTTTAACAAGTACCCAAGCATGTTGCTGCTGTTAGTTTTCATCTCCCCTTTGTAACTTTTGAAGTGGAATAACTCTACATTCTTTTCCTGCTAATCATTTAAAATTTTAATTGAAAGTGTTGCTTTTATAATGTGTGCTCTTCTGTCAAATACTTGGAAGTATGTCTAATGTAATTCTAGTTTTTGAAGCGGTTTTTAGATGAAAGATTTTATTCTTTAATGCCTTTGACACTTGGTTATTTCTTAGGTATTTTTAGCATATAAATTGTGGTGAGCATGGTACCAAAGGGCTCTTGTATTTTCTTGTTTGGTATGTTTCCCCATTCTTGGCCTCATTATATATGTAATAATTGAGGCTTGGACTAAAAGATAGATATTGAGTCTGTGTATTCTCGAAATGTAGTAATAATTCTGTATTTAGTACTTGACAGAATATATACATATACTTTATGACTTGATTCCCTTGTTATATCTTTCACCAGGATCTCAAATTTTATGGATACAACAACAGTAACCACACGCACAGACAGACACAACACAGGGAAAGAAAAATCATGGGGATGGAAAAGCAAAATACCTGGAGATTATAGAAGTCACCAGAAAGCCTTCTGTGTTCATTCTGAGTTACCATAATCTAAAAAGAACCAGACTTGTAGTCTTTGCTTTTAAATATTGCTTTATTGCAATAAGATATTCAAATTGTGCATTAAAACACCTTTTAAAGGATTTAACATATGTTCTAGGACACTTTGTAAATTGAATACTTTGTTTGCAAGTAACTTCATGAAGAATAACAGACACCACCAAGCATCCTTCTTTCTGATTCCTCCTCTGTTAGTTGTGAATGCTTTTACACAGTGTTTGAGTTGACTCTTGCTGATGCATGCCAGTAAGAGCTACATATAGTAATGTGGTTGCATCATTAAGAAACAACTCACAAAGTGAACCTTTCTGTAAGCAGCACGATGGTCAACAGAGTGCTGTCCTCCTCTCGAAGGTCTGGTCCTGATCCCCTCAGTACCACTTCTGCAACTACCAGCTGTACCTCTAGCTCCATAGATGCGTGTAATGTAGCCTACTTTTATTTATATTAATGGATAGCAACACTTTTATTGTTTGTTCTTATTTTGGAAGGCCATACACCTCTGTGCCCAGGGCTTACTGCTAGCTCTGTGATCAGGAATCACTCCTGGCAAGGCTCTGGGGCACTATAGAGTGCCAGGGATCAAACTCGTGTCAGCTGGTAAGTCACTTAGTGCCTTACTCACTATATTATCTCCCTGGCCCCGAAACTCATTTAAGATGAATAAAACTGAGATATCTTTGGGAAGTTTATCAGATTAAAAAATAAGCAACTTCAAATATAATCAGTATAATGAAGGTGAAAAGCAACATCGCTATAGAGATAATAAAGGATAAAGGTAACAAAATAATACTTAAAATTTCAATAGTATGGCATATCAAATGAAAGGTTAGTCCTAAATTACAATAAAAAGAAAATTCATTATTAAAGAGTTATATTTTCTAAGAGATCACCACTGAAAGGTGGGAAGTATCTAACTACCTTATAATAGATACAGATAATATCTGATTTATATTGCCTGACAGCTTAATTTTTTTATTTTCCAGAAGAGTAATGTAAATTCCAGATGAAATTTGTAAAGTATCTGGGGTACAACACAAAATTATTCAATAAAAGAAGAGTTAGGGCATCATGACCCTTTATCAAAAGAGAAAAAAATAGTAACCAACCCTTTTTGGTTAATATTTGGAGCAAATGTTGAACTAAGCAACAACAAAATCTGTAAAAAATGTTAATAAATACATTAATACATGTGAAATCTCAACAGAAATAAGATCTTTTATTTATTTATTTATTTATTTATTCATTTATTTATTTATTTTGCTTTTTTTGGGGTGACACCTGGCAATGCACAGGGGGTTACTCTTGGCTCTGCACTCAGGGGTCACCCCTGGCAGTGCTCAAAAGACCATATGGGATGTGGGGAATCGAACCTGGGTCGGCCTCGTGCAAGGCAAATGCCCTACCCGCTGTACTATTGCTTCAGCCCCGAAATAAGATCTTTTAAAAGAGAACCAAGTATAAATTTTCAAATAATAAAATACAAGGTCTGAAATGAACAAAACCTGTAAAATAATGGCAATAACAAGGAGAGAAACTGTAAACTTGGAAATACAGTTCCTGTTATTACTCGCATTTTCCTTCACATTTTGTGACTTTTATTTATCTTCCTAGTTCCAAGTGGGAGTTTTTTCCTTTTGTAAAGTTCTTTAACTATTTCCTGGATGGTTGATGTTGGGACAATAAGCTCTGTTAACTCAGTTTTTCTGAGAAGGTCTTGGTCTTATTTGTCCTTAAAATGTGGGTGATCACTGAGCTGGGCAAGGTAGGGTATTCTGGATTGGAGGTTTTTCCCTTTATCATGTTTTATACTTCATGCCAATGCCTCTGGTCTGTGGAGCTTGTAGAGAAATCTGCTGATGGTATTATGAATGTTCTTATATTATATGTGAGTCTTTGTGTCTCTCTTACTGCATTCTTCAGCTTTATTTTGGACAGTTCAATTATAATGCACATGGCGTGCATCTTTTTTGGCTTTAGTTTGTAACTCTGAATTTCTTGAGTCTGGAAGACTAAGCTGCTTCTCATCTTCGAGAAGTTCTCAGCTATTATTTCTTCAGATATGAATAATCCCTTTCTTCTGGAACCCTGGTGATATGAATGTTTATTTCTTCAATATTATCCTGTATAGACCACAAATTTCCTTCATTGTTTTTATTTTGCTTTTTGGGTCACACCTGGTGATGCACAGGGGTTACTCCTGGCTTTGTACTCAGGAATGACTCCTGGCAGTGCTTGGGGGACCATATGGGATGCTGGGAATTGAACCCAGGTTGGCTGCATGCAAGGCAAATGCCCAGGCAAATGCCCTATCCTCTGTACTGTCGCTCCAGCCCCCGCCTCCTTCATTGTTTTTAATGTTTTCATATTCATCTTTTGGATGGTTTCCACAGTTTCCCAATTTGATCGTACTAATTTGATTTTCAATCTTTTTCCATTCTGCTGTTGAGTCCAGTCCTGTTCTCTCTCTCTGTGTGTGTGTGTGTGTGTGTGTGTGTGTGTGTGTGTGTGTGGTGCAGCAGCTGCTATATTCTTTAGCTTTATGGCTTCTCTTTGTACACTTCTTAAGCTTAAGCTTAATACTTTCTCTTCCACCAGCGCCTCCATGAGCATCGGTGAAGAAGTTATTGCTTTGACGTCTTGAGGTGACTGGCATAGCTCTGTCATAGTGGGGGTGCTTTCTAGGTTGTTTTCTTGATCATACGTGTGCATGAATTTCTCCATTCCCCTGTTATGTCTGCTATTCCACCTGAGCCTGAGTGTCCAGGAGATTGAGAGAGCAGATAGTATGGGGGGTTGGGGGTGGGGGACATCTGTGTTTGAGAGAGCCTGATTGGTAACCAGACATATTTATTCACTGCTGCCCAGGGGCATTTCTCTCCTGAGCTCTCATAGGGCAGTCAGCCTGGGTTCAAGATTGCCAGAGCCTAAGAGCCAGTAGGCTGCTGTAGTCTCAGACATGGGTGGTGGTTGGGGAACTCCTGCTCAGGTGGGTGGAAAGGGAGGCTGGTGTCAGAATCAGCAGAACTGGCAGCTTGTGTGGCCCCAGATAACTATGCTGTGAAAGGTCTGCAGGGTGCTTTCTGTCTGTCCGGAGTGGGTTGATGACTTGCAGTCAGAGGCGGAGCTGCAGGGTCAGGATCTGTTTGTCAGTGAGAAGCACTCCGAGTTGTCTCCACTCCTAGCTAGCTCAGCAGTTTTCCAGGAGTGGGTGGAGTTCTCCTAAGAAATTTGCTCTCAGGTCTGTTTCTTTGGAAAATGAGATCCAGTATTGAGTCACTAACAAGTTGTTAAGAACTCAGCAGGGTGATGGATGACCCCTGCCAGGAACTCCAACCCCTGTTTCTTCCTTCTTCTGCCTTCCAGTGTTCTAAGTATAGGTTCGTAAAACTGGGGTGTTGGATAAAAGGTGCATCTGACTCGAAGAAACCTCTTCCCAAACCTGCTGAGATGACTCAGTGGTGGAGCCGCTGCCTCGCAGGCATGCATGAGGCTGTGAATTTTGGTCACCAGCACTGCCTCACGAGCTAGTGCAGTCCGGGGGCACTGACGTTTGTGATCCCCAGAACCATGATAGATCGTGTGTTTTCTGGCTCACCATGGCACAGGAGCCCCACGACTAAAAGTGTGGGACAGTGAGCGTCACAGCTGAGCGGCGTGAGGCCCTCCCATCCCTACCCTCAATTACTGCAACAACAGCCACAGAGTGAATGACGGGGCAAAGAACAATCAACCGGAAAAAAGAAAAAGAAATTTCTTCCCACCAGCCGTTTCTGCTGTGTGATGAGGCTCCACTCTCGGTGACTCTCCGTCTCGGGTCTCCAGGTACCCTCCTCTTCTTTGCTGGGAAATAGCTTTGATCTTGGGGGTTTTAGGTTGATATGGATTTGTTGAGATCACTGAGGTGCTAAACCTAAATTTTCCTCATTCTGCCCTCTGGGTCCTGCTCCCTGCCAAGTGTTCTGAAGTAGTCTGAATGCTTTCTAGAAAGCCCTGTGCTCTTGGCCTTTCAAAGCACTTTAGCTTACTGATTTTATGTTAATAGCTGAGGCAGAAGATAGTCAGATATTTAATGACTACAAGAGACTTTTTAGCTAATCCAAATCATTTGGCAAGCTGTAATTTTTGACTTTGGTGATTGGTTTTTGTGAGGGTACTCTTTTTTGCTCCTGTTTGTGGGAATGTTATTCATGCTTATTTTAGAAAACTTGACAAATACAGAAATTAAAAAGTTGGAAACTCTCAAGCTCATTCACCAATGAGGTCTGGTGCAAGCCTCAGGCAATCACAAGCTAACGTCTGAGCTCGCAAAGCTGTGCAGAGAAGTGATAAAGGAAGACCTCAAAGAGAGAAGAGCACAGTGTTGGCTGATGTGGCAGAAGCTGGGAAAAATATTCACCACACATGCCTGTCCTTCGCCAGCTATAAGACCAAGATGATTGCCCTCCAACGTCCTGATGGATCTATCACATCTTCCAGAAGGGCAATGAAAAAGGTTTTCCACGACTTCTACTCTGATCTCTTTGATAGCCATGTCCACCTGCCCACATACCAAATTCTGCAGGATGGATATGTTGTTCCCAGCGTTCTTCCTTCTGAAATCCGACACGCCATTTCGTCAGTAACAGAAAGATCGCACTCATCTGTGGAATATAAAGTAACAGAGTGGGAGACTAACACCCGGGAGTAGTAGAGATAAGGACCAGGAGGTCAGCCCCACAGCTTGGAAACTGCCCTCACATATTGGGAGAAAAGGAAACTGAGATAGAGAAGGGAACACCAAGTAGAGGATATTGTGAGAACAAATTTGGGTTGAAAGATGCGTGCCGAAAGTAGACCATGGACCAAACATGAAGGCCACTCAATACCTCTATTGCAAACTACAACACCCAAAAGGAGAGAGAACAAAAGGGAATGCCCTGCCACAGAGACAGGGTGGGGTGGTGGGAGGGTTACTGGTGGAGGAGAACGGGCATCGGTGGAGGGATGGGTAAATGGTCACTGTATGACTGAAATGCAAATACAAAAGTTCATAAGTTTGTAACTGTACCTCATGGTGATTCACTAATAAAAAAAAAAAAGAAAAGAAGTGTACAGCACTCAGTTCAGACAAGGTCAGACCCGAATAGCTGAAGAATCTGCCGGCAGTACTCGTCAAAACACTGACTTGGCCCTTCACACACTCCCTTTATGAATGCAAGGTTCCATCCCAATGGAAAACCAGCAGGACTGTCCTGTTGCACAAGAAGGGAGAGATCCATGACCTCGCTGTCCTGTTGCACAAGAAAGGAGACATCCACGACATTGGAGACTATCGCCAATCTGCCTATTGTCTGTTGTCTACAAGTTATTCACTCGAGTCATCCTGAATAGAATTGGCAGAACACTAGACGAAGGACAAGCATGCGAGCAAGCCGGGTTCCGAAAAGGATTCAGCACGACTGACGATATCCACATGGTGACCAAGCTCATTGAGGTTTCACAAGAGTTCAAGATGCCACTCTGTCTAATATTCATTGATTTAAATAAGGCCTTTGATTCTTTTGAGACTGAAGTGGTCATCGAAGCCTTAGCCAAACAGGGTGTTCAAACTCAGTACATCAGGATCCTCGACGAGCTATATTACGGATTTACACCAGGATCTCACCATTCTACAAAGAAGTGATCATCGATGTAAAGAGAGGGGTTCGGCAGGGTGACACCATTTCACCGAAACTCTTCAGTGCCACTTCAGAACATCATGTGATGACTGGAATGGCAAAGAATGGGAGTAAAGTTAGACGGTCAGCAACTACACCACCTCTGCTTCGCTGATGACATAGTTCTCAGGACACCAATTATCAGCCAAGCGGCACAAATGCTGGCCAACTTCAACCGTGAGTGTGGAAAGGTCAGACTGCAGCTGAATCTCACGAAGACAATGTTCATGAGAAATGGACTACTTCCTGATGTTCCATTTGCCCTCAACAGAACAAACATCTCCAAATGCAGCAGTTATGTGTACCTAAGTCGAGAACACAACATGACAAATGACCTGGTACCTGAACTGTGCAGGAGGAAGAGAGCGGTGTGGAATGCCTTCAAGAGCATCGAAGAAGTGGTTAAGAGTACGAAAAACCTCCGGTTCCAGGCACATCTTTTCGACTCCACCCTTCTTCCTGCACTAACATGTGCCTCAGAGACCTGGGCTATATGAAAACAGGATGAGAATGCTATTCAAGTATCCCAAAGAGGAATCAAAAGAGCTATGCTTCGAATATCACGTTTTACTCAAGGGAAAGAAGGAATCCAGAGTTCTGACCTCTGTTGACGATCAAGAATCAGGGACGCTCTCTCATTTGCCAAAGTGTCGAAAATCAGATGGGCCGGACACAATGCGATTAGAGATAACCGCTGGACTAGAGCTGTTACTGACTGGATTCCACAGGACGTCGAAAGACCGCGTGGCCACCCACCTACAAGATGGTCAGACTTCTTTGTCATGATTCTGAATGAATGGTTTGAGGGGCTTCGTGTTCCTGGAGTTAGCAGACGCCATTGGACTACACTAGTATGTGACAAGGTCGAATGGAGATGTTACTGGCACCTGCTTTAACAATTCTACGAACAGTGGGATAAGTGTTACAAGTGAAAAAGTTGGTAGGAGCTTGTATTTGTTATTCAAAATACCCACATTGTTTAGAGAGGCAGAAGAATGGCCCCCGGAGCCCCCCTGAGGTTTCCAGCGGGAGAGCAGCTTCTAAGTGAGCTCTAGCCTCCTGGCTGCCACAGGCCATGGTGAATGCCCAGCACACAGATATGGACTCTGAATTCCTTGAAGGAAAGGTCTGCCTTCAATTTGTATCCCTAGAATCTAAGTTCCAACCAAATTCTATCACTTCAGGTTCACATCATTTAACTGCATGAAGTAAACATGGGATTGTTGGTTTTCGTTTTTCATGGACGCCACACCCAGCTGATACGGGGGACTTAAGGGACACTTGGGCAATGTTCAGTGAACCCTGGGACCACACCCAGCAGTGCTGGGTGAACCATGTGATTGGCACCTGGGAGCAAACTTAGGCAAGGCATATGCCAGGTATAGGCTCTGTCACTGTAGCTATGACTCTGCTGCTTGGAGACTTTCTTTTTTTTTGAAATATCTACAAATATTTTAGAGCATTTTGTATTTTGAATGGTTAATGTGGTAAAACATCAAGACATCCCAGTGAAAATGTGCATTCAGTGAAAGTCACTGTCCTTCCTGTCCCTTTCCTGCACCTAACTTCCCTTCAGAGGAATGCACCACATTGCTTTGTCTCTTTCCAGAGCTACTCTCTGTCTGTGTAGGCTTTGCTCCAAATTATCTTGCAAGCAGTCCTCCTGTGGGGATACAGCAGCGTAGAGGTGGGGCCCTATGAGTGGACCGGCTCTTTTGGAAGATATGCCAGTAGTCTTGACTTAAGCTGAAAATCTAGTCCAGCAATTCCAGTTCTGGCATTCTGTTGTAAAATTAGAAGTACCAGTGCATCAGGATATACATTGAAGGGTTTTTATTAATGCATTTTTGTGGTTGGAGAAAGGGAGTTGATAAAAGTAAAAGGAATGGGGAAAAAAAAGGAGAAGGAAATAAAGTGAAGGCCTGGCAGAGAAATGTGAAGCATATGCAGCGTGACTGGTGCAGCCTGTGGAGAGGGAGAGTGTCTGTCAGTAGTTGTCAGGGTCGCTGTTGATTGGGTTTTTATGGAAGAAAAGAACTGTGCAGATAGACTTCCAGACAACGTCGTACTTTTTTTTGGCGGGGTCACACCCGTTGCTGCTCAGGAATCATTTTTGGCTAAACTCAGGGTGCTGAACCCGGGTCACCCAGGTGCAAGTCAAGAATTCTCTTGCTGTACCTTCTCTCTAGTCCCTACAGAGTCTTATTTCTACACAATTTCTCCGTGTGTGTATATGTGTGTGTGTGTGTATGTGTGTGTGTGTGTGTGGTGTGATATGAGCATGCAATGTGGTTTGGGAGGGAGGAGTTAAATTTAAAACGTAGTTTTCTAAATAAACTTCATTTTGAAAGTATGCTCTTGAATCTTTTCTGGGGTAGGCACTAGGATCATTGAAATAATTCCCCAAATCTTCCTTTGCACTTTTAGAAAATGGCATAAATCCGTGCTTAATCTCATGGCATAAGTGCTTTTCCTCTGTTGGGGTCTGAGTCACTGAAGGCAGAGCAAAGAACGCATGTGGAGTAGCTGAGTGCTTTGGAACCGCATGCGAGTTTGGCTTTGCAGTCATCAGGGAGGACACTGACTTTGCTAGTCGATAAGAGTGCAGGACCATGGGGGACTCCACAGTTTGCTGCACCTCGATGGACAGCTCAGAGAAATGGCCACCACTGATATGTGAGAATGATCTGAGCCTGGACGAAAACTCTTGTCAGATTAGGAAAGGGGAAAAAAAGTAATTGCTGAGAGCTGCTTGGGGTGGGGGCCCAGGGGAATGAGAGATAGTGAAGGGTTCGATGAAAGCTGGAATGTCTGGCCAGGCAGGTAAATCCAGTGGCAGAGATGGAATGAAGGAGGTTGAAATGTGAAGGCTGAGAATGTGAAGGCCTTTTGGAGCAGTGGCATCCGAGTATCTTTTGGGCCTGCATCTCAGCCCACCCCTTTGTTTACCTTCACATTTATCTTCTGATTCTTCCTGAGACTTAGGCTTCTGGCAGATCCAGAACTGGGAGAAGGGGGCCGAGGGGGGCCATAGGGGCCTTGAGACCTGAAGCAGGGCCTTGAGACCTGAAGCAGGGCCCTCCCCTCTCTTCCTAGGGGTGTATCAAGGTTTCCCGGGAGGATGTAGAATAAGCCCTGGGGAATACCTCTGCAGTGCTGTGAGTAGAATCCATAAAGCAGCCTAAAACCTTAGCTTCCACTCCAAAGAGATGTCAAGTGATAAGGAAAGGTGCCAGTTTTTTTCTCTGGCCTAGACCTACGTTCTCAGCCCTTTTCTGATCATGGTTTCCTTTCAGCCTTTTTGTTTTTCCCTCTCTTCTGTCCCCCTTCTCCCCTGTCCAACTAGTTACCTCCATACTTGTGCTATATTCCTGGCCCTCTCACCCTTCAATTAACGTGAGCTTCACCTGTGGCCCTCTAGGAATATTAATTTTTTTTTTTGTTTGTTTGGGGGCCACACCTTGGTGGTGCTCAGGGCTTACTTCCAACTCTGAGCTCAGGGATCTCTCTTGTGATGCTTGAAGGACCAGGAGGTGTGCCGGGGGTTGAACTTGGATCAGCTGTGTGCAAGGCAGTGATGTATGTGCTGTGCTGTTCTGCTGTGCCCGAACCTGCAGCCCTCTTCTGGGAATATTCTGGGAGCACACAGGGGGCTGCATAGCCTCTAGTTAAGAAACACTGTCTACACAGCTTTAAAGGGATGCTGTGTATGGTTCCGCTTTCAATGAAAACTTGTAGTTTGTTTGTCGTGCTTAGTTAGGCTCCTGTGCATTTCACTCAAATCCTTTTAAAAATGTGGCGCTCCACAAAGGAGCTGTATCAGCCAGGATCCACACTGCTCTCATTCTGGTATCTTCCTTTGGCGAATGTGTCATTGCTGGATTCATCCTGAGTTGCAGCTTAGCCAGGGTGGCTAGATGTGTGTATTTGAGAACTCTTGGACTCACATTGAGCTTCACATTTGAAATCATGCCCAGGTCTTTGTTCTCACGTGCTGCCTTCAGGCCAAATCTCCGCTGTTCTGTACAGAATTTGAGCTTTTTTGTATCCAAAGACAGCACTTAACATTTCTAGTGGCAAAATTTAATCTCATTGGCTCTACTGAAATTGCTGTTGAGAGATCTTTTTCCACCCTCTTCATACTAGTTTCAAGATCTCCAGAAAGGAAAATATTATGTCATCAGCTGGAAAGAAGGTAGGAACTGGGGACTGAATTTAGACATCTGCTTCTCTCTTTCCTTATTGTTGATCTTTAGCAAATTACTTAACCTTTTTGAACTTCCATCTTTATTCTTTCCTTGCTATAAAACAGAAAATCTTCTCTCCTACAGCCTTGCTCTAGGGTAAGCTGCGTCGTTTTGGATAAAGAATCTTGCACAGAGCTTTTTTTTCTTTTTAAAGTTTATTCTTTTATTGATTCACCAGGTGGAAAGTTTCAAAGCTTTCAGGTTGAGTCTCAGTTATATAATGCTCGAACACCCATCCCTTCACCAGTGCACATATTCAACACCAAGAATCACAGTATACCTCCTCCTCCCCTCCACCTCCCCAGTCCCCCACCCCGCATGTGTAACTGGTAAATTTCACTTTACTTTCACTTTACTTTGATTACATTCAATATTTCAACAAAAAACTCACTATTATTGATCTGGAGTTTCTCCCCCCTAAAGTCGACCTGCTGAAAAGAAAGTATTTGATAATTTGTTTTCCATTGCTGAGAATGAAGAGATATGAGGTCGAGAGGCCACACTAGCAGCCACACGGGTTTGGATTTCTGTATTTTAGTATTTTAGTAACTAAGTCCAGAGAAATATCTGCCAGAAATTGCATCATTGTAAGCTTGTACCTCTCAGCTACTTTATATTCCACATATGAGTGCAATCTTTCTATGTCTGTCTCTTTCTGACTCATTTCACTCAGCATGATACTTTCCATGTTGATCCACTTATATGCAAATTTTATGACTTCATGTTTTCTGACAGCTATGTAGTATTCCATTGTGTAGATATACCAGAGTTTCTTTAACCAGTCATTTCTGTTTTTGGGCACTCTTTTTTTCCATATTGTGGCTATTGTAAACAGTTGCACAGAGCTTTGAACAGAGTTTATGTATAGAGGTCAATGTCAGTATCTTAAACTCAATAAATACTGAGTAGTGTGAATGGGATTTTAAATCTGCTTCAGCCTGTGTCTCTCCTATTTGTCCATGATACCATGAGGTGTCAGTATCTTCTGTGGTATGCTCCAGATGTTGTTAAAAGATTCTGCAAATTAGTCATGGTTATAGGAAAACGGGAAGGCATTGATGTACATGTGTAGTGAAATACCTTGCTTTAAAAAATATATATGTTTGTATATTATATATGTATATATGCATGCATATATTTTATATATGTGTATATATTTTCCTCCAAGTGGTGCTCAGAGGGTCCTATTGCTACAAGTTCTCAGCCATTGAGTCTGGAAGGTTCAATACCAGGGCTGGAGGAAGCATCAAGCAGTGCTCAGGAGTCTTTGGGCTGCAGCTGGCAATGCTCAGCACACTCTGTGATACCAGAGATCAAACTTGGGTCCTCTGCATTCAGGGCATGTGCTGTAAACTCCACTCCTGTCTCTCTGCTGCCTTCTCCCACAAACAAGAGCGATGTGACACTCTAGAAGCTAGACTGTCAGTGCGTTATTAGAGGGCTGTGTGGTTGCTGCTGCTCGGTTTCCCACAGACACAGCCACACAGAAGCAGCTCCTCAGGAAACAGTTGACTTGTATGTTCCTCAGGTGTCACAGTTTGTTTTTATGCTGTGTGAGAACAATTAAGCATCTATCACCCGCATCATGCCTTCTTGGAACAACTGAAAGTGAACATTATTTTTCCCTTTCTCTGGCTCCCACTGTGATATGTAGAGTTTGCTCTTCAGCTTTCACTGCAGAAAATTGTTAGTGTTGCTGCCAGGAATCGTCATTGTGGCCTGTGGGCCCTGGCATGTTTGCCTTGAGCCTCGAGCAGCTTGTCATTCCTGAGGGCTGCCTGTCCTGTGAGGCAGAGCTGGGCAGGACTCTCCTCTCCTCAGCCCTGGCCCAGGCCCTTTGCTGTCCTGGCCCCTTTCTCCATAACGTTACCAGTTTGAGTTTATGACTGATGGATATAGTATGATCCACAGTGGATTTGTTATAATATTCTCCTTTTTTTTTCCCTTTTTGATCTCGAAATTTATAGTTTTTGTTGTTGTTTCTGTTTTGGGGGCCACACCTAGCAATGCTCAGGGTTTACTGAGGCTCTGTACTCAAGAATAACTCCTGACAGGCTTGAGGGACATTATGGGATGACGGGATTGAACCTGGGTGGGCCATGTGCGGGACAAGCACCCACCCCACTGTATCATCATTCCTGCCCTAAAATCCACACATTTCTGAGGGTGCCTGGACTCAACATCATGGCTCCTCAACCTAAGGGCAGAGTTGGCTGGCTCAGGGCTTCTGTCATGGCTGTCACTTGAGCCTCCTTTGGGCACGTCTGTTGCGTGTAATTAGTTGATGGTTGTACTCCTCCATTTTGTATTCTCCTTTACTCTAAGACTGTTGGATCGCCCATCCCACTTATCTGGGAAGTAATCACTTGCTTTTCTAAGTCCTCCTCTCTCCTGTTGCATGGATGTCAGAGATTCTGTGTAGATCCCAGTACTAACAAAAGGGGCACTTTTTTCTCTCTTTTAGTAACCTGTCTGACCCATGTTATTCGTGCTGCCATGTATGGCTGACTGGAAAGATGACAAAGTCAATGCTTGGTTTTCTAATGCTAGACATATTTATTTATTTTTAAAATAACATTGAGAGAGCATTCTGTTCTCTTCTGTTTTGAATGGGGCCAGTCAGAAAGTATTTGTACCTCGTCGGTGATTGTTTTGAAATAAAACCTGTTAAAGAATATATAATTGCTTTATTTGTTACGTGTTAAGAAATTGTTTCACTTTGTACTTACCCCAGATGAATATTTCTAGGTCCTATAAGAACAGCTTATCCACTGTTCAAGTGTCATGTGGCTAGTACGGAATACAGACCCTTGACAAGAAGAACATAGCAATTGAGGGAGGGAAAATTGTAGAGGAATTGGGGAGAGCACAGCAGCAGCAAGGGCTCAGATGCCAGAGAGAGAGAGAGAGAGAGAGAGAGAGAGAGAGAGAGAGGTCAAGGCACATGGGTTCAGCTGGCCTCTTTAGTGTTTGAACAGACAGGCACCACTGAAATCAAGACACACAAGCCAGGGAAAGTATATTTGCATGAAGAATCCATTTGTGAACCGAGGACGTCAGGGAGAGACGAGGTCACATTTATTCCTTCAGCATGGCTGTCATCTAACCTAGGAGGATAGCTCTGGCATTTGGAGAGCCCAGAACCTTTCTGGCACTTCCGTCATCCCCCTAGGTAAGTGACTTGGAGTCGAGCAAGTCTGTCCTCTGAAGGTGGCCAGAGAGGGCCAGTATCACATGCTCTATTGGTTCCTGGGCAGAGGGCCAGTTCCTGCTTGACTCGTGGACAGTGGAGCTGTTGGTTGACTCAGGATTATCAGTCAGAGGACCACTTTGTCTGTTGCTGCCAAAGTATTGAAATTTCAGTGACTGCTCACTGAACTCTTGGTCACTCTGTTTGTTCCCATCTAGGTCCTCATGGTATAAGCTCCACGAAGAAGTTCATTTTCCCTGACTGCTTGTTCTTTGAACATTTAGGCCCTGTCACATTCCTGGGAGATATGACAGCCTTCTGATTAGTGGGTTGCTGTCCTGGAGGAGGGCTTTGAGTCGGGGAGCTGTTGGAGATGCTTCCTCAGACTCTTTCAACTCAGCCACCACAAGTACCTGTTATGCTCCGATGTGTCTCCCCAAGTTAGAACCCTAATGCTTTCCTGGGTCTCCATCTCCCCTGCCCCTCATGTGATCACACCAGAGGGAAACCCCTGGCTTCACTGTCTTGTGCTGAGGAGTCACTTGGGCCTGTCATCCCACCACAGTGCTGTTCTCATCTGTGAGACCTTCTGTGTGAACTCTAAAAGGAGAGTAAGAAGTGCCCATTAGCATGGAAAATATTGACAGAGACCAGTGGAAATCCCATATTTGAAAGTTGTTTGTGGACCAGAGAGATCATACAGTGCTTTACACATAGTCACATGCAGCTTACTCTGGCCTTGATCCCCCGCACTCCATAGTGTCCCTGCCAGAGGTGATCCTGAGCACAGAGCCAGGAGTAAGCAGCCCCAACCAACAACAATAATAACAAAATGCTTGTGATTGAAGAAGATGTGTGTGGGGGGATATACATATTTTTTATAATAGAATCTTACATAGTGAGTATATCCTGTGTCCCTGTGAAAAAGTCCAGTTGATAACACTGGCAGGCTTGACTTTACTCCTTCCCTCCAGTACTCATGGGAAGTTGTGCAATGTATCTCCAACCTGACACAGTCACAGTTTCCTTTGTCTCTTTCCATCAGGGATGTGACATTATGTTCTAATTATGTTCTGTTTCGGATGCCAGTAGATTGCTTTTTACAAACACTGCACTTGATTCCAGTTAATTACAGGCCAAATGTGTATCACAAATTGTTATCTAAGAACCTAGGTCAATTCTGAGTGGGAGGAAGAACGTGCATGGAACTTGAACTCGTAGAATCACCTTCTCTTGGAGACACTTTCTAGATCAGCTAACCATCATTTGTCAGTGCCCTTCATAAAAACATACAGACGAATTATCCGGACCTGTATTCATTCTCCCCCCGACCCCACAGGGTCGCATATTGCTTCTGTGTATAAAGGAACATTTTTCTTGCTTTACATTTTTCTTGTTTTTCCTGCTACTGGGCCATATTGAGCCAGTGTGATTCTTGTAGCACATCACATGTTTTCAAATAGTTGTAGAGCATTTGACAATTTTTTGCAGCTCTTACGAATTTTTTGTTCTTCCTGGGCTCTGACCAAGTTGCATCACTAGTCTTCTGTACTGTTACTCTGTACTAAGAGTGCCCCAGTGCCTTGGACAGTACTGCTGTTACCCTGGCCACCCTACCTGGGAGAGAACATGCAATTTTCTTGAGATGTTTAGGTGGTTCATCAAACCTTTCACAATGACAGTCAGTCCTGAATCTTGACTTTGCAGAAGGGAGGAATGTGCTTTGGATGTCAAGCTTTATGGGTCTGTGTAAAGGAAGGAATCCTGGAGAAATGACCAGGTTCTAAAAGTTGGCCTCCTTACCTCAACATGTAATCATGTAGAAACCTGCTAATTTGGGCAGCTAGTCATTGCTTTCAGTTGAACCCCAATTGCCATGTTGGCCTCTTCCTGTTCTCTTCTGGGGGCTCTTTCTACAGTTCCAGGGTTGAAAATTAACACAGGAACCTGGCAGTCAAATCATAGGAGCCTCACAAAGTGTTTTTGTTTGGTTTTGGGGTCCACACCTGGCAATGCTCAGGAGTTACTCCTGACTCTGCAGTCAGGAATCACTCCTGGTGGTGCTCAGGGGTCCACACGAGATGCTGGGAATTGAATCCAGGTTGGCCACATGCAAGGCAAACGCCCTCCCTGCTGTCCTGTCATGCTGGCCCTGGGAGCCTGTCGGTGTTCTGTGTGTGCATTTTGTGTCTGGAAAGTCAGGGTCGCAGGGACCTCTCATCCTACCCTGTGGTTTCAGAAAAGGAAATTTAGGGGCCAGTGGCCCTAGGAATTGTGGCATGCCCACATGTGGACATTGTGAGTTGTTAGCAAGGAGCTGGAAGACCTCAGGGGGGCAGGAAGAAGGGAGCTGATTCCATTGAATCTGTACTTTTCTCTGCTGGCCAGAGCTAGGAAACCAGTTTCCCCAGTGGTGCCTCCCTGGTTTGACTGCATATCAGGATCACCTTTAGAAACTAGCTGCCACAGTGCGCCCCTTCACCCCCATCCCCACAGCACACACACACACACACACACACACACACACACACACACACATACACACACAAGCTCCATACCCCTTATGGGTGGAGCACAGCCAGCAGAGAAACTTCTGAAACAGACTAGGAACTCTTATGGTGGGGGTTGGGGGAAGGGAGAATGGCTAGCTTTTAGGAACTTGACCGGGTAACCTGTAAGTCAATTTTAGTCCTAATAATAATAATAATAATAATAATTTCTATTTATTTATAATATTTTGTCTAGAATAGACTAGGCTGTGTCTGTTCTGTCACCTTTCTTCTCTGGTTATTGCTGGCTCCTGTGCATTTGAAAATGTACTGCCCGAGTGTCCTGTGGGATTTTTCAAGCCTGGAAATGGCACAGACTCTCTTCCTCTCTGCTTTCGCCTCATGGCAAAAGCTCATACTAGTTCATGGTGTCCATTCCCTGCCCTTGCCTCCAGCACCCTGCGTGCACCAGTGCTTCTGTGGGCGCAGTCTGTTTCCTCCCAGGTGCTCGCCACTCTCTCCTGTGCGGCTCCACACTACCCAGCTGACCCTGGTAGGAGAGACTGCTGGGAAATGCACCAGCAGCGGGAGGGCGCCATACCCAGCACACCCAGGGCTTACTCCTGTGCTGTACTCAGGGATCACTCTTGGCGGGGCTTCGGGGACCAGATGGGGCACAGATGGTACTCAGGTTGGCTGCTTGCAAGGCAAATGCCCTCCCTGCTGTCCTGTCACTTTGGCCCTGACTTTAATTTTTAATTTCATTCCTAAGGAGATCACACCTTAAAACCTAGGGTCTTGTTTTCATTTATGTTTGGGACATAAGGAATCTCTCCTGTCCTTTCACATCTGCTTTAAGTACTCCACCAAAACCCTGATTCAGGGTCACAAGAGGAGACAGAGAACTGCCAACAGTATCTCCGGAGTTACATGAAAGGCTTGTGTTTGAGAAAGGACACAACTCTGAAGGTGCCCATGCCTCGCCAGGCCCCAAGACGCACACTGTGTCCTGTTCAGCCTGCCCTCCACTTAGGACAGAGCCCTTAGAGGATGAGTGTGTGGGCTTGAGAAGAAGTCTTCCTAAGTGCCAAGGAAAATTACGTCTTTGCTTTGTTCACTTTAACCCAGTGTTCCCTCAACCTTGTTTTTATTCTCTCCCCTTTCCTCATCCCAGAAGTCTTTTCAGACATTTTGGGGTGGGTGTGGGCAGTTGTACTTTTCATCATTAAGTTTGCACATCACAGACCACAAACCATTGTAATCACTAAGTCATTTTAAGCACCATCAATTTGCACCCTCTTGGGAACTGTGCTGCCTTGTTATGAATTCATAGATAGGGACTTGGGGATGTGGCTCACTGACCTACTGCTTGACTTGTGTGAGGCAGTGAATCCCCAGCATGGGCCAGTGCAAGTTCCCAGCTCTGCCATGTGATCCTTGACACGGCAAGCAGGTGTGTGATCCCTGGCACAGTGCAGCAACAGTGAGGGATGGAAATCAAAGGGAAGAGGGGGAGGAAACAGTTAAAGGACTGCAGGGGAAAAAACAAGGGAATAAACCTTGTTGGAGGATGACAAACCCGTGGCTTTGGATCATAACAATTACTCAGCAGGGGATGAAATGGTGAGATGGTGATGGGAATGAAGAGGCAAAGTAGAGGTGCCACTGGGACAGTGGCGGAGGTTCTTGGGCACTTTGGTGGTGGGAGTGCACTGACTCTGTGCATCAGTACCATAAATGGCAGCACTGTTGTCACCATGTTTCCTAAACTGTTGAGATAACTGGTTGCTAACTCCGAATCTTTCTCACACAGACTATACTAGATGTATTCTTCTGGGTGACTCTAGGTTTGGAGATCTAGTGATCAAACTAGGGCCCAGTGACTCACTTGATCCAGAGAATAAGCTGGGAGTACTTGTTACTAGAGTCTCCAGCCCTGCTACTCAGAGTTAGCTTGATCCAGTCTGAAGTGAGGTACAGGAATCCGTATAACTGCTTAGGAATCCACATAACTGGTTACATTTTAATAAAAAGAGTAGTACAT
This sequence comes from Sorex araneus, assembly GCF_027595985.1. Classification (NCBI taxonomy): domain Eukaryota; kingdom Metazoa; phylum Chordata; class Mammalia; order Eulipotyphla; family Soricidae; genus Sorex; species Sorex araneus. The sequence continues at coordinate 290,945,002 of NC_073313.1, read as the reverse complement.
TCTTCCCTGGCTGGCTGCATGTCAAGGTTCCTCCTGCCGCAGGACCGTGGTGTTCTGTGGGTTGTGATGGAGGTTAGGATGTAGCTTATTACGGTGGCTCGTTGATGTTGTGAAGGAGCAGAGAGTAAGCTTTTGAGAAGCAGATGTGATTTTGCCCGAGCAATTTGGTGAGGACTTCTGGAAGTTGTGTCATTTGAGGATGAGGGTAATGTTGAAAGTCTGAGGAAAGACTATTGTAAAGGCATGGCACTCGTGAATTGTTCCCTAGGTCTGGAACCTGGCGCTCACAAGCTGTAAGATACGGGATTCGAGGTTGGGAATATTGAGCACAGTTAGTACACAATCTTTGGAAAGGGCCCGGGGTGGTCTGTGGGGCCGAAGGTGTGGCTCTGGTACCTTCCCTGGCACTTTTAAAGATCACAGTGTCTACTGGTTGTTCATGGGTTTCACTGTTGCTGGAACCAGGGGTGAAAGGCTGCCGAAGCCTACAAAAATGTCCATGATGCTATTTGACGATGCCCCAGCTAGGAGTGCCCTGGATTCTGGGCAGCAAAGGGAGTATACTTTGTTCTGTCTTGCACCCAGAGGACAGCCATTGAAAAGCTTTGGGCAAGACAAATCTGTAACCAGGAGGGTGGAGTAGACTGTTAAAGGCTTGCCTATGGATTAATCACAACATGTAATGCATGCGGAAATGCCTTCTGGAGGAAATCCCTCTTGAGTTTCCAGCCCTGACCTACAAAGGAAGGCTTGGAATATAACCCACTTGGGAGTTGGAAGCACTCAGTTCAAAGGTCAGGAAAAAGAAACACAGGTAATTTGTCTCACCTATTTTCCTTCCTGCTTCCTAATTAGTATCCAAGGCTGCTGGTGCTGGAACTAAGCTGGCTATTTAGTGGAGTCCACTTGCCATCTTAGGTGCTCGAGGCCTGGTTGCAGGTTATTTGCAGCGTCAGGACACACAGGAAGTTTCCCCCCACCCACCTGACATGGCCTTTCCTGTGGGCTCTGAGCCAGGTGGTGCCCCTGGGGCGCCTGCTAACCCTAAACGGTGTGGTGTATTTTGTTTGTAAGCTTTCTCTTGTCATTTTAATCCGCGTTCCCATTCCCCTCCTTACTGTTTTGGTTCCAGTGGGTGAGGGAGGGTTACATGCAGGCTTGGTTGAGGTGCTTGCAGGGGTAGCACTCTCTGATAGCTGTGCACATATTCATTCTGTGCTTAGCTCAGTGGCTTTTGGAGTGTCTTGGGGGTTGTGGTCCTGTGGCTGTAGTGTCCACACATGCCCTAAGTGGTGCAGCTGAAACTCTCCTGGGGGCACCAAGTGGCAGAGCTGGCAGAATCGCTAGGCTCCCACAGCAGGGCTTCCCGTGTTGGGCTCAGTACATGTGGTAGCACTGGAGATCGAACTCTTGGTGTGTGCTTGCCAGGCAGACGTTCTGAGCCAGGGTCCTTCATTCCCTGTTGTTTATTGGAGCCTGAGTGGAGTCCAGGGGGCCCAGGGACCACTCCCAGCGATTAAGTGCATGGGCCCAAGAGAATGCTGCAGTGCTGGGGATCAGACCAGCTCAGCCGTGCTCAGGGTTGTACTTGGAGATGTTTAGGGTCCACCAGACCTGCATCTAGCAGTGCTCTGGGGACAGTGTGGTGCCAGGTATTGAACCAGGCTGGACCACAGGCAAGACAGGTGTCATGGTTCCTGGACTGTCTCTTGTCATACCTCCAGCCCTTTCCTTTCTCAGGCAGGCCTCCCAGCTGGTTCCTCCCACCTTCTGTTTCTACTGGGCCTCACTTGTACCCACTCTAAGGAGTTTACACTCCTCTAGATTACTTAGCTACTAGCTTCCTTGAAATCTTCCAGCCCTTTCATGCTTTTATTTCTCCTTGCATTACTTATTTTTGATGATTTAGTTAGTGTTGAATACTTCTTTTGAGGGGTATTTTTGCTTTTGTTTGTGTTGGGTTATAGCTTGGGTACTTGGTTTGACTGTGGATTATAGGATTTGTAAATTAGCCTCTTCCTGAGACCTTTAGAGTATCTGGTCCCAGCAGTCTCTGAACAATGCACTTTCTTCTGTAGTCCACTCTTAAAAGCTGCATCTTAAAATATATCTGCAATATTCTTGCTTAGCCCTTAAAATCATCCTAAGCTATACACTCCGAGGACAGCAACGTCGAATAATAGAGTCTAAAGTTCTTACACTTGAAAAGTTTAATAGTTTGGATGCACACAGTGGTGTGTTATGTGGTGAAACATATAGGTAACATACAGGTAACATTTCTTAAACATGGCTCACATGCCAGACTCTGCTCTTAAGATTTGTCTTCTCATATAGTTGTCCCTGCAGTTCTTGAGGGATGGGAACTATTATTGCAACCCCCCCCCCTTTCTTTGTGTGCAGATACAGAGAAGTGGAATTATATCAGATCACACAACCAGCCAGTAGGCATAGGAGCTGGGCTTGCCTACTTTAGACTGCAGAATGCTTCCTTCCCCTGTTCTTTGTAATAGCAGGTAGGGACTTCAGATGTGAATGTGAATCTTGGCCGTGCTGAGCACCTGGTAAATGTGTCCCAGGCATACAGCCTTTGTGGCTTCTATGCTTCCGTTTCCTTATTGATGAGATGGGAGGAACAGCTTATCTTAGATGTGAGATGAAATGAGTGCATACATGCAGGACTCCCACCTGGTGTCTGGCTTAGGAGACAATGTTCATCATTACTTACCTGTTTTTCTAAAGAGTAAAGGGTTGAGAAGGTCTTTTGAAATTTGACTTTGGAAGTCTCTTATTGTTATCTTTGAATTTTAAATAGTTTTCTTACATGTGTCTGAAACCTTGCTTACTTAGTAGTTCTTTTGATAAGTCTTTGGTGCTAGACTTTGGAAAGTGCTTTCCAGAGAACATAAGGAGGCAGTTCTCAGGACATGCCATGCAATGATAGGATGGCATGAGCCAGAGCATGGATAGGCGGATGGTCTTGTTTCCTTTTATTGTATCCACATAGGTAAAAGCCGATACTCGGCTGGAAAATAGTGATAGTATAGAAGCCATTGGGGGCACAGTGCAATCTCAGAAAGTGATCCTGGAGCTTAAAGGGAGTGGCCCGTATCAGTTTGTCTGGACATGTGGGGGCTCTGGCTTCTTTCAGGGAATTACAGGCTTTAAAAGAATGCTGGCAGATTTCATACTTGGGGACTCATGTTTTGGAGTATCTAAAGGATTTCTACATTCCCTTTCTTGTGAATATTTTTTTGGATCCTGTCACCAAGGAAGGCATATACTGAGTACTTAGTTTATAATTGTCTAAAGTCCGCACTATAGGAATTCGGTCAGAACTTCTTTGGAGAATGAGTCTGCAATGAAAGAACCCCACCTTTAGAGGTTAGTGAGTGCAGAAGCTGCTTGTGTGGCCAGCACCATGCTGTATCCCCCCTGAGATGAAATGAAGGTGAGGAGTGTCAGTCAGTGCGGCCTCTTACCTGGGCTGCGGTAAACAGTAAAAATAAAATGTGAAGAATGTCAAAAAGGACATCGGAAAAAAGTGATTCTGGGAGAGCTGTACCTTTCCTCTTCACAAAGACAGCAGACGCTAGACTTCAGCATTTAATTTGAAGTGACTGTCAAGGCACCCATGGTTTGTCTTGTCCCTTAAACAGTAGGACGAATCAGAAAGTCTTCAAAATTTGGCCTTGTCTTTGTGGTTCTTCCTCTCGATTAATATTAGAATTTAATATTTAGTTTCAGTTTGTGGAGCTAAAATGTAATGTTCAGCATGAGCTCCATTTTGTTTTTACACAACTGTTTGTGAGTTGCTAGGGAATCTACCCTGTTTTTTTTCCAGTCTTTCTTGTGCTTGTCCAGGGGAAAATGTGTGAATTTAGTGTGTGTGAGACATTTAAATATGAGAGGGAATCTGTTTTGAAGATAAAACACCTCCCTCACAGGAGTTACAAACACTCTGGAATGCAAATTGGTGTTTAGAAAGGCATGCTCATACTCAAGTTACTAGGTTGTATAACTGTTGTCTTAAAATGTGATTATAGAAATGCCAAAAAATATGTTGATGCTCTTGTGAATGTTTGAAACGATTACGCCTTTCTCACTATTAAGTTCTGTGGTTCTCATTTTGTTTCCACATGCCTGCTGGTGCCAGTGCTGTTTTCTGTACCCGCCACCGCAGCTCCCCACTGTCCATCTCTGCAAGGACAAGTTGCCTGTTTAGATTACTGGGGAGCTTATGGGTATACTTGTGGTTGTGATCATTTGTTCTTTGGTATTTATTCCATACTACTGTTTAATAGTGCAGTTCCTGCTCTTTTGGAAAAGTGCTTTGGCAACTTCTTGGAACACACTCCAAAATAAGTATAGTACCATCCTGACTACCATTCAGTGGCAGTAGGGCTTAGCCCTGCAGCTCCGTGCTAGAGTCTGGCCCTTCAGGTTCTGTTAACTGGCTAGTCCAGCTCTTCCCCACCCTTCATGGTCTCTTGATAACAGTTATAAAACCATTTGATTGTCTTCAACACTACCCGGAATAAGAGGCAAAGTCCATTTCTTTCCCCTTTTACTTAAACAATTTTTTTAATCGAAAATGCCATTAAATACAGCTTTAGCAGATTATGAATCATTCCTGAATGATCCTAATCTGGTAACTAGGGTTAATCTTTTAAATCTGTGTTGTGATTTCTCCATTTTTCCTTTCTTATGGGAGGATCCGTCTTTGGCTAGGGCATGTTTCATTTATTATTTCAGATTAGAAAAATTCTCAGGCAGGTATTCTGTTCCTCTGTGGTAAGCCCGAATCAGACCCCTATTTTTCAGCTGAGCCTGTCACTTCAGAGACACAGATATAAAAACATTGGGGTACTTGCTGTGAAAATTCAGAAACAGTCTCACACAGTTTCTCACAATATCCCATTCTTATTTGATGTCTGAAAGGAACCTTTGATGTAATTAGTATGGCGTGACTGACCATAAGCAGCCTCATTGACTTTTTTAACCTGAAGGGGACTAACAGCTGTGGTTTTTGAGGACAAGACACATATTATCCCTTCCCAGCATTTCCTGCCTCATTTATTAGGATTTCCATCTTCAGGTTTGGATTTTAATTACTGACACACCTGTCTTATGTCAGATCCTGGATGTCTCAGGAGAGTTTAGTACTCCATCTTGTTTCAACATCTTTTCCTTCACTGCAGAAAGCTGTAGGTAGCAGGCAAATTTTTTTCTTTCCTGTAGCTCTTGTTACTGCTGCTGCTTGGGTAATGGGGTTAGCTGCGTTGACTCAATGACAAGGTGTCCACCAATTAAAATTTTATTCCATTTGAGTCATGTGAAGCTTTCCTGAGTACATTGTGTGGAAAATTTAGCATTATTACAGTCCTGTTTTAAAATACATGACTGGGGCCAGAGAGATAGTGCAGCAGCTAGGGCATTTGCTTAGCATGCAGTGGACCAGGTTAAAACCCCAGCAACCTATATGGTCTCCCAGACCCACCAGGCATGATCCCTGAATGCAGAGCCAGGAAAAATCTCTGAGCACAGCAGGATAGGGCCCCCAAACAACATAGTAAAATAGATTCGGTTGTACCCTCAGTGAGAATGCAATAAGAGGGCAAAACTTGGAAATGGAAGGAAAAGGAAAATGGATTGATAAACCTAGGGAGTAGTTGGCATAGCGCAGAGAGAAGTCAGTTATGAGAATGGGAAAAAAAAAAACTGAAACATGAGTATGAGGAAGATTGGTCCGCAAACACAACATAATAAATTCAAGATATGAATGAGTCTAATAATCATTAAAAAATGTTTCTGGAGCAAATGTAATAGTATGACAAATACATGTGTATTCATGGCTTATGAAAAAAAAGTAAGACTGCAAATATACCACAATCTATTTTTTTTAAAGAGGCAAGAAGAATTTTGTGAAAGTCTACTTTTAAATATAAATCTCTTGAGAATAAAAGAACTTATACCAAGGATACTAAGGATCATTCAACTTTGGGGCACTTATATTTTGTACCACAGAAAAACAAAGATTCTTTTTAATCTAAAGGACTCTTTTTTTTTTTTTGTCTTCAAACTTTAGTCTACTGTATCTTTAAACAAACCATGAAAGGATGGGGATATAACCACTTTACATACCCCCAAAAAGAAAAAAAAGTTCTTCTAAGAAGCCAAATAGATGTTCAATTTAGTTTATTTAGGTGCTCTTGATTTGTCTGGAGGGTACACCCAGTGATGTTTAGGGATTACTCTTGCTCCTGTGTTTAGGAATTACTCCTGGTGGTGCCCAGGGGACCATATGGGATGTTGGGGATTGAACCTTGGTTGGCTGCATGAAAGGCAAACACTCTACCTACTGTTCTATCTCTTCGGTCCCTGAACTCTGTTCTTTTCCTAACTAAAAGTGTTTAAAATTTTGAATTTTGAAATTAAAAAATTTTGAATTGCCAGTTATTACCCAGTGTTAGTCTTTCGAATTTCACCAGACTGTCTTGCTGTTGGGATGATGCCGTCTCTATTAAGACCAAGAGCAGTTTCCTTACATGCTCCTCTGCCTTCCCTTTGTCATATTGTAAATGTGAATCAAAGTTTTGTTCATAGCTTTTCCTTCTCTTCTGCCTTCCCAATGTCTGAGGCTGTACCTGTGGTTATGTCTTAGTGCCCATGATTCTTTAGCATTCGATGTGTTTTCTTATATGTTTAGATGGCTTTTCTTTCAGAAATTTAAATCAAGTTGGTAGCAGCATTACATGCAGGCTGCACTGACCTGTGCTTTTCTTCCTCTCAGCCAGTGAATCAGGGTGGACCTGATTGGACCTCATTGGCACAGGTCTGTAAGTTACCCTTTTCTCAGAAAGAATTCCTCCTCTTCTGTGACTTTATTTTACATTAGGATAGTTTCATAAATTTTTTTTTCATTGCCACCTGGTTATCTGAGAACTCATTATACCATCATCTTTTCACCATGCTTTGAATTTTTCCTTAATGCTGTCAACCAGGAGTAGTGTCAGGAAAGCTACTGAATATTGCTGAACCTCAGTTTCCTCATCTATTGACAGGGGATTAAAAAAAACCACCTTAATCTTACCGATGCATATAGGTATCCAATGAAATAATTATTGTGTTCCTAGTTTATCTTTTATTGCTGAAGGGGTTCCTTCTTCATTAATATTTGCCAATTCTGTGCATGACTTGACACTTTGAGGTAGAGTTCATGTACATGCAGCATGCCTATGTAAATGCATGATTCAGTAATTTTTTTTAGTATTTTCAGAGTTTTGTAGCCATTACCACAATCATATTTTAAAGCACTTTTTTAGTGTAAAACTGTCATCCCGTTGTTTGTCGATTTACTCAAGCAGGCACCAGTAACATCTCCATTCCTCCCAGCCCTGAGATTTTAGCATCCTCTCCTTACTTGTCTTTCCCAACAATTGGAGGCACTTTCAGGGTCAGGGAAATGAGACCTATTGTTACTGTTTTTGGCATATCGAACATGCCATGGCTCTGCCCATGTGGGCGGGATTTATTTTATTTTTATTTATTTTTTTATTGAATCCCTGAGAGATACAGTTACAAAGGTGGTTTTTTTTTTTAAATTAGTGAATCGCCGTGAGGTACAGTTACAGACTTACAAACTTTCTTGCTTGTGTTTCAGTCATACAATGATCGAGTACCCATCCCTTAACCAGTACCCATTCTCTACCACCAATGATCCAAGTATCCCTCCCACCACCCCCACCCCGCCTCTGTGGAAGGGCATTTCCTTTTGTTCTCTCTTTCCTTTTGGGTATTGTAGTTTGCAATAGAGGCATTGAGTGGCCATTGTCTTCTCTCTGTCACGCATCTCCCAACCTGAGCAGGTCCTCCAAACACCCTTTACTTGGTGTTCCCTTCTCTATCTGAGCTGCCTTTTCCCCCAGCATTTGAGGCTGGCTTCCAAGCCATGAAGTAAACCTCCTGGTCCTTAACTCTGCTATTCTTGGGTGTTAGTCTCCCATCTTGTTACTTTATATTCCACAGATGAGTGCTATCTTTCTGTGTCTGTCTCTCTTTCTGACTCATTTCACTTAACATGATACTTTTCATGTTCATCCACTTATATGCTAATTTCATGACTTCATCTTTTCTAACAGCTGCATAGTATTCCATTGTGTAAATGTACCAGAGTTTCTTTAACCAGTCATCTGTTCTTGGGCACTCGGGTGTTTTCCAGATTTTGGCTATTGTAAACAGTGCTGCAATGAACATAGAAGTGCAGATGTCATTTCTACTATACTCTTTTGCCTCTCCAGGATATATTCCCAGAAGTGGTATTGCTGGGTCAAATGGAAGCTCAATTTCTAATTTTTTGAGAATCGTCCATACTGTTTTCCAAAAGGGCTGAACCAGTCAGCATTCCCACCAGCAGTGAAGGTGGGTCTCTTTCTTTCCACATCTGCACCCCAGTTACTTTTGTTCTTTTGGATGTGGGCCAGTCTCTGTGGTGTGAGATGATACCTCATTGTTTTGATCTGCATCTCCCTGATGATTAGTGATGAAGAACATTTTTTCATGTGCCTTTTGGCCATTTGGATATTGTCTTTGAGAAGGTTTCTGTTCATATCATTGCCCCATTTTCTGATGGGGTTGGATGTCTTCTTTTTGTAGTTAAAAGCTTTCATGATGGAGTTTCAGTCAATGTTCCAACAGTCATTCCTCCACCAGTGTACGTTTCCTACCACCAGTATCCCCCTATCCCTCCTGCCATGCCCACCCCCCAGCCTGCCTCTATTGCATGTTTTTCTCTCTGTCTCTGTCTCTGTCTCTGTCTCTCTCTCTTTCTCTCTTTCCTTTTGGGTATTATGGTGTGCAATACAAATACTGCAAGGCCATCATGTTTGGTCCTTTGCCCACTTTAGCGCACATCTCCCATCCAGAGCAATCCCTTCCAGCCATCATTGTCATGATGGTCCCTTCTCTATTCCAACTGTCCTCTCCCACAGCCCTTGAGACAGGCTTCTAACCATGGACCTTTCATAGTGAGTGTTAGTCTCATACTGTGGGATTTTTTTTCTTTTATCTCATAAATGAGTGCAGTCATTCTATGTCTGTTCTACTCCTTCTGACTTATTTCACTTAGCATCTACATCACTAATCATCAGAGAGATGCAAAACAAAATAACAATGAGATATTACCTTACACCACGGAGAACATCAGAAAGAATAAGATCAATCAGAGCTACGCAGATGTGGGGAGAAAGGGACTCTCATTTATTGTTGGTGGAATGCCGACTGTTCCAGCCTGTTTTTGAAAACAGTTGGGAATTAGAAATTGAGCTCCCATTTAACCCAGCAGTACCACTTCTGGGAATGTACCCCTGGGGTGCAAGAACACAGCAAAAATGACATCTGTACTTGTATGTTCATTGTGGCACTGTTCACAATAGCCAAAATCTGAAAACAACCTGAATGCCTGAGAGCAGATGCCAGGATAAAGAAACTATGATACATCTTCACAGTGGAATACTATGCAGCTATTAGGAAATATGAAGTAATGAAATTTGTTTATAAATGGATGGATATGAAGAGTATTTTAGAGCATTTTTATCACCCCCTAAAAATTCTTATTCTATTAGCAGTCATTCCCCATTTCCTAGGCAGCCACTAATTCACTGTCTTTCATTTTTATGCATATTTCTAACCCAATGCTTATTAGATTGTGTGCTAGTAGTATTTTGTTCTTTTCTCTCTCTCTTTTTTGGCTTTTTGGGTCACACCCAGTGATGCTCTGCACTCAGGAATCACTACTGGCTGTGCTGGAGGGACCATATGGGATGCTGGGAATCGAACCCGGGTCATCTGCATGCAGGGTAAATGCCCTACCCACTTGTACTATAGCTCCAGCCCCATATTTTGTTCTCTTATAGTACACAGTAGGTTTTTAAAAGTTAAAAAGTTTTAGAATTGAAAATAGCTCTACAGTCATGGGTTATTTTTATTCAGAAAGAGGACCAGAGGAGGAATCCACCCAGTCTCATTCCTTTTCCACACATCTTTCCCAAAACATGATTTTTAAAAATGGAATTAAATTTTTTTAACACTTCATTCATAGTTTATATTTTTGAAAATTTGCTAAAAAACCTTTAAAATCAATTTTTGGGTGTATTGCACCCAGTGAATCCCCTCACCATTCTGTGATTATTTCTTTATTTTCTCCCTCTTTATCACATATCAAAATATATCGTGAATCCAAAAATTGTATCTTAGCCAAAATGACTTCATTATATGGTTATAGTTTTAGATTGTCTCTTAGAAGAGTCATTAGTCTGTGATCAATCATAGATTTTTTTTTTTCTGGGATAAACTAGATTTACTATGTCCTCTGCATGCTGGAGACTTCAGCCTCATTCTGTGATAGGTCGTTTAATGTACCAGATTTCTCCCATTCCATTACTCTTCCTCAGTGTAATTTCTGCTGTTCCTTCCATTTGCCAGTGCCAACCATTTCTCCACCTTCTTGATGTGATGGAAAGGATATTATGCAAATTTTAAGGTGTTGGCCCTTAGAGTCCTTATAATCTCTTCCTTTGTCACTTTTGAGTGCTGCTGGGAGAGCTTCCTGTAAGGAAGTCACTCTCATAAGGAAGAGCACTAGAAGTCTTATGGAGAAAGGAAGAGTTTCTGCTGAGCCTGGTAATAATTGCTAGACTGATAGGAGGGAAGCCAGGATGGCATTTCCAAACCTTTGAGCTCTTTAGATGAATGTAGTTGCATAAATCAGCTTAGGTGAAAGTAGCTGAAGAAATGTCCAGGCATCCTACAGAAATGTGAGACTTAATTTTTATTTATTTTTTATTTTTTATTTTTTTTTGCTTTTTGGGTCACACCCGGCGATGCACAGGGGTCACTCCTGGCTCTGCCATCAGGAATTATCCCTGGCGGTGCTCAGGGAACCATATGGGATGCTGGGAATCGAACCCGGGTTGGCCACGTGCAAGGCAAACGCCCTCCCTGCTGTGCTATCACTCCAGCCCCCAGAGACTTAATTTTTAAATGCTTCTTAAAAATAGGTTTTGGGTAGTTTGTTATGAGGCAAAGGCTAACTAATAGGTTGCAGCATTGTGTGACATCGAGATGATGAAAGTTTGCAGTCCATGTAAAACTGTTAGTTAACTGCCAAGCATAGAGAATTCCTTACTAAAGGTTGCCAGCCAGTCACATTATTGTTAGTGATAATATTTGGGTCATGGTGATTCCTTGTCTTCCTCCAGATGTAATGCTTTACATTATTACAAGTTAAAGAAGGTGATATCTTGGCTTAACAGTTTTGTATTGTGTTTCCTGAGTAGTAAGTAGTCTAAAACTAAAAAACATTCAGGGCCAGAGAAATGGGACAACTGGTAAGGTGCTTGCCTTTCATGTAGCCAATCTGAATTTTATTCTTTTCACCCCATGTGGTCCTACAAGCTCTGCCAGGAGTCACAATGTTTCAGAAATGAAGGGGGGGGGGAATTGTTCAGCCAGTTTATAGACTGTTAAAAATGATGGTGGCAGCATAGTATTACATTGTGTAGATATACCAAAGTTTCTTTAACCAGTCATCTGTTCTCGGGCACTCCGGTATTTTTCCAGATTCTGGCTATTGTAAACAGTGCTGCAATGAACATTCGAGTGCAGATGTCATTTTGACTGTACTTTTTTGCCTCTCTGGGCTATATTCCCAGAAGTGGTATTGCTGGGTCTAATGGGAGCTCAATTTCTAATTTTTTGAGAAGCGACCATACTGTTTTCCAAAAGGGCTGAACCAGTCGGCATTCCCACCAGCAGTTTAAGAGGGTCCCTTTCTCCCCACATCCATGCCAACAGCAGTTGCTTTTGTTCTTTTGGATGTATGCCAGTCTCTGTGTTGTGAGGTGGAATCTCATAGTTGTTTTGATCTGCATCTCTCTGATGATTAGTGATGAAGAGCATTTTTTCATGTGCCTTTTTCCCATTCGTATTTCTTCCTTGAGAAAATTTCTGTTCATTTCATTGCCCCATTTTTTGATGGGGTTAGATGTTTTCTTCTTGTAGATTCCAACCAGTGCCTTGTATATCCTTGATATCAACTCCTTATCTGATGGGTATTAGGTGAATATTCTTTCCCATTCCACAGATTATCTTTTTTTAAAAAATTATTTATTTTTAATTAGTGAATCACTGTGAGGGTACAGTTACAGATTTATACACTTTTGTGCTTATGCTTCCCTCATACAAAGTTCGGGAACCCATCCCTTCACCAGTGCCCATTCTCCAACACCAGTAAACCCAGGCTCCCTCCCACCCTCCCCAATCCCATCTCCCCCCACCCCACCCTGCCACTGTGGCAGGGCATTCCTTTCTGTTCTCTCTCTCTAATTAGCTGTTGTGGTTTGCAATAAAGGTGTTGAGTGGCCACTGTGCTCAGTCTCTAGCCCTCATTCAGCCCGCAACTCCCTTCCCCGACATGGCCTTCAACTACATTATAGTTGGTGATCCCTTCTTTGAGTTGCCCTTTCCCCAGAATGTGAGGCCGGCTTCCAAGCCATGGAGTCAACCTCCTGGTACTTATTTCTACAATTCTTGGGTGTTAGTCTCCCACTCTGTTATTCTATATTCCACAGATGAGTGCAATCTTTCTACGTCTGTCTCTCTCTTTCTGACTCATTTCACTTAGCATGAAACTTTTCATGCCGATCCACTTAAATACAAAATTCATGACCTCCTTTTTTCTAACAGCTGCATAGTATTCCATTGTATAGATGTACCAAAGTTTCTTCAGCCAGTCATCCGTTCTAGGGCATTCGGGTTTTTTCCAGATTCTGGCTATTGTAAACAGTGCTGTGATGAATATACATGTGCAGATGTCGTTTCCATTATACTTTTTTGCTTCTCTGGGATATATTCCCAGCAGTGGTATTGCTGGGTCAAATGGGAGCTCAACCTCTAATTTTTTGAGAGTTGTCCATATTGTTTTCCAGAAGGGCTGAACCAGTCGCTCCCACCAGCAGTGTAGAAGGGTCCCGTTCTCCCCACATCCTCTCCAACAGCAGTTGCTTTTGTTCTTTTGGATGTGTGCTAGTCTCTGTGGTGTAAGGTGGTATCTCGTGGTTGTTTTGATCTGCATCTCTCTGATGCTTAGTGATGTAGAGCACTTTTTCATGTGCCTTTTGGCCATTCGTATTTCTTCCTTGGTAAAGTTTCTGTTCATTTCTTCGCCCCATTTTTTGATGGGGTTGGATGTTTTCTTCTTGTAGAGTTCCACCAGTGCTTTATATACCATTGATATCAACCCCTTATCTGATGGGTATTGTGTAAATATCCTTTCCCATTCTGTGGATAGTCTTTGTATTCTGGTCACTGTATCTTTTGCGGTGCAGAAGCTTTTTAGTTTAATGTAGTCCCATTTGTTGATCTCTGTTTTTACTAGATTGCTTAGTTCCGTGCCACCTTTGAAGATACCTTTATCTTCAATATCGTGGAGGGTTTTGCCGACCTTGTCTTCAATGTACCTTATGGTTTGTGGTCTAATGTTGAGGTCTTTAATCCATTTTGATCTGATTTTTGTGCATGGTGTCAGGTCAAGGTCTAAACCCATTTTTTTTTGCATGTGGTTGTCCAGTTGTGCCAGCACCATATGTTAAAGAGACTTTCCTTGCTCCACTTCACATCTCTTGCTCCCTTATCAAAGATTAGATGATCATACATTTGGGGTTGTGTGTAGGGATATTCCACCCTGTTCCATTGGTCTCCGGCTCTGCCTTTGTTCCAGTACCATGCTGTTTTAATTGTTACCGCTTTGTAGTAAAGTTTGAGGTTGGGGAGGGTGATGCCTCCCATCGTCTTTTTCCCAAGAATTGTTTTAGCTATCCTTGGACGTTTGTTGTTCCATATGAAATTTAGGATTGCTTGATCCATTTCTTTGAAGAATGTCCTGGGTATCCTTATAGGGATCGCGTTGAATCTGTATAATGCTTTGGGGAGTATTGCCATTTTGACAACATTGATTCTCCCTATCCATGAGCAGGGTAAAAACAGGAACTCTCCCAAACAGTTTCTATGAAGCACACATCTCCCTAATACCAAAAGCAAACAAAGACACCACTAAGAAAGAAAATTACAGACCAATATCCCTGATGAACACCGATGCGAAGATCCTCAACAAAATACTAGCAAATAGGATCCAACAACTCATCAAAAAGATCATACATCACGACTAAGTGGGATTCATCCTGGGGATGCAAGGATGGTTTAACATTAGGAAATCAATCAACATAATCCACCATATCAACAAAAGTAAAGATAAAAACCATATGATCATATCAATAGATGCAGAGAAAGCATTTGACAAGATCCAACATCCTTTCATGATGAAAACCCTCACCAAAATGGGGTTTGAAGGAACTTTCCTCAAGATAATCGAAGCCATCTATCACAAGCCCACGGCAAGCATTGTCCTCAGCGGGGGAAAAACTAAGGGCCTTTCCTCTGAGATCAGGCACAAGACAAGGATGCTCACTCTCACCACTCCTCTTCAATATAGTACTGGAAGTACTTGTGATAGCTATTAGACAAGAAAAAGAGATTAAGGGCATCCAGATAGGAAAGGAAGAAATCAAACTCTCACTATTTGCAGACTATAATATACTATACCTAGAGAAGCCTAAAGCCTCTACTAAGAAACTCAGAGAAACAATAGATTTATACAGTAAAGTTGCAGGCTACAAAATCAATACCCAAAAATCCATGGCCTTCATATATGCAAACAATGAGGCAGAGGAAAGGGACATGAAAAAAGCAATCCCATTCACAATCGTGCCCCAGAAAATCAAGTACCTCGGAATCAGCTTAACCAAGGAAGTAAAAGTTCTCTACAAAGAAAACTACAAAACACTACTCCATGAAATCAAAGAATCCATAGATTATCTTTGTATTTTTGTCACTGTATCTTTTGCGGGGCAGAAGCTTCTTAGTTTAATATAGTCCCATTTGTTTACCTCTGTTTCCACTTGGTTGGTCAGTGGCATGTCATCTTTGAATATACCATTAGCTTCAATGTGGTGGAGAGTTTTGCCAACCTTGTCTTCAGTGTACCTTATGGATTCTGGTCTGATGTTGAGGTCTTTAATCCATTTTGATCTGAATTTTGTGCATGGTGATAGGTCGAGATCTAAACCCATATTTTTGCAAGTGGTTGTCCAGTTATACCAGCATCATTTGTTGAAGAGGCTTTTTTTGTTCCACTTCACATTTCTTGCTCCCTTATCAAAGATTAGATGTTCATACAATTGGAGTTGTGTGTAGGGATATTCCACCCTGTTCCATTGGTCTGCGAATCTGCCTTTGGACCAGTATCATGCTGTTTTGATTATTACTGATTTATAGTAGAGTTTGAGGTTGGGGAGGGTGATGCTTCCCATCATCCTTTTCCCAAGAATTGCTTTAGCTATTCGTGGGTGTTTATTGTTCCATATGAATTTCAGGAGTGTTTGCTTCATTTCTTTGGAGTTTTTCATGGGTATCCTTATAGGGATCGCATTGAATTTGTACAGTGCTTTGGGGAGTATTGGCGTTTTGACAATGTTCATTCTTCCTATCCATGAGCAGGGAATATGTTTCCATTTCCTCATGTCCTATTTTATTTCATTGATTAGCGTTTTGTAGTTTTCTTTGTAGAGATCCTTGACCTCCTTAGTTAGGCTGATTTCGAGGTACTTGATTTTCTGGGGCACGATTGTGAATGGGATTTTTTTTATGTCACTTTCCTCTGTCTCGTTATTTGCGTATAGGAAGGCCATGGATTTTTGGGTATTGATTTTATGAAGTCATGACCTTTGCATATTAGTGGAAAGTATCATGCTAAGTAAAATGAGTCAGAAAGAGAGAGACAGACATAGAAAGTTTGCACTCATATGTGGAATATAAAATAACAGAATAGGAGACTAACACCCAAGAATAGTAGAGATAGGTACCAGGAGAGTGGCTCCAAGGCTTGGAAGCTGGTCTCACATGCTTGAGGAAGGGACAGCTCGCATAGAGAAGGGAACACCAGGTAAAGTGTGGTTTGAGGACCTGCACGGGATGGGAGATACGTGCTGAAAATCGAATATAGACCAAACACGATGGCTACGAAGTGCCTCTGTTGCAAACCACAACACCCAAAGGAGAGAAAAAACAAAAGGAAATGCCCTGCCACAGAGGTGGGGTGTGTGTGTGGGGGGGCGTGGAGATGGGGTGGGAGGGTGGGAGGGATACTGGGAACATTGGTGGAGCGGACTGGGCACTGGTGGAGGAATGTAAACAAAATGCAAACATAAAAGTTCATAAGTTTGTAACTGTAACTCATGGTGACTCACTAATAAAAAAAATAAAAATGATGTTGGCTACAAGAAGAGTAGGGTGCAACAAACCATCAAAGATGGCTTGTGTTTCTTAGGATGAAGTTCTACAGAATGTGCTCTAAGTGGGTCAGTGTGGAATAATGGTGTCTGTGTGTTCCTTCACGTGACCGCTCTGCCCAGAGGCACCCTGCCAAAACAGCTATAGGAATGGTTCTACTTGTGCCCAGACTGATCCCATAAAATAGGCAGAGGTGGCACAGCTAGTTGAGTTCTACAGTCCCCCACCCCCACCTGAGGGAGTTGAAAATTTGAGATGAGTTTCCTTTCACCTGCGTTGTGTTAAATTTAGGAAGAAGTCATTCATTTAAAGCATTTGGACACCATTTGGATGCCAAATTAAGGTACTATCAGGATAATGAGAGAAAGATTTGAGGAATTACTGTTTTCATTTGGGGATCCTGTCAGATAGGGTTGTTTTCACATCTAGTATGTGCTTCCCAAGTTGGATAAACTACTGTTTGTAACAGGCTCTCTCTGAAGATCCTTTTAACATGTGGAACAAAATTTAAATTTGCTTGTTGCTAAGATTTCTACTGGGTGTGGGGATTTGAAGGCTGTCACTTTTACAGACAGACAAACTCATTGTTCACCATAGAGCTAAGTACCTTTCTGACTTGATTTCTTGTTTCTGAATGGTCCCCGAATGTATGGACTTGAGATGGTTTTTGTGCTGGTCCTATTATGCCATTATTGAAAAACAAAGTGAGCGTTTTATGCTTGAGTAAACACATTGATGCTTTATGGAACTGTCAGACTCTTTGAACAATTGGCATAAGCACAATTATTCAGATATGTGGTTGTTTTGAATAGTTTTTGTGTCAGCTAGTGCTTTAGTATAATCAATAGAAAGAAATTTCAATACTTTCCTTAAGAAAACTTAATCTCAACTCTGTGATTAAAGAAATCCAAAGGATAAGTTTTTTAATTGAGTACTTTCATTATCATCTATAGCTAATTGGCAGCATTCATTTGGTGAGACTGGTAGCTCATTTTATGAAAAAGTTTTTGGGTTGAAAGGTAATTTAAAGCTTATGTACTTTTCTTATCACCTAGCATTATTCATCTCCTTCTCGTTTTCTTCCTGTCAACATCAATTTTTGCTTTTATACACAGTGTACCTGCAATTTTATTTTTCTTTTCAATTCTGTTTGAAATTCTATTCATTTTTGTTATGTATTTGATATTTAGTTTTTTAATAATATGCTAATCATTTCCTTTATTTTGATATGCATGTTCCTCCATGTTTTTTTCCTGATCTTTGTTGATAATAGTACAAAAACATTTTGTGCAGTTTGGTTTATTTTAAATTATGTTACAAGAACAGATGTCCAGAATTATTGTTGTTAAGGACTTGAAAACTTTATTTTTTGCGTTTCACCAACTGATTTTTGAAGTATGGCTCTTTCTTTTTTGTTACTTTAGTATATAGTTCTCTCATCAATAAAAGATGGAGCTTAATAAATGTTAGCATCTAATTTGGAACACCCTGTATTTGGTAGACACTTTTTTCCCTCTCTAATCTATTTCTAATTTTTAGCAAATTAATGTATGCAAATAGTAGTTAAAATTCACTAATTCCTATTTTTACTGATATTTGTCCCCACATTGCTGGATGTCTTGCTTTTATATCTTGATTTTTCACATGTAACACCCTTTTATAAATTCTTTGTCTCCATTCTATGAAAGATGAGTCTTTAGCACCAAACAGTTCCCCCTCCCGTGCTCAATATTAACATAATATAAAGATAGATTTTTATCAGTATGTAAATGACTATGTCCAAATTTTAAATGTATGATTATATATTTTTTACACTTTTCATGTCCCTCCCCAATTTTGTTGTTGTTGTTGCTTTCTTTGCTTTCTCTATTATTTGTAAGCTATTACTAAGTCTGTCTTCTCAATGCTTCCAAACACATCAAATGATCTCTTAGATATATTTTTATTTACATACTGGTTTTCCAAGCATTCCCTTTGGGAATCTTTTTCTTTTCTGTGGTGTGGGCTGATTGCTCTTAGGAACCTTGGTTTAGCTGGAGTCTTGGAATTCTCTCTCTCTCTGTCTCTCTCTCTGTCTCTCTTTCTGTCTCTCGCTCTCTGTCTCTCTCCTTTATCTTGAAAGTTTTCTTTCTTCTCCATTTTTTTCTCTCATTTTGGGATCTTACATATGCCCTTTAGGTCCTCTTGCGCATTTTGATGGTTTTCTGAGAAAAGGATTAGGATACATATTTTGAGATGATGCACATCTGAAAATGACTTTATTCTTGCTATCATACCCCACGAATTGTTTGGGTATCCAATTTTAGTCTGGAAATACTGTTTCTTGGAATCGTGACAGTATTGCTGCCTGTTTTGAGTGGCAGTGGATGGATGGGTTTGGAGACACTGTTGGTATGCAGGGTCTGCTGCTCCCAGGGACCATACTCAGTGCTGAGACCGCCCACCCCTCAGGTCAGCCCACTGAGCTCTCCAGCCCTCTCTCTCTGTTGCCTTATATTTAAGGGTGGTGAGTGCAGTGCCATTCTGAGTCCCAGGGCCTGCTGTGAACACCTTTTCCACAAAATGTTGAAAGTCTCCTTATTTCTGGAGTTGCAAAATTCCGTAGTATTCTTCGGTATATGTCTTTTTCATTCATTTTATTGACCATTTCAAGCTAATGGTGCATACTCCTCAGTATTTGTTTGGAATGGCATTTAACTGGATATAATGCTGATAGCTCTAATCTTCTAACTTTCCCACCACTTCTCCATCTCATTATCTTCTCATTGTACATTCTTAGGGATTTTATTAAAGTTATCCTTCATCCCATTTTAGATTATTATATTGAAACTACAGTATTTTCCATTTATAAGAGTTTATTTCTTTTCTGGAACTTAAAAAAAATGCCATTATGTTGCTTCATCTTCTCTTTTTTCTCTAAGGGTATTTTATTTTGCTTTGGGGCTGATGAGTTTGTTCCCTCGTATACAGTCTACACACACATATGTATATGTGTTTATATATATATTCCCGCCTTTCCATAAGTGTGCCGTCCCCCCCGCCCCCCCCCCCCCCCCCCATCGCCTTCTTGCTTGTTAGGAATTTTCCTCTAGTGTTGTCTGGAGAAATGTGGCCTTGTTTAAATGAAAGAGCCAGACAAAGGAAGGAGTGAAGGGGATGAGAATGGGAAAGGAAAGACCAAAAGCTCTGTGTGCTTGGTGGCACACAGAACCAGACCCTTGTCCCATCATGCTGTGGGCCTGACCTGGAGCCTGGCTGCAGCCAGAAGAGGGTATTTTCCAATGGGCATCTTGCTCTTCCCTGCCCTCTGTTGCCTGTGGAGTCACCTGTCCCCAGGGCCATCTTTCCCAGTCTCCTGCCTGGCCAGCACCAGGCTAGAGAAGAGGTTCTGAGCTTTGTGTACATTTTTGACCAGTCACTTTCCTCCACAGGTACCTTGACCTAATTTTCTATTACTTTGTCTCTCTGTCTCTGTCTCTGTCTTCTCTGTCTCTCTTTCCTCCCCTCTCCCCGCCCCCTGCCCTCCAGCTAACCTTAGTTGTGTTAGGATTCTGTTCTTATCCCTGTTCCTCTGTTTTCTAGCTTCAAGGATTTTGTGGCATATCATGCTATTTTTCACACTATTTTTGATTGTCTCCTCTTATTTTTTATTTTCTTCAGACATTAGTTCCATATTTTCAAATTGATATCCATCTTTCCATTTTTTGTTTGTCATTTTAGTAAAGCCCTTAAAAAGTGTGAGGAAAAGGTACTCAGTGATTAGTGGAAGTACCCAACACTTTTTTTTTTTTTGATCGACCAAATATTATTTCTCTCCTCCATACATTTATGGTATACTTAGAAATTGTCTAAGTCACTGCTGATCATTTAAAAAAATGTCTTTAAAACACATTTCACTTGTGTAGGTAAGATAAAGAAGGGACCAGTAGACGATAATAGTTGGAAATAATCACGCTGGACAAGAACTGAGTCTTGAAAGTAGGTAAAGGGATATACCTGGTAACCTTTCAGAAACCTGTATTGCAAACCACAATGCCAGAGGGAGGGGGGAGGGAGGCAGGGAGGGAGTGAGAGAAAGAGGAAGAAAGAGGGGGAGAGAGCATGGGGGAGAGAAGGGAAGAGAGAAAGGTGTCTGCTTCTGCTGGAGGGGATGTGGTAGGGTTGATTACAGGGAAACTAAGGACACTGGTGCTGGGAAATGTTCACTGATGGAGGGATGGGTGTTGGAGCACGGTATGACTGAAACCCAACCATGAACAGTTTTGTAAGGGCCTGTCTCACAGTGATTCAATAAACAAAATCTAGAAAAGCCCAACATTTCACCTGAATGTTTACATGTTTGTTTAACATTGTGGATGTAGCATCAACTTCCCTTAGTAGAAAAATCTAATGAATGGTTTAAGGAATAATTACAAGTCTTGTGGTAATTTTTAAAATACTTTTTAAAAACTTTTGATTTTGAGATAATGTAAATAGACGTGAAAAAATAGTACAAAAGTATAGATATTCCCTGTCTCAGCTCATCTCAATGGTAACTTCTTCACATGAATAAATGTAGAAATAGGAAATTGACATTGGTGATGTCCTCGTTAATTTTCTTTTTTTTTTTTTTTTGGGTGGGCTGGGATGGAGCTTGTAATGGTGGGCCACGCCCAGAGTTGCTTAGGGTCTACTCCAGACTCTATTAAGGGGAACCTGTGTGAGTCCAGAATCAAACCTGGGTCCTGTGCATACAAAGGAAACACCTTAACTCCTGTGCTGTCTCTGTTCTGGGGCCTCATTAATTTTGAAAAGACACTGTCTTCAGTTTCTTATTGAGCAAAGAGTTGAAGTTGCAGATATATGTGAGACTTACATGAAACTATTTGTTTTTCTTTCAGCAATTTTTCCAGCTAGTCAAGTTACGAAAGCTTGGACTTAGTGATAATGAGATACAGCGGCTCCCTCCAGAAATAGCAAATTTCATGCAACTGGTGGAACTTGATGTGTCCCGAAATGGTAAGAGAAAGACTTGTCTCTTCTGGTGTTGGGGGGCAATTTATAGTAATTAGAACTGGGTAAGTGCTACTGGAGGTTCTTTTCCTGTTGGTTGTGAGAAAGCTAAAAATATTTTGGGGATGAAATTCATACCAGTATTGACTAACTCAATTAACAAAAAGGTTTTTGCCCCCAAAGTTAATTACTTTATAATTCAAAAAATTGACATTTTTCAGTTTTTAGGCAGTAATTTTATCAAAGTCAACTCAGTCTGCCTCATAACATCACATGAGGCTGACACCCAAGGACAGGAGGATTGTCCCATAGCTGGAAGACTGCTTCACGAGCGAAGGCGAGAAGGCAGATGGAGAAGGGATCACTAAGAAAATGATAGCTGGAGGAATCAGTCAGGATGGAAGATGCATGCCGAAAGTAGATAATGGACCTCTAAGTGTCTGTGTTGCAAGCCATAGTACCAAAAGTAGAGAGAGAGTATGGGAATATTCTCTGCCATGGAGGCAGTGGGAGGGTGGGAAAGGGGGGGTATACCCGGGATATTGGTGGTGGGGAATATGCAGTGGTGGAGGGATGGGTGTTTGATCATTGTGAGATTGTAACCCAAACATGAAAGCTTGTAACTATCTCATGGTGATTCAATAAAATTAAAAAAAAAAAAAAACAACCCTCAGTCTGGTTCAAAATTGGTTTGGTCAGAGTTGGCTGGAAAATCATGGAGCTCTGCCACTCAGTTTCATGAATGTGACTTTGAATGCTGGTGGTATGGTCACTTGGTGGAACTGGGAGCCACTGAGGTGAGCAGATGCTTCTCTTGGGGAACAGTTTCTCCTGGCTGTACCTCACTTACCCAAAGTGAATCTGTGCTCCTATGAGAATCTGTCTCTGCAGTGAATAGACCTGCTTGCGGGGTGAGATAGCTTCTTTCAGATAATTTAGTTCTAATTAGGCCACTGGTGATTCTGCTCACTTGAGTTTTGAGGGATATTTGTGAGTTTTATTTTGATTTCTCAGACTTCCGTATAAAGGTGCTGACACTGGGTAAGAGTATTTATATCCTATTTAACCTTTCTCTTTCCAGTGGCTACCTTGGTTTCACCTTGTGTTTTATGGCCCTTCCAGGGCTCCCTAGTGGATCTGCACTCCTACTTGCTCAGCATAGTTGATTAATTACTTTCATTTAAAGTGGTCATTCCCAGCGGCCCTGGGTCTTGCCTGCAGTGATGGAATTAAGTTTTTGCAAGGACACTGGCATAATTTCCTCAGCCTACAGCACACTTTACACTCTAAATTATTTAGATGGTTGTCCTTTTCTGTCCCTCAGATTTCAGATTTGTTTCTTTTTTCTATTTTCTTTTTTTTAACTTTCCTACATAAGTACCTTCAGTTTCTCTTCAGTGAATCTCAGGTCTTCATCTCTCTGACTGAAGGCTTTCACAGCAGCCTGAAAGTGCAGATTGTAACTTTCTGCCATGGATCACTGCTAGAAGGCAGCAGTGAACATCAGCACTTAATTGAGAGCACAGTGAAAAGTGCCGTGACTTCCTACTGGGACCAGCCTTTAAGTTGCTGTCCTCTGTCATAGCCCACCAGAAACGATCTTTCAGCCCTGCCATGTGTCCTTGACAGAGGCTCTACTTTCGTTTTTTGTGAGAATTATGTTCAACTTTGAGACTGCTGGGAAAAGTAAATGAAAGGTATTTGGGTGAGGGGGTTGTCTTATTTTATTTTATTTGCTTGCAGGAGGTTTAGGTGCCTTCTTAGGTGAAAGGGGTTTGATACTAAGGGTTGGGGGTGGATTAGAATTCCAAATGCATGGAGACTGAGCCTACGTCTGATACCATTTTGGGGAGTTCCACGCATCTGACTTGCTTCTTGTCATTTTCTGTTTATAGGTACTCTGCTTTTCTCTCTCTCTGACTGGCTTTCTTAAACCTGGCCTATTTAGATTCAATTTGTTTGTTTGTGTTTTTTGGAAGGCGGGTATTGTTGGTGGTGGTTATGGTTATATTGATGCCCTTTTTGTCTTCTTCCTCTGCTGTGACAGCTGTTGGCCATTGAAAATTTTCCAGGTGTGGAATGGTTAATCCAGTATACTTGTTTTTGTTTTATTTGGGGGTGGGGCTATACCCAATATGCTGTTCCTGGCTCAGTGCTCAGGGGGTGTTCTTGGTAGTGCTGGGGAGAACATGAGGTTCTGGGCATCCAGCTCTAGTCTCCTTCTTTCCAACTTGCACTCAAGCAAGTTATCTCCCCAGTCTGACCCAGCATAAGTTTTTGGTGGGGGAGGCTTTTAGGGCCACACCAAGCAGTGCTTAGGGGTCACTCATGATAGTATTTGGGGGACTAACCGTATGTGGTGGTAGGGATGGAATCAGGGTTGGCTGCATGCCAGGAAATCGCTTTACCTCCTGTACCATCGCTCCAACCCACAGTATATATTTTAAGCCAAATATAGGCCTTGAGAATTGGCTGCTTCTCGACAGGGGAAGCAAGCAGTGCAGACCGAACATGGCCCCGCCCCTCAGTCCAGAACTTGCTGATGGGCAGTTTCTCTTTTGTTGAAGAGAGACACAGAACTGCCTCTAAGGCAGTTATTGTGCCTGTCTAGTACACTGTAATCGAAACTACTGTCTCTTATCTAAGCTGTTACCACAGTTATAAAGAGTGACTGTTCACTCTGCAAAGAGGCACCATGACTCTGCAAAATGGTCACACAGTCTGGAGAAAAAAAAATAGTCACTTTGAAATCGTCATCCAAAGGGAAAATAGTGGGAGTCAGGAAAAGCTGGCAAGAGAAGAGCTGTGTTGGCTTTGATCGTGCAGGATGCTGAGAGCTGGCGACTCGGAAGTGCCCACTCCGGCGGGATGGAGGGCTCTGTGGGAAGTCGGCATCTCCTGCTGCCTGTTTTGTCACTGCCCACGTTTTGGTCCAGACACACATTGCTAGAAAGAGGACAGCCGGCTCTGCCGTTCCAGCTTGCTGGCATAGCAGCGCAGCTGTCACCCAGGGCTGGGTTAGAGCTCAGAGCTTTCTCCCACTTGGACACTTTCCTCTTTCTCATTTCCTCATTTAGTTCTCTGCAGATGTCGGATGCTTGTGAAGGATTTTATGTCCTGTGCATTCTTATCAGGCCCTTTTAGCAGTGCTAGGGCACTGGGGTAGTTAATAACCCATTTTTCACAGCCTTTCTGTGGCTCTATAGAGCAAAGAGGAGAGAGAGAGAGAAAGGGAGAGAGGCAGTAAATGATATGAGAGCAGGGGATGGGCTTTGAGCATGAAAAACTGCACAGATGACAATCAAATAAGGTTGTTATTTACAATAACCAACAGGAGCGTGGGGCTCAAGTTACCTGCAAGTCAGGCAAATCTCTGTATTTGCTTTCCCTCTTCTCCACTTCTCTCTCATTTTCCTTCACCCTCTTCATCCTCCCTGCTTCCCTCCCTCTCTTCTCTCTTTCTGGTTAAAGTTCTAGTTAATGTGGATTTTCTCAGTAAAGTCCCAAGGTCTGTGGCCTGAGAGGTTGCATGAGTTTCTCTCTGTCTGGCTGCAGGCATGGGGAAGATGTAACTTGGGTTTGGAAGCCTTCACGAACTTCTGAATCTCCCGTTGTCCCCCTCCAGGGTCATGATATGTTCCTTTAAATTTGTGCCCAGTACTGTAGCATTGTGATTGGCTTTCTCATTTCCTGACTTCCTAGAGAGCATTGCTTGACCAGGGAAGGGGGAAGACAGAAAGTTGGTGATCAGATTCCTCAGATCTGTTGGGCAATGCTTATCAAATTTGAATGAATCTTGTTGCTAGGATTATCTTTTGATCAGACAAATGGCTAAAATGTGTGTGAATAAACATAGATTAACATGTGGCTGGAGTACAGGGCATCAGCATCTGCAGGTACTGTTGAAATACTGTCCAAGGAGTTCGCAGGCTTCAAATTCAGGTCTACATGAGTTTTCTGGGGCGATACACGTGTGCTCAAGTCCCTACACTTCCTTTTCTCTACTCCTGATTCTTGGCTGTGTGAGGAAATGATCTCCAGGTGTGTGAGGAGAGGATGAACCTCATAGGCAATTTGCTATCCAAGAATCTAGGGCAACTTTCTTAATGTGTAATGAATCCTGCCTGAAGGGCAAGTAATTTGAGTTTTATAGTGTATGTTGTAATTTGACTTACATCACAGTCCTATGTTGTTATCCGTTTAGTTCAGTTTTTCCCCAAGTGTAACATACCACCAACACTACTAGAGATGATTTGAAGTGAATGTAAAAAGTTGATTTTAAAGACTGAGATCAATAATAGAAAACTGCCCTGACAGGACCCGAGCACGGAGCAGTCAGGCCTGAGCTGAGTGCTGCTGAGCTTGAGCATTATTTTTTCAGTGTTTAGAATTTTTTGTTATTTGCTTTTTTGGGAGGGTCACTCCAAACAGTGCTTAGGGCTTACAGCTGTGCACTCAGGGATCACTTCTGGCAGGGCTCAGGGAACCATATAGGGTGCCAGGGACAAACCTAGGTTGACTACATGCAAGGCAAACGCCCTACCTGCTGTACTATTTGTCCCCCTCCTGAATGGATTTTTAAACCATTCATTGTTTTAAAAAAAAAAAAAGTGAAACTATTGGTCCAAGCACATGCCAGATAATATCCTGTAAGCTTATTATTATTATTATTATTATTATTATTATTATTATTTTATTAATTCACTATGAGGTACAGTAACAAAACTTTCATATTTGAACTTCAATCATACGGGCCATCAAACACCCATCCCTTCATCAGTGCACATTTTCCACCACCAAAATCCCCAGTATCCCCCCCACCCCCCATTCCACACTCCTCCCCCGCCTGTGTGGCAGGCAATTTGCAAAATACTCTTTCTCTACTTTAGTCACCTTCGATATTTCGAGACCAGTCCTACCACCCCTCATACCTGCTGAAAATGCAATGCTGCATAGTGTGTTTTGTATTGCTTGTTATGGATATAATATAATGTAATGTCGTGCAGCCACAAGAGCAGCCACATGGTCTAGGAATTCTAAGATTTTAATAATTAGGATCTGAAGAAATCGCTTCAGCAAGTTGCTTGGGTCCGAGATTCTTTTTTTTTTAATTAATTAATTATTTTTTAATTGAGTCACCATGAGAACAGTTACAGGGCTTTTAGGATCAAGTCTCAGTCATACAATAATCAAACACCCATCCCTTCACCATTGCACATGTTCCACCACCAAGAAGCTCAGCATACCCCCGCTCGTGCTCCCCCTCTGCCTGTGTGGTGGATGATTTTCACTGTACTCTCTCCTTACTTTGATTACATTCAATTTTTGACAGGAAACTCACTATCATTATTTGGAGGTTTCCCCCAACAGTCAGACCTGTTGGAATGGCAGGTTAGATCGTATGTTTTCTATTGTCGATAACAAAGAGCACATGTTGCACGGTTGCGAAAGCGGCCGCCCAGTTTTGGGATTCTGGTATTTAGTCCAGAGTTATTTCTGCCAACAGCTGCTACATTCCGAGATTGGTTTGTGTGCCTCTGGGATCTTGGCTGTTCAGGAGTGGAGGAGCTGTTCGTGGGTGGCCGCTCGGGGTCTCATTTGGGCAGGACCGGTTCTGCCCCCCCCCCCCCCCCGGCCATCTCGAGATTCCCCATGCGGCCCATCACTGAAGGCACCTACCTCTCTGTCCAATTGGTTCTGAACGTGGCGGTCACCATGCTGCCACAAAAGGGAAAAGGCCTAGGGACAAAGGGGGAGAGTTCCTCCCGGGACTGCATGGGGCCATAGCTTAGTTCACAGTCTAGGAGTATACGGAGATTCTTTTGTGGGTCTCTGGATCGTGGCCGTGTGGGAGCTTAAGTAGACTGGGCAGGTGTGGCGTCATCTCGGCGTCCCATTGGGGCAGGGGAAGGAGAAGGGTCCACTCCTCCCCTGTCCCTCGAGACTTGGGATTTGCTGTCACCATGACTCGTACCTGGAGCTTCTCACTGGCTTCTAGAAAATGGCAACCGCCGGAGATCTTAGAGGGCAGGAGGAGGGACAACACCTGCCGCCATCTGGAGCAGCCCAGCAGAGAAGGCCTGTTGCAAAGTCCTACGCCATCTCTGCAGCAAGTTGCTCGGGTCCAAGATTCGTTTGTGTATCTCTATCCTGCAAGCTTTGAAAGAGGTTTAAAGACAATCTGAGCCAGGTCTTATTGCAAGAATTACAGTGGAGAACAGTAAGTTGTGATGAATTTTTAGCTTTATGAGCTAAGTAAGTCATTGGTGTTCATATTCCCAAGCAGCAGGAAAGGTCCGGGAGCTAGCTCACAGGGCAGAGTGCACACCATGCAGACTGACTGTTCCCTGGTCACAGCTGGGTCAGGCAGTGCCATTTTTTCTGGGTCAGCACATGATTGAACCATCTGGCCTGCTCAACTGGGAGCAGACCCTCGACCCCCTTAACGCTGCCTGGGTGACAGTCCTCCCACTTAAAAGATCATTTGAAGATATACTTTAAAGAGTATTTTCAGTCTTTAGATTTCGCTACATCTTCAGCATTAAGTAGTGCAAAAAAAAAAAAAAAATCAAAACCCCTACAAAACCTCTGTAGTATGGGAATGTGATTAGAAAAACCTGAAACGCCTAATTGCTTTCCACCTCCACTTTAAGAGTCATTATTATTATCTGAATTAAAATGGGAGTATAAGGAAAGTCTGGTTTTTTTTTTTTTTTGTGTGTGTGTGTGTGTATGTGTGTGTGTGTAAATTAAGTCCTCTTGCTTACAAAAGAAAGGTGAAATTTCAAATGGAAAAAGTCCTCAAGATTAGAAAATCCTGAATGTAAAGGCAAAGAAGCAAGTTCTGGGCTGAAATCACTTGTCCTCTCACTTCCCAAGCTTAAAGTAAGTACAGAGGTGCCCTGGGACTTCTGTCAGGGATAGTGACATGGAAACGGTGCTGGCTCTGATACCAAGTGCTCAAGAAGCAGCTGCAAGGGCCCAGACCAGGGAGCCCTCACCCCAGGTGCAGACTCGGGCCCGACCAGGGAGCTCTTACCCCAGGTGCAGACTCAGGCCCAGTGTGCTGATAAACAGAGCACTGCACTGGGACCCAGACTAGGCAGCAGAAAAGAAGCTCACAATGGCTTGACTGTGTCAAGTCTGAAGTTCGTATGAGTAAAAACTGGCTTCAGTCTCATCTCTGTGGGTGTCTGTCGTCATTTTCTCCTGCTCCCCTGTCCCCCACAAAAAGCTAACTCTTCAAAACTAAACAGAAGTAACTCTAGGCAGCCTGGATTTACTGCTGTTTGCCAAAATGAGCATTTTGGGGGCGTATTTAGATGCACCATGACTAGAGGTTACGTCAGGTTACTTTTAGAGGGTTGATTTTAGATTTTGGCAGACAAACCCGCAGCTGCAGAACAACGACACTGATCAGGGTTTTGTGAGTGGACAGAGGATAACGAACCCAAGTATCTCACCCGTGTCCAGCCTCTGAGTGACCGTGCTGGTCCTCAGGCTTCCTCTGCTTCCTCTGCACATGCTGCGCTCCTGGTGCTGCTCATGACTTGCTCTTCAGTTGCCTTTTGCTTTCTTATGAACTCATATTTGTCAAGTAAGTGCAAGGGTGGGTGGGCAGTCTCTGGCCATGCATGGATTTTCAGCACATGAGGTTTTTAGAATTAAAAAAAAATATATTTAATTGCCAACTTAGGTAAGTAAAATAGGATGCCATAAATCATACATTAGTCAAAATCTGACTCAGATAGCAATTTAAAAAACAGTTCTGAACCATTATTACTCTTCATTCATGTCAGTATTGTTCATTTCCTCTTCAAAAATTGTCTGCCCTGGATAAGGTATAGGCTTTTTATAGCTTTTGATCTTGCCTTTTCCATTTCTTTTGTTTATACCTTTATAATAGAAATGGTAGCTTTCTGAATCTCAGATCAACACCTCTGAATTTTTTTTTTTTTAGGTCAGCTCTTTACTCAATTCCTGATTCATGAAATGTTTTGTCTATTTCAAGTAGCCTCTTGTCTTACCTGTGTTTTCCCCCTCCACCGCCCCTTCTCCCCACTCGCTCATTCATCCAGTCTTCACATGCTATTCTCTGCTATATTGCTGAATTTTTTCCAGAGTATTGGTGGTTGTACCTGAACTGAGTAGGCCACAGAAGCAAAGACAGTGGCACTGGATTCTCCTGAAATGCAATGAAACCCTAAGCTTTTTTTAATGTGATTTTTAATTGGGCACTGTACATAGGACTCAGAGTAATGACTTCTGACTCCAAATATGATGATCAATGAGCAGCATATTTCTGCCTTTAGTTGTGTGCTGACCTGTTTTGCTGTGTGATCTGGCCTGGTGTGTGTGTGTGTGTGTGTGTGTGTGTGTGTGTGTGTGTGTGTGTGTGTATTTGTGTAAGGTGGAGGGGGATGTGGAGCCTGCACGAAGCTGCAGGCAGGGTACCATCTTTTTCGAGTGGTATGCTACTCTGAGACCTGGCTTTGGAAGGGTGGGGAGCTATGAGGAAAGGCGGAATAAGCACGTGGTGCTAAGAACTGCACTTGGAGGCTTATATATAGGGATGATTTGATTTTTAAACTTGCCCTGGAAATGTTGAATACTCAGCCTGATATGCCTGTCTAGAGCTAATAATGAATGGATTATGAATTTGAATTCTGTCTCTGAAAAAACCTGGAATCATAGCCTTTGAAACATGTATATGGTTATGAACTTCATTATTGTTATTTTTGCTTCAAGCCTTATTTCTTGAGTGTCTACTGTATTTCAGAAAGGCTTTTTTACTGAATCCCCATCACTATGAGGAAGCAAAGTTATGGGCATTTGTAGGGAATGAAGAAGAGCCACAGCTTTCCTCGGAGGAAATGCACAGGGCTGAGGTTTCAGCACAGTGCGGCTGATTAAACTTGAAGGACAGGAAGGGCATTTTGGGTTTGGAACTGAAATCAGGTCGTTTTAAAACAGTTTTTGTGCTTCAGTTGTATATTTGGAGAGCCTTTATGAGGATCAGCTGAGTGGCATTGTTTTTGGAACCTTTTAGAGAAATGTTGGTCACAGATTTGTGGAGTCAGCATATCTTGAATATGTAAATCTCAGTGCTTATTAGTTACTTACAGCCAATTTTAAGAGTCACCAATAATCCATTACGTACATAGTATGTAACAGTGAGAACTGAAACTGTGCCTTGTAGTGGGGGTCTTTTGTTACGGTATAGCTGTTAATCAGCTGTAAAAGATTAGCTTTGTCAGGTGCGTGCTCAGCTCTCAGCATTAGTCCAGGTAGACTGTTGAGACAGTGCCCAGATCACCCAGGCTCACAGCCCTGTGATCAGCAGTCAGTACTCACCTGCTGGTGGGCAGGGTGGGGGGCCGGGGGGTGAAGGCGGCGAATGTAGTGGGCCGTGGGGTTCTGGTCACTGCAGCCCTAAATCCTCCTCATGGGGGGCCTTGTGGAAGGGAGGGAATATAGGGGATTGCACACAGGCTCTCTTTATGGGATGTGCCAAGAAGCAGTGTGCTTCAGTTCCATCCCTTTTCTCCTGGTCACTTTTATGTCTCCAGCTTCACCAGAAGGGGTTTGGAGATGCAGTGAGCTCTCTTCAAGAAGTCTGGTGAACATCAGTTGGAATTGCGTGTTTTTGTATCACCCATCACCTGCCGGCCAGCTAAACACACACACACACACACACACACACACACACACACGTACACTAGTACACTATTCAGTGTTGTGCCCGTGATGTTGCAGAGTCACAGCTTTCTGATGGGTGGAAAATTCAGATGCCCAGAGAAGCTGGAGTTACCTTTCTAGAGCTGCTTCTAAATGTATAAACCCAGAAAAGATGACTAGGTTGATGGCCACTAGCTTATTCATTGCATCAAGTCTTTGCAGTGTGTGGACGCTTCGGAATTTGACTTTTTAGAAACCAGTTTAAAATATAGTGTAGGGGCTGGAGCGATAGCACAGCAGGGAGGGCGTTTGCCTTGCACAGGCCGACCCGGGTTCAATTCCCAGCATCCCATATGGCCCCCTGAGCACCGCCAGGGGTAATTCCTGACTGCAGAGCCAGGAGTAACACCTGTGCATTGCGGGGTGTGACCCAAAAAGCAAATATATATATATATATATATATATATATATATATATATATATATACACACACATATATAGTGTGAACATTAGTTTTCTGTTTGAGGAATATTTGAAGCACTTGCTTCAGGATGGGACTTTTGCTCTTTTCTGAGAATGATCCTTCCCAGGGAAGCCAGGTGAAGCCTATACTTTCCACATCATTCTCCTGAGAAAGGTGAGAGAGGCCAGAGCTGCCAAAAGCATCTTGGGTTTGTGCCATGGACGATTTTTAATTTTCAGTCAGTTTTTGGTTGTTGTGAGTTTTCAGAAACCTTTGACTGTTGCACTTTTTTTTTTTTTGACTCCTTGTTCAGTTATGCAGCCCCATAAATTTAAGAAGCGGGGTGTTTGAGCAGTAGTTTGAGCATAGTCCTTTGGGACTATGGTCCTGTTCCTACCTTTTTCCTTCCTGTGACCCTCCCTGACCTTGAGGTTGGCCCCCTAGTCTCATGCCATGGCCCCACCCTATTTATGTAATTTTCATCTCTGGATGTCGTAGTATACCCTGGGGGTCCAGGTTGAGAAACACTGCTCTAGGCTCTGTGGATTTAAATGACTTTCACCCTCTTGATTTCGTTTCATAACTGCTCTGTGCCTCCATCTCTTCATCTGTGAGGTGGAGGGGAAAGCAGCATGGATCTCAACTCAGTGGAATTGTGGCTCTGCAGGGTGGCCTGGAGTGGTGGCTATACTTGCCTACACTCAGCATTAGTGCTACCGGTTTGTCCTGTCTGCGTTCTGTACAGCTTGGAGTGAGGACTGTGGGAAGAAGAAGCTGTAGGCTATGGACCCTGGGCCTGGTGAAAGAGGAGCAAGGGGGCTTCTTCCCCATCCCCAGTTCCCAGAGTGGTGTGGGTTTGTCCAATTCTTTAGCCGATCTGAAGAGAGAGGCAGAAGTGCCTCAGGATGGCTGATGAGACAGACTAAGGCTTGAAGAAGTTGTGATGTGTCCCAGGTCACACACAACATGTGCTGAAGCAAAACATAAGAAACCCAGAGGAGAAGAACTTATAGTTCTTTTTAGTTCATAGTTACAGTGGTTAAAGGGAGGACTGATTGGTTTCACCTATATTCAGGAGCAATAGTGTAGACAACTTTGTGTCTTAGGTACTCTGAATTTGGAGACAAAGACAGGAGAAAATCACCCTCACACATTTAATCTCAAAAATATACCTGGTGGTGGACTTCAGCCACTGGTAAAAATGGCGCAGCTTTAGAGGTGGTCAGTGCTTCTTGTTTGGCCAGAAATGGATTTCACTGAATTTATTTCACTTAGAGTATTTCAGTGAAAGAACAGGACTTTCTCAGTAAACCCACAGTGAACACTTCTAAGAGGGTTGTTGGGCCAGCCTTGGCAAAAGGTCACCATGACAGAAGATTGGCACATTGCACACAGAACAGGAGAGCCCCGAACTGAGCCCTCCTGGGAACTTTGCGAGAGGTGAGTAGAACTGCGCAGAGGCCTGTTTCCTGGGGACAGGGCTGGCGTCCTGGGCAACCACTGTGGGGAACAGATCTCCTGTTCTTTAATCAGGGACTGTGTGTTCTCCAGTCACTAGGCCTGGGCTCTGAATTCTGTTGGGGACACCGAAGAGAGACATGCTGACCTGCCTAGTTCCATGAGCTTTACCACTGCTCTCTCCCCCAGGTAGATTTTTCTAGTGCAGCAGATTTCCCCGTGGCCTTCTCTGACCAGATGTCTGGTAGCTGAATGACTCACCTGGCCAGCCCACACAGGGTCATCTCACCCAGTGTACTGTGTGAAGCTCTGCCTGCAGCAAACAGGAAATCCACCAACAAACTTTCTCCTTGAAATTCTTCTTTGCAAAATTGAGTATTTCTGCTTTGGTAGTGTTGGGTTTTTTCTTTTCTTTTTTGTTCTTGCTACGGACAAAATGAATTACCTTTTACCTGTCCCTGAGAATACAGGCAAGAGCACATTGTGAAGAGTCGAAACATGAAGTATGTGGATGACTTCTTTTCCAATTTCGATGATGCAGTTGGTGCTGGTTGTGTTCCAGCTGAGAGAATGAAGTGCTTCTTGTTTATCATCCCATTTAATCCTTGAATCATCTCCAGGAAGTCAGCTTGTATCCTCTTTTTATGTATGAGAAAATCAGTCTCATATGTAAGTCATGGAGATGTAACATGTAGCACAGTGACTGTATTCAGACACTGTGTCTGAATATTTAAGAGTTGCTAAGGAAATAGATTTTTAAAAGTCCCCATCATAAGAAAGAACATTTGTATTTTGACAGCTGTTAACTAGACATGGTGTGGTGATCATTTCACCATATAGGTTCTTAGATTCAAATTATCGTTCTTCCTCCCACCCCCAATATAAACATTTTGTATTTTCCTACACATAAGTAATCATCATTAACATTTTTTCTTTTATTTTTTTCCCATTTCATTACTGGTTTTTAATAAAAAAAGAAAAACTGGAGTTTTGCATTAAATATTTATTTTATTTATTTAACTAATGTAGGTTATGAGCGATAGCACAGCAGGTTGGGCATTTGCCTTGCATGCAGTGACCCAGGTTTGATTCCTTTGTTCCTATCGGAGAGCCCGGCAAGCTACCGAGAGTATCCTGCCCACAGGGCAGAACCTGGCAAGCTGTCTGTGGCATATTTGATATGCCAAAAGCAGTAATAACAAGTCTCACAATGGAGATGTTACTGGTGCCCACTCGAGCAAATTGATGCGCAATGGGATGACGGTGCTACAGTAGGTTATGAAAAATTCTATACCATCATTGTTGAACTGTTTCAAGAGGCAAATGAATTACCTCCTTGAAATTTCCTCTTTGACTTTCCAGAAAACATGAACAGATCAGTGACTTAACGTCAGTGGCAAGCTACAGAGGTTCAGAAGTGGTGCTCATATAGGGTAACTGACAAGACAGGGATTTCTTGAGGGATGTGGTAACTTAAAAGTCAACCAGTTGGAGTGAAGAAAGAGGTGAGTAAGCAGTTTAGAAGTCTCATCCTGAGGAGGATTCTTTTGTTGGAATAAGTCTGGGAGGTGCAGTGAGCCCCTAGGGCCATGTAGTTAGAGAGTACAGATGGGGAGAATGTGGGCAGAAGCAGGCCAGGCATCAAGAAATGCTCAGTAGTTTCATGTACCGTGAGGTACAGTCAGTTCTGTGTTTACGTAATAGATGTTCTGTTTGTGAAGGTGCTTGCTTGGTAAAAGTACCATTACCCATTAAGAGGTGATATCTCGAAGTATTTAACTTTGTTGTTCAACCTTTGTTTGACTGTATTTCAAATTGTTAAAAAAAATAGGACCCCTTCCATGTAGTGGGCCAGTGAGTGGCAAGTCATGATGAACAAGTAAGTGGCTTGAAGCAAGTTAGAAATGGAAGGGCCCAGTGCCAGTAACTTGACCTGCGCTCAAACAAAAGGCGGCCCAGTGTGAGGGAACCTGAGGGGTAGGAGAAGGGCCTACGTGGTGCAGATTTTCTGCAGGCACCTGGGGGAACTTACAGGGTCACAGGTGCCCCTCACTTCCTTGTTTAATGTAGATAGGACAGTCAACTCTGTGGTCTGTTGAACTCGTTTCCAGCTGGGACTGGGACACGGCATGGCTGGTGCCTGGGCCATTCCGAGACCTAAGTTAAGACAAATGCCATAGAAATGTGCTTTATCACAGTCTTCGGGAGCACTCCCTGCTCCACCCATCCTTCCCTGCTTCCTTACATTTTAGATCCAGGCTCTGTTCAGGGACTCTGTATGTTGACAGTCAGAAGAAGCACAACTGCTCTTCTACTTCAAGCCTTTAGCTTTTATTGCAGATTCATCAGCCTTCAAGGTTGACAGGCTGGAGCATGGCAGAGCCATCTTTTCCCTGTTGGTAACCTGCATTTTCTGAGCAGGTGCTTTGGTCCCTTGGAGCCTTTTCCTACTGCCAGTCAAATTTATTCTTGTCTTCAAAATCCCCCATTGCTGTTCCAACAACTGTTCTGACCATCCTTAGGGTTCCAAATGGGAAGGGATAAACTCAAAGAAGTGTTCTAAATTAAGGCAGTCTAATTTCATTAGGAAATGTCCAACAAAGTGCTAGTGAGGTCTGGGCTAGAATATGCATTTCCCTGAGATAAAGGACCTAGAGGCAGGAAAGTTATTTTATTTATTTATTTTTAAGATTTTAAAAAATTGAATCACTGTGAGACAGAACCTCACAAAGCTGTTCATTATTAGATTTCAGTCATATAGTGTTCCAACACCCATCCCTTCACCAGTGCACATTTCCCAGCACCAGTGCAGTGTCCCCAGATTCCCTCCCATCACCCCCATCTCTCCCTTTCCATCTCCATCTCTCTCTCCCTCTCCTTCTCCTTCTCCCCTTTTGGGTATTGTGGTTTGCAATACAGATACTGAAACTGTCTGGTATATCCCTTTATCTGTTTTTAACACTCAGAGGAATGAATATGTTTTAGAATGTGTTTTATTCATTTCTGAAATACTTCACAAGCATCAGGTATTTGAGTTCTGTGCTAAGAACTAGATAGAGGTAAGAGATGGCAGGGCAGTGGCCGGGGTGTCGGACACAAGGGTGAGAGACCCACTCCATCTGTGATGACAGGATTGGACGAACTTGCCTGAGCATGTGCTGGAATGAGCACTGGCAGGAGACCTTCATCATTCCTAAGGGAGCGAGGAGTTTGAGCAGGGAAAGATGACACTTAACTCTAGTTCCCAGGAATGAGTAACAGGCAGAGTGAGAGAAGCAGGAGGAGGACATCTCTGGGCTGATGCAGTAGTAGAAGGGCATGACTGAGTGCTTGAAATGGCTCAGTGGATGCGGGAAATGCAGGATGCTACGGGAGCCCCTGGCAAGAGATAAAGCCAGAGAGGTAGATGGTAGCAAGGTGACGAAGGACTTACATACTTCACTATGGAGCATTTTCTTGAAAACACCTTGGGGAGCTGCAGAAGCAGGAGAGTTCCTAGCTGGAGCCTGGCCCGCATGTCTGTGGTGCTGGTAGGGAGCAGGGAGTTAATTACGGTGGTGAATGGAGGGCAAGTCTCTGTGTTGAGTGGAATGGATCTGTATGAGAAATGTAGGAGTAGGAGAAAAGATGCCAGGCAGGCCTGGGGGTGGCAGCGGATAACCTGCTGGATGGGGGGTGGAGAGGGCCCTGGTTGCGTCTGGACCAAATTTCCACTTTAAATCAGAGGAGATGGGAGGCACTAAGATAGGATCAGACCTGGGAGGGCGATAGGAGTTTCTCTGTGGGGGAGAAGCTGTTGTGTTATCCACAGAGAAGACATTCTGTCGGAGGCTGCAGATGAGTATATGACTGAGGAGAGAAATTTGAACAGGAAATGAAGGTTTGGGACCACTGAAACTACAGGCACGATAGGTCACATAACCCCTGAAAGGACATGGGATGGTGCAAGGGCAGAAGAGGCTGCAGAGTACCCCTGCTGCAGGGAGAGCAGAGGAAGAAGGCTGCTTGTAAGAGTCTCACTCTGCATGAGGTCTTAACCCGCAGTGCAGGAAGTAGAGTGGCAGGGCAGTGTGATGAAACGCACAGAGATGACTGACCCCAGGGGCTGGAGAGATGAAGGTGGCACCGGTGAAGAAGCACAAAGGTGAATGGCCCAGTCTGAAAACAGAGCAACAAATGAAACAACAACAGGAGGGCTAGAGCAATCGTACAGTGGGTGGAGCACTGCCTTGTATGTGCCCTACCTGCAGTGATCCCTGAGTGCAGTCAGGAGTAAGGCCTGAGCACAGCTGGGTGTGGCCCCCACGCTACAAAACAAAACAAACAAACAAACAAAGGCTCAGCCTGGGAGAGTCACCATGGAAGGACTGGTGGATAGAGACTTGAGAAAAAGCCTGGCAAGGACCAGATGGAAACAGGAAAACCAGCCACGGTGCAGACGGAAGCACGTCCAGAAAGACTGCAGTGTAAAATGGGGCAGAAAGTGAGTAAATAAAGGTGAATGGAAAAGTTTTCATTTTGGAAGTTCATCTTTGGCAGTAAATGCAGTATCAAAAGTGGTTTATGGCACCCTCTGCTTGCTGTTTTATGCTTTTACCTTGA
Source organism: Sorex araneus (assembly GCF_027595985.1). Taxonomy (NCBI): domain Eukaryota; kingdom Metazoa; phylum Chordata; class Mammalia; order Eulipotyphla; family Soricidae; genus Sorex; species Sorex araneus. The sequence continues at coordinate 290,907,408 of NC_073313.1, read as the reverse complement.
CTGTCTTTGAGAAGTTACAGGATGGCAGTGGCTGGAAAATACTTGTAATCGCCGTTTTCTGGAGGAAACACAGGCCATCACTATTTCCTGCTGGGTCGGCCAGTTCTAAAGGACATGGGTGATTATGAGGGTGGTGTGTATCTTGGACAGCTAATCGTGATCTGATTAATGACAGGGTCCCATTACTCTCTGGTCATGGTATGTGCAAGTTTGCTCAGTGTCTAGAGTGGGAGTGAGCTGTCCAGGCATTGCTGCTGTTACAGCTGTGCAGACCCAGGAAGCAAAGGTGACGGTAACACAAAAATCTCTCTGAGCTATGTCTGGGACCAGAGTAAATATTTTAGATGCTTAATTCTGGAATAAGTGTTGAAGACAACTGACAGATAATGTTTGCAAGATCCTTTAGAATTGCATTTACCCCATTATGTTAGAAAGTCTATTTCGCCTTGGGATTAAGAAGTTACACTAGTCATAAATGGTCACTGCGGAAAATTGGTGGGGGCTGGGAAGAAGTCATAGCCTTCTTGTTTCTAACCTCCCTGCCTGGTGAAGTTAGCCATGCAGGGGCCGCCCTAGAAGGGGCTCCGTGTTTATACCTTTCTGCCTCACTGACTATGAGAACAGCTGGCAGACACTGCCCCTTACTCACCTTTGCCTCCTCACCTTCTGCCACCTAATCCGCCCTATGCAGTCAAGCTGTGAGTCACATAATGGGATCAATGAGCCAATAAATGACTAGGGGAGGGGAACTCATAGGCTTGGCTTTGGGACTTTGCTTCCATTCCTTCCCTTGTAATTTCAGAGAGAAACAGCATACAAGAGAACTGAGTGAGAAATGAATCAATTTTTTGATTCGCAAATACCCATATTAAATAGATGTTGCTGTACTGCGACAAAATCCTGGGTCTGCAGCTCCGATACTTGGCCTAGAGACACATTGTGTGGATAAAGTTAATCTGCTTAGAAACTGAAAGTTGAGTAACAGAGAAAAGATTAGACATGTCAGGCTTAGCACTGCCACAGAAGTGTGATGTTTACAATGTGTTTTGAGTCCTTACATAAAAAGTACATTGGACCTTCTAACTTGCATTGCACTTTCTGTGCATGTCTGTACACAGTATGTTGTCACCGCTGTGGCAGAAGGAGAGATGACAAGCTACAGCAGAGGTTCCCAAGCTTATTTGGCTTACCACCCCCTTTTCTGAAAAACAAAACAAAACAAGTCACTAAGCATGTACCTGCAAATTTACTGTAAGTGAATAGTGCATCTGAGGTTACTTTAGCCTCTCCTAGATAGTTTCAGGGCATCCCTCACCCACTGAGGAGGGGCTGTGGGGGATTCACCCACTTTGGGAAACACTTAGTTATAGTTACCCTCAGAGCGGCTCAGACCATATGAGAAAAACTATAGTGGTAGGTGCAAAAAAGGAAGTGGGGAAAGATGACTAAGGTCAGCAAATCAACATGTTCTACCAATCATCAATCATAGGATAAATGGGTTTTCAGAACTGATACAAGCAGGCGTCTTTGCACCTGGGAATTTAGACTTTAAAATATGGTCTTTCTTCTCCTGAAGTAGAGTTACTCCACTGTGGACTGTGGGATCTTTTACACAAGAGTCTGAAAAAAAAGGAAAAAAAGATCTTTCCCCACCTTACCCACTGTGTAATCAGATTTCAGAGCAGGATCCTATATTGTGTTTCATCTTCAGGAAAACTAATTTAAGTTTGGATTATTATTATATAATAATCTAACAGAGAGCTGAAGAACTTCTACAGTGAGTGTGGGGTTTGCCTGCATTTAGCCACCCAGGTTAAATTCCCAACACCACAGTCCAGGAGTAGTGACTCCTGAGCAGAGAGCCAGGAGTAAGCCTGGGAACTGCCGGTTGTCACTTCTTACCTCCAAAAAACACCCCACAGAAACTAAATGCTTCCTAATGGAGTCAAGCTAACTAATATTAGGCATGAGCTTTTGTCACCTTTGTTTATGGAACAGTTACTAAAGTTCAGAATATGTTTCTTCCTAGTTTTAAAATGTAAAGATCCATTATGATAACCCACATTATATCTCAAAAAAAAAGTGCAAAAGGAAACAGGCTCATTACCTTCTCTCTTACTTTTCTTGACCTAAACTTGAGTTGGTGGGGGAGGAGACTGTGAGGCCAGAGGAATAGGCTCTGCATTTCAGACCAGTCACTCCACATGTATTAAGGACCACAAGACAGTGTCACTTCTTAGTAGAACCCCTGGATATTATATATTCAGTGGAAGTTACTAATTACCATGCCCACTTCCAGATTCTCCCTGGCCCTGCCCTAACTTGCTATTATTTATCACCTGCGGCATGAAATTTAGCTGAAACGTAATGTTTGATTCTCAGTCCTGAATTTCCTATAATTTTCCCTAATGCCAAAGATAGCACTAGTTTTGCATTTTTTTCTCAAAACAGTGAATTATGAGTAATGGTCATTATAATTCTAAGAACTTAGGGACATTCCTCCATTGGCAGCATCAGAAAACTATATCTGCATGCCTCATATGATGAATTCTTTGACGTTCTGATGCTTCATTTCAAGAAGTTTAAGGCATTATTTCATACCCTCTTATGAAATCATTGACAAACTGTGATTTTTCAGCTCCTACAGCATTTCTTTAAATATTGCAACTATGTTTTTGAACTTCTTAAAGAATATCTTTGTTTTGCTTTCTAGTTTAACACCTTTCTTTGTAGGAAGTACTGTAGACTAAATGGACATTTCATTAGCGTTCTTCCACTGACCCACAGACTGATGCGGTCAGTCTGCAGGCATAGAGAGGTGGGAGAGCATTGCTTTATGTTACAGGTGAGGGATCCTCAACATGGATGTCACATCATCCACTGAATTCTAAGTGCAGATGCTGGGATTTATTTTTCCTCTAGGTTTTATTTTAAAATGGAAAAGAACAGAGCTGATTTAAAAACATTTATTGAAGAACAGGAGGTGGCATTTAAGTAGTTCCACTTGCTGCTTACCAGCTCCTTCTGCCACTCCTTCCCATCTTCAACTCAACAACAAAGCAGCTTTCCCTTGTTACACAGCTGTTTCACCTTCCAGCTGAGGCAGTCTAACAAAACCAGCGGGGCAGCCCTTCCTTAACTGTTGCCTTTGCTTCAGTCAAGAAGCTGAAATAGCCTTACTGTGTAGGCAGATGGTGGGTGGAGCCAGATACCACTCGAGGATGGCCAGCAGCAGGCCGTCAACAGTGGTCTCATTTGGTGCCTGTTAGGTTAGAAGGGGGTTTCTGAACAAAATACTGCCCACTTGCCATCCTGACTGCTTCACTGCATTCGCAGGGGATGGTGGGCTCGGGTGTTTCGGCTCTACAGTCAGAACTGAGGCAAACCTATGAAACGTCTCATGGATTTGAGCCAGCCTAAAGGTCCTCTTGTCTGCATGTCACTGAGGAGGGCTGGCTTGCAACACAGAGCCCTTCTCTGGTGCCTGAAAACCTGATGACCCAGAACCCTAGGAGTGGGGTCAGCTCTTCCATCAAGTGCTTGGGACAGTTCTCCTGTCCTCAACTTTGGGGCTACTCTGATCTTACTAGACCTGAAGTAGTATGCTGGGAAAAACTGCCAAGAGCTGTGGCGAACCAACCAGATGGCTTGTCACTGCGCCCTCTATCCTCTCATCTCTTCAGTGGACCGATTTCTAAGAGAATTTTCCTAGGTGTTTGAACAATCTGTTCCCTAGCATTAGGACTGTGCCTGCAGTAGAGTCCATCAGGGGACAAGCCCTGCGCGTGGTTGGGAATATGGGAGGCCAACATGGAGTTTAGCGGGATATATACCCCAGCTGTCAAGAAACACAAATTCTGATGGGAATGAAACATCCCTTGATGTTTCATGGTGCCAGGGATAGAATCTAGGGCGGGCTTAATGCATCAAAGATCATGTAGTCTAACACTGAGCATCCTTGGTACATTTCCCAAGGCAACATGAAGCCAGGCCCTTTACTCTTCACCTAAACCGTGGGTCTCACCTAGCTGCAGGGGTGAACTTGACGTCAGAGGAGTTTAAGATTCTTGGGGTCTAGGGAAGATGAGAGACTTTATTTTTGTATCAAAAGATTGCAAATGTCATTACCCTAAGAGAATTTTGATATTAATACCAGTTGTGATGTTTTTGTTGTGTGCATATTATTGAGAAGCATTTAAATGAACTAATTTTGATTCAGTGTTATAATAGTTGATGGATGTGAATACTTTTCTCTTTTGGGTTTTAGTTTTGGATGTTTAGTTATAGCTTTACCATCAGTCAGAGTCATGTATTGTGGGAGGTGGGTCATTAAAAAGAATGCCAAACTGTTCGCATTGTTTTATAAGAAGTTCAGTGCTTTCTATTTTTTTTTTTTTGGTTGTTTGGTATTTTACTCGGTGCCAGATTTTTGTGTATGTATGTGAATTTTAATTAGGATCTTTTACCGAAAGACGTGTTTTGTGTTTTGTTTTTTCTTAAGATATGTTTGTGTTTTAACCAACTCTGCTGGGGAGGAGGAAAAACTGAGATGTTAAAGGTTATATTGGTAATTGTGGCTGGAGTTAGGTGAAAGCCTCCCAGACTAGGAAAGTTTTGTGCTTAGCACAAGTACCCAAAGTAGAACATGGACAAAGGTTTCTCTGTCCACCCTTTTGAGCTGGCCCAGCTCACTCCCTTCACAAGCCCTGGGAAGGCTGTTGGGGCTTTCTTATGTCCTTGTCTACGAGGCTGGCTGACTCCTGGGTGGGTCTGTGGGCACTGGAATAATATGATAAATGAGATGAAGCCTTTGCAGAAACCCTCCGTTTAGCATCCTCTCTTTCCCTGCACCCCCTGGGGGAACAGCTGTGGCAGCAAATGCAGTCTTGGATCGTGCATTCATATTTAGTCTTGTTTGACAATCCCAGATATTTTTAAGCAGGGTTGAGTCAGGCAGCCTGCAGCGCAATCCTCAGACTGTCTTCCTCAGCCAGCCTGCTTGGCACACAAGGACCTTGTTTTACCCAAGTAGTAAATAATTCTAAATGAAGCAACACGAAGTACCAAGTGTGCCCAGAGTCACAACATTCAGCATTTTACTACAACCTGTCAGCGTCTCTTTCTCCAAGCACGCGTGCTTTCTTCCCTGTGCATCATGGAATTCCCTGGGGTGGTTGAATCCTGCCTTTGGCCAGGCCTTGATTCATGGTTTTCATACATGAATCGGCTCCTACACTCCATGCCTACGTGACCACCCTGCCCTCTCCTTGCACCACTGGCTGGTAGATACAGTGTTTTTTGTTTGTTTATTGTTTGTTTGGTTTTTTTGCTGAGACTATTTTTTACTGTGGTCTCTTTTATTTCCTGTCTGAGACCGTAGGATCTTTGTCATTTGCTGGTAGGGTAACATTGGTTTGTCCTTTCTGCCTTGCCACAGGGAGCTTAGGTTTATTGGGTTACTCCCATCACAGTGCTCCCACTCCTGTGTTTATTTGTAACCTCTTTCTCTGTGCTCTATTTCCCCAATCGGTCAATCACCTTTATCTCCTAATCAAACTCTGTTAGCTTGTAAATATTGTTTTTCTCTTCTCCTTAATCCAGTAATTTAGTTAACATCTTAACTCTACTTCTTAACATTAGTTGTTTTGTATGGACACAGTAAGAGATACATTAGGCTTGGAGGGTGGCTCTCTTGGGTACATCTCGCTATAGACTCAGACTATATATATAGTGCTCAGGTCAGATTAGTCTTTCCTAACCCTAGCAGGGTCCTAATTTAGATGTTACTTTTTGGATCATGACAGAATTTGTCCATGACCATGCTCTTAACTTACAGATAACTATTACGGTGCTTTGGCCAGGCCCATTTCAATGCCAATGTAGCTCACGCTTGCCCTAGGTCCATCCAGTCCCTCGTCAGAACCCTGCTTTTGGGGTGCTAGGAAGTAAGGGCAACGGAGCTTAAGTTGAGAGAACAGATGTCCCGGAGTAAATATTATCTGGAGTCAATTAACTTCCAAGTTATAGCCTTGTCTTTTTAACTGTCTTTCTGTGTCCATACAAAAAGTAATTGCTCTGAAGTAACTAACCATGCAAAGGACTTGAGAAAAAAAGAAAGCAGTTACAAACAAACACAGAGCAGTGGGAGCACTATGATGGGAGTAACCCAGTAAACCTAAGATCCCTGTAGCAAGGCAGAAAGGACAAACAAATGTTATCCTACAATTTGCCTCTGCTGTGAATTGGCAGATCTCATCCCAAAAGACTGCTGTCAGTGTTTAGACTTTCTTGTCCTCTTGCCACCTTCTCTTCCTTCCTTGGAGCCAAGATTCTCCCAGCTTCAAACTCCAAATCCCCCCTCATGCTGAACATATTCACTTTGCCTTTGGCCACCCGAGCGTAGGTGGGAGTCAGCTTCTGCAGGTTCTTCCGGTCCACTCACTTCTCGGTGCCTCTGCACACAATACAGATTTTCAAACTCCTCCCTCCTACCAAAGTGAATTTTCCTTTTTTCCTATTTTTTTAAAATTGATTTTGTTTTGCAGTTTTTTGGGGGTGGCACACCTGGCAGTGCTCAAGGCTTACTCCTGGCAGAGTTCAAGGAACCATCCAGGAACAGACCAGGTGGGCCACGTGCCAGGCAAGCACCTTAACTGCTGCACTATTGCAGGACCCTCCCCCCCGCCACGCTCCCTTGTGTTTCTCTTCAAGCTACAAACCCCCTTCTCTATTGTTGGTGGTTTGAAAGGCATACCTGCCTTACTTGTCTGAGAAACCTGCAGTGGGATATATTTCTGTGACTGAAACTCTGACACAGGCTTATAACCTTTTTATTTTGATTAAGAAAAATGGTTACCATTTAATAAAAGACAGAGATTTCAGCACTCCTACTCCAACCATACCCCTTCCCAGTTACGACAAATGGCAGTCAAAATAGACAGACAAGCCTCTGTCCTAATAGCAGTCAGTCCCTTTCAACAAACAAATGTGGCTGCATGTTCAGAAAACTGCATCAGCTCTTCACTTCTCTTGCCAACAGTGAAGGGTGTCTCTGACTCCCGCTCGGCAGCTACAGCCTCACACGGCCCTCCTCTATACCCTCTGCCTCCTGTTTATCCATTGGTTCCTCAGCCTCTGAGGTTTGGCTACCCCTCAAACTACCGGCTTTGTGTCATCTCAGAGACAAAAGTGAATTCCAAGTAGGCTTGGGCTCCCTTCCTGCCGGGTCGCCTCCGTGAAGCTCTCGCTGAGCTCCTCAGCTCTGCACCCACACCTCTTCCCTCTGCCTACTCCCATAGTAGGAGCTTCGCTTGCTTCCTCCGGCTTCCCTTCGACCTCCTTGGTGGCCAGGGGTGGCTCGGGGTCTCGGGCCCGTGAGTTTTCCCTCCCTGTCTGTCCATGTGTATCTCCTCGGTTACCGGGTACGCTCCATCACATGCAGAGCTCGTCCTGTCTGACTCTCCAGCCGCCCTGTCACAGTCTTCCTGAGCTGAGAGGCAGACGGAAGCGCGGAGCCCTGCTCGCACACGCCAGCACAGTGGCCTTGGCCAGCACAGGTCAGGGTGCACAGGCCTCCTGAGAGTAGCATTAGCATTTGAAGAGCCAAGTGTGAACAAGAATATTCATTAGGGATCTGAGAGAGAGCAAGCATTAGGGTGCTGGCCTTGCACGTAGCTGGCCCAGGTTCAATTCTCTGCACCACAGGACCCCCCCTGAACACCACTGGTGTGTTTCTGAAAGCCCCCACCACTTCCCTGTGACTTGGCCATCTCCGGCCCCACAGCAGCCAAGCAGCACTGTCGCCTCAGGCCCTTGCATTGAACTGCTGGCCTGCTTGGCTGGAATTCCCAGGGGGCCCCAGGCCTCTTGAGCACCCCTTGTCTTGCTTGGTGAATGAGTCAGAGCATGCAAAAACCTCACTCACGAGGAAACAGAACAATTGAAGTTTACAGCTCTGTTATGTAGGGATACTGGCCCTGGGATATGTCTTCTGATTCCAGGCCCAGTGTGGTATGTCATTATTGCTCACTATCTCAGTAAAGGAAGGCAATGGGAACAAGAGATATGATCCCTGAGCTAAGTGAGACTCATCTCTAGGGGACAAAAGGTTGGCAGAAGGTTTCATACATACCTTTGAGCAAGTGCTCCCCAGGAGGGCGAAATATTGGGCAGCTGGCAACCTAGAGATCTCATTGAAAATTTATGACTTCTTTTATTGTTTTTTTGTCAGTTATGCTTACTGCAGTTTTTTTCTTTTGTGGGATCTGTGTTAAGCAGGAGATAATTATGGAGCTGGAGTGATAGCACAGCGGGTAGGGTGTTTGCCTTGCATGCAGCTGACCTGGGTTCGATTCCCAGTATCCCATATGGTCCCCTGAGCACCGCCAGGAGTAATTTCTGAGTGCAGAGACAGGAGTATTGCTAGGTGTGACCCCCCCAAAAAAAGTGAGAGATACTTATGAAACCCTTAAATATTCGGAACTTAACTAAGTATTTTATTCAATTTCAAAACGAAGTCATAATCAATTGGGAAAGATGAACCGTGCCATGGAATTAAGTTAAATGTCACCCAGAGAGCAGAGAGATTAGTGCTGGTATCAAGGCACTTCCCTGGTCTGCAGCCAACCCTGGCTCAGTCTTCATTACCATGAAGAAGACCCCTGAGCACTCCCAAACTGACCCCAAGCATAGAGCTTGGTATCCTCTGAATTCCACCAGGGGTGACTCCCACATACATACCATAAATCTCTTCTTTGTTATTTTTATTCTGTCTCTCTGAAAATAGAATTATTTAATTTAACCAGAGAGTAAAGAACCAGCTCATACAGACGGGCGCTCCTTCTGCATGGCTGGGGACTGAGAGAAGTGGCTCAGGTGGGCCTCTCAGCAGCAGTGACAAGGGCTGTGAAGTTTCTCCTGACCCCACTCCTTTCTTCTGCTTTAAAGTAGCAAGCGAACAAACAACAACGGGGGCAAACTTGGCAGTTCTCAGGGCTCAGAGCACCATGTAGTGGTGTGGAGGTTTGGACCTGGGCTCCCTGCCAGCAGAGCATGTACCAGCCCGTGGAGTCATCTCTCCCGCCTGGCCTCATTCATTCTTTTACAAGACAAAGTGACACGGGTTGGAAATAGAGCAGGTGTGGAGGGAGTCCAGGGCCAAGTCCTCACCTCCTTGCCTGGAGGCCGTGTAAGCTCTTGAGCTCAGGACTGTTTTCCTGATACTCAGAAAGCTCAGTAAGGCTCAGGTGCCGTGGTGGTTTGTCTAGCCTACGTAAGTGAGACGAAGGTGCAGTGGGTGAAGGTTTCTGAGTGCAGTGAGGCTGTTCTTTGGGCCACACCCAGTTGTGCTGAGAGCTTACTCCTGGCTCTGTGCTCAAGATCACTCCTGGCAGTGTGATGAAAGTGCCCAGTTGGCTATATGCAAGGCAAGTGCCTTACCCAGACCCAGAATCATTTGGTTTGGTTTGGTTTTGAGGCCATTACTGGCAATGTTTAGGGCTTCCTCTTGACTCTTTGCTTAGGAATCACTCTTGGCAGTACTGATTCTGTGAATCATATATGGAACCAGAGAACAGACTGGGGTCAGCTACGCGCAAGTCAAGTGCTTAAACTGCTGTCTTACTTTGACCCCAAGATTTAATATTTTTATAAAGTACAACTATGTCTAATTATTTGATTTTCAGTGGAAAATAATGATCCTCTTCACTTATCCCTAACCAGTATTTGGGTTTTGGAACGGATGTGGGGCCATACTTGTGCTCAAGGAATACTTCTGGTGTGCGGAGACCCTCTACAGGGCATTGAGCTGGGCCTCCTGTTGGGAAAGCACGCGCTCAGCCCGCTGAGCTATCTTGTCTGTTCCCGCCTCCCTCCATTAATGAAAAGTTTAAATAGGTGAGCCACAAACCTTTTTTTATGTCCCTTTATTCATACCCTTAAATTGGAATCAGGATTTGCCTCCTTTTTAGAAAAAGAAACTCCTTGTCTAGCAAATTCATTTTTAAAATGCTCCACATGGCACTTGGTATAGGCTTACAAGATAACTTTGTAACCTCTCCAGATACTCTCAGATGGAATCCTGAAGTTTAAGACAAATTATACTGTCAATCACAATTTACCTAGGATGCCCCATTGCTTCCAAAAGTCACATTCATGCTTGCGCATCTGTTGGAGTGACCATGGCATGAAAGAGAATCTTCCTTTGTCTAGTGTTCTCCCTTCTCTGAACTTCTGCAGATGCCCAGGTATGATATGCTGGCATTATTTAAAAATAATCTGCCTGTGATGTGTTTCATAGATAAGAAAATTAGGGTACGGGTAGACTTAATTGTTTGCCTAGGGACACAAACCTTGTAGACTTGGAAAAGAACTCCATATCATTCTTATGACTGTCTAATATGATGGCGAATGAATCAGATAGGTGAAGAAACTAAGAAAGAGTTTTATCTCAGTTTGACCCCTGGCTCCATGGAGTCATCGAGATAATTGAGGCCAGACACAGACACTGAGAGGTCATCGTGTTTGGTCCATTATCTACTTTCGGCACACATCTCCCATCCCAACTGATTCCTCAGCCATCATTTTCTTAGTGATCCCTTCTCTATTCCATCTGCCTTCTCCCCTCTGCTCATGAAGCAGTCTTCCAGCTAGTGGGGCAATCCTCTCTGACCCTTGTATCTACTGTCTTTGGGTGTCAGCCTCATGTGATGTTATTTTATACTCCACAAATGAGTGCAGTCCCTCTATGTCTGTCCCTCTCTTTCTGACTCATTTCACTTAGCATGATACTCTTCATGTCTGTCCATGGAGATAAGCAGATTTCATGATGTCATCTCTCCTAACAGCTGCATAGTATTCCATTGTGTAGATGTACCAAAGTTTCTTTAACCAGTCATCTGTTGTATACTGGGGATATTGGTGGTGGGGAATGTGCACTGGTGGAGGGATGGGTGTTTAATTATTGTGTGATTGTAACCCAAACATGAAAGCTTGTAACTATCTCTCAGTGATTCAATAAAATAAAAATATAATAATAAAAAAATAAAAAAGATAATTGCAGCCAGGGGCCAGAGCAGTAGTACAGCGAGTAGGGCATTTGCCTTGCATGTGGCCAACCTGGGTTCGATCCCCGGCATCCCATATGGTCCCCTAAGCACCACCAGGAGTAGTTCCTGAGTGCAAAGCCAGGAGTAACCCCTGAGCATCGCTCGATGTGACCCAAAAAGAAAAAAAATGCGTCTAGGACTAACTTGATAGTGATAAGTGGAATGGGGGAGAGGGAAAGAGAGAGGGAGAAAGAGAGGGAGAGGGAGCAGGCACCTGTGAGAAGGATTGGGAATTGAATATGAGTGGTTAGAGAGGAGGTTCGAAAGAATTCAAAGTAGAATCTGTAATGGTACAAAGTCAGCCCAGCCTCATTGGGAAAGAGCATACCTACCCATTTGTGCATGTGTGAATGTATGTATGCATATACATGCCATGTTAATTTTATGACCATGCACACATGTAAAATTTTACTATTTCTTGAAAGAGAACTGGGACTAAGCACTTTTTTCACTGGTACAGTGGAAGTAATTTTTAGCCAGTGGAGGTGTTTCATGACTCAACAGAAGGAAGGACTTGTCCTGAGTGAAACCTGGAAGTGTCAGTTTCTCATTTATGTACTGCTCAGAACCCATTGACTCTGTGCTTAATGCTCTGCCAACTTAGGGAATGCAGCAAACAGTGCTAATGTGGTCTTTCTTCCCAGTGAGCTCAGCATTCTCAAGGGTGATCTCCTTCAACAAGCCATTATTGAATCCCAAGCCTGACAGGTCTTACAAGGATCTTACAAAGGTGAACCTGAGAATGGAGGAAGCAAATCTAAACTTGGGCCCCAGAAGGAGACCCCAAGGAGATGGCATTTTGCTTGGTATTTGAGAATAAAAGGATGTTCCCTTCTGTGTGTGTGTGTGTGTGTGTGTGTGTGTGTGTGTATTGTAACTTTCCTAAGCCAAACCAGTCATCAGGACTTGCAGTCTTTATCCAAAAATCTTAATCTTTACATCCAAAGTCTTTTGTAACCATCAGTTTAGTCTGAGTAACTCTCTGTACACGAAACCTTTTAGTCAGCTCCTGCACTGAAACAGCGTGTTGCCTGGCAGTTGCTGTTGTTATCCTTGGACCCCTACATATCTCAGCAGTGTGGGCCAGAGCTTCCTACATCTGCTATTCCTGTGTTCCTTTGGTTTGTCCATCTTTCCAAGCATCAAAGATAGAGAAAGTAAGGGCTTCTGCCTAACTGACATATATGTCTTCTCTCTCTCTTGGTAGAACAGAAAGCCACTGTAATGTACTTTTTATTAAATCTTAATTCTGTCTTCTTCCTTGGCATGTGTGAGGTGACTGGACCTCAGTCTTATGAAAACAAACTCCTTCCCAGGCCCTGCAGTGGTGGGAGAAGAGGGACTGCCCAGGGCGCAGAGCTGGCCAGCCCCTTCCAGAATGAGGCCAGCGCCCTCACTGGGGTGCTGCTGGGTAAGAATGCGGCCCTGAGAGAATCGAGCTCTGTTCATTCCGTCTTGCCCATGGATGGTACAGGGGAGTGCCAGACTGGCACTCAGTGAAGCAGACCTCCAGCGGCTACAGCCTTCCTCTCTCTGAGCCTCAAGAGTACATCTTCCGTAATGGAAATGAAAATGATTTTTGGCAAGATTTAAAGTTGTAATGGGTGTATTTGTACTGCGGGGCCTACAAATGTTTGTGTGTTTTACAAACCTCTTCCAAACTCAACTCTGCATAACTTCTCGCTGAAAAGCTAGATATTCATTATACAGATTTGAAGCTGGGATCACAGTGTATGTTATTTACAATCTGCATGACCGTGCAAGGCAGAGAATATGAGTGAAGATAATGTAACCACATATTTGAATATTTTGAGCTTTTAAATTTGAGTAAAGTTTGATTCTGTTACTTGATTGTGGCTAAGCCAGGGCTTCCATTTTCCCTCCTTTCTTGTTTTCTTTCTCCCTGCCCCCCACCCCCACTTTAGAAACATTAATATACATGGGCTCAGCAGGCATTTGTCGAACTGATGAGAGAAAGAGCATAGAACCAGAAGAACCTTTTCTATTTTATCTTGTGTTTTCTTTTTTTTTTTTTCTTTTTGCTTTTTGGGTCACACCTGGCGATGCACAGGGGTTACTCCTGGCTCTGTACTCAGGAATTACTCCTGGCAGTGTTCAGGGAACCATATGGGATGCTGGGAATCGAACCCGGTTCGACCGCATGCAGGGCAAACACCCTACCCGCTGTGCTATCGATCTAGCCCTTATTTTAGCTTTTCTTAGTGTTAACATATCCAAATGTTCTTAAGATGGACTGTTATAAACTAACCTTTTATGGCTATAATAAAGAGCTATAAACTCAGGCTTTTGTACCAAGAGAAAGAGCATTTTAAAGTAACCATTTTGGTTATTCAAAGTCATAGTATTTAGTGGCCAATAAATGTGGGGAAAGCTCTTAATCCTCCTTAGTGACAAAAGAGATATACAACAAAGCATTGCCAGGCTACTTTGCCTATGACATTGACTTTTTAAAAGTACATATTAAAAATGAAGAGATGCAAACTCAGGGAGATTGCTCAAGTAGTTGATCACATTTCTAGCATGTGTGGGTCCCTGAATTTGATCCCCAACATTGTCTTCCCTGCCCCCACCCCAGCACTGTCTGGGTTTCCTGACATAAAAAAAAATTTGAAGAGAAACAAAGGAGACAGAGAGATGTTGAATTGAAAACCGTGCAGAGGCTGATGGATGTATAAATAGGTATAACTTACCCCCCTCTAGGGCAATTTAGCCATAGTTAATAAGTGCTAGAGAGATGTTAATACCTTTGACATAGTAATTACATTTCTGGGAACTTAGCCTAAAGAAATAATCAAAAGTGGACATCAATATAATTATAACATCAGGAACTTGGAAACAACCTAAATGTCCAGCAGCAGGGGATTGATTAAGTGAAGTATGAAAAAATACACAGTGGTCTATTTTGGTATAAGAATGGCACACTATTTGGAAAAATAATAGCAGGGAAAATTTTTGTGAAGTAATGTAAAGTTAAAAAAAACAGGCAGGAACCTACTATAGATTATATTTGAAATGGAGTTTATTCATATACTCATACATGCACACTCTGTGTGTATGCACATATGAGTGACAGCTAAGAAAAAGAAATACCAGAATCAAATGTTATCTCTGGTTGATGAAAGTGTTGGTGGTTTTTAGATTCTTCTTTGAATTTTGTTTTCCAAATAGTTATGTTTATAACTAGAAGAAAATGCGTAATTTAAAAAAGTATATTCTGAAATAGTTTGTACTAGTACAGCCACATGAAAATTTAAGAGAAAAAAGCCTAATGGGAATTGCAACCTCTCTCTGCCATTGACTTTTAGAATGGTGATGAGGATTAGTCATAATTGTTTTTGCAAACTCTTCTTTTAAGGTACTTCTGTTAACATACCTTCGATTAAGTAAATATAAAGACTTTGAAATCTTTGTCAGGTTTGAATAGAGGTAACACTTCCCAGATAATTCTCTTAGGACTCTGGTTCATCTTAAGCAGAGGTTACTTGACTGGGCTACTTAAGTGTTGCTCACTTTGAGAAAATGATGGTGCGGGCGGGGGAAGCTGTTAACAGTGGTGGTAAATGGTTTCCCTTCTACTTTTACAGATATTCCCGAAATTCCAGAAAGCATCTCATTCTGTAAAGCACTCCAGGTCGCTGACTTCAGTGGAAACCCACTGACCAGGTAACTGTTTGACTTTTTTTCTTTTTTCGTACTAAGGATTTCTTTTTTGAGAACCAGTCTAAGATTATAGCCAATTAAGCATGTTGGAGGGACCCAGGTGGCCGGCTGTCTTTGTCATGACTGACCGGGTCCACGCGATGTTCTTACAGATAGCAATGAGCAATGAAAGGTGCGCCACGGACCATCAAAAGAATGTTGTTAGCAGTTGTGAGTAATATGTATTCAAAACAGAAATGAGCAGCACACTTCTGAGGTAATTTCTCTGATAAATGTGAGAAATAGATGTGTCAATGTCTTGTGATATGATTAACTTCTGAGTGATAAATTTGCCAGGGACATTGCTCCATAAGAAAAGTCCTATCAGGGGCTGGAGAGATAGCACAGCGGGTAGGGCGTTTGCCTTGCACGCGGCCGACCCGGGTTCAAATCCCAGCATCCCATATGGTCCCCTGAGCACCACCAGGGGTAATTCCTGAGTGCAGAGCCAGGAGTAACCCCTGTGCATCGCCAGGTGTGACCCAAAAAAGCAAAAAAAAAAAAAAAAAAAGAAAAGAAAAGTCCTATCAGAGCTTTTTTCTTGAGTCCAGTACTGAAACGTATTTACTATCTCAGCTTTCTCTTTAATGCCCATTTCGGTTGTTTTATCTTATTTATTTATTGGCGGAGGCAAACTAGGACTGCTCATCAGGGCTTCCTCCTGGCTCTGTGCTCAGGGATCAGTCCTGGTGGTGTTCAGGGACCGGATGTGGTGCAGGGGACCTAAGCAGGATCAGGCAGATAGTTCCTGGACTATCTCTCTGCCCTCCCCACCCCCGTCCTCCCACTTTGAGTTTTTAAACTTTACCAACACCATGACTTTTCTAATAGCTGGGAGGATTTCTTTGGGTCAGAGCCACCTCTCACCATTTAGTATTGGCTCCACTTTTGTCCTTCCTGTGTTGAGATGATGCAACACACTGCCAGGCACACCTGCTGGCTGCTGGCCTCCCAGGGGCCTGCGTCCCTAGGAGGAATAAGTTGCTTCCATGGCCATGCAGGGACTGCCGTGGCACTGTGTTCTGGAGGTCTCTGGGTTAGTTTCTAAGTTTCCTCAAGACTGCTATGTATGCAGCCTCAGGAAGAGCTGCTCTTCTGTCCCTCTTTCCTCCCCTTCTCACCTTCCTTCTCCCTTCCCCTCCTTCCCCTTCCTTTTTCCTTCCCCTTTCCCTTCCTCTTTCTCTTCCCCTTCTTCCTTTCACTTCTCCTTCCTCCTTTCACTCCTCCCCTTTCCCCCTTCTCTTTCCCCTTTCTCTTTTCTTTCTCCCGACACTCCGCTCCTTTATTCCTGCTTGCCTTTCCCCTTCCTTTCCATTCCTTTCCTCGCCCCCTACCCCTGCCCACCCTTTCCCCTTTCCTCCCCTTCTTATTTATTTATTTTTTTAAGGACCAAGGAAAATTGAGGTTAAAATTTGGAGATTTATTTCAGCCAGTTCAAAATTGCTTGGACGCTCTAATCTGTGGATTCTGGGGAATGCTTTTTTAAAAGTTTTGTGTCTCCCATAAATAAACTCCTTAGTTTCAATAAGTAAATATATTACAAATATGCTGAATATATTCCTAATTTTTCTCATTTGAACTTCACTGTATTAACAGCATTCACTGTTACGAGAAATTTAAGTCTAGTAAGCTTATTTTCAACACCTTGCTTTCCTCTTAATAGACTGTTTTTAACCATTAAAATAGAATTTTCCTGGTTTATTCTGGGTTTTCCATATCATGACATTTTGAGAGTACAGCTTCACTCCTATAAAAACCTTGCTATACCCACCACCAAAGTTCCAGTGCTGTCTCACTGTCCTCAAGAATCCCCCCATACCTCTATCCCCTTTCTCTGGCAACCACCTTACTTTCATAGCCCTAGAGAGATTGTGTTATGAAGGTTTGTTTACACTTTACAGCACCATCAGTTTTTCACTTTTCTGAAAGAGATTGTGTTTTTCTGAGTGAGATTGTGTTGTGAAATGTTTATTGTGTGTGTTGTGTAGGTTTGCACATTGTTTGCTTTGGTTATTTATATTCCACAAGTGATTGAAGTTATCTGGCAGTTGTCTTTAACTGCCAGACTTAACCACCTCAAATTCCATCCGTGCTGTCACTTTAATTTCGGGAGTAAACAGAGTTAGCAATCAGGCATCCTTGGCCTGGTCTAAGCCAGGCCACCCTTTCTGACGGCCCCTTGCAATGTCTGGCAGCTGCTCATTGTGCTGCTCCTGTGCCTGTTTGTAGACCATCGGCTGCCTAGTGTCCTTTTCTGCTTCTTACGCTTTCCTTTCTTGACATCTGTGGATGCATCTACTTTGTCTCAGAACTCTCTTGACTAGGACATACTGTGTGAAGTTTTGCTCATTTTGTACCCTGGCCTCATACTTGACAGGTTTCTTAAATGAAAGTTATTCTAATTGGCAGACATGTTAAACTATCTCAGTGACTGGATGACACTTTAAAAATTATTTTGCTTAGCCTACTTGTCTTATAGCTAAAGAAACAGAAACTTGAATAGGTGAAGTGACCTTTTTTTTGAGACCAGGAAACCTCTGGGTGTCATTTCACACTAGGATTCCTTCTTCTCAGGTTTTGGTCTGTGCTTCATAGTCTATGGTAACTGGTAATGTTTGTAACCAATTGAAAAAAAAAAATAATGCACTCAGAATGATTTTTTTTTATAATTAAAAGAATTGCTAGTTTCAAGCTTATAAAATTGATGTAGTTCCTTTTAATAACTCAAAACAGATAGGTGCATCCTGTTAATTGTAAGTCAAACATCTTATTCTGTTAGGTTATAGAAGTGGTCTCCTTGTCAAAGAACTTTGCAAAAGGTTCTTAAGACATATTTCAGCGATTATGGAAATCCCTGTTAATACTCTTGTCTAGCAGGCCTGGATTTGTCTTTCAAGCTTGGAATTACCTGTATTAAATGTATCAAACAATAATGAAGGATTAGTTTTTTTTTTAAAAGAAACCTGGAAAGAATCTAATTTAGAGACTTATCTTTAGATCACCTCTATCCATTTCCAACCCTGAAAGAAATAAGGCCTGTTTTCTGTTGACTCTCTGAGCATGTTTGTGTGCATGGACTATCACTGTATTGGGCATGTGGAAATCTTTTTGCCTTCAGTTAGCTTTTTCTCCCTTCCTAAATACTAATAACCATGGAAATACTGAACACAAACTTTGTCATTTTTAAACAATAATTTTATTTTGAAATATTTGAAATATTCTGTAGAATCTAAGGGAAAAACAAAAATTATATAGAATATGGTAAAACATAATGAATTAATATGATTGGCATCTTAAATCAAAAGAAAAATGTTCTGAAAGTAGCAAGCCTGATCAGTTCTAAGAAATCCAAAGATTTGTTCTGGGAAGAAATATTTTGAGCATCTGTCTTTTATAATCTTGTGGGTTAAAATTTGCCTTTATTTTTGCGATAATCATTGTATTTTCACTTCTGTGTACTTTTAGCTACAACAACTCCATCATTTTTATTTTCAGTGTGCATACACGGTTCTTAGAACATTTCCTCCTTTTTATTATTCATTTGATATGTACCCCCTTTCTTTCTTAATCACCCTATCACTGGGAATTTGCCATGTTATTCACCACCAGCCTTCTATTTGGATTGCCTTTGTTTTATTTCCTTATGAATAAACGGCTCAAATAGGAGATAAGACAGACTTGCCATGTCTCAATGACTGGTCCGGTTACTGACGCTGCATATTTTACATGTGCCTGACATAGTAGTTCAGTCACTTTTTCATGGACTAGCAGGGGATTTCTGCAGACCAGTGATTGAAAACGCTGCTTTGCATGCCAGAGCCCTCGGTTCAATCCCCAGCACTTCCGAGTCCTTAAACATCACCAAGGATGACCCTGAAATAAACAAAAAATTGTCGTATGTCATAGAATTTTAGGAAGTTATATTAATTAGCGTATTGAAAGAAATGATTCTATTAACATTTAGTATGGACTATGATACACTTTTCTTTTGTAATTAATCTTTGTCTGTTTGTTTTAGATTACCAGAAAGCTTTCCTGAATTACAGAATTTGACATGTCTTTCTGTAAATGACATCTCATTGCAGTCCCTGCCTGAAAATATTGGCAAGTAAGTTTTCATGTCCCGTGTGTGTTTTCAGGGTAAAAGGGCATTGATATCATCAGCTTCACCTCTCTCCTTCTTGGAGCTCTTGTGTTTTCACTCCGAAAACCACTTACCCTGTCTTCATTACCTCCCCTCAAGATAAATAGCCAGCCTCTCATATTTTCACATCCAGTCACCTCTAAATATAATAGCTATAAAGGGTGCTTCAATATGCCAAAAACAGTAACAAGAAGTCTCACAATGGAGACATTATTGGTGACCGCTTGAGCAAATGATGAGCAATGGGATGACAGTGATAAAGTGATAAAGGGTGCTAACACTGTTCAGTAAGAAACCTGATTTGCTGGGTTTGGAACCTCTCTTTAAACTGGTGAATTCCATGGATTGTACAGGTGGTTAAAAAGTACTGTTCAAAACCAAAATCTCATTAATTTTAAAGCCAGCTACAGCAGAGCCTCCCTCCCCCATCCTAGGACTCCATTTTGTCCCTAAACAGTCGTTATTTTGTTATTTCTGACTGTTATTGATGAGTTGTGCCCTGAAAACAGGGAGTGAGGAATTGGAGTTGGGAGAGCTGGGTAGAGTTGGGAGAAGGTGAAAATGGGATGAGCCTTTTTCCATACCACACCTCTGGTTTAGAGGACAGCCATGGCAAGAAATAAATCTTTGAAGAAGCCGTATACTGCTAAATTAATGTTTGGTTACAAATCTGTGATGTTCTCAATGTTCTTAATGTTCTCAACCTGTGATTCAGTTGAGGTGTCTTAGCAGACTTTTTCCATACCTCCAGGACTCAGTGTATTACAGCAGGCTCATGGCTCATGCTTAATATTAACCATGTAAAGTTATAGACCAGCTTGGCAAGTCTAACAGTCTACACTGGTTGGTAGGCCACTATTCATTAGCCATCATAAAGGATTTCCCTTGCATTTTCCTGTCCTGCCTGAGTTCTCAGACACTTACTTAATAGCTTTTTCTTTTCTCTTTTTGAGAACTGCAGTGAATCTGGTCGATGTCTGTTCTGAAGAGGTATTTGTTCCCAGAGAGATGCAATGTTGTCATTGATGTTTTTTAATCTCAGTACATTTTCTTACTTTGAATCTGTGTTGAGTTATGTGAAGATATAAAGTATACATTATGTACTAAAACATATACACAAAAATTATTGTTAGCTTCAGATTTAGTATTCTGTTATATTCTCCTACAGATGTTTTAAATGAAATTCAAAAACTTAATGATTTTTGAAAATTTTATTATAAGAATAAAAGGTGAAACAGTGTATGGTCAAAACTTGAAGCTGTATAATCAGACCAAAAGAAGCCTTGCATTTATTGCAATACTTCAAGGTATAAAGAAGAGCAACTCAATTCAGAGTTTCAAGGTATAGCTTTAATGCAGTGAAAACATGATAACATCTAAAGAAAGGGTCAGTAGCAGAAATAAAGCCCAATATTTTTCTGAAAATCAAACAACCTGAAAACCTTTAGATTAAAATGCTTCTTTTGCCCCAACTCAAAATGCATTGATTTTTAGATACCATTAATAATATTGCAATAAGAAAGAGCCCCTCAAAGAAAGAAAACCATTTTCCAAGTTGGTCAGCTCCTACTGAGTGTTCTTGGGTCTACCCCTGATTTGCAGTCTTAGTCACTGTACCAGTTGATTGTGTTCAGCCCATTCTGACCTTTAGGCAAATTCTAAAAAATGTTTAAAGTTCACTTTGAAGCCAGCACCATTATTGAGACCTTTTTGGCCACTATATATTTAAAATATTTAAGAAACAGGGGCCAGAGAAATATAGTATAGTGTGTAAGATGCTTGCATCGTATATAGCTGACCTGGGTTTGATCCCTGGTACCAAATTTGGTCCCTTGAGCCCCACCCGGAAGCACAGAGGCAAGAGTAAGCTCTGATCTTTGCCAGGTGTGGCCCTAAAACAGCAGCAACAGAAGTTTAAAGACAGCTTTCAACTCTAGACCTAAGGTATTACAGGGTGAAAAGACAAAGATCAACACTTTCATTACTTAAAACTTTATTTGTAAGGTTAGCAACATGACTGTGAAACCAATTTCTCATGAAAATTGTACTTTAATATGTATTTACTTTACTTCCTTCTACACACACAGAATGTGTATGTAAAGTACAAAAAGTTCCCACTGGGAAGATAATTAAAGAGTGTTAATGTTTTTTTTAAATCACTTAACAGCCTTATTTCTATTTCCCAGAAGCAAAGTTAGCCCTGAGCTTTGATTCTGGAAAAGATGTTCCTTCAGGAAGATTTAGATAAGATATTATTGTGTCTTTTGTCAGCCTTCTTCATATTTTCACAGTAGACAGCATATTGCGTGTCTATTTCCAGAACTCTTTCCCTCCAGGTAATTTTGAAGCATACTTTCTAATGAATTTCTTGCAAAAATCACAAGGTGTGTGATGCTGAGAACCAGCATAGCAAGAGATGAGACAGGACAAGTTGCTAAGATCATTATAACTGCTATACACATCAGTTGTTTCTTTCAAACCAATGGCTACCCTTACCCCCCAAAAAAATCACGTCAAATCAAAAAAGCATGATTCCAGAGAAAATCCCATTCCAAGAATGAGGGTTTCCAGGGAATATACATATTCAGCTCCCCTTACAAACAGACCTAAAATTTATGATGAACTTTTTAAATATACTTATATTTTCTTTTGTGGTTTAAGAGCCAATGCATGAAATAGTGTCAGGTGTCTTCATTCACAGCACAGAAAAGGCATTGTGCCCATAGTAGAGAGTATCATAGCATTCTTTCCCAAGTCCTAAAGAATGCTGAAATTCTCTGTAAAATAAGTTTCACAGAACAAAAATGATTAAAGAGAAACACTTTCTGATGTATCTGTTGACTATCCAGGGATCTGATTTCCTTTTGTTCACTCTTAGCTGTGCTCAGGGCTTACTCCTGGCTGTGTGCTCAGGAATCAATCCTGGCAGGACTCAGAGGACCATATGGGGTGCTTGGGATTGAACCCAGGTCAGCCTCCTGTAAGACAAGAACTTCATCCACTATACTATTGTTCTGGCCTCCTGATTTTTCCTTTTGAATTTTGTACTTATTTTATTTTTAAAATTTTTTATTTTTTATATTTTATTTTATATTTTATAATTTATTTATTTATTTACTTATTTATTTTATACCATGCCCGATACCTCCTTAAACCCAAACATCTTAGTTCCATAGGTACTTGTCTTTTTCTAGGGTCACAAATTTTAGTTCCGTGCTCAGGGATTATTGCTGGTGATGCTCAGGGGACCGTATGCAGTGCTAAGGATCAAACAAGGGCTGGCCACTTGTAAGCAAGCACCTTAACCTCTGTCCTTTCTCTCAGGCCCACAAAATATATTGATATGTTTAACAGACATTTTCCCACCTTCCCTGCCCTTCTGTGCAGGCAGAAGGCAGCTAGCTGATTTGGTTTCAGTGAATGAGTTCATAGTTTTCTTTCTGCACACTAGTATCTTAGCACTGTGCCACTAGACTTGCAGATAACATGTTCCTTACCCCTTGGGAGTACGAAACTAGAAGCAGAAACCCTAACTCTAGTATCCCCTGATTTTGTGGGATTAGTTGCAGAGGAAGCCACATTTGAATACAGGTTTTGTGCTCTTAAACTTCACTTTGCTGTATCATGTTTATGTATTTCTTGTTAATAGATAAGTCATTTAACTACCCAAACTGATGCTTCCTTCTGCTCCTCAGGGTATCTGGAATCTAATTTCCTGGTACCTTCCGGTCTTTCTCAGCCTACCACTGCCTTCTGTTCCTGATCCATGATTTTTCTTAAAAAGGTGTAATGCATTCATAGAAAAGTATCTTCTTAAACCAGAGTGTCCAATTCATTCCCCATTCAGGGCTTTAAAAGAGAGTGGTATTTAATAATCATTTAAAAATAAATTACAATAGTTATTATTACATCCTTTTCCATTAACTTCTATTTCTGTTATGCCAGAATAACAGTGTTTAGGATTTCTTGTATATATATTATATCAATAATAAAAGTATTGTTTTGGTCTTGTTCTTGTTGTAAACTCAATCAGCTTACAGTACAATTATGGCTTTATGTATAGTGATTGCTTCCAAAATAAAATACCACTTGGACTTGAACCCTGCAGTGAATAGTTACCCAGGAAGTAAGAACATGTGGTGGTTGTGGTGGGGCAGAGTCAGATAAGTGAATCAATTGATTCTTACTGCGTCAGTTTGTCCAGTTACAGGACAAGTAGACAGGAACGTTTCTGAAAACAGGATTTTGATCATCATTATCACAATATCCAGGAACTATTTCTACCTCTTGGTAGATTTCTATTTCTACCTATTGGGTTTAAGATTTACACACTCTAATGACACCTCATTTTCTTTTGAAAGAAGGAAACAATCAAAGAACCAAACTCTTCTTTGGAGAAAATTGGGCACCTCTGTGTCCGAGACCTGAAGAAGCTCTGGAAACAATTATGGAGATGGCAGATACGCATGAGCAGCCTCTGTCTTACTGTCATGATGATGTTGGGGTCCCGCTTCTTAGAATGTCCATGGAATGCACATGCTGGATGTGGTGTACCATGGAGGGTCACATTTGTGGTGCTAGGGCTCGAACCCAATAATGCCAGGGATTGCCATTGGAGGTTTGGGGCAGTCCTGGACCTTGCATTCTGAGCTTGACACAGCAAGGCAGCTGCCTGGCCAGAGCACCCCTGCACCCAGCTTGCTAAACTCTAAACAAAGCATTTTTTTGAAACAAATGAAATTGGCTCATGAAAATATTTTTCAGCTCACCAAAAAATCCTCAAATTATTTCTTTGTACATATTTAACTAACCAAATATTTAGTAAGCAAGCAGCTTATATGGCCTGGTTTTGTGAACAAGGCACCAATGTTTTTTATTCACAAAAATGTGAAAAGGACATGAAATGCCCACTTGAATGATATGTCCTACTGGAATATTTGTGGGTTCTGGAGTGGAGTTTCTTGTGGATTTGGTCGCTAAGGAGCGGTGAGACAGAAGGAAAGGACAAGCGGACTCCAGGTTTGCAAAATCGGAGGCTCTGTGAACATCCATCCTCTTAGCCCGTCCTCTGCTGGCCCCAAATCTGAATTTTCTACCCTGCCATTGTTCTGGTACAGTCGTTAACTGGAACCCTTAGGGCTCAGTCACTTTTTCTTAGTATGCCAGTGATCTCAAACAATGATTTATTCTAGCAGCGCTCAGAGGTCACTCCTAGTGGTGCTCAGGGGACTATATGTAGTGCTAGGGATCAAACGGGTTAGCCACGTGCAAGAAAAGCATCTTAAACCCTCTTCTGTCTCCAGCCCACCCTACAGTTCTTATGTTAAACCGGTTGAACTACTTAATATTTTTTTCCGGAAAAAAAAATCGGCTTGAAAAAGTCATACCTATAAGTTGGAGGAATCACTGTCTCACTGTCATCCTGTTGCTCATCGATTTGCTCAATCGGACACCAATAATGTCTCCATTGTGAGACTAGTTGTTACTGTTTTTGGCATATCGAATATGCCACGGGTAGCTTGCTAGGCTCTGCCGTGCGGACAAGATACTCTCGGTACCTTGCCAGCCTCTCCGAGAGGGGCGGAGAAATTGAACCCAGGTCGGCTGCGTGCAAGGCAAATGCCCTACCCGCTGTGCTATTGCTGCAGCCCAACATCTGTCCTAGTAGTTATATGAATCATCCCAGGAATGACTATTCCTCTTAGAACAATCTGTACTTGACTGTACCTGATATCCATCCTGAAGGCAATTTAAAACTGTATCACTCAGTGTCTCAAAACCATCTTCAGCCTTTTACACATGGTTACCAAGAAGACTTAATAGAGCTATTGCTCAGAAGATTCAAAGCAAGCACCCCAGGAGCAATCGGTTTCCCACTTAGTTTTGCATTCCCAAAATTCAGCAACTGGAGACTATCCCATGCCTCCCGATATCCATCCTGAGGTGACTTCCCAACCAGGACATGCCCTGGTGATGACTAGGATGGACAAGTTGAATATATACTTTTATTCCTAAATGTTCCCAATTATTTACTGTGGGTTGTAGGTACTTCTCGTGCACTACTCAGCTTCTTGAATGCCCACCTCATTTCCTTTTCCACATGGCACTTGCCTTGTATCACAGCAGCTGATGAAAGCCCCGCTTGCAAAGATGAGGTGTCCTGGGGAAGGCACAGAGTGCCAGACAGTGTTGAAACCAGACCCCTTGAACTAGCAGTTCATATGGTATTTAGCCACTGCTGAGCGTGCTGTGTCTCTCAGATGTCAAACACTCTACAGATCTCCTGTGCGTTTGCTGCTGCTTCCCTGCGTTCCCCCATGCTCAGTGTTGCTGCTGCGGAAGTAGGACCGTAGGCTTGTGGAAAGTGTGGAGGAAAGCAGAATCTCCCAGCATTGCCGCCCAGGTGCCGGAGAGCTTGTTCCCATTTGTGTGGTTGCTGTGGGATAAAGCATGTTTCCTAGCTAGTAGAACATTCACTTTATTTTGTGTTGTGATATGGAATGATCATGGACATCTTTGGAACCACCCAAGGCATACTGGCCACCTCTGAAAAATTCACATCTTTTCTTTTCCTCAAATACAAGTGTCCAATGCTCACTAATTTCATTTGTGATGACACATCATCAGCACGTTGTTCAGCCCTTCAAAGTAAAGGTCATGCTCAGTACTAAATGAGGAACTGACTCACCTTTGTGAATTTTTCAAAACTACCCAGTTATCTTTTAAGTTTGCAACTTTCTGCTCTTCTTCCTAGTTTATTGATTATCATTGACTCAACAAACTTTTGAGTTGCAAGGGTATAGCTTCATCGGCTATATTGTATAGGACTCACCACCATCCCACCAATGCCGTTCAGTGCTCTCCCACCATAGAAATCCTCTATTCTGTTCTCTCTTCATCTCCCATCCCTCTTCCCTGGAAACCAGGGTGCAGCAGTTAGCTTTGCTTGTTTGTTTTTAGTTGAATCACCATGACATACACAGTTACAAAGTTGTTTATGAATGGTTTTCAGTCATACAATGTTCCAACACCCCTCCCTCCACCAGGGTACATTTCCCACCACCAGTGTCCCCAGTTTCCCTCCCACCCCTGCCAGTCTGCGTCTACCATGGGCACTTTTCTTCTCTGTCTCTATCTCTGTCTCTGTCTGTGTCCCTTTGAGCATTATGATTTGCAATATAGGTACTGAAAGGTAATCATTCTGTCCCTTTACCTACTTCCAGTCTTCAGTTCTTGTCCAGCAAATCATTTCAACTCATTGTCATATTGTTCCCGTCATTATCTTAACTGCATGTAGCTTTGTTGTTCTTTGCCAGTTTATTTGAAGTATTTTGAATGAAATAAATATCTTAAATAGTTATTCCATACATAAGTGAAACCCTCCTTATTTAATATAGTCACCTCAAGTTCCTTCCATTTTTTTTCTCCAGTACCTTTTTTCAATGGCAGAGTAATAGTCCATTGAATATGTAGATACCACAGTATCCTTAATCCGTCATCTGTCAGTGGGTCAGTCGCTGGGTTCATTTCAATTTCAAATTAAAAAAAATATTTTATAACACAGTGCTTTCTGATAATCAGTCTTCATGAACAGGTATTTAATCTTGGGGAAAGTAATAATTTATCAGCCAAATTCAGGGCTTTAATCTTTAATTTTAACAAAGATAACTTCATAATCAGAAGAATTTCTTTAGTAAAATGATTCAATAAATTGAGCAGATGGATATGGTTCTTGGATCCAGATAATTTGGTGATGATCCTTTTTCTCTATCTTAGTTTCATCTATAAAAGCACTACACCAGCTGTCAAAACAATGTAGAAGCAAATTGTTTTGTCCCCACATATAAAAAAAAAAAGTTTCGATAAACAGTAAAGCATTTTTTTTCCATTTCTCTCAATGAGAAGTAAAAAGATTTTTGTCACTTGAATAAAATGCTTTAAAAATATTCATTTGTTTTTAATCTCTTACATTTAAATTTTATATAATTCATGTCTGTTTTATCCATAGGTACATGCACATAGGTCCTGTATGTGTATTTATGAATATGTACTTTTGGATATGTGAAGCTAGCATTCTAGAATACAATGTTTGAAAACCAGGGAAGCTTGGGACGAGTTATTCTCTCACTTCTTTTGTGAACATCTTGGGATTCCTCTAGAAATCTCTAGAGTACTGTGGAGTGAGACTCAATCTCTGATAGGTTTGCTGGTCCCTGTTTGTACCAGTGGAGCACAATTACTGGATTTTTGTTACTACATTTGATATTTGCCTCAAAAAGGCCTGCTACAAATATTTTCAAGTTAGCTTGGAGACCACTATTTCAGATGCTTGATGTAGTAATTGTTAAGGGTCTTGTGGTCGTAGTATCTCATTTCCGAGTTCATCATGTGACACAGACCTTCCCCCAGCACCCCAGTCTGCTCAAACTGAGCAGAAAGCTTCCAAACCTTTCATGAAAGTGAACTTAAAATTTTCTTTTGTAATTTTCTTTTGTAATTTTCTGTTGTACACCAGCCTCGCCCTAAGCTTCAAAGTTAATTTCTCTTTTGATGACTGAGGTTTTACTATATTTTGGCTCAAGCCTACCCAATGATCAGAAGAGGGGAAATAGGTTCCAAAATGCAGCGTTACCTGTCCTGCTGTTTACTTGCCCACACATTAAAGCATTTTCAGTCCTTTGTCTCTATACACAGAAATCTATTTGTTCCATATTTGGGTGAATGTCATTGGTGTGTGAACTTGTATCCTGGAAGAGTGGCAGTCTTATGTTTAAACTCAGCGCTTTTACCCACCTCATCATCGCTTGCCTTAAATATGAAACATATGTTTGATGAGGTACACAGCATCGTCTCCTTTGCACTGCTTGCCTCTAAGATGGTAGGGTAATCCAGTGAGGTTCTGGGAGCTTAGTGCTAGGACCTCGAGAGAGCCTGTTTTCTGCAGTCACTTTTTGAAAAGCTTACTGCTATCCACTCTAGTTTCTACAAACAGTTGATACAAAGAAACAACTGTGAGAACTTTTTGTTGTGCTGATGAAAAAAACTTTCTAATGAAGATGAATTGTGGGTTGGTTTTGCCTAATTTTCCCAGTGTATGGAACCATTAGAGGAAAATGCCTTACTAGAAAAACTGGTGAGCATCATCCTTTTAATAATAGTTCTGACATTTATCATATATCCTTTTCTGCTTTTGTTATCCAAAGCTCAGAGTTATTCCAGTGATCAGTGAGAGTAGTTGGATTCATTTTCATGGCACGAATGGAATTAAGCTAAGGTGAGGTGCTGCTGACCTGCCCAGTGGGAGCCGCGTTTAGTGGTGTGCAGGTACATCACCTGTCTCTCAGCACACCCACACCTCAGAAGTCAGCACTGAACATTCGGCATTTCATTAGCTTTGTTTGTACAGTGCGAACAAATGATCTGCCCGGTTTTGTGCCGCAGTGGGTGGGAGGAGTGGGACTGGAACTCAGTTTCTGTGATGAAATAGCTGTATTTTTTTACTCTGTGAAATCTTAGAATAAACATGTGGCCTGAATTTTCTATTTCATGAATTTTTTTTTTCGTATTTACACTATTTTGGTGGTGGGGTGGGGTGGGGTGGGGTGGGGTGGGATGGGAGGGGAATACCTGGCATTGGTCAAGATTTATTCCTCACTCTGCTCAGGGACCATATGCAGTATGAGGAGGATCAAACCAAGGCTGGCTGAGAGCAAACCCCTATACTATTTTTCTGGCCTCAAAATTTGACTTTTTAGAATATCTCTTTAAATTCTTTTTTTTTTTTCTTTTTGGGTCACACCCGGCCATGCACAGGGGTTACTCCTGGCTCTGCACTCAGGAATTACTCCTGGCAGCGCTCAAGGGACCATATGGGATGCTGGGGATCGAACCCGGGTTGGCCGCGTGCAAGGCAAATGCCCTACCCACTGTGCTATCGCTCCAGCCCCTCTCTTTAAATTCTTTATAGAGAATTTTGAGTAAATGACTTCATCTGTCACTGAAGCTGCCAAGTTAATCTGGAAGGGAGCATTTGAGGAGGGGAGTGTTCTGGAGAGGCTCTTAGTAAATTTCCAAATGTGTGATTGACTTTAAGAGAGCTATACTAAGAAAATTGATTTTTCAGTTAGGCTTTGGAAACAGTACCTAGATAAGTCATCTTTTAAAAACTTCATTAATTAAGAATGCTTGTCTCATGTGCAGTGAACCCTATATGGCCCTCTAAGCTACACCAGAAGTGATCCCTGAGTGCAGAGCCAGTAGTAAGCCCTGAGTATTACTGAGTGTTGATCCCCACCCTTACTTCCCCCACACTCCCCCCCCCAAAAAAAATAGCATACAAATACTTTAGGACTGGATCGAAAACACAGTAGGTAGGACACTTGCCATGCAGGTAGGTGGTTGCCCCAGGTTTGATCCTGGGCATCACATATAGTCCCCGCAACAAATGACTATATGTGCCAGGTATGCCCCTTTCCCCCCAAATCAAACAAAACAAATACAGCAGTTGGGAAAGCTACTGATATAACCAGGAAGGATAATCTTACTTTTTTTTTCAGTTGGACAGCCTTATTATTTTTTTAATCTTTTTTATTGAATCACTTTGAGATAGACTATTACAAAGCTGTTTATGACTGGGTTTCAGTCATACAGTGTTCCAACACCCATCCCTCCACCAGTGTACATTTCCTAGCACTGATGTCCCCAGGTTCCCTGCCATCACCCCCAATTCCCACTCTTGTCTACCTCTAAAGCAGGCGATTTTCTTCTCTGTCTCTCTCTCCTTTGGTCATTGTGATTTGCAATGTTGATACTGAAAAGTAGGATAGTTTTACTTTAGGGAAACTTCCGATACTGGTACAATGAGTAACTTTGTCTTCCAATATTTTAATACTGGAAACATATGTCTTAAGATCCAGTTGTATCAGTTTCTATTTAAATAAATCACATATTGATTTTTTTATTTTTCTAAAATTACAGATTGACATGATTTTATATCTAAAGGTTCCTTAAGGAAACAATTCCATTTATCTATTTCCAAAAGATTAAAATTACACTTCTACCCCATAACACATACAAACATTAACCACAAGTGAATTAAAGTCCTGAATAACACAGCCCAAACTGAAAAACCCGTAAAAGAAATAGATGTAGCTGTTCATAATATCAAATCAAGCAGTGTTTCCTTAGCTATGACACTAAAAACCCATGTTAGGAAGGGGAAATAATCGATAAATAGTACTTCATTAAAATTAAAAAGCTTAGTGCATTTATTGAAGGACACTGGTAAGAAGTAATAATATAACCTACAGGGTAATTATAAATCTAATAAAGATAGATTTCAGAATATAAAGAGTGATGATAACTCAGTAATAAAAAGAAAACCTCATTTAAAATGAGCAGGAGATTTTATTTTAGCTTCTTTAAAAGGTTTCATGAAATTCCCTTACTGTAGTTTAGATCACAGATTATAGAGGTGCTAATGTTTATTGTTTTGATGTACACAGTTACCAAGTCTTAACACCACTATTGTGCTTGCAACTGTCCACCAATGCCTCTGTGTCACTCCCAGTTTGCCTCTTCATTCACCTCTCCTGACTTCCCTCCTTTGATGGCATTGAGTAAAGGAATTGTTAGACATTTTGTCAAAAAAGGTATACAGATAACAAAAGCATATGAAAAGATGTTCAGCATTATTAGTCATCATGGAAATGTAAATCAATACTACTGTAAAATACCACTTCATACTCACCAGGAAGATACTAAAAAAAAAGACAATTTATCAAATCTTGGTGAAATTGTGGAAAATTTGATATCCTCCTGCATAATATTATTGCTGGAAATGTAAGATAATGTAGTGCCTTATTTGAGAACACTTTTTCTAAAAGTTGAACATAGTTAATATGTGACCTAGTAATTCCATGTCTAGTTATATCCCCCAGAGAGTTGAAAGCATGCCTACACTAAGACTTGTGCATGAGTGTTCATATAGTTGTTTGTGAAAGCAAAAGATAGAAACAAATTTTTATGAGCTGGTAAATCAGTAGATTGCGTTATTATCTATCTGCTGGAATATTACTTGTTCCCCGCAAAGAGTGTGGATGAAACTTGACAATATGTTGCACTCAGATACAAAAAGGCCCCATGTTGTATCATTCCAATTTAAAATTTTATCATTTAGTTAAAAATTTTATTTGTCTGGTTTGTTTGTGGGGAGCTGTTTGAATCATACCCAGTGGTCCTTCAGTGTTGCTCCTACGAATGCTCAAAGGACCAGGTGGGTCGGGGTTGAACCGGTGTCAGCTCTGGGTAAGAAAAGTTTTTTAGCCCCTGTACACTCTGTGGCCCCGTATCACTGCATTTTATATGAAATCCCAGTATAAACAAATCATTAGAAAAAAGAAATGGATTAGTGGCTATGGGAGCATTTGGGGCAGGGTAAGAATAAAAACGACTTCAATGGAGATCAGATTTATTTTTTGTAATGATGAAATTTTTCTAGAATTAAACGTGTGTGCAATCTTATGAATACTAAAAGAACACTGCTTTCTGTGCATCAAAAGGGTAGATTTTACCTTGCATATATGACACCTGGATTCATTACCCTACACTCTCAAAAAAGAAAAAAAATGGTAGATTTTTATAGTGTGTGTATTATATTTAATCAAAAATTGAAAGTAGATTAGGCCTTGGGCATCCTTAAAGCTGGTCCAGGTGAAAGATGATAGACCTCATCACCTATGAGAGGAAACTCTGGTTTGCTAAGATCATTTTGTCTCAGTTACTTGCACCTTGTGGTAAGGCAGGTACACAAAGCCAGAACTTCCATAACATTAGGTGGTGTGGAGGTGTGGAGGGAGGTGAAGCTTGGGAAACTATGAAAACCTCAGCGGGAATTCACAGTAAGGATCTGGAAGCCCATCTTTTGTCTGGGAGCATGCTGTTATGTCTTTATTTTTTTTTATTTATCTCTTGAGTTTCCATATCTTTTGCCCTTAGAGAAACTGCTAATCCTCTCCCATCCTCCAAAAAGAAAGCCTAAATATATCTAAACATCTCTAGTATGTTTTATCAAATTTCCCCTTCAAAATAGATCCTTCATAAAGGAAAGGGAACATATATAATGGACTGACAAAGAGCCCAAATGATTGTCAGTCATTAAATGTCAGTCAATAAACATTTATATATGATTGTTTGTAGTAGAAGTAAGGCAAATAGGCCCTGAGATCTCTAGCAGATTCAAGTAAGAAATGGGTCTGATTTTGTGTTCGATGCCTTTGGGACTGGTGATCTTAATTTAATAGGCTTAAGGTAATTGATAATGACCTCTGAAAATAAGGCCTAATGTTAGGCTGATGATGTAATAGGCATATGTGTTGTGAAATAAGAATATCACTGTTTCACTGTTTCACTGCCACTGTCCCCCCCCCCGCCGCCAACCCCCCCCCCCGTTGCTCATCGATTTGCTCGAGTGGGCACCAGTAATATCTCCATTGTAAGAGTTGGAGTTGTTGTTACTGTTTTTGGCATATCTCCTACTCCAGGGATAGCTTGCCTGGCTCTGCTGTGCGGGCGAGATACTCTAGGTAGCTTGCTGGGCTGTTCGAGAGGGACAGAGGAATTGAACCTGGATTGGCCAAAGCAAATACCCTACCCACTGTGCTATTTGTCCAGCCCAATAAGAATAAATCTTTTAAAAAACTGTTGCTGTATTTGATTTATTTTTTGATGTTTTGAAATTTTTATCATAAATTATCTACTTGTTTTTAAAAATCTTTTTTTCCTCCAATGGCTTTTAAGAAAAATTCCAAATCAAAGCCACTACTGTAATAGAATTTCTAAACAGAAGTTTTCTTAAAAATTAATTTGGTTTTGAAAAACATGAACTACTAAATATGTGTAAACAAACTCCCAAGACCCAACAATTTTTCTTACTAAATTTATTGTTGCCATGAATATTTATAGATCTTACGTTTTAAGAATTTTATGTTGTGCTGTCGTTTGTTTGCCCTTGCTACCTTAGTTTAGTCCTTAATTTATTCTTTATTTTTTTATGGAGTTGGATAGTAAATGGGGAAAAATATATAAGTGGTTTAAAAAGCTTTTTTTTTTTGAACTGTAGTAGAGAACAGATGTAAATTTTTTTAAAGTAACCACTCATCCAGTCCCTGAAATAGAATCCTAAAAATACAGTTGGCCTACGTTCTGACTTACAAAAGAGTATGGCTTTTGTCCCTGCTATAAAGAACATTAAAGCATTTAGTGTGAGAGACAGTAAGCATTTGTGTGACAAGACTAAATGCTTCAACACATTTTTTTTTCTGCTTGGAGCTTATTAGTTGTTGGGATTTTTTAAACCTCACTTGGTGGTAAAAGTGGTAGGAGTTGCAGGGAGGATTAAAAAATAAAATTTTTTGGTAGTAGGATGACATCATGCTGGCAGTACTATATAGAAATGCAGTTACCCAGAAATTAAAGGACAAAATATGTAATAATAGAGAGTTTATTAAAGAAAATTAAGTCTTGCATGTAGACAGTGAGATACTGTACAGAGAATTAATGAGAGCAAAGTGCCAGGCGTGGATAGGGCACTCCCTTGCCCTTCAGAAAGTAGATTGCACGCATGCATGTTGTTTCTGCATAAGGGAAAAGTCTGGATGCATAAGTAATTTTTTTTTTTTTGAATCACCAAGTGGAGGGTTACAAAGTTCTCAGGATTATGTCAGTTATACAATATTCAAACACCCTTCCCTTCACCAGTGCCCATCTTCCATCACCAACCCCCCCAGTATATCTGCCGCCCCCTCCCACCTCCCTAGTCCCCACCCTTGTACGTGATAAGTTTCACTACATTTACGCTTATCTCGATTACATTCCATGTTTCAACACACAACTCACTACCGTTGCTGGGGTTTCCCCCCAAAAAGAAAAAGACAGTCCTATTGCCGATGAGGCATTTGATAGTTCTCCATTGCTAAGAATATAGAGATATTAAATCCTGCTGTTTGTTACATAACTTTTCTTTTTCCCCCTTGCCCCGCGCCACCGAGTTCACGCCTGTTTAGTAATCGCCACGCTGTCTGACAAAGGGAAAAAAACCGAAGAGGATGATTATTTCCCGTCATCAGCCGGCGTGGGGCTCTGGCTTAGTTGATAGTCTAGTAGAGTGTCTGCAAGCAGTTTCTGGAACCAAAGGTCTTGCGCTGATATCGGCTCCGGCTCGAGATACCACCAGCGTCCCGCTGGTCCATGTACCTAATTTTTCCCCTTATTTCCCATTCCCACGCCACCAGGTCTGTTTGCTTAATGGACATCACACTATGTTTGACACCACACCACGTTTCTTCCCGAGAAAGAAGGATATTTCTTCTCAGCCGGCGTGGGGATATAGCTTAGTTCAGTCTAGAGAGATGGCTACCATTTTGATTGCCTTCAATATTTCAACAAAATACTTACTATTCTTGTTAGGATCACCCACAAAAGTCCGACCCATTAAGAAGGAACCATTACATATTGCTGATACTAAGTCGCGGCCTCGCGGTTTTGGGTTTCTGTCTAAAGTCCAGGGAAAAAGTTGAAGGAGAGAGAGAGAGATTTCCACACGGGGGACCTGGCGGAAACTCTCAAGTCACATACTGCAGGTTGCTGGTGGGCTGCTGGTGTCCCAAGCAGCTCCTTCCTCTTCGTCAGTCATTCTGGGGGTGCGGGCGCGGAGAAAATGCATAAGTAATTTTTTAAGAAGTATGAGATAGATCGGCATGGATGAACAAGGTTCAGAGTTGGGAGAAGAGCTAGAGTCACAGTCCAGGAGGGAAGGTGCTTGCCTTGCACGTGGCTGATCCTCAGCATCCCATACAGTCCCCCAGCATCCCTACGTATGGCTCCCAAATAAAAACATAAAGCAGAGTTGGGAGAAAAGCTTCTTACTGAATATTTTGTTTCACACATTTATTAAATGAATTACATATTCACTAAATTGGCTTGATTGAGTTGACTCACCCAAAGAGTAAGGGATGGCAGAAGCTAGTGATTAACAAAGCAGATTCCCCAGACGCCTCGTATAGCGGTTAGGCCAACTAGCTTCCATCCCAGAATCCCGTAAGTTCCCTAAGCCCTGCTAGGAGTGGTCCCTAAATTCAGAGCCAAGAGTAAGCCCTGAGCACTTCAGAGTATGCACCTTCCCTTCAAAATAAAATTTTAAAATGGAGTGACCAGTCAAGACTGTGCCCTAAAGACCACAGGCAGGAGTTGGGGCTGCCTGTGGTCAAAGTTGATTCTTTGCTTTCTGTTCTTCGTCCATTGGGTGTTCAGGTAGCAGTTGGCTGGCACCAACATTTCAGCCTCTGAAAGCCTGTCCTCCGAGGTGGTTTTCTGTCTCGAGGACAACGTCTGTGATGGATGTTATCATGTAGCTGTATTTCTGTGCAGGGCTGTTGTCGAAACATGGGAGATGCCTCAAGGAAATAAGGCTCAAACTGGTGTGTGTTAACTTGAAGCAAAAATCCAGTACATTTTAATTGCCATACCCTCTCCCCCAAGTGTACACACACACACACACACACACACACACACACACACAATCTCACATTCATTTTGTGTGAGACGGTGCTTCAGTGGTGAAGTGCCTCAGCTGAGCTAATCCAGCAAGGTAGTAAGGGATATGGTAGGGTTTTATCCCCGAGGCTTAGACCTGTGGTCTCAGACTCCATGTACAATCCATAGGTGACAACTCAGCAGGCAAAGATGAGGAAATGTCATCTGTCATTGAATTACTTTCTCAGTTTTGAAAGGTTGCAGAAATATTTTTTCGCCTCCTACATATCCATGTTTTTTCTATTGGTTAAAACGTAGAATGTGGATATGAATGTGGATATACAGTGGGAAATAACAAAAAAGTAGGTATTTTCACAACTTTTCAAACTCAAAATCTTAAATGATATGAATAATAACTTATTAATGTCAGGAATAGCTTAATAAGTTCCTAATGAAAAGGGTTCTGAAGTTAGAACCCTTTAACTTGGCAGGATGTTGTATCTGGAATTTAGCATAACAGGGATGTTGCATTTAATCAACTTGACACTACTATTAAGTTATGTATGTCCACCAGTCTCTTGGCATTTTGCATTATTTGCTTATGGCAATTGTGGCCTATGCCTTTTAGTCTCAGGATGAAGTTTAAAGATGATTTCTAAGTGTTGATCATAATTTTAAAATGACCACACCTATAAATGTCTAAGTGTCCTTGGTGTGGATAAAGAAGATTGGTTTATTTCAGTAGTATTGTAAACTTTGACACCTCAATTACAATATTTTTTTAAAAAGAAATGAAAGTAGATAAATGGGCAGTAGTTTTCTCACCTTTCATTCCTTCCTATTGCTGTTTTTTTTTCTGTATAAACACAGACTTGGAAAAGTACCTGGTTGTATAGTTTTTGAAAAATGTTGGTATGAAATATGTAATATTTATTTGTAACATATATTGATTTAGAGGAACAGTAGCGTGTGTATACTGTTCCTACATTTTTGAATGTTATGAAGCCAACTTTGTTAGTATTCATTGTGTTCATTATTCTGGGTATTAGTTGGAAGAAGAATAGGGGATAAAGGTTGATTAGAATATTTGGGTAATGTCTCACTGATTCCTTGTATTCTGTGAACTCACAAATAAAAGTACTCCAAATTTGGATGTTATCACAGTGATATCAGCAAAATCTGAAATATTCTCTTGGTACAGATTGGTACAACGCTGGCTTGGGGAATAGATAAGTAATACTTCATATCAGGTGTCTGGTCAGTGCTAACATCATTTGGATATTTGAGGTTTCTGGAGATGCAGGATTTCTATTACCTATCAAAATTCAAGCCAGATAATTGGCTGGGAGAATATCATCTCACTCATTTCACTGTGCTTCTAGTAGATGTGCATTTTACCCAAGAGGCAGAAAAATCTGAAGAGAACCATTCTAGGTTGTGAGAGGAATACAGGCCACATTATCATAATTGTCTGACCAATTAAGGCTTGTGTTCCCAGCATTTGTAAGGTACATTTCTACATTATCCCTGATGCACCTGACAGACAGTTCCTTCTATGGTACTTCTTCCACTTGCTTTGTGACTTTCAATCTTGTGTAGTACACTTTAGCTTTTTGAACTCTGAGCACCCTTTTTGTTAGAGATTGGCTCTCACTGAGGTTTGAGGAAGCACTCTGAAGTGAAGAATATGTCCATGAGACTCAAGACATGACTTTTTATGGCAATAACACATCCTAATGTCCAGAAGATGTATTGTGTTTCAGAAGTTGTCCTTTATTCAAATGAGGGTGCCTTAAAATGATGACACTACATTTAAAATTTTAATATTAAAACTTGGAAGGCAGAGATTATGTTGGTTTTTTTTTATGGCTGGGGGCTGGTGGTCACATATACTTTCCTAAGCAAGTTTTAGGAAGCATGTGTATATATGGGGAGACGGCAGTAAGAAGAGTCTCAGGAATTTTTCCTTACAGTTTTTTCCCTCTTCATTTCTAGTCTTTATAACCTGGCTTCACTGGAACTAAGAGAGAATCTTCTTACATGTCTTCCTGAGTGAGTTTCTGGGAAAATTTTTAAGAGGGTCTTGGGCTAAATTAATTTAGCATTAAAAAAGAAAATTTGTCCAAAATAAATGGTGACTTTTGAAAAGATTGGGGGATATTATCTTACTAACACTTCATGTGCGGTATTTACTACCATAACATCTAAAGGGAATTTATTTTTGGAAACCAGACCAAGTGAGAACACCATTCTGCTCAGCAATTCTAAGTTCTAAGAGCTCCTTTTTCTCTCCCTTATATAGTTCTCTTGCTCAGCTACGGAGACTAGAAGAACTTGATTTAGGAAACAATGAAATATATAATTTGGTAAGTGCACTAAGGAGAGATTTGAATTAACTTTGTCAAGTTATAATCACAGAATATTTGGATGGGCGGGTGGGTTGTTAGTGATTGTTATGAACTGGTATTTCTACAAAGACAGCTTGAGAGAATTATAGAAAGTTCAGGGCTAGAGATGTGACTCAGCAGTGAAAAGCACTTACCTTACATGCATGAACATGGGTTCTAGCATGTACCTTACATGCATGGACCTGGATTCCATCCCTGGCACCAACAACAGAGAGAGAGAGAGAGAGGGAGAAGGAGAGGGAGAGGCAGAGGAGGGAGAAGGAGAGAGAGAAGAGAGATGGAGAGAAAGAGTAGAGAAAAGAAAGAGAGGGAGAGGAAGAGGGAGAGCAGAGAGAGAGGGGAAGGGAGGGAGAAGGAGGGGCAGGACTGCAGATGGTGGGCATAAGCAGAAATAACTGTCACTCCTGGGAAAGTTGGGGCTTTTTAGGAAAAAAGTCTGATATTGGAGAAGTTTGAGCAAACATTCTCCTCAGTATTTTGGCCTCTTGCATGCAAAGCCTGTGCTCCACCATTGAGCCATTTCTCTGGCTCCAGAAGTCTTTCTATTTTCATAGGAAACTGAAAGTCAAACCTTTGTTAGCATAACATGATTTGTTTGTTTGTTTGTTTAGCCAGAGTCCATTGGAGCTCTCCTACATCTAAAGGATCTCTGGTTGGATGGAAATCAGTTGTCAGAATTACCTCAGGTAAGTGGTACTTTACCTTGTCTTCTCTTCTCCCATTATAAAATCATGTTCAGCATCCATAAGATTCCATGTAACAAAGATCTTGAATGCCAAAAATATTAGTTGAAAAAAGCCCATTTGGAAATGAATATTGAGCATTCATCATGCTCTGTTTGCCATAGAAAAATTGAAAACCTCAACCCACCATTTCTGAAGATAGTAAATATATCCTTTAGTTCTTGAAGTCTGTATTTTATTTCATCTTTGCTGCCCATATGGCTTAGTTCAAGCCAGCAAATTCATAAATTGCCAGGCCTCGTGATTCTGATGATATACATTTCTGCCACTCTTTGTGGTGTGCCAAGTACTCTAGGATAATTTTGACCACATTTTTCCCAGGAATAGTTGATACAAAAAATGTTACAGGCTTTTATTTCTTGTCTTTTTCCAAGTAATGCTTATGGTTTTTGCTGGCACGTCATGGTGTTCGGTTTTTCATATAGCTACCATGTGAGAACCAAGTTCCAAATGAAATGTTTTATTGTATGTAGGCTTCTAAGTACACAGACAGCTTTTGGAGTCTTAGCAAACAATCTGCCTTCTGGCTAAGTTGACAAGAAATCTATGCAAGCAAGTAGCACCCACATAAGTAGGCATCTCTTTGGTATCCTCAAAGCCAGAATACTTTTTATGATACAAATAAATAATGTGCAAATGCCTCATTCTACACACAAAACTCCAGTGGTTCTAGATTAAATGGATATTTAAAAATCACATTTGCTTCTCATATAAATGGCTATTAAACCAGAATAAACACACTCAACAATCTCATGTAATTGGAACTTTTTGTGTATGTGTTCATTGATGGCACAATAAAAAGGAGTCCAAGACATTGTTAAAGGAAATTCATGAAGAAAGTAGAACAAAAATAGTCTGTGTCCTGTAAAGGAATAGAAATGTATTTTGGAGTCCTAAAGATAGGAAATGCAGGAATGGGGTTATAGGATGCATATGAGGCAGGAGAGAAGCTGGCAAGAATATATCAGCCAGATTAAATATAGATTGAAGAATTTATACTCAGACATCAGGGAGCCATGAATTGTCTCCTTTTGAGTAGGTTATGTGAGTCCTTAACTAGTACTAGCTGAGTTTCCAGGAGGGAAAGTGCAGAAGCACAGATTAGACTGAGGCCTACTGGGCTCTGATTTGAGTAGACAGAGCAAAGGGCTTGGATGAGAGGGTAAACAGGAATTTATGATAGTGCCGTTGGGAATGGAAAGTAGAGATTAAGAGAGGAGATAATAGAAAATACTAACTTTACTAATGTCAAGTAATTCATCAAAATACTACTTTCCCCATTTCCAGACAAACTGCTTTCCTTCAAAAAAACCACGTTTCTCTTCTGTATTGCTATTAATGGTAGAGGTTTTTGTGGGTCTCTAAGTTCTGTTTTGCTAAGGATCACAATGATGTTCCTTGTAAAAAGTGCTGCTTGTCCTGGGAGATGAAAAGCAGGTGGCTTGCTGACATTGTGTGCCTTGAAGTGATGCTCTACTAAATTTCAGGGACTAGAGACTAGTCTTCTTTTTTCTTATTGTGTGACCTAGTAGTCATTTATTCATTCTTGGTGCCGGTCTCTTCTTATTCAGTGAGAATAACTTCTGCTTTTCTGAAATTTGGAGGGTTTTGCATCCCTCTGAGCTCTGTGTCTGTGATTCATAGTTTCCCATTTTCATTGGAAGGGAGTCTGAAAATTTATTCCAATCTTCATATGTAGGTATATGGTACAGAAGTATCCTTTGGACTACATTGAGATTTGATTGCCCCCCACAGCTCCCAAAATAATCACTGTAGCAAATTTCTCTTTACTGCTTTAATGCCTGAGTTTGTATTTCTTTGTCACTGATGTAGGAAATAGGAAATCTGAAGAACCTGCTATGCTTAGATGTCTCTGAAAACAGGTTGGAAAGACTTCCTGAAGAAATTAGTGGCCTGACTTCACTAACAGATTTAGTCATTTCCCAGAACTTACTAGAAGTGATTCCAGATGGCATCGGTACGTATTGAAACACTGACCACTGTAGGTGCTAGGTGTTGTCTGGAGCCTTTGGACTGAACTCGGATCCTTTGGTCACCAATCTTAGGTGTAGGACAGGAGACTCTTTTGCTGCTCTGTGTGTTTTCAAATCACGCGTGCAGAAAATTTTCATTACTATTTAAGTTTCTCTGTAAGCAAGTATTTGTTGTCTTGGTTCAGTGGCAGTTTTAGGTGTTTCTGCTTTAAGTGTTGACTCATATCTACTTCATCTACAATTTGTCAGTGATTTTAATAGGATTTAGTACACTAATAAAATGAGGTTCAGGCTTATGCATAGTCACTAAGAAATTTCTAATTGACATCCTGAATAGACCTGATTGCATGATTTAGGGAGGACTGTGTTAAATTGAGACCTTTGTAGTATGCTGGGAATTATCTTTACTTAAACCATTCTATGCTATTTACTTAAAAAGCAAAGTATAAAAGAAACAGTTCAGATTGTTTTATTTACCATAAAGGAATTAAGTCCAAGGTGAGAAAACAAATGGAAACAGAGAAGACACAAATAGATGTGAATTTGCAGCTTTACCATGGCAAAACTAGTTTGAAATGGTCAGAAACTATTTAACCATATAGTTGACATAGGATTTCTATGTTTGATGCTTTCTGAAACATCAAAAGAAGTTTTAAAAGGGTTTAAAAGGGTTTTTAATAGTCGGGGACACTGCATAGTTGGGACAGAGGACTACTTCTTTTCTGTTATGTAGTTGAGATGAAAGAGAAAGTAGATAATAGCTACTCTGCAGGAGATAGACATTGAATTTTGACAAAATATGGTTAGAAAATTGATGGTGAATTTGATTGTTCGTAGAAATATTCAGTGGAAGCAATTGTAGGAATTGAGGTTGAGTTTTACTTAGAAAAGGAAGTAGGAGACATGAGATGGCTGTGGAGTACATTTATTACATATGAAATAAAAGATTGTGAACCTCAATTTATGTATTTTGGACATGGCCATTGAGGTCATACCCTGGCAGTACTAAGGGCTTATGCCTGGAGGTGCTTAGGGACTTGAGCTGGGGTTAGTCCTGTGCAAGGTAAGTGCTTTAACCCCTGTACTATCTCAGCCAATGACTTCAATTTGATTTTTTTTAAAGTGCTTTAAATAGGTTTATTATACCCTAGTTCAAGGGAAATGAAAGTAATCGGACTACATTAAAAGTAAAAGATTTTATATATTAAAAGAGAATATGAACAGAACACTTTCCAAATCTACGAAGTGAATATTTTCAAACAAAAATCTGGACAGAGCATTTATGAAAACAAGTATGAAAGCAACAAAGTGCCCACCTACATCAGATAAAGGGGTTAGTAGTCAAAGAATATAAAGGATGCATACAGTTTAAGAGAAATAACTGAGACAAGAAGTAGACAGAAGATCTAAAAATCTTTTGTCCAGAGAGGATTTACAGTTGGTCAATAAGCATATATATGAAAAACTACTTATCGTTATGAACACCAGGAAAATTCTAATTAAGATCACAATGGTATACCACCATAAACCTGTGAAAATGGTTTACATCCAGAGCAGCAAGTATTAGGCTACATGCAGGAGGGCCTGGGCTTGATGAGTGGTCCTCATGACCTCTACCAGCACAAACTGGTAGAAAGTTATATCTACTTAAGTATTTGTTGTGGCATTATTTACAGTAGCTAAAATATGGAAGCAAACAATGTGGGTGATTTGG
This sequence comes from Sorex araneus, assembly GCF_027595985.1. Classification (NCBI taxonomy): domain Eukaryota; kingdom Metazoa; phylum Chordata; class Mammalia; order Eulipotyphla; family Soricidae; genus Sorex; species Sorex araneus. Next base: position 290,865,050 of record NC_073313.1, on the reverse strand, counting down.
ATAATGAAGACAAATTACATTTTACAACAGCAAACTATGAAGCTGTTTGAAACAAAACAAAACACAGGTGAAATTCTACCATTCATAAAAAAAAAAAAATAGAAGTCGCTCTAGGGAATTAAGTGTCAGGAGAAAATAAGAAAATAAGCCAGGAGAAAAGAGTTTACATGTGTAGCATAATGACATAGAATTGATGAACAGGCCAAACAAAAATAAGAATGGACCAATGGACTTGATAACAGAAAATTTACCTCAGGGAAAGAGACGGTGTGGGAGGGAAAAAAGATGGAGGTGGGGAATGTGTAAAAACTCTGCTGCAAATCAGTTGAAGCTCAGTAGGAAGAAAGGGAGTACCTTTCAGAAGAGGTGAGAGAAAAGCTCACAGGATTGAGCACAACTTTGAGTTTCTGTGGTGGACTTCTTTTGCAGGGAGGTGTGCCCGGGCTGTGGTAATTGAGCATTGCTGGGAATGCCAGCCTCTACCTAGTGTGAGCAAGGTGGGAGAAGCCCAAGGGGACAGTGTGACTTGGTTACTGATGATGAGAGAGCTTTGGGATAAGTGCCTCTCTCCTCCCCTGTACTGCACATAAGACCTGATAATGCTCCCAGCATCTCCCATCCTGCAGTTTGGGGCTTTCATTGTACGGTAGAGGTAGAGACAGTTAGCTGATTTCATGAGGGTGCTCTGATGGAACATGCCCACCTGCCTGCTGCCCACAGTGGGTACCAGGCAACGTCTGCTTCTAGGCTCAGACTCTCAAATCATACTTTACAGTAAACCTGGGAAAGATGAGGATTTCCCTCCCCTTGTCAGGCTCTGAGATGCTCAGTCACACCCAGGACTGGTGCCTGCCCCAGTAAAGGAGTAGAAGTCTTTCCAGAGTTGACTGCCTCCTTCTACACAGACAGAAATACTAGATGATCAGACCCACCACTGAATCATTTTCCTTCATGGATGATAAGCTGCACTTTACTGGTTTGGCTTTTAGTAAGTATGCTGCCTATTCCAGGAGTAAGATTTTCAAGTAATGTGTTAAAGACTTCTTAAGTAAAGAGAGTCCCTTTTTTTTGTACAAGAAATAGCTACTGTTCTTAAAGAGCCCTTGAGAGCCTTTTGCTTTTTCTTTAAATGCTCAGGCCTTAAATAGGCTATTTTTAGGTAGTGACTTTTAAAATGATTTGCTTCTAATTGCTGGCTGTTTTTCATGCTCTGTGCAAATTATTTTAACCCTAGTCTTAGTGATCTAAGTGAGATTGTGATTTCAAAATGTGAAAGCTGGTTGTACGGGGTGGGGGTGGGGGAATGAATAGCTGATTAAAACACACACACACATACACACAAACAGCAGATAGGAAGGATCAAGTGATGATTGGAAAACAACTATGTCTAATGAGTTTAAATAATGCCTTTATAGGAAAACTAAAGAAACTGTCAATCTTGAAGGTGGATCAGAACAGACTCTCACAATTGCCTGACACTGTTGGGGACTGTGAAAGCCTCACTGAATTGGTTCTTACAGAAAATCGGCTCCTGGTGAGTGGCATGTGCATTTCAAATGCCTATTTATCCTGTGCTCTCTCTGTCAAAAAAGACTTTCCAAGGAGAGTCTGCTTATAATTTGGGTGGACTGAAGGGAAATTTCCCTGTGTTACATCTTTAAAAAGAACTTGTGAAGCATGACATCTCAACAGGCTGAGCACATGCTTTGTGTACTGGGACCAAGTTTCCATTGCTGCCACTGCAATGGAAACTGAGCACTGACAGGAGCCACCTCCCAGCACAAGCTGGCAGTCGCCCTGCCCCTACCACATTATCAGATGCTCCCACTGAACCTCTGGCCCAGTTGATCAAGAAAAAAATGACAAAAAGGAGTCAGAGGCTTCCTCTGGCAGGAGCGATGGGAGGGAGTGAATCTTCCTACTGTGGTTTGAGGTTTCAGTCTTACAAATAGCATTATAGTACCAAACATGCTATTCAGCCTGGATTCCATGCGAGTCTCACAGACACACTCCCCGCTCCAGCCATGGGTGTAGCCTGTTCCCAGAGGGACCTGTGCTCCCCTGGCGGCCCTCCCTCCTACTCTCCTGGGCCTCCTGCACCCAGAGGGGGTCCTGATTTCCAGCTGCAGCCAGCACTTTGGGTGCCATCGTCATCTAAACCACAGTCTCAGTGCAGTTCTCAAAGGCACGATCAGGAAAAGAATGACTGGATGTGAATTCTCCCCTGCTGGGACTGAAGAGTCTCCTCCTTTGCTAGGTGTTTCTTATTCCCCGGTCTGTGCCTTTGGCTTTGTTTCACTGGAACACGCTACCATTTCAACACAGATGTTAAGTATTTAATTCTACATCCCCTGAGTGAACTTTGCAAATATCTGGTATTCAAAAATTATTGTTACCTTTTTTTTTTCCTTCATGGGTAGGGAGGAAACTGGATGGAATTCTATTCCTTAGGTCCTTGAAAAGAGCCGTTTTGCCACACTTTTTCAAGCAGTATATTAACTTAATGATTAAAATGTTCCTTTAACAGGCCTTACCTAAGAGCATTGGAAAACTTAAGAAGTTGAGTAACTTGAATGCAGACAGAAATAAATTAGTGTCATTACCAAAAGAGGTATGTACTTTAAGGGAAAAAAATCATTTCACTGAAATAATTCGCCAGATTTAAAAAAAAAAAGTCATATACTTTAAAGGACTTATGTGAACCTTTTTGAAGAATGATCTTTCCTTATAAATCTAGAGATGGTTGGAGGAATTACATCAATGAATGAATGAGCAACAAAAACGAGAGAGTAGGTGGGTCTGCAAGGCTGTAAGCCTGTTGGGAAAGCTGAACTGATTGGTTGTTTAGTTGGATGAAGAAAGACTCAGGTTTCCTGCTCAACATACAGAAGATACCAATATACCATACAGGCATCATTGGCAGAAGTTAGTTTGCAAGAGGAAATAGATAACTTTGACATTAAACTATCCCATGAACCATGGGAATTGTAAGAATGGATCTTGAAGCAACCCTGTTTCTGGGCATATGAACACTAGACAGTGTTCATGTCTGGGAAGGAGTGAATGAACTCTCCACAAAGGCATTCTCATAGAGGAAGTCAAATAAAAGCTAAAGCTGGATTCCTAGGATTTTTCTTGCCAATGCTTCAAGGGAGAAAGAGTTGCCATCCCTTGTTGAGCATCTCTTTGCAGACCAAGAGGCATTTAAGCTTTGTCAAGAGGAGGGAATGCGGGGAACTGTGAGGAAACCCATTGTAGATCAAATAAGCCAGTTTCCAGTGCGTTAGAAAGAAAGCTTTCTCTTTAGATCCAGGAGGGCTTGACTGGACAAGATTCTGAACTTAATCTTAATTTTTCTTAATTTTATTTTTATTTAGTTTGGTTTTGGTTTTGGGGTTACATGCTCAGAACTTCCTCCTGGCTCTGCACTCAGGGATCACTCCAGTGGACTCGTGGGACTCTGTGGGGTGCCAGGACCGAACTTAGGTCAGCCTGTGCAAGTCAAATGTACATGCTGTACTGTCACTCTGGCCTTGAGCATGATTTTTAAATTAGCATTATAGCTTAGCTTAAAACTATACTGAGGGCATCCATGAGATGGGGTGAGCCCCCCTTTCCTTCCTCAGGACCACACATGAAAAGGCTTCTGTGTTCTGTGACATTCTCGCTGGCCAGGCGCAGTTTCCTTTGGAATGGCCTATTCTGACATTTCTGACATCTTTTCTCGGAATAGCTTCAGAGCAGACCATGAGGGCTTCTTGTTTTCCTAGTATATTTCTGGAGGGGCCTGAACTTGGTATCTTTTCCTTTGCCCAGTGTGTTCTTCCTAGGGTGTCCCAGGTTTTTCCTTGGATAACCTAGCTGCTGCCTAGGAAGCCAAGGGCTTCTGACATCTTCCTAATCTGAATATCAGCATGTAAATAACAGTTTTCTAACTGAGAGATATCTCAGAAATACTGGGACTCCACCAAGAGATCTTGTTACTGATCAAGACATTTTGGTTCCAAATCTCTAAATGAAATAAAACACAAGAGTTGCTATTTTCTGTACACTAATTTTACTCTGCTCGAAATGCGTTTTCTCATACATGAGGCTGGGTGATAGATGGGGCATATAAACAAAGAAGTAGAAAACAAAGACTGTTTTGTCTTTCTAATGCCATAGGGAATTTTATGTCTGTTGACCCCTTGAAACCTCAGAACAGCTCTTGTGGTCACGAGGCGATCTTCAGTTTAAGACTGAGGGAATGGACCAGTGAGTAGCTTTCCTCACATAGTGGAGAGACGGAAGCTCCAGAGACGAGCTCCCGACTTCTACCTTCACGTGTCTTTCACTGGCCATTAAAGGCTTAACTCTTCAAGTATAGCAGTCAGCATGGCCATTTCTAACGTTGTGACCTTGTAAGACAAGAAGGACCTCAGTTTGGTACAGAAAGATCAGATTCTCCTTTTTGTTGTTGTTTTTTGAGGGCAGTCTAGAAAAATCGGTACATTTTAGGAATATTGCCAAGGTGAATGCCAAGCAAAGATCAGTGCCAAATTGACTTCTCATGTTACCCCTCAGTTAGCTTCACTTCCCATCCCCAGCTGCCCCCTTCCTTTTTGGTTCTTTCAGAATAACCCCCTCTCGACAAGGACTCTGCTTTTGGTAAAGCTATCACCACAGTTATCCTTCTCTCAAGATTTAATGTTTGTGTTTAGATGATTATAACTACTATGTGCTAGCTATGGCATAAATATCCTGGAACAGCTTTTTTCTTTCTTTTGGACTGTGAAAACTGAAAGCTTTGTGAAAATATTTTTAGCTCCAAACCATTTTATTTAGCTTTCACATTTTACCCATTTTCTATGTCATCCAAATGATTTTTCTGGCATTGAGAGTTTTATCAATAGGTCTAAAGACGACGCTACTTTCCTTCGCTGTTCCATCAGGCTGAGAGGGTTTAGATACTTAGGAATCCTGTCTTTCCTCACTGCCATCACTACTCTGCGCCCCCCACCATCACCCACATTCAGTTCCTAGAGTAGGAACAGCACCAAGCACATGTCTCCAATTCTGCTATGGGTCACACTTTGGTAACCCAGCAGAAATGGTTGAGTGTTTGCCTCTGACCATTGCACAGGGCAGCCAAACCACTGAGAGCCTCCTGACCTCAGCTGCGTCACATTGGTTTGGGTGCACCATCCTGCCTTGAGTGACTGTGGCAGGTCCTGAGACAGCCGAGAGGTGGGGAAGGCCATGAGACTGTGTTTGTTTGAGCCCTCTGTGTCCCAGCTTGATACTGTTGGATCAAACCCTGCATCTTACCAATTGTTTCCTTTCCTTTCAAAACTTGATCTCTTCCTCTTGAACAGCTAAGTCACTTGCATGACGCACCTAAACTGAAATGCTGACCAACTTCACTTTATCTGCTAAATATCTTACTCACTTTATTTGCTAATACCGCCATTGCTTTGATATAGTGTGCTATTCTTCCTATATTTTTGTGTTTTTTTTTTAATTGGTAGTAGTGTATATTGTCTGTTTTATATCACAGTTCCTTAGTCTGTAGCAACATGTATTTGCTTTTTTTTTGTTCCCAAAATGGTTGAAGAGAAAAATGTTTGTACTGTGTGGGTCACAATAACAGAGTCTGTTTGTGTTCTGTGGTGTTATTTGTGGTAAACATTTGCAAATCAACGAATGTCTCTTGTTTTTTTAATTGTTAGCTGCTTGGAATTTTAGAAAAGTCAGGTAACTTGTTAACTTGTAAGTATTAATCAGACCACAGTTGCATCTCTGACTTCCATTTCGCTTAATTGCATGAAGATTCAAATCAGCTGACTGCTTTGTGTGTTCTTCATTGTGCAATACTGGATATTTTCCTCTCAGTTCAGTGTTGTTGTTCTAAAATGACTGCATGGAACCTTTTTTTATTATGTGTTTGTCAGATTTGTTCAGATTATTTTCTCTCCGAAGGATACTGTTCTGCAAATTACATTTTAAGTGACTCAGAAATTCTAAAAGACTTCATTTGGCAGCTCATCTGTCTTTACTGTATTCAAGTTTGTGGGCATAATGCTATTCTAATGGAAAGACTAGATTTGTTTTATTTGCTACAAATGGCATGCTCCTGTTTTTTTTCAAGCCACTGATTGTGTCTTTGATTTCTCATCCTGTTGCTTAAGTGTATGTTTTGGGAAAGGAGGCTTCCTAAAAAACTCATTTTGGGTGGAGGGAAGAAGTAAGAAGGGTCTGTATTGCAATATGATTCCTTAGACAGAATTGGTCTACCCTGTATGTGAGCATGGGTCTGATGTAAGAGACCCAATAATATCCCTTAGGTAAATTGTACCTTTAAATATCTCTATTATATAGGAGCGTCTAGCTGGAAGAAAGGCTAAAGCCCAGTCTTCTCTTTCTTTCTTCCTTTCTTTCTCTCTTTCTTTCTATTTTTGGGTGGTGGGAGGCACACCCAGTGATGCTTAGGGCTTCTGGCTCTGCAGTCAGGAGTTACTCCTGCTTGCATGCAAGGCAAGCACCCAGCAGCAGTCCTATCGCTCCACCCCTCCAACCCCATCTTTTCTTTCTATTTAGTCAAAACTTAAGTGACCCTAATTGATCTGCAGTTACCCATTCAAGTAAGACAGGACAGGATTTGAAGGTCACCAAGTCCTGTCTTCACCAGACATCCGTAAATATTAATTGCCTATATGTAATTGTACAATAAGCAAAAAAATCTGTCATAATGATATATTCATTAGTGGGTCACTTTCTGTGTTTTTATTGTTATAGTTTAAAAGAGTTTTAGTGTAAGTCCTCATTAGATCCTAAAATTATATTATAAAATTATTGGCAAGTTAAAAAAGAGATCATTTAATACCTAAAAATATTAAAACATTGTTGTCCTTGGACTTCAGTATGGAGGAACTTTCCTAAACTTGAGAGAGAAAATAATTCAGTAAAGATGATGCAATTGATAAACTTGTCTATGTGAAAATTAGGTTTGTGACCTTCAGAGAGGTGAGGGCAACTGGGAAGCAGAGTAATATTCCATCACAAATGAAGGTTTTCCCTTATTCTTGGGCATCAAAAAGAAGATAACAGAGAGTAGATAAAAATAAAAACAAGTTTTATACTCCATACCCCCATCCCGAATAATTGCATCAATTGATAGAAAGGACAAAGAGAAAAGGCTATTGTGGGAAATTTTTAGCTCCTCTATTATTCACAAAAATTTAAAGTTTTTTCACCTATTTCAAAGCTTTAGAAAGTACACATTGGCAAGAGTACAGGAAAAAGTCTGTTATCATGGATATAGAAATTCTTATGGCTTCTCTGAAAGGGACTATGATAATAGTATAAAAAGTGTGCAAGTCTTTTTTTTGAGATTCAGTTTTTTTCTTTATTTTTCAAAAATATTTTATTGAGTAACTGTATTACAAAGTTATTCATGATTTAGTTTCATACGTACGATGCCCCAATACCAATCCTTTCACCAGTGTTCGCTTTCCTCCAAAATGTGCAAGCCTCGATTCTGTGAGTCCACTTCAAGAATTTATCTCTAATAGAGAATTATAGATATACATAAATAATGATGAGCAAGGAAGTTTATTACACACAGGAGCAGCTAACATGCCACACCCCATACTGGGCACAGTGCCAAGGCCTTTCATGTTTATTCTTGTCATGTTTTCACAATAGTTTTATGAGGGATAGGTAAATTATCATCAATATCCAACAGATTGTGAAACCAAAATACAGAGAAATTAAGTAACTTGTCCCAGATCACACAGCAAGGAAATGGAAGAACTAACCAGCAGTGTCTAATATGGGTGATTTGTTTAATTTATGATAAATCCATAGAATGAAGTGGCTGATAAAATCTTTTTAGAAATGTAAAAATATGGGGCAATGTTCTTGATGTCATATTTGGCCTGAATTTTTTGTTAAAGTTGATCTTTAAAATCACAAATGCATGGAAATGACACCAAAAGATTGGACCTTCACCGTTGTTAATGTTGTTTATCTCTTTGTAGTAGAATTTGTTTTGAGTTACATATCCAGTGTGCTTTCATGTGTACAGGTGTATGTTTTTTATTTTCCAGTCAATGTATGTTATATTTATACAATTAGAAAAGTAGAATGTTGTAGCTGTTGGTGGCATTTTTATGTCAGTGGCCAAAAGAACAGGGAATCCCAAAGCCACATTTTCAGAATATTTATGAAGAAAGGAGCATTGACTAATATGACACAGATGATGATGAGAAAGGTCAAAAATAATCTTTGTCTTATAAAATTATACATCATATTAATTTCTATTCAGATTGTATTTTGACCAGATTTTACTTTTTATATATTTTCCCTTTTGCGTGAAATGTGGGTTTGGTTATGTTGTAAATAGTATTACCAGGAAGATACTGAAAGAAAATGAAAAGACTCTTACACTTAAGGTAGACATTCACAAAGTAGCACAGAAGCAGACAAAAGAGAAAGTATTTCTCTTTGAATATTTGAATCAGCCTAATTATACTCTTTAGTGTTATGTCAGAGGCAAACAGTTTATACTGATTGCAAGCTGACCTGACAAAAGGTTTTCTAACTGATCTACAGATCCCATCTCCTTGAGGTGGATTAGATCAGTAGCAAACAACTGAGGACAGTATAGTCTAAAACTGAAACACTATAAAAAGCTAAACCCGATTCTCAGCTATATTCTGTAACTCTCAGAGAATCCAAGTCCAACCCCTTGTATTCTGGGAAGGTGCTATTATGTGGTTTAAGGGAGTTTAAAAATATCAGCTTCCTACATAACTGGTAATGAGTTATTTAAACTGTTACTCTGCTTCCCAGAATTTCTAAGTCATGGAGACATTTTATCCTCATGACCACTAAAGAACTGGTAAACTATATCTCCCAGACCCAAGAGGAAAGGCAAAAGTGCTTGTGAATGATAGCTATGATACAGTACTGAGCATGTTCTAACACTAAAATACTGTCAGGAAGACAGATTCCTTAAAGATGTTGAGGTAGATCCTGGATGAGCTTGCCAGCATCAGCACGGATTGCACACTCGTTTGAGTGTTGATTGTACCAGTCTTTTGGAGTTGGAATTTTCACTTCCCTTCTTAGAAAAACAGTATCAACCGCATTTATTTGGCAGCAGCAATCAGCCACGTTCTATGATAAGTGCTAAATTATACTTGTGGCTTCATCTCATATAATCCTTATAGTTAACTTTTGGTTAAAGTAATGTGGCCGAACCCACAAAGCACATGACTGACCCTAAGTTCTATCCCACATCTGTATGATCTCAAAGCAGACACTCCCTTTGTTGTGCCGCATTCCCCTTTGACATCCTACAGAGAACTGTATCTTTCGAATTATGGGTGTGGCTGCTTAATAGCATTTTCTGAAAATCAAGGTTCCAGCCATCCCTTCCTGGCTGATTTGGAAAGAGGACTCTGAATGTTAGTCTGGGACAGGGCGTGCCTTTGAGGAGGACTGAAGCATCCCGGCATTCCCTGCTGCAGGGCGTAACCTTCCAAGAACTACACTCAGTGGAGATCAGGAAGTCAGTTTGCTGACAGCCCAAGGTGCCCAGCCTGCTCTGAGTACAGTTGCTTTCCACCCCTGCAGATTAGAGTGGAAAGGAGAGAGAAAAGAAAGATTGTAAACAGTCCATTTCCCCCAGCAAACACTTCAAATGTGCCAACCTGCTGCCCGTCACTTTCATCACTCTGACATTTAGAACCCTACCCGACAAGCTCTGGTTAGTTTTTTTGTTTGTTTGTTTGTTTGTTTTTGTTTTACAATTAGATATTACATGCACCTAATACAATCGAAAATGTCCACGTGGAATATAGGATGAGGCCCTAAGCAGATACCGTACAGGTGACTGGGACAATGGACCACTTCATGACACAGTGCTCAAGTCAGGATTGAGTGTTGGTACTGCACACTGAGCAGGAGGGAAGTCACTGCCTCATCCCGTAGTGAGGAGCTGGCGTTTCCAGCTTTTCTTACCGAGTAGACCAGGCATGTAAAGTGAGACCAGGCCAGCGGTGTTGAGAGCTATCAAACCTCAGTCACAGGGAAGACCTCCCCTGAGTTTACAAGTAGCCCTCTGTGAACCCAAACCCTCTCAAGGAGCAAGATTATAGAGGGGTAAGGAGGGGCTACTTGGATTCCCTTCCTATGAGAAGATCTTTGTTAGGATCGTTTAAATTTATCAAAGAATTTGATCATGTCCTCAAAACAATCGGGATTTATATTATTTTCTTTCCATGATATTCCAGGGTACTGGAGTAAAATCAGTGATTTTCTTTCTCAAGGAAGGGAGAAATTCTACACCCCACACAAGTTCCTGTTGCAAAATGCTTTTAGGGCATCAATTGAGGCCCCATATTCACAAGACATGAGAGCCTATTCTTAAGATTCCTCTAAAAGAAAATTTTCCCCCTTACTACACATATAAGCAAATCATAAGTAGTTGCCTTTCATTGGCAAACAAATGCATGTAATGTATATAAACACCTACCTGAGAAAAATGTTGGTTATGTAGGCTTCTCGTGTTAGTACGGAGGATGTGCACTCTGTATGACAAGCACCCTGATTATATTAAGTCATCATCATCATCATCCCGTTGATCGTCAAATTTCTCGAGTGGTCTCAGTAACCTCTCCATTTGTCCTATCCCTGAGATTTTAGAAGCCTCTCTCTACTCGACCTTCCCAACAATGCCGCATTGGAGGCTCTTTCAGGGTCAGGGGAATGAGACCCAGCTTATTACACATATGAAGTTATGTGTAAATTAAACAGCATTTTTGTCAGGCCATCTTAGAATCCCTCACATGATAGTTTGTGCTATTAGATAGTTACAGAGAGTATTTTATAGTTTAGAGAATGTTTAGCTAATACGGTGTGATGGATAAACTTAAGAAACACAGAAGAAAGGCATTTCTATAAGAAATAGTGCCTTTGGGACAGGAGTAATAATACAAAGGGCTGAAGTGCAGGCAGTAGCCAGGGGGCCTGGATTCCATCCCTCTCACCACGTTTCCCCTCACAATGCCAGTAGTGACCCCCAAGCTCTGCACCAGGAGTGGACCCTGGGCACCACCAGGAGTGGCCCAAAAACTAATGGAAAGGAAAGGGAATCCAAAAGTTTAAGCAATATTGTATCTTGAATGAATGAACCAGTTTTATTGGATAAAAATGACTACACAAAGAAATAAAAGGTACCATCTAAACACCTTTCTATATATCTGAAAGTTTTCCAGATGGCTGGAGATAAATGTGAGTTTGTGTATACATGCTTGCTTACTTTTATTGACCATTCATTATGGGCAAATCTGTAGCACTGTCGTCCAGTTGTTCATCAATTTGCTTGAGTGGGTACCAGTAACGTCTCAATTGTGAGACTTGTTACTATTTTTGGCATACCGAATACGCCATGGGTAGCTTGCCAGGTTCTGACGTGTGGGCGGGATACTCTTGGCAGCTTGTTGGGCTCTCCGAGAGGGATGGAGGAATCGAACCCAGGTCACCCGCATGCAAGGCAAATGCCCTACCCACTGTGCTATCGCTCCAGCCCATCATGGGTAAATACTGCAGTTAAATATATTACTTCAGAATCTTTGTATTAATTCTGACAAACAGAACCTTTATATTTTAACAAACTTTCCCATGAAGATAACTACATTGCAATTTTATAATTATGCCTTCTGCTTTTAAAGATACTATGTACTCATTAAACACATGTAAATAGGAAAGGGTAGAAAATACATTTAGATTTCATTGGGAATTCAAGTCCCCTAACTGGGAGCCTCTGGAGTAGTTTTCCCTGTGTCACAGAGACCTCAGTAGTTTCCTTCATGGGCTGTGCCAGTCTTTATTTTTAGTGAGGATGGCGAGTCTAAGAATATAGTACTGTATGGAGTCCTGCAGGAGGTTGTGTCTGGGGTTGAGTTATCTTTCTACTCTCTTGGTTAGGTTCCCTTCTGTAAAAAAAACACTGCCAGTTTATTTGAGAATCACTGAATTCTTGTTCTCCTTCTTCTTCTTCATTCTTCTTTCTCCTCCTCCTCCTCCTCCTCCTCCTCCTCTTCCTCTTCCTCCTCCTCCTCTTTCTCCTCCGCCTCTTCTTTCTCCTCCTCCTCATTCTCCTCTTCATCCTCCTCCTCTTCCTTTTCCTCCTCTTCCTTTTCTACTTCCTCCCCCTCCCCCTCCTACTTATCCCCCTCCTTCCCCTCCCCTACCCTTTCTCCTTCCTCCCTCCTCTTTCTTCCTTCCTTCCACATTGAATAGCTCAATTTCCTTTGAATTGCCTGCTTTAATAACAATATCAAATATGGCAAGGACTGAGATGTGAGTTTGTGTACTTCCACAAGAAGGTCATAACTGAGACCAGCGTGTGTGTTTACCATATTTAATTTTTTATAAAAATGGAATGGAGTTTGCATTTGTCAATGGAGCGTGAACTTACCAACTTGAGCAGAAGCTATTTAAACGATGCTTTTTATTCCCAACTGTAGATCGGTGGTTGCTGCAGCCTCACTGTGTTCTGTGTTCGTGACAACAGACTAACTCGGATACCCGCAGAGCTCTCACAGGCAGTGGAGCTTCACGTCCTGGACGTGGCGGGAAATAGGTAAGCATGTTCCTGTTTGCTTTGCTCATGAGGAACAAATGTCTTTCCACCCTCACATGCTCTGCTGCTTCCTTGGCTTTCCTCCTCCGCTCCGTGTTGCAGAGTGTGTATTGATCAGTGGAGCTGCCCAGGCCTCAGGGAACCCATGAGCTCACGGCTGCAGTGAGTGAGCCTGAGCTGACCAAATGCCTGGGGCTGTGCCCCGCAGCAGGATTTCTTAAACTTTCCCCACCTGGGGACCCTTTTCGCTCAAAAAAAAAAAAGGAGGGGGGGGGGAAACCAAAACCATGTGACATGTTATATGGATGAGAAACATCTTGGATTCATTACACATTTATTTTGAATTTGTTGTGTGCAATTGTATGTTCAGAAGCTTTTTAATACTGCAAGATTTTTCTTCAGAACCTCCTCTTTCAGTTCTGTTATCCACAGTTTAAAAAGACATGCTGAGGCTGGAGTGATAGCACAGTGTGTAGGGCGTTTGCCTTGTATGCGGCCGACCCGGGTTAGAATTCCAGCATCCCATATGGTCCCCTGAGCACCGCCAGGAGTAATTCCTGAGTAATTCCTGAATGCACGAGCCAGGAGTAACCCCTGTGCATTGCCAGGTGTGACCCCAAAACCAAAGAAAAAGCCATGCTATTATATATTTTTACATATATATATTTTTATATACATAAAAAATGTCATCTGGGGCTGGACCTCTCAGAGAGGTCAGCAAGCTACCGAGAGTATCCCGCCCACACGGGCAGAGCCTGGCAAGCTACCCGTGGTGCATTTGATATGCCAAAAACAGTAAAACTAGGTCTCATTCTCCTGACCCTGAAAGAGCCTCCAATCGTTGGGAAATCGAGTAAAGAGAGGCTGCTAAAATCTCAGGGCTGGGACAAATGGAGACCTTACTGGTGCCCACTCGAGTAAATTGACAAACGAGATGGCAGTGATACAGTGATGCAGTGGTTTTTATCAAAACACCATGATTTACAAAGTTTTTCATAATACAGTTGTTCAGTGTTCTAACACCACCAGTGTTACCTTCTCTCCACCAGTGTCCTCAGTTTTCCTCCCAACTCCAACCTTCATCCTTAGTCACATGACAAATTCACTTTATATTGCTTCCAACACTCCTTTTAAACCCCACCCCCTCCAGGTCAATCACAGGGATCAGTTCTCCCATTATTTTGCCTGCGGATCTTTGTTGCCACCTTGCTGCTATATATCTTTACATTGCTCAGATGGACAGATTGAAGTTTAAGTTGACATTTCTGTGAAATGCTTCCCAGAATAGCAGGACAGGAGTGTAAGAAGAACTGGGAGACCCATGTTACCGTAGCTTTCATAACTGGTTTTTGTTAAGTTATCATGTGCCTTAGTTTCCTCATTGAAAAAATGAGCTTGAATGAGCTGGAGCTAGATTTTAGTGAGGAATCTCGATGGGCTTTAGCAGTCACCCTAAGCCTCCTGGGATTATACAAACTTCCCTTCCCTGCCAAGTGTAGTTATGAATTGCCAAGTGAGACTCAGTCCAAAAATTTTTCTCTTCAAGCTTTATTTCTTTCACATTGGAGTCTCTTCTCTATCTCCCACTTATATTCTTTACTCATGCTCTTTTTTTTATCCAGGTGGGGGTGGGGGAATGAGACAGAACCACACTACACCTACCTATGCCCAGGATTTACTCATGGCTTTGTGCTCAGGGATTCAGGCCAGGGTTGACTCTTCCTCACCCACTGTACTGTCTCTCAGGCTTGTACTCATCCCCAGAAGCTGCCTTTTTTTCTGAGCCTCTGTAAAATCTCCCCAAACTTAGGGCTTCCAGCCCCAGATGATAAATGCCCTAGTTACAGGTATGCACACACACACACACACACACACACAAAAAAAAAAAAAAAAAAAACAACCTAAAAGTTTCCTTAAGTTAGTTACTATGCTTTATGTGTCCTGGGACTGTTGGTGCCTTGACTGCGGCCAGCATGTGACAAATGCCTTGATAAGTAGTTTCCCACTGAAGGAAAATGTTAGAAGTTATTGTTCTACAAGATGTAAAGCAAGCTACTGTGAAGTAGCTCAGGTCACAAGCTTCATTTCCACTGGGAATTAAATAATTGCTTTGAATGTGATACAGTTAGAAGTCTGTTCAACTGGGGGAAGGTGTGCAATGATTTTTTTTTTTTTTAGATTTCATTGAATCACTGTGAGATAGTTACAAGCTTTCATGTTTGGGTTACAATCACACAATGATCAAACACCCATCCCTCCACCAGTGCACATTCCCCACCACCAATATCCCCGATATACTCCCCCCTTTCTCATTCTCTCCCTGCCTCCATGGCAGACAATATTCCCCATACTCTCTCTCTACTTTTGGGCTTGCAACACAGACACTGAGAGGTCATCATGGTCCATTTCGGCACACATCTCCCATCCTGACTGATTCCTCCAGCCATCATTTTCCTAGTGATCCCTTCCCTCTTCCACCTGCCTTCTCCCCTCCACTCATGAAGCAGGCTTCCAGCTATGGGTCAATCCTCCTGGCCCTTATATACTGTCCTTGGGTGTCAACCTCATGTGATGTTATTCTATACTCCACAAATGAGTACAGTCCTTCTGTGTCTGTCTCTCTCTTCCTGACTCATTTCACTTAGCATGATACTCTCCATGTCTATCCATTTATAAACAAATTTCATGACTTCACCTCTCCAAACAGTTGCGTTGTATTCCATTGTGTAGATACACCAAAGTTTCTTTAACCAGTCATCTGTTCTAGCAATGATTTTAAATGGTAAATGCCATCAATCTAAAGAGTGCTGGGAGGACTGTGTCCCTGTTACCGATTAGCTTGGTCCCCAGGTCAGGCACCTGTAAAAAACTAAGGCACGCCGAGGGGCATGTGCACTTGCGGGCTCTCCGGGCAGCTCTATATCACCACCCGCGTTCGGTGCTCTGGAACCGCTGTATATGGGCTGGGTCGGGACAGCCTTGGCCAAGAACAGGCGAAGAAAGAACGAGGACCAAGCTGGTTGCTGATTAGTTACTGTTTATTCAATCTTCCATCTTTCTCATCTCCCGCACTCCCAGCTCCGTCTTCTCTCTGGATCAACTGCAACCTCTCCTCCTACTTGTCTCTCCCACCTTCCCTCTAGGCTACCCAGGCTGGTAGCAAAATCAACATAAGAAAGCCCTTCCTGAGGGCAGGGCATTCCAAAGCCCTTCCTGACTCTTAAGGTATTTTTTCTTTTCCTTAGTCCAAACACTTATTAACATCTTAATACTAGTTATTTTTGTATGGACATAGCAAGAGATACATTGAGGCTTGCAAGGCAGCTCTCCTGGCAACATCTTGCCACAGACTCAGACCACAGCACTCAGGCCAGATTAATCATTCCTCACCCTAGCAGGGTCCGAATCTAGTTATCACTGTTTGGATCATGACAGCATTTGTCCATGATCAAGCTCTTAATTTATAGTTAAGCATTAGGCACTTTGGCCAGGCCCATCTCGATGCCAGGGTAGCACACAACTCACCGCTTGCCCTGGGTCCGTCTCGTCCCTCGTCGGGACCCTATTTTTGGGGGTGCTAGGAAGTAAGGGCAGCTGAAGCTTAGGTCGAGAGAACAGATGCCCAGGAGGAAAATACCATGTAGAGTCAAATGACTCCCAGGTTACAAAAAGCATACCATTTGCTAAGTCTTCCTGTGTCCATTACAAAAAGGACATTGGTCTGAATAAACTATGCAAAGGACTCAAGGAGAAGAGAAAAACAATATTTGCAAGTCAACAGAACACTAAGAAAGAAGCCACAAATAAACAGAGGAATAGGAGCACTGTAACGGGAGTAACCCAATAAACCTAAACTACCTGAGGCTATGTTATCCTACAGGCATCAAACCCCCAGTTTTTATTTTTGCTGATGGTTTGCAGGCAGCAGTACTAAATAAATGGCAGTGGTTAGCTGGCATTGGGATGAGTTCTGGGTTTTGGGGGTGCCTATCTTTTTAAAGCTAATCCTAATAGGACATCTTGATTCTTTGGAGTTTTGTCTCTTTTTAAGTTTTTTAATTGAATCACTGTAAGATAAAGTTACAAAGCTGTCATGATTGACTTTCATTCATACAATGATCGAACACCCATCCCTTCACCAGTGTGCATTTTCTACCACCAATGTCCCCAGTATCCCTCGTGCCACCCCATCTCACCCCCTGCCTCTGTAGCAGGCACCTTCCTTCTTTCTCTCTACTTTGGGGCATCATAGTTTGCAATACAGATACTGAGAGGCCACACATCTCCCATCCTGAGAAATCCCTCCAACCATCATTTAACTCAGTGGTCCCTTCTCCATCCCAACTGCTTTCTCCCCCAGCACATGAGTCAGGCTTCCAAACTGGACTGATCCTTCTGGCCATTCTATTACTTTAATCCCTGTTTCTTGCTATACTGGTGAATAGGAATTTACAGCACAGTTTGTTGAGTAGAAAGATGGCTCTGTTGTTCACATGTTTTCCACATGAATGAAGACTTCATACTCCAAGTCTCTCAAAAGAAGGGAAAGTTGAACTTTATTATGATTGAACTGGAGTAGTGAGAACCCAGTTAAAAAAATTGAGTTACCATATCTCCCTAATACCAAAAGCAAACAAAGACACCACAAAAAAAGAAAACTACAGGCCAATATCCCTGATGAACACAGGTGCTAAAATTCTCAACAAAATATCAGCAAATAGAATTCAACAACTCATCAAAAAGATCATACACCACGATCAAGTGGGATTCATCCCAGGGATGCAAGGATGATTTAACATCCGGAAATCAATCAACATAATCCATCATATCAACAAAAGAAAAGATAAAAATTATATAATCATATCAATAGATGCAGAGAAAGCATTTGACAAGATCCAATACCCGTTTATAATGAAAATGCTCACCAAAATGAGTATAGAAGGGGCCTTCCTCAATATAGTCAAAACCGTTTATCACAAGCCTACGGCAAGCATCGTCCTCAATGGGAAAAAACTAAGAGCCTTCCCTCTGAGAACAGGTATGAGACAAGATTGCCCACTCTCTCCACTTCTGTTCAATATAGTACTGGAAGTACTTGCAATAGCAATTAGGCATGAAAAAGATATTAAGGGCATTCAGGTAGGAAAGGAAGAAATCAAGCTCTCACTATTCGCAGATGATATGATACTATACCTAAAGAACCCTAAAACCTCTACCAAGAAACTCCTAGAAACAATAGACTCATATAGTAAAGTTGCAGGCTACAGAATCAATACCCAAAAGTCCATGGCTTTCCTATATGCAAATAATGAGAGAGAAGAATGTGACATGAGAAAAGCAATCCCATTCACAATTGCGCCTCAAAAAATCAAGTACCTCGGAATCAGCTTAACAAAGGAGGTAAAGGACTTGTATAATGAAAACTACAAAACGCTACTTCAGGAAATAAAAGAGGACACAAGGAAATGGAAAGACATCCCCTGCTCATGGATTGGAAGAATTAATATTGTCAAGATGGCAATACTCCCCAAAGCATTGTACAAATTCAATGCGATCCCCATAAAGATACCCTTGACATTCTTCAAAGAAATGGAGCAAGCGCTCCTGAAATTCAAATGGAACAATAAACCCCCACGAATATCTAAAGCAATTCTTGGGAAAAAGAAAATGGGAGGCATCAACCTCCCCAGCTTCCAACTGTACTACAAAGTGGTAGTCATTAAAACAGCATGGTACTGGAACAAAGGCAGAGCTGCAGACCAGTGGAACAGGGTTGAATACTCTGACACACACCCCCAAATGTATGATCGTCTAATCTTTGATAAGGGAGCAAGAAATGTGAAGTTGAGCAAGGAAAGCATGCTTAACAAATTGTGCTGGCAAAATTGGACAGCTACATGCAAAAAAATGGGCTTAGACCTCCACCTGTCACCCTGTACAAAAGTCAGATCAAAATGAATTAAAGACCTCAACATCAGACCAGAATCCCTAAGGTACATTGAAGATAAGGTCGGCAAAACCCTCCACGACATTGAAGCCAAAGGTATCTTCAAAGCTGACACGCCACTGGCCAAGCAAGTGAAAACATAGATGAATAAATGGGACTATCTCAAACTAAGAAGCTTCTGCACCTCAAAAGAAACAGTGACCAAAATACAAAGACAGTCTACAGAATGGGAAAGGATATTTACGCAGACCCATCGATAAAGGGTTGATAACAAGGATATACAATGCACTGGTTGAACTCCACAAGAAGAAAACTGCCAACTTAATCAAAAAATGGGGTGATAGAATGAACAGAAACTTTCCCAAAGAAGAAATCCGAATGGCTCAGAGGCACATGAGAAAATGTTCAACATCACTAATCATCAGGGAGATGCAGATCAAAACAACAATGAGATATCTTCTCACACCACAGAGACTGGCCCATATCCCAAAAAACAATAGCAACAGGTGTTGGCGTGGATGTGGGGAGAAAGGGACTCTCCTTCACTGCTGGTGGGAATGCCGACTGGTTCAGCCCTTTTGGAAAACAATATGGACGATTCTCAAAAAGTTAGAAATTGAGCTTCCATTTGACCCAGCAATACCACTCCTGGGAATATATCCCAGAGAGGCAAAAAGGTATAGTAGAGATGACATCTGCATTTCTATGTTCATTGCCGCACTGTTTACAATAGCCACAATATGGAAAAAAACAGAGTGCCCAAAAACAGATGACTGGTTAAAGAAACTCTGGTATATCTATACAATGGAATACTATGTAACTGTCAGAAAACATGAAGTCATGAAATTTGCATATAAGTAGATCAACATGGAAAGTATCATGCTGAGTGAAATGAGTCAGAAAGAAAGAGACAGATATAGAAAGATTGCACTCATATGTGGAATATAAAGTATCTGAGAGGTATAAGCTTACAATGATGCAATTTCTGGCAGATACTTCTCTGGACTTAGTTACTAAAATTCTAAAATACAGAAATCCATACCCGTGTGGCTGCTAGTGTGGCCTCTTGACCTCATATCTCTTCATTCTCAGCAATGGAAAACAAATTATCAAATGCTTTCTTTTCGGCAGGTCAACTTTAGGGGGGAGAAACTCCAAATCAATAATAGTGAGTTTTTTGTTGAAATATTGAATGTAATCAAAGTAAAGTGAAAGTAAAGTGAAATTTACCAGTTACACATGCGGGGTGGGGGGCGGGGAGGTGGGGGGGAGGGGGGAGGTATACTGTGATTCTTGGTGGTGGAATATGTGCACTGGTGAAGGGATGGGTGTTCGAGCATTGTTTAACTGAGACTTAAACCTGAAAGCTTTGTAACTTTCCACATGGTGATTCAATAAAAGAATAAATTAAAAAAAAATTTTAAAAATTGAGTTACATAGCTGTCATCTGCGTCAGCCAAGTGTGTCATTTATTCCAGGTATATATAGATTCATAACCAAATATAAGGCTATTAAAATATTTAATTACTACTTATTTAAAGTTTCAGCATAGAAACTAATAAAAAAAAAGCTATTGTGTCAGCCATTTGGCCTACAAAAATGCCACACCATGGGCAATCATACCCTATTGCACAGAAGTTTCTGCCTCTTTTCTCAAGCATATAAAACTAGTAGATGACAGTAGGGACACTAAATATTAGTTTCCAAATACTTTGCTTTTACAAGTATGATACGTTAAGGTATAGCATGGATGACTAAAAATGTAATGAAAAACTAAGCACCAAGCCTTCTGTGACAACGGCAGAGAAGGTACAGAAGTCCACATTACCTTAGTTTTTCAGCTCTCCCATGAGAGAACCCACCAGTTAAATTTGATTATGTGAGGATCTTCTTTGTAGTCCTAGTTGAACCAATACTTAGGGGGAAAAATGGCTTCCAGTGAGGAAATAGTTTATACCTTTGATTCTTATTAAAAATAGTGATACAACCTCATACCTATTACAGTGCTTTTTACTCACCCTACCACCAAAACCAAAGCAAGAGAGAGTATATATTAGCAAGGATGTGGAGAAGACAAAATTCTTGTGTTATTGTCAGTAAAAATGTATATTGGTACAACCACCATGGAAAATAGCATGGAGGCATCCCAAGAAATTTTTTAAAAATGGGACTGTACTATATGATCCGGCAGTTCCATTGGTTTTTCTCTTTTGCTTATTTGTTTTCTTTCTTTGTGCCAGCCCCAACAGTGTTCAGAGCTTACTCCTGGCTTTATGCTCAAGGATTACTTCTGGCAGGCTAGAGGGACAATGTGGGGTGCCAGGGACCAAATCTAGACTGTCCACATGTAAGTCAAGTGCCTTACTGCTATATTATCATTCTGGCCCCAGCGTTTCAAAGGAAATGATGCTCTTTCATTTACAACATCATGGATGAATCTTGAGACATTAAGTGGAAAACCTAGTCATACACAGGAAGACTAAGTTTTCACTTATCTGTGGAACCTGAAAACAGAAATCAGACTCATGGAAACAACAGATTGTGATTGCCAGCTCAAGGAAATGGGGACATAGGGAAACATTAGTCCAAAGTGACTTCCAGTTAGAAAATTAGTAAATTCCAGGAATCTAATGTTGAATGTTGTGTCTGTGATTAAGAATACTGTATCACAGGGTCCGGGGATTGCTCAGTGGCAAAAGTGTCTGCCTTGCAAGTGTGAAGGCTCAAGCTTGATCCCTGGTGCAACCCACACATGCTTACAGGGTCCTAGAATCCCTGTTTGAGACCGTGCAGAACATGTAGATGGGAGAGTACTCTGGCCAAGCATATGTGTGGCCCTTCGTCACTGCAGTAACAAAGACAAAAGCTGGGCAGAAGGGGAAGAGAAGAATATATACTGGAAGTCTCTGAGAGAGACTAGTTTTAAATGTTTTCGCTCAAAAATAGGTAATTCTATGAGGTGATGAACCCTCTTCTAGTGATCATTTTGCAGTAAGAGCATAGATCATTGCATTGGACAATATTATGTGTCAGTTTTCTCTCAAAAAGGGGGGAGATTAGATATCATTATTATTATTATTATTATTGCTTTTTGGGTCACACCCGACAATGCACAGGGGTTACCTCCTGGATTTGCACTCAGGAATTACTCCTAGCGGTGCTCAGGGGACCATATGGGATGCTGGGAATCGAACTTGGGTTGGCCACATGCAAGACAAATACCCTACCCGCTGTGCTATTGCTCCAGCCCCCAGATTAGATATTAAAGGATAAAATGCAACACAGAAGTGTTGCCTTACAGTTAAGGAATGAGTGCCTCTGTGGGAAGAGCTAGTACATACTGTTCTCAGTGCTGTTTCAGACTCATGAAAAACACCCAGATGTTAAAAGCGGTTCCTATAAAGAAGTAGAAAATTGGCAGTAAAGGAATTTATTCCTTTAGCTACATTAGTACTGTTTAATGTTGTTTTTTTTTTCCCCCACAGATTATGTTCTGTTAATATTTAGAACTTGAAACATTTTGAAAAGTTTGAAGTTGGGTTTGCAACTAGATTCTAATGGGAGTGTGGGCAGGATGGTTCACCAAAGAGAAGCAGAGGGTGTGTGTGTGGGGAGTGTGCATGTGTGTGTTTGTGTGTGTGTGTGTATGTGTGTTGTGCCCGGGTTGCAGAGAGTCAGGGAGAAGACCGGCTCTCTACAGAATCTGTGTGGAGGTTGGGCGGGGAGTGCTGGGCAGGAAGGGGCCTTTGTGAGTCTTCACTCCTCCTGGCTCTGTGCTGTCTGCCCTCTGAGTTACTCCTGTGTGGCTCATGTCTAAGCCTGGCCGTCTCATTTCTCTGCAGAAGAGGTGTTGTAGATAATTCTTTAAGTTACATGACTTGGTTATTTGTGAATATAAGACCACTGTATAGTCTGGTCACTTATTTTTGCTGTTACCATACAATTTGTCTTTAGAAGTTGTTAATTGTTATGGATGCTCCGTTTAGCCTTATACCTGGCTTTAGCTATTAACTGGGGAGCCAGTTATTAGTCGAAGTTAGTTTTACCGTGTTTGAGTCTCTCTAATTTGTGCCAGTTTTGAAATCTGGATTTTTTTTTCCTTATGCCTTTGTGACTAAGAAAAATAGGGATTCTGGTTATAGATTACTTGTGTAAGACTTGAAACCTGACATTCTGGTGGATGTTAGGTTAACTTATTTTAAGAAAGAAATAGGAGTAAGATTTCGAGAGAAATGGCCCTTTTGGTCAGTAAAGTAAAAAGGCAATGTACTTGAAGATTTAATAGTGTGGTATGTTACAGATAGTTTCCCTCTGTTTTGTTGGGATTATTCTGGTGGGATGGTGGGGTTGGACCACAACCTGGTCATGCTTAGAAACTACTCCTGGCTCTGTGCTCAGGGGTCACTCCTGGTGTGCTTGGGAACATGTGCAATGTATGGGAGCAAATCAGCTAAGTGCCTTAAAATTAAGCCAGGTGTCTTAACCCCTGCACTATTTTTCTAGTCCCTATAGATATTTTTCTAAATAAAGAACAGCACTCAGTGCTTGACTTAATACATAAACTTCTTTGCTTTGGGGCCACTGTATGAGAGACTTCAGCCAGTGGGAGAAATAATTGGTTGTATAAGCACAGGAGATTTCACTTTTGGTCCCACTGAAAGAACTGCTACTGCAGAATAAGGGGTGTTGTGAGTCTGATGTCCCCACGGGCCCCGTTATGTGGTCCTTCTCATGGTATGCTGTCACAATACAGAATGGACTCTAGGGGTTAAAAAAATGTGTACTTCTTACCTAATATGACTCAGTGAAGCACATTAGTATCAAGTCTTTTTCACAGAGACTCAAGTACATATAGTTCTCATTGGGTAGTATTTATTTTATTTAATTTTGAGATTCTTTGGTTTACAATGCTATTAATGTTTTCTCATGCACATAAATCCAACACCACACCAATCATCTGTGTAACCACTCCCTCTCTCAAGGACCCTAGGACTCCTCCCTTTTTTTTTTAATTTATTTTTTATTAGTGAATCACCGTGGGGGTACAGTTACAGATTTATACATTTTTGTGCTCATGTTTCCCCCATACAAAGTTCGAGAACCCATCCCTTCACCAGTGCCCATTCTCCACCACCAGTAAACCCAGCATCCCTCCCACCCTCCCCAGTCCCATCTCCCCCCACCCCACACTGCCACTATGGCAGGGTATTCCCTTTTGTTCTCTCTCTCTGATTAGGTGTTGTGGTTTGCAATAAAGGTGTTGAGTCGCCATTGTGTTCAGTCTCTAGTCTACATTCGGCACACGTCACCCTTCCCCCGAATGACCTCCGACCACATTTTACTTCGTGTTCCCTTCTCTGAGTTGCCCAGAATGAGACCAGCCTCCAAGCCATGGAGACAGCCTCCTGGTACTTATTTCTACTATTCTTGGGTGTTAGACTCCTATTCTATTATTCTATATTCCACAGATGAGTGCAATCTTTCTATGTCTGTCTCTCTCTTTCTGACTCATTTCACTTAGCATGATACTTTCCATGCTGATCCACTTATATGCAAACTTCATGACCTCATTTTTTCTAACAGCTGCATAGTATTCCATTGTATAGAAGTACTAAAGTTTCTTCAGCCAGTCATCTGTTCTAGGGCACTCAGGTTTTTTCCAGATTCTGGCTATTGTAAACAGTGCTGCGATGAACATATAAGTGCAGATGTCATTTCGACTATACTTTTTTGCTTCTCTGAGATATATTCCCAGCAGTGGTATTGCTGGATCAAATGGAAGCTCAACCTCTAGTTTTTTGAGAATCAGGACTCCTCCCTTTTTGAGCCCCTCCCTGCCTCTGTTGTGTGGATCAGGTCTTCCATTGTGCCGCCTCTGGCCCTTTGTTGGTACTTTGGTGTGTATTGTTAAGTCCCACATAGAAGAGAGATCATCGTGTGTCTGTTCCTTTCCTTCTGACTGACTTCACTCAGCATGATCTCTAGCTCCATCCACATCATGGCAAATTGCATGATCTTGTTCTTTCTTAGAGCAGTATTTCATTGTGCACATAAAACACAACTCCTTGACCATTTGTCTGTAGTTAGGTGTTTGGGTTGTTTCCATATCTTGGCTGTTATAATAAGTTCAGCGGTAACCCTAGGTGTTTGTCTAAAGACATTTTTGCAGTGTCTTTAGAACCTAACCCCCACTCCTGCCCGTCTTTGTACTCTGCCCAGTGCCTGTGTGGGACCAACAGACCTTTTATTGGGCTGATTGTGAGGAACAGAAAACAGGTCCTTATTTCCAAAACTAACCCATTGCAATTATTTTGCACCACAGTAATTGTTCTGAGAAGTTTCTTAATAATGTGTTTCTTGTTATACTCTATGCTGATTTTATTACCTTTTTACTTTTTTAAAATTAACTTTAGCATTTTGTGCTTACATTTTACTTAGATTAATTTTACTATTTAGGACTCCAGCCCCTCTTTATATCTCTACGTAAAATTCTCGCTTAGTTTCCAGAGGTCTGTCCGTATAAAATGGTATACATTCTGATAATGCCAGATTAATCTGTGGGTAAATCTATGGGTAGGCTTCCCACATGCCTTGAGCAGAGGTAAGTGTATCATTTTATGAAGGAAATAAACCCGAGTCCATGCTGTCATATAATTTCTTCTGGAATAAATGGGCCAGATATCTAAGGAAGTGTGTCTTATGTTGTAGTTAACAAAAAGTGATGGTTATCTACCCTCTGAAGTCATTTTTATAAAATTCATGCTGCAAGTCATCCTTAAAGTGAAAATACTTGAGTAAATAGAACTTTGAACTCTTCAAACCCTCAAGTCCTGGAATCTCTGGGGCTTAGTGGTTTTCAAAGTGAATTTGATTTGTGTAAATCATTGGTTTTCATTAAAATAGTGTTTTTGTCTTGGCCTGTTAATATTTGTGGCTGCCTAGTTTTGGGGGGGAGCCACACTGGCAGTGTCAGGACTTACTCTGACTGTACTCAGAATCACTCCTGGTGGTGCTCAGGGTACTATATGGGATGCTGGGGGGTCAAATCCGGGTAGTCTACTTGCAAGGCAAACATCCTCCTCACTGTACCATCTCCAGCACCCAACATACTTATTTTTTAGGAGAGTTATCCCATGCCTTGTTGAGAACTGCCTAGCAATATCCATGACCTCTAATCATTAGATATCAACGGGGCTCCCCTTACCCCAAAGATGTCTAAAAACATTGCCAGATGTCCACTTGGGGCAAAATTGCCCCTGGTTGAAAATGACTGTATTGGATTAATCTTTGACAAAATACCAATTACGCGTGTGCTACTTAAATAATAGGTGGTTGCTGCCAGTTGTTAGATATTTGTGCAAGCAAAAACAATAGCAAAAAACCCACTCTTTATGTATAATATGACTCTTTAGATGTCATATTATAATCATTTCAAGGCTTTTAACACGTGCTTTCTCATTTGGAAGGGAAACAACCTGATATTGATATCAATTATCACATAGGAAATGAAGTGCGAGCACCTTGAAACTGAAAGATAAAGGTTTAAAGTAGGATGCCTAAAATAATCTCTCCTGAGAATGCAGAGTGTCCATGAAAAATAAATAAATATAAAATTTATTTTCCACTGCAACTTAAACTCTTCCACATCTCTGGAAGCTCCTTCATCCTGTCCCAAAAGATACCACTGGAAACACTAGTTGATCCTGTGACTTCTACAGCCCTATAGCCAGTGAGGCCTTTGCCTCTGAAGTGGGCAGGACTCAGGCCTCCCCGTTCTTTCCTGAAGATGCTGACCACACAGCCGCCCTCTCACCAGCTTTCTCTTTTAAATTGAGATCCTCTAGACCAAGACAAAAGCAGTGTGTTCTATTGTTCCTTCATATTTTTCACTTAGGTTGTTGCATTTGCCTTTATCCCTGACCACATTGAAGCTGAAGGCTCTGTGGTTATCTGACAACCAGTCGCAGCCTCTGCTTACGTTCCAGACGGACACAGACCAGGCCACAGGAGAGAAGATCCTAACCTGTGTCTTACTTCCTCAGCTGCCTTCTGAACCTACCTGCCAAGGTGAATTTTTAATTTTGGGAATTAGTAGGAGATAGTGTGTATCCATAAACTCACTCCCCGTGGCAGTTGCCATTTGTCTAATCCATATTGGGAACCCCCCCCCCACTCGGTGAGCTTGTTGTGGGTCTCCTCTGGGTAAGTGCCATCCACATCCATGGGTTGTGTTTGAAGTTTCTTCAGTAGACTTTTGGCTTGGGGTTATAGCTAAAGCTGAAAATATACATTGACTCCTTTGAGGATTCATGTGGGATACCACCAGCAAACTATTTTTAAGCCAGTGAGTTCTTGTGAATCATTGTACATTTTCTCATTATTGTGTATATTTAACACACACACAGGCTACAGAGTTAGTATAGTGAGCAGGGTACATGCTTTGAACTCGGCTCACCCATGTTTGATCCCCAGCACTCCACATGACCCCCCCCCCCCAGCCTCTATAGTAGTAAGCCCTGAGCACTGAGCCAGGAAAATGCCCTGAGCACCGCTGGGTATGGCCTAAAAGTAAAAATCTGTCATTGACACTGTCACTGTCATCCCATTGCTCATCAGTTTGCTCGAGTGGGCACCAGTAATGTCTCTATTGTGAGACTTGTTACTGTTTTTGGCATATTGAATACGCCCCGGGTAGCTTGCCAGGCTCTGCTGTGTGGGCGAGTTACTCTCTCAGTAGCGCAGTGGGTAGGGCGTTTGTCTTGCACGCGGCCGACCCGAGTTCCGATTCCTCTGCCCCTCTCGAAAAAGTAAAAATAGTGATAATAATATAACATAAGACTGTTTTACCTTAAGTCATGTGCTGAGAGCAGGTTTTAATGAAAAAACTACAGGGGTATGGTGAGGCCACAGTTCCCTGCAAGCCTTAGCCATGAATATTTAAGACTCCAGAAAACAAAGTGGTCGAATTTGATCCTAAGAAGATTACCTGATTCAGCATGTGTACCCCGTGATGACCAGGAGTCATAGAGTAGGAAAAAATTTTCCAAGTGGCAGTGACATTATGCAATGAAATGTTGAACACATACATGTAACACATACTTCATATGATTTTCAAATGAAATTAGACTTTGTTGAAAACAAAGGGAAACCCAGGCCCTATGGTCTGTTTTGAGATTTTTTTTAGTTCAGGTTTTGGGCCATACCCAGAGATTCTCAGAGGTCACTCCTGGCGGTGCTTGGGGGACCATATGAGATGCTGGGGATCAAACCTGGGTCAGTCACATGCAAGGCAAGTGCCCTCCCTGCTGCACTATCATTTGGGCTCCCTGGAGTTTGTTTTTTTAAAGCCAAGAGTGAGCAGTTGAGCCTCTGCTTGTGGGATCACACCTGTGATTTGCCTCTGGAAATGCAGCAACTGTTCAGGTTGGCCGAGGCTCCTATTGACCCTGGTCTCCTCCCCACAGAGAACCTGCCCCGTTGTGGGGCACTGGAGAACCTGGTGAGTGACGTCTCCGACGAGGCCTGGAATGAGCGTGCTGTGCACAGGGTCAGCGCCATCCGGTTCTTGGAAGATGAGAAGGAGGAAGAGGACAATGAAACGGTAGTGGAGGAGGCTCTTGGCCTTCATGTAAATTCAAAACTAAAATCAATTTTGACTAAAAATAGGCATCATGTATAGATGCCTTTGATGTTCTATTTCATGTTTGCCTTCTACTTTCAGTTTTCAAAAAAACTTCTATGATTCATTTAAAAAACTCTTTTGTTTGTTGTATATGTGTGATAGGTCCACCTCCACTGTTTGCTATTTTTATTTCTCCCCTTTCACCAGGGGACTCCTGAGTGTGAAGCTGACAGGCTCACCACACATCCACTCAGTTCTTTTTATTTTTACCTCCAAAACAGTGCTCAGAAGCTCAAGGGTCATGCAGCAGTACTTGGCCAGACTGAGTCTGCCTGATGGAAGGCCCATGGCCTCCAAGAACCCCACTGGGGGGCCTCCTCCCCCACCACTGTTTTCTTAATAGTAGCTGAGAGACTTGTGGGGTTTTTGTACATTTTGCTGTTCATCATGAATTTTCTCCTTTGCCACCACCACCCTCATACTGCTATACGAGGTTGTTACCTTAGGCAATCCCTCATGGATTTGCCTCCTGAATTCTTTCCTTCATAAAACTAGGACACCAACATCATCCCACTGTGGGCTTCGGTCTTTGGCAGGCCGCTTTCCAGGTTGTAATTCAGTAGTCAGGACTAGATGTGAGAAAACTGCCCCACCCCACATTCCCACCCATACTTGAAAGTGTCCCACAGCTATCAACCCCTCTAGGATTCAGAGGAAACTCTTCAAGTCCTCCCATAAGCTTATTTTGGCTTCTTCAAACTCCTTGACCTAGTCGGACGTGTCATAAACAGGATTTAGAGGGCGTCTTTGCAGTTCTCAGGCCACAGAGGTGGGTTTTAAAGTCTTGTCTGCAGTCATTGTTATTCCAGCTGTCACCATGCAGGAGATTATCTAACATGGTACATGTGCTTTTACATAGTGGAGTGAAATGGGAGTCAGGCATGACCAAGTGACTTGAATATCAATAACTCTTACTGCTGACCTCCTGACTTGCTGGGTGGGATTTTATCACCGGTCACTTATTGCCTCTTGAGTTGCTCTCACAGTGTTTTGTTAACCTGCTTTAGCTTCTTGTGAAATTCTTAGACTTGCAATTTAGAAGATGTCAGTGTTATTTCATGGTAGATAAACATGTAACATGTTCGATAACATGTAATTGCCATGGCCAGGGATGTGAATCACTAGTAGAGCACATGCTTTACACGTGTGAGGTCCTGGGTTTTATCCCTAGCACCACCCCCGAAATAATAATTGACCATATCCAGTTACTTCCAGCACTGTGGTCTTTATTAGGAGAATGTGAACTGTCTTTATGGAACCATAAGTAGCACAGACAGCAGCCAAATAAGAAAATCATTCTGACTTCCTCTTCTCTTATCTCCCAGTGCCTCAGAGTTGAAAGAAGTCAAAACCACTTGGGGTAATAGTAGAACATCACAATGATTTTAATTGAGGGTTTTTTTTTTTTTTTTGCCCCGTTATCTTTTTCTTCCTCCACATCCCATATCTTAGAAAGGTTTTTGTGGGTTTTTGTCCCTGCTGTTCAAGTAACAGAACTTTATTTTTATCTTCCACTCATCTCAAACACTTTAAAATGTTCCAAAAGTAGCCCTACTACCCCCACCAGATCACTTCTAGGCAATACTTCCATCCTCCGTAAGCTACCGGCCAGCATGTGGGGTCCCAGGGCAGCTTTCTCCCCAGCTCTTTATCTGGAGTAAGGGGAGATTTACAGGGTAAGGCCCTGGCCTTCGGCTGTGGCTACTTGTGTGAAAGAGGGAGGAAGCTAACCCTGTTTGTTTTTTCAGAGGACACTTCTAAGGCGAGCCACACCACACCCGGGGGAGTTAAAGAACATGAAAAAGACAGTGGAGAATTTGCGGAATGACATGAATGCTGCTAAAGGACTGGATTCCAACAAAAACGAGGTCAATCACGCCATTGACCGAGTGACCACATCTGTGTAGCGTTTCACCGTTCAAGTCTTACCTCCCGTGTCTTCCCTGCTGTGGAGGAGCCTCAGGCGGGCAGAGCCTGGGCAGCCTGGCCTGGTGCCACGGGGGTGCGGCCCACGCCCTCTGTGGAAGTGCCTTCCTCTTGGGGCCCCACTGGCAGCACACCAGGGCTCACCAGGTGCCCTGGGCACCTTCTTAATGGCAGCTGGTGGTGAGAAGTAGCGTACACTACTGTAAGCATCAGACCTTCATTTTGTCTTATGTTGGGTAAGGGAGAGACTCGAAAGGCAATGTTGGTTCTCCTCCCGCCCCGCTCCAGTGCTGGGACATTCTGAACCAATAGGACATCTCTTGGACCTATTGATGAAAGTTTTATGTCTGGGGAAAAGTCAATACTTTTTAAAACCCTTTTTTGGCAGCTCAGATGGTATAAATTTAAAATTTTTGTATAGATAGTTTCATAACCCCCTCAAAAAAGGTTTTTTTGTTGTTATTTTATCTTGAAAACGGTACATATTTTAGCATTTGTGCAGAAAAGGAACGTACCAGTCCTAAAGTATTTGTTTTTATTTGTACCATCCGCTTGTGCCTTACTGTATCCTGTAGTCATGTCAATACAGTTGTACATGGTTGAGTCCTTAAGCAGTGATATAAGTTGAGGAATGTGGTACTTTTTAAGCAGTGTTGAATTTTACTCAGCAATGTACTTGTCAGTTTTGTTTTTAACCCGAAAGAAAAGTTAACCTCTGGTTTGTGAATTTCATCAATTCATTTTTTAAAAAAAGATGAACCAAAGGATTGGACTGATAATGTTTTTTTCCTGTTTTTTTTTTCTTATCCATTAACTCTTTAAGAATGAATCTCTTACATTGAGTGCGATGTTGATTGTATCTTCTTGGAGAGGTATGTGCCATTTGTAACATGTAATAAAGCAGAAAAGCACAAGAGATAAATGGTTCTGGAAATTCAGGTGATAAATTATGTACTGCAAAAAGAAAGTGTGATTTGTATTGAAGAAAACATTTTGAATTTTATATCAAGATATGAAAAAAACCATAATAAATCAAAGCAACCTATTAGAAATGTTGCTATCTTCATAAGTGCAATTTAATTTGTAAATAGAGTTTCAATCAAAGTGTACAAAATATTGCTTCAAGTTTTAATTTTAAATCCACTAATTTAAGGGGCCACAAGGTATGTTTTAGTGTGTGTCTGTTGATTTTTTCTTTTCGTATAAAGTGATAAGATAGAAATGAAATAAGCCAGTCACTGTGGTGTCTAGGAAAATCATCTTATTATATGTGTGTTATTTTTTGTTGTTGTTCCCGGAAATAAAGTCACCCTGGTCATTAGCCATACAGCTGTCTAAATTAATTATCACCTTTTATGTTTCAATGAAAGCAGTAGCTGAGTTCTTTGACAACTTCTTTCTCTTCCACATCTGAAGTAGCGGTTGGAGCGAAGTCAAATTCTTCTCCCTCTCCTATACATCACAGAACTTAGGCTCTGGCTTATAACTTTATTTGGGGCTCAATTGGACTTCTCAGAACCTTCTTCCAATCAACCAATCAAATTCCCTTTTTTGCTGTTCTGCAGTTACTGAATTCACTCTACCTTCAGGTTGTTTGGAGATATGTGTATATTTTTAGATGTTTATTAACTGTAATACATAAGACAGGTTTTGGTTCCTCGGAGGTTTGGGGATTTTGCACCCCTGGCAGTGTTTAGGGGTTACTCTGCTCTATGTAAGGGTCATCACAGTGTCTGGCTGGCCACTCAGTGCCAGATCTAACCCAGTCCTCTCTCACTGAAGCGTACATTCAGCCCTTGGAGCCACCTCTCCTCTGGTTAGTCAGCTTTAAGCTCTGTTCCCTAACCTGTGGATATCCCTTTCCACCCCCACCCCCCACCTTCACGGTAAGAATTTTGGCATTTTCTTTTTAAGACTGAAAATTATGCCATTAATACATAAGCTGGTAAGCACATTGTTTTTCTTTTTTTGTTTTTATTTTATTTTATTAAAGCATCATGATCTACAAGGTTATTCATGTTGAGTTTTAGACATTCGATGTTCCAGCACCAGTCTCCCTCCACCAGTGTCCCAAGTTCCTCCCATCCTCCTCCCCACCCCACTGCCAGCCACCTTGACAAGCATAGTTCTTAAAAGGAGCATTAATTTAATGGTGAAAAAAGAAATAGAACTTGCATAGGGATTTATGTTTGTTTTCATGGGAACCTACCCTTAACTACTCAGGTGTCAAACTTTTAGTATAACAGTGAACACCCTATGTGGAGGGAGGGTCGAGGGAGAGATTTTATGAGTCCGTGCACCTTTATGTTTAATTATTTTTTGTTGCTTCCGGCTTTCTTTACTTCACATTCTCCTGGATCCGTTGGGGCCTTTTGTTTGTGGGAGGGGGGGTGGGTTTTTTAAAAATTATTTTATTGAATATTCGTGAGATAGAATATTGCAAAGCTGCTTATGATTGGGTTTCAGTCATAAAATGATCCAGCACCCATCCCTCCACCAGTGTACATTTCCCACTGCCACTGGCTCCCGTTTCCCTCCCACCATCCCCACCATCCCCTCCCCGCCGCTACAACCCATCCTGTCTCTTGGCAGGCACATTTCTTTGTTCTCTCCTTTTGTGCATTATAGTTTGCAGTACTAAGAGGTCATCGTGTTTTTTCAGGGCATTCAGTATTTTTATTGGGACAGTAAGACTGGAGTAGTTTTTTAACAGAGTGGTAGCTTTGGGGTGTGGACAGGACTACTGAGGCTTCTGGAAGTACAGGGAGGTTGGGGGGGAAGAGTAGCCCATTCCAACTCCAAGAAAGCCTGGAATTTCAGCCACAAAACCCACATACCCGAATTTTCAGCAGATTATATTTTGGTGAAGTCCATCCTGAGACAGTGCAGTCGGGCCAGGGGTATGGTGGCAATTTTGGATTGTGAAAGCAAGTGACTGCTAAGGCTCTGCTTGGGTGGGCACCAGGCCAACCTTCCCCACTCCGATTTACCCACGTTTACTCGGTCATGCACATAACTGAGATTAACTGACTTTTGGTCTCTTTCAAGATTTGTTTGTGGGTCTCTGCGGCAAGGCCAGTAGTAGAGCTTACATGGTGGAGCTGGAGTTGGTTCATGGGGATGACTGCCAGTGCTTCTAGGAGTATAGGGAAGTGGGGGAAGGTAGCCTACCCCAACTCAGAAAGCCTGGAGATTTTAGTCATAAAATCCACTATTTGAATTTTCATCAGGTTAATATCTAGGTGGGGTCTGTCCTGAGACAGAGGCATGGTGGCAATTTTGGATTGTGGGAGCAAGCAACTTGGGGGGGGGGTTGCTTGGGCAGGAACCAGGCTGAACAGCCCCACTTCAGTTTACCCTGGTCTGTTCAGCCTTGCACAGATCCAAGATTAACTGCAGCTTTTGATCTCTTTCGAGATTGATTTATGAGTCTCTGAAAAAAGGCCAATAAACGAGTATGTATAACTGAGCCGGAAGTGGTTGGTGGGTGTGGCTCCCACATACCTAACTTTTGGCCATTTAATTTCTCAGAAAACTTGGTCCTGAGTTGTTTGAGTCTGACAGAGACACAGCAGCATTTGGGGTATCAGGGAGCCTGCAGGCACTATCAGGCTGCTGATGCACTCACCTCTCACCTCCTAGGTTCAGTTTGACCTGCTGGCGGCATCGCCCCCACTCCCCACCCCTCCCACCCCCGTGTGTTTGTCTTCAGTTGGGGTGTGGCAGTTGTCTCTCCCTCTTCCCCTGCCCACTTTGCCGCAGGATCCCCCAAGGGTTTTGGAAACACCAATGAAACAGACCCTGGCAACCATCAGCCATTCCAGGCTCCCTCCTCGTCAGGTGCCTCCCATTCAGGATCTCTTAACTCTGGAGGCTGGTGCTCACAGTCCGCGACCTTTGCTATGGGAACAGGTGAATGTTCATGGCATGTTCACCTCCTATCTCATCACCCTCCCAGCCCACCTGGGCTCTGGCTGTTTCTTTGGGAGGGAGGTGAGGGAGGTGTGGCCCCAAGTTTGTCTTGTGGGAGTGATAGGTAACAGCAGGAAATCTTTGTGTGTCCTGGTTGCCTGCTTTTTAGTACAGCCCCTTTCCCCTTTTTAGCAAGGAAATTATGCCTAAGCACTGTCAAATCATTACCCCAAGTATGTCATTGGCGATGGTAGAAGATGAACAATGTGCCTGCCTGTCCTTTTGCTCTTCTCTGGAAAGTCTGGGAGCCGGTCCTATGCCAGCCAGCCTTTCTCTCTGACCTCGACCTTGTCAGCTGTTGGGGTGAGGAGATACAGATGGTGGCACCCACCTTTCCAGGCAGCCCCCACATCCTGGGTGTGTGAAATCCCCCCCTCCCAGGAGACTCACTCTGGGATGAGCAGAGGCTAGAAAAAGTCCTTTCTTTGCTGGAAGTTGACAGAACAGCTCACTGTGACCCACGGTCTCGTGAGGGACTGCCTGGAGCTGCTTGTAAAGGGAGGCCATGGGGGATCCCACAGTTCAGGGACAGCTGTGCAGAGCTGAAATCTCACTTCAGCAATTGGTGTTGACTTACCCCGACACAACTTTCCAAAGAGCCACTTAAAAAAACAACAAAAGAAAACGGGCTGGTGCGATAGCACAGCCGGTAGGGAATTTGCCTTGCACAAGGCCGACCCTAGTTCAATTCCCGGCATCCTATATGGTCCCCTGAGCACCGCCAGGAGTAATTCCTGAGTGCAGAGCCAGGAGTAACCCCTGTGCATTGCTGGCTGTGACCCAAAAAGAAAAAACAACAACAACAACAACAAACAGTCAAAACTTACAGGAAATTCAAAAGATCAAAACGTAAGAATTTTGGTGTGGTCCCTAGGTGCCTGTCACCCAGTTCAACCATGACCAACACCACCAGTGTAGAGTCATTGTAAATGGCTCCATTTCTATTTTACTATAGAGTATGTGGTAGGGACTGGAATGAGTCCAGAATGCCTAAGGGGAGCCCCGGGTGCCCTGAGCACCCCAGGGTCGACACCTATAAAGCACTAAAATAGGCAGAGAGCAAATACCCCTTAATGTAAGAAAGTGAAAGGCTGGGGGGGGATGGGACAGCCTGGCCATTACTCTGCAGACATGTCCCTTTGAGTCCCAGCCTTGCCAATGACTGAGTTAGGTACTTCACCTCGCTGGGTGTCTGGTGCTTCCTCACTAAAATGGTGGTGAGCAAAAAACATTTACCATAATTAAGTATAAATTTTCATCTATAAAATGGCTGGAGCTGGGATGTGACTCAGCAATAAAGTGTATGCTGATAACCTAGTTAAAATCTTATAAAGGCGAATCAGAATGATATAATTTAAACTACTCTGTGGGCCACAAAAAAACAACAACAACCATTTAATCGCAATTTCTCAGTCTCTGCACTGTTGACATTGGGGCTGATAGTTGTCGTGGGACGCAGTATGCATATTGTGGCAAGTCTGGCAGCACCCCTGACTGAAGCCACTGCAAGCTAGTGGCAGCTAGGGGTAGTGACAACCAAAAGGGATTCCAGATGTTTGCCAGTGGGCCACAAAGTCATGCTGTTGAGGACAAGCTATCCTTTCTCCCTCTTCTCTCTCCCTCATTCTTCAGCAGTATTGATTTTTCACAGTACTATCTCTTAGAGGTTTAGTGTGAGGATGAAATGGGAAGCATTAAACTCAGGGCCTTGGAGAGTAGTGAGTGGTCAGTGCTATTATCCCAGCCGAGTTATTAGTCACTGTGCAACTCCTGTCACCAAGTCAGCAAGTCCCATCAGGAGGATGGGACTCTGTGTTCTCTCACAGAGTTGATATAGTCGCTTCTGGTGCCCCCCCTCCACACACACACACATGCTTGGGTTAAATAAATGGACAAAGGAAATTAATTGTCTGGTCCACTTATGCTAAGGCTGCAAGGCCTCCCAAGTAACACCCACATTGTAATTCACCTTCCTACATTGGTATCCCTAAGATAAGCTTTTTCTACCAAGATACCTTGAAACCATTGAGTAAAGCATCTGTTTCTACATACTGATCCACACATGTGCAAGCATGCACACACACACACACACACACACACACACACATACACACGCACACCTTGCCCCGTGTTCTGTTTTCTAGGTCTGGGCCTATTGTGCTGCATTCACTGTTAGTTTTTTTATGATCCATCTTCATGTTACAGAACTTCCTCATTTTCCAACTCTTCTCTATCTCCTTTCTCTTGAAGGAAAATGAGGCTTTTATATGTCGGGAGAGGAGAGGAGATCTAAGAAATGGGTCCTTCATGGAGAAAAACACCTCCAGGCTGGCCTACACAAATGCAGTCTGGCTTAGGGAGTGTGGAGAAGACGCCCTTGGTCTGATGCTCTCTCTCTCTCTCTCTCTCTCTCTCTCTCTCTCTCTCTCTCTCTCTCTCTCCTTAGCCCCCCCACCCCTTAAATAAAAGCTGACAGCTGGTGAGAAAGAGAAACCAACCAGAAGAACCTGATCTGGTTACTTTTGTGGAGCGGGCTGTGGAAGGTTGGAGCCGGGTGTTGGTGTCTGCCAGTTGGCCAGAGGACTGTAATTTTACACGGTGAGGGTGTGTAGTGCCTGACATGGGCCAGGTGCTTGAGTTTTAGCCCAGAGCTCTTAGCTCTTACTGGGCAAGAATCTGTTGGGGCTGGTCCTCCATGTCAGCACTAGTGTCTAAACTGATAGAGAGCTGTCCCGTGCCATGGTCATTCCAATGGCTGCTGTGTGTGACTAAATAACACCCATAGTTAAATGAACACAGGCTCACCTTTCCAGAGCTGCGCCAGTAGGTACAAGGTAGCATTTCCATTTTGCAAAAGATTCAAGTTGTTAAGTAACTTTAGTGAGACGAAGCAGTAAATAACGAAGTAAGGATTCACTGTCCCATCTCCATTGGCTAGAGTCTGTCATTTCAATTCCTCCTTTATTTTTATTTTGTTCCCCTCCTTTGAACGCTTAATTACCTTTAGAGTTGTATTGATCTGGTGATGGGACTGTTTATATTTACTGAAACTGCTTAGGTCTAGGTTATGTATGGACCAGGATTGACCTGCAACTAAATGAAATTATCTGTATGTGCAGACTCAAACTCTCCTTTGCTTCTAGTTCTGCAACAAAGTCTGTGCCCGTCCACCTCCTAGCCTCCCACCAAGCCCCTGATGTCATGTTGTCCTGTGGCCAGGGCCATGGAACATTCTCAAATTCTTTATTCTAATCTACATGCAGATCCCGAGAAACAGAGAATACATGATTTGATTAGTGGGCAACCAGTATGTTTTTCCATCTGAACTACAGCGACAGTTCTGTCGCCAGCCATGTGGGAGAGCTCCTGCCTGTCCCCAGCACTGGCAGGCTACTCTGCAGTGAGCTAATTAGCGAGGTATGATCTTTACCCTCACTGCCTTGAATAGCTTACCCCTTCAGAAAAGACAGATAATGAGCACTTGGAAAATCAGTAGTGCTGCAACTTGACCTTACTGCCATCTGGGGGAGCTAAGGGAGG
Organism: Sorex araneus; assembly: GCF_027595985.1. Taxonomy (NCBI): domain Eukaryota; kingdom Metazoa; phylum Chordata; class Mammalia; order Eulipotyphla; family Soricidae; genus Sorex; species Sorex araneus. Next base: position 290,827,352 of record NC_073313.1, on the reverse strand, counting down.
TGAGTCATGATTTATTACTTCAGATCCTCCTTTTCGAAATTCTTGATATGAAGTATTTGACAAATGAAGATAAGGCTGTACTTTTCAATCAAAACAGCAGCAGAAAACAGAAGAATGAAGGACTTGTTTGACTTAATAGTGTTTAATTTTAATCAAAATTGGCTCCACAAGCAAGGAAAGCCTCTTTAACAAATGGTGCTGGCAAAACTGGACAGCTACATGCAAAAAAAAAAAAAAAAAAGGGCTTAGATCTCTACCTAACACCATGCACAAAGCTCAGATCAAAATGGATTAAAGACCTCAACATCAGACCAGAGTCCATCAAGTACATTGAAAACATGGTCGGCAAAACCCTCTACGACATCGAGGCTAAAGGTATCTTTAAAGAGGACACTTCACTGGCCAATCAAGTGGAAGCAGAGAAAAACAGATGAGAGTAACTCAAACTGAGAAGTTTCTGCACTGCAAAAGACACAGCAAACAGAATTCAAAGACAATCAACATAATGGGGAAGGATATTCACCCAATACCCATCCAATAAGGGGTTGATATCAAGGATTTATAAGGCACTGGTTGGACTCTACAAAAAGAAAACATCGAACCCCATCAGAAAATGGGGCAATGAAATGAACAGAAACTTTCTCAAAGAAGAAATCTTAATGGCCAAAAAGCACATGAAAAAATGCTCTTCATTTCTAATCACCAGGAAGATGCATATCAAAACAACAATGAGATATCATCTCATACCACAGAGACTGACCCACATCGAAAAGAACAAAAGCAACTGATGTTGGCATGGATGTGGGAGAAAGGGACTCTCCTTCACTGCTGATGGGAATGCCGACTGATTCAGCCCTTTTGGAAAACAGTATGGACGATTCTCAAAAGATTAGAAATTGAGCTCCCATTTGACCCAGCAATACCACTCCTGGGAATATATCCCATAGATGCAAAAAAAGTATGGTAGAAATGACATCTGCACTTGTATGTTCATTGCAGCACTGTTTACAATACCCAGAATCTGGAAAAAACCTGAGTGCCCGAGAACAGATGACTGGCTAAAGAAACTCTCGTGCATCTACACAATGGAATACTATGAAGCTGTTAGTAAAGATGAAGTCATGAAATTTGCATATAGATGGATCAACATGGAAAGTATGTTAAGCGAAATGAGTCAGAAAGAGAGGGACCAACATAGAAAAATTGCACTCATTTGTGGAATATAAAGTAACAGAAGGGAGACTAACACCCAAGATTATTAAAGATAAGTATTGGGAGAATTACTCCACATCCTAGAAGCTGGCCTCACATACTAAGGGAAAGGGCAGTTCAAATAGAGAAGGGGTCACCAAGTAAATGGTGCTAGGAGATCCGCTTGGGATGGGAGATGCACCCTGAATGCAAACTATAGATTGAACATGATGGCCACTCAGTACCTTTGTTGCAAACCACAACACCCAAAAGGAGAGAGAGAGAGAGAGAGAGAGAGAGAGAGAGAGAGAGAGAGCAAAAGGGAATGCCCTGCCACAGAGGCAGGGTGGGGGGAGGGGGACCGGGGAGGGGATGGTGGGAGGGATGCTGGGACCATTGGTGGTGGAAAATGGAGGGAGGGATACTTGACCATTGTATGACTGAAATGTAAGCATGGAAGTTTGTAAGTTTGTAACTATACCTCACGGTGGTTCACTAATAAAACAAAATGGCTCCACAACTGCCTTAGTTGCAGAAAATGAAGAGTCTAAACAGTATCCCACATCAAGAAACCCAGCTTATGGGCTGAAGCTATAGTATAGCAGGTAGGGCAATTGCCTTGCATGTGACCAACCCGGGTTCAATCCCCAGTAACTCATACATACAGTCCACTAGTACTGGCAGGTGTGGTCCTCAAAATAAAAAATGAAAGAAACCCACCTTGAGCCAGGCCATAATAGCACCCCCCTGACTCAGATCCCGTGTAAGTGAGGATCTATAGCTGCTTCTCCGGGGGCTTTCACACGACCTGCTCCCAGGGCATTGGGCAAGAAGGCTCCAAGCCAGAGTGTGCTCTGAGTACCTGAAGAGCATGGGCTGTCCGGGAGGCCCGGGGTGCTCACTCATGTGGATTCCCAGTGTCCTGAGCACACAGTCTCACACCTGGAGGCTGCTTCCTGCCCTTCCCTGGCTGTAGGTGTGAGTGCCTGTTTGTTTAAGCCTGGATCAGCACAGCTTAGTAAAACACAGCAGCACACCTACTTGTCTGGGCCTTGACTGTTCCCCCTGCATTTTTGTCCTGTTTCTTGGCCCAGAGGCAGCCTGGGTGGGGCAAGTTTCGGCGTTGGTTTGGGAAGTTTCGAGAGCAGACTGTGGGCTGGGTTTGCTGGGTCGGGGCTGCTGTTGGTTTGAATCATTTGGCAGTGGGGCAGGCTTGGGGAGCGCTGCCATCCAAGAACAGGGTGAGTCCTCCTGTCCTGCCTTTGTCCTAGAGGCAGCTGGGCAGGGGGTGTGTAGGGTCCACCCAGGCGCCTGTTCCCACCCTTCACCTGGGAGAGGTAGAGAATGAAAGAAAACCACCAGTTAGAGGGGGTATATGCTTAATGTTCATCCCCACCCTCCCAGAGGCTGCCGGTTGGCAACTCCCCTGTCTCTGCAACCCGAAACCCCCCTGCAGGGCACCACACACGTGCACACGCACGCACACACACAGAGTGGTTGTCCACCAAAAGTAGGTGTGACAGGGGATGGCAGCTCTTTAAAAATCCAGGCTTTGTCCCTGGGGGACAAGCTTTCTATTCCCAGCTCCTGGCTAGCAATTCCGCATGACCCACAGGTCTAGAGAAGAAGAGATGCAATGGCGTCTGGCAATGCATGATTCCTCTCTGTCACTCCTGCTGTTCTTTAAAGACCATCATTAGCAGTATTGTATATCAGAGTACCTCAATCAATACCAAAAAATGTTTAAAAATAAAAATATTAAGACCTGGCTGTAGGGCTGCCTGAAAAAGTTAAAAAATAAAAACACTAAGACCTGGCTGCAGGGCTGCCTGAGGTGTCCTGGGTCCTGGCTGCCCTTCTTCCTCCAAGACTGCCCCAGGGGGTTCATGGAGGTTCCATGGCCCGGCCTTTCTCAGAGGGTGCACATGTCACTGCTTGATCATCGCAGATTCATTTGCATTTATTTCTACTGAATGCTGAGTGTCTCGGTCACCTGTTTTCAACAGTGTTAATGTTTGTGATCTTGATCTGTATACTCACTGTGTCTCACTGCCACCACCTGGCGCCCTTTGACCCTCCCCCAGTGTCCTTATGTCACCTCTAGCTCCTCCCCCCACCCCCATCGTTCCCCCACACAGTTGGTGATCTCAGCTCTGTCACCCAGGGGAAAGGCTTCTTATCATTTGATACTGTTTCTGTGTCCCTCTATAGTTGCAGAGGAGTGAGATCATCTGGTATTTGTCCGTCTCTAATTAAGTCACTTAACGTGATATCCTCCAGTTCTATCTACTTTGCAGCAAGCTTCATGATTTCATCTTTTCTTATAGCTGCATACTATTCCATTGTATTAATAGATCATAACCTTTTCTAGCCATCACCTGTCACTGGACACTTGGGTTCTTTCTATATCCTATTATCCTTGACACTACAATTAACATAGGTGTACACATAAGTTTTTTTCAATTTTGCAGAGAGAAGTCAATAAGTTGAATAATGGGCCATGTGAGAGCTCTATCCCTACTTTGCGAAATATCCATACTATTTTCTATAGAGTTTGAACCAGATGTTCCCACATCAGTTAATGAGGCTGCATTCTCACCATGTCCCTGCCAACACAGGTGGCTTCTAGTCTTTTCATCACATATTTTCATGTCAACTTTTTTTGGCAACACAGTGGGGTGCTACCATTATGTAAAATCTGTTTTTAAAAAATATCCTGGTATTACTGAAAAAAAAAACCCATGTGTGAGGATTATGTGGTGGTGATTAGGTTACAGATTTACATATTTCTGTGCTTGTGTTTCAGTCATACAATGCTCGAGAACATCTCTCCACCAGTGCCCATTCTTCACCACCGATGATCCCAGTATCCCTCCCACCCCCCAACGCAATCTCCCCCACCCCACCCTGCCTCTGTGGCAGGGCATTCCCTTTTGTTCTCTCTCTCCTTTGGGATGTTGTGGTTTGCAATAGAGGTACTGGGTGGCCATCGTGTTCAGTCTCTAGTCTACTTTCAGCAACACTTAAACTACCACCAGAGAGCAACACTTAAACTACCTCCTCCACAAGTGTCCCAAGGACCCTTCCTGCCTCCACCGCACCTATGTAAGCTCAGTTCTATAGAGAGAAAACTTCAGTTCTGATGAGTTTGACCTTTTGTTGTTCCCTTACTATTTCTAATTTATCTCATATTTGGGATAATCCCTTTTTTTCAATTGTGGAGGTGGGGGCACATACATATAGGTGAATAGAGCTAAACTGCACAAAACTGTAAATCAGTGATAAGTTGGTAAAGGAAAATTTTTTTCAAAAACTATACTTTTACAGGTATGTAAACTTAAAAAAATTGTATTATTTTTAGTCAGTGCTAATAAATTTTAAGATTTACAGGAAATAGATAAGTCCTACAAATGTAAAATTCAGTAAGAGTGAAATGTAAAATTCTGTAAGAGTTATGAAAGTGGAGAATCTGAATAGGTCTATAGAATTATAAAAGTCTATATAATTCTGTAGGTCTATAGAATTATAAAAGTGTGTTTTATCCTAAAAGGGGAATATTGGCTTTTTGTTAGAAAATATTATAGCTACTGTTTAATCAATAAAGAATTGTAATAAACATCTCTATGGATGTTTTAAAAAATACCTGGTCAGGTATATAGCTTTCCATATAAATGAAATGTTAATTTGTTATTACAAATGTGTAGAATAGCTTACCATGATGGGGTAAACATCTCTTTTTTTTATGTAGTAGAGGGCCACTCTAAGTATCATGAGTGGATGCCATACTCAATGCCAAGTGCTGAGGAGTTTGTCTTGTCTTTCAAAAAAAATGCTTATCGCAAGACTGGTTTCAAGGCTATGACTTCCCAGGCTCTTGCCTGTCCCTAAAGTTCTATGCTGTCCCTTCAAATCAGAAGGACAATCCAGCTGGAGAGAGATTCAGTAAACTTAACACATCCCACATTACCAGGGATGTGTTAAGTTTATTGAATATTTGTATTATATTCCTTCATTCTTTTCTATCTCATAGAGTTTCATTAAGTAGATCTTCTGTGAGTTTTACGGGTTTTCCTTCATATGTAAGTTCCTTTTATTGGTCATGCTGCTTCATCTTTGGAGTTTGTTGTCTTGAATACAACGTGTCCTGGAGTCTATGTTTGGCTGGGACCCTCTGGGACTCTTGATCTGGGAGCCTTTATTCCTCAACGTTGGGAAATTCTTTTCTGTGATTTCTTTAACTTTTGGATTTGCCTTTCTGTTCTTCAGGAATTCTGATGGCTCTTATTCGGTCCTCTTGAGCTGATCCCACTGTTCTCTGGTAGGAAAGAAATGAATATGTTTCTTTCCAGGCAATTTTCTACCTATTGTTGTTTTCTAACAGTTTCTTCCATATCATCTTGAAGCTTCTTGATTACTTTCTCAGTTGCTGTTCCTCTGACGCTCAGGCTCCTCTTGAATTTTTTTTTTTTGGTTTTTGGGTCACACCTGGCGATGCACAGGGGCCACTCCTGGCTCTGCACTCAGGAATTACTCCTGGCGGTGCTCAGGGGACCATATGGGACGCTGGGATTTGAACCCGGGTCGGCCACGTGAAAGGCAAATGCCCTACCCACTATGCTATCACTCCAGCCCCACCTCTTGAATTTTCATGTCACCTCTCAGGCTCTTCATTTCTACTTGAGCTTTCTCATTTCAGTACTCATACTTTCTTGTGATTTGCCAACTACTTGCGTCATTGTTTCTCTGAGCTCATTAAACATCTTCACAATGGTGTCACTGAAGTCATTTTCTGAGGATTTATTAACTGGTTGAGCTTTCTGTTACTGTTTTCACTCACTAAACTTGGTGGTTGTGTCACCGGGTTTGCTGTGCTACCACTATGCTGAGGTCCAGTCTTTGTGCTTAGCCCCCACCAGGACTCTCTGAGAAATTGGACTGAGAGTTACTCTTCACTTTCCCTGCCCTTCTTTACCCAGTGATAGAAGGTGTGCGCAGAGTGAAATTTGATGAGCTGTCACAGGGCAGTGCATGTTTCAGAAACTGAAATGGTTGGGCGTGGAGGCTGGAAACTAATCTCACTTGGTAGGGTGTGACGGCAAGCAGAGGTTCAGGAGCTGAGGGGATGGGCCTGTTGAGATGGAAGGTTGAGGTTCTTACCATCACCAACTCTCCGTCATCTCACCTCTAAAATGGTGATAGTATGTCAAGAGTGTCGGGTGGGTTTGATGGCATAGCTCACTGCTAGTATTCCAGAGGCCCCAGTTCTTTTCCTGCTGTCTGAAATGTGTGCAACCTGGAGGTAGAAAAGCCTTGTGGTGAGCTCTTGGGTCAGGTAGGCCCCGATTCATAACAAATGTGGCTCAGGGGAGGAGAGCCAGTGATGGAAAACAAAACAAACAGGCTGGGGCCAGAGCAATAGTACAGTGGTTAGGACGTTTGTGTTGCACACAGCTGGCCTGAGTTCAATCCCCAGCATCTCATATGGTTCCCTGAGCACCTCTAGGAGTAATTCCTGAGTACAGAGCCACAAGTAACCCCCAAGCATTGAGGGTGTGACCCCAAAAGCAAAGCAAAACAAAACAAAAAGGAGGCTGTTTCCCTGGAAAAGGGATGTCCAGGCAGGCTAAAAGGGAAAATGCTCCCCATTTTCCCAGGAGCAGAACCAGCTCATGTGTGGATCTGTGCATGACCCTCAGTTCCACAGCATGTCACTGCACCTGGACTGGAGGTGGGAAGCTCCCATCTTTCTTTCCCAGCATCTCAGCATCTCAGTCCTCACATGGGTTCCTCTGACAGCACTGCCATCATCTCTGTTCCCTGGGAGGCGGAAGCCAGGAAGCTTCATTCAGCTGCCTTGAGTTCGAATTACTTCCCCTCAGCCCAGGCTCCTCCCTGTATCATGAGGAGGATCTTCCTGCAGGACTTGGGAGAGAGGTCAAAGGGATAGAGCATGGGAGTTCTCCATACTGGTTCTGTTATCCATACTGCATGGTCCCTTGGCAATATTGATCAATACACCTGAGTATATACAGTTTATTTTATTACTTATTTTATAGCAACTACACTCAGCAAGCAGCAGTGTTAGTACACTGTGGTGAGAACTCTGGGCTGAGTGCTGGGGTGTGAGTGTGCAGGGCTGGGGACTGAACTTGGGGCCTTGCTCCTGTAAGACATGCTCCCACCCCTCTGAGCCATCTCCCCAGCAATAATAACTGAGTTTTTTTTAAAAAAAACTACTTTATTGTCTAGAGCAATCTTTCTATGTAATAAAACTACTTTCCTAGAGATTTAAAGAGAAATACTAATCTTTATCACATCATTTCCAAATATGCATACAGTGTTTATTTTGAACAGGGTTCAAATGCAGGGGCTGAGGCCTGAGGCTGTTGGGGTCCTGCAGCCTGAGATTCCTGGGCTGCCTCAGTGGTGTTGGGGACCTCCAGGTCATACTCTGTGGTGCTTGGGGCCTCCAGACTGCATCCTGTTATGCTTAGGGGGACCATGTGGTGCCAAGAATCCAACCCTGGTTGGGCGCATGCTTAGTGTGAGCCCTAAATGCTGCAGTGCCTCCTGGTCCCCACATTGGTGATTGCTGTTCTTAATGAAGCTCTTCTCTTAGCCGTAATTTGATTTCAGAATTATATCGATGTCTTTGGGTTCTACTCCCACTAGAATATTGCAGTACTGTAGTCCTAACACTATGGCTCTTTGCTATTATTATAAAATCAAATTTTGTTAGCACAGAGCTAAGATCACTTATATTTATGTACAGAGACTAACTGGCTCTCAAGATCTAAAATATGATTTGATATTTTACAGTTTACTGGAGTTTCTGTTAGTTTCTGTTTCAGTCCATTGATCCCAGCTAATATATTTTTTGGCCAGCAGAAAGTATACCATCTACTTATTGGGGTGGGGGCACAAAAGGTGGTGGTTAGGGAAAACCCAAGTGGGCTGTGCTGGTCTGCACTGGGACAGCTGCACTTCAATCCTGCCATCCACAGCTTTGTTTCCCCACTTTTGGCTCCTGTGGATCCTTCTCAAAGCCTTCAGGGAACAGGAGCTTGCCCTCAGATCCTTTCTTGGGCCCTATTTGTTTAAGTTCCATCCTAAATGGGCAATCAAACTTGATCTATTTTTTTCCTGGTAGATACCCTTCTCTCACTATTTTTCTTATATTTTCTTTTTTATTAAGACACTGTGATTTACAGAGTTGTTCATAATAGAGTTGTTTCAGGCATAAGATGTTCCAACATCAGTCTCCCCACCCATGTCCCTGTCCCATGGCAGGCATATAGAAATTATATTACATATTACTTGGTCTAATAAGCCTTAAAGGAATGACAAATAGAATGATAAGAAATTAAAATTATTAGAAAATATATCAATAAAAAGTTAATTGTGATGATTAATTACTATACTTTTTAACCTTTCTTAGTCTGGTAGATAACAACCATATGCACTATTAATGAGTGACATACTCAATGTCACATGACTCTATCTCTATTTTTCTTCTCTTCAAAGTTTTCTGAAAGGAAGAACTCTGTTCTGCCTCTCTTCCCTTCTGGATCCTCACATGCCTCTCTACCCAGCAGGCCCTTATTGCTTTATCCAATGGACATTTTATTCCAACATTATTGAGATATAATTGGCACACAGTATACACTGGGGCACACAATGTGCTCATTTGATATATTTATATATTGCAAAATAATTAACACCATCGGGCCAGTGATGTGGCTTATTGGTAGAACATTTTCCTTTCATGTGTGATATTCTGTATTTGATACCAGAAATAAAGAGTAAAAATAGATTATTTCTGAAATATTAGCAAAACCTGGTGGACATTTCAATTCAGTCCCTGCCTTTTAAGATAATCTGCTGCATCTGGCTCTGTGGTCAGCCAACTCCTTGTGGGAATGCTTATCCCAGTGCTCGCCCCACACTATTTACTAGAGCTGCAGAAGGAGCTTTGATGTAGGGAATAGCTCCATCTGAAATAGGCATTCCCAGCCACAGTACTTATCCTTCACTCTAGTCAATGAAGTCCAGTCTTTCCCATTTTTTTGGTCATAACCAAATGACTAATGAATCAGTGTCTCCAACTTGAATCCCAATGGCCTTTGCCTTCCTTGACCCCTGTGTTCTGCTTCTCCTTAAACTTTTTAAAAACTATTTTCATTGATTTTTGCCATTTTTATATCCCAAATATATCAGTTTTAGACTTTTGTTCCTCTTACATTTGTTTTCCTGAAGTGAACCCAACCACCTTCTTAATACTGCATCCTTCAAAAGCTGTCTCCATACCCGCGTCTGCTCAGAAACCTCCTGCAGAAAATGATGTTGGCCAGGTACAAGCACTGGATCAGCACTGAGAGAGACTATTTTTTGTGTTGAAATTCATGGGCCAGAGGTTAATCTAGAACAAAAGTAGGAGCAAAACTGAGATGCATTAAAGGCAACTAATTATTCAGTGAGGGTTTAATGAGAATGGTTTGGTCCATTGTAAAGGTCCAATGATTCTCTTGTTAGGAGTGTGTCGGTAAGCCCTGCCCTCACTCAGGGGAATCAACTGGATTCATCATAAATATGAGAAGAAGGGAGAGCTCTGTTTAACCTAGTGAGTTGTTGTGCAACAGGCATTTTCCAGGTTTAGTTCCTACATAGTGCATACATACACATACAGAGTTAAAATTCCATTTTAATTCTCAGAACTCTTTAATGCTCAGAACTCTCAGCACTTCCAAACAATGGAAAACAATATGGAGATTTATCAGGAAATAAGACTAGACCTCCCATCATTGTATCAATCTATCACTGTCATCCTGTTGTTCATCGATTTGCTCGAGCAGGCACCAGTAACATTTCCATTCATCCCTGTCGCGTTCAGGGTCACGGGAATAAGGGCCATTATTGTTACTGTTTTTGACATATCTAATACTCCACGGGTAGCGTGCCAGGCTCTGCCATGCGAGATTCTGCATCGCTCTCTCCCAAGAGCTTTGTTATATAGTCTGTGGATCTTGGCCATTGATGAGATTATATGGGTCTGGGGGGAAGTTTGTGGGTGTGACTGCCAAGCTACTGCAAAACTGGGACCTGGGTGGAGGAGGCCCAGTCCCGATCCTAGCAGGTTTAGAGTTCTCAGCCACAGGTCCTGCATACCTGGGTTCTCTGCCGGTTCCTTCACGGGTGAGGCTCATCCAAGCATGTGGAGAGTGGCCTTGAGCAAGGCTCTATCTGGGTTCTGGAGGTTTTCTGCCGGGGCTCTGCTTGGGGCAGGGACGGAGACTCAACCCGCTCCCCTCTGAGGGGGCTCTGGTGAAGACATCCTGGCATGTCTTCATCTTACAAAACTCAAACATATTCAAAAAGATGCATGTGCTCACCTATGTTCATCTATGCTTAGTGTAACAACTGGGATGTGGAAACAATTCAAATGTCCCATGACAGATGAATGCATAAATGTGATTATGTAAAATATGAAATCATGCACTTTACTGCAACATGTATGGAACTAGAGGGTATCATGTTAAGCAAAATAAGTCATAGGATTAAAACCAAAAACTGTATGATATCACTTATCTGTGGAATACAGAGATAGGAAATAAGAATAGACTAGATTGAATAATGTCAACTTTTGTGTCTTGGAATACAAAATTTATCAATGGAATCAATGAACAGTGGGAAGAAAGGTAGAGGGATATGAAGATCAGACTATAGGTGACGTAAGGACAGTGGTGGAGGGTCATGGGCACTTTGGTAGTGATGGAGTGTAATGACTATTAAAGCTTATGGCATCACTATCATAAGCTTTAACAGCATTGTAACCATATTACCTAAACTATAATTCTTTTTAAAACCTGAGGTTTCCATAGGATGATTAGAGTGCCAGTACCAGCTGTGTAGTACTTGCTTTTGAACTGGGCCTGTTTAACTTCCAGTGGCAACTAAGCCTGTGTTGGCAAAACTCTTCAGATCAAACATCAGATGGGGTGGAAATGATGCAAAGAGACACAGAAGCACGTTACTGCAGTACTATTTCCAGATTGGTTCCCCAGGTTAGATGTCCTCTGGCCCAGTGGCCTATAGCTGGGCCAGGAGGAGTCCTGCTGAATGAAAATGGCCAAGGAGGAATGAAGTCTCTGAGTGGGGTCTAACCAGGTGATTGACATCTCTAGGATGGTTCAACCTGTAAGAAGTTGTATTGGGGTGAGGGTGGGAAAGGAAGGAAACATGGGATGTAGAGGACAGTTGTGAACTCTGATGGCATGAGGGAGGGGAAGAAAACTGTTAATGAGGAAGAGGGAAGGAATTTGCTTATTGTCAAGCTGATGGTGGAAATTCATTTTTGCAGTAGAAAACAAAATTTAGGATTCTTATCACTATTGAGGAAAAGTGTTATGAAGTAAGAGTCACATGTAGAATTCCTCCACCCTATTAATGGCTCAGGGAATAGGCTCCCTGACAATGAAGCCTGTTTTGAGTGGGGGGTTCCTATTTTACTGCCACGGGACAATTTGTTGGACTCAGTTTCTTTATTACAGTGTTATGTCATACCCAGTGACTACCTAACATCTCTGCTTCTCAGCATTCCATATAGAACAGAGTCAGCCATAGGACCCGGGCATTTTCCAGAAGCACAGCTAAGACAAACATGTCTGAACTTTCTAGCTCCTTAGTTCAGGCCAACTGAAGAGGGTTGTATAACCCCACCGGTGGTTTCTGTTCTCCGGGTGCTTCATACTCTCACTTCTGCCTCCAGAAAGCTTTTCTTCACATTCTTTGCATGAGAGTGGAATCAGTGTTTTTCTGGTCACTCTATGAGGGCCTCTACTCACTCTTCTGATTTGGCTTGACTGTTACCAGGTTAGTGGCTGGGAAATTGAGCTGCAGATGGATTGACCTGCAGGGGGGCTGTCCTGGACTGGAGGAACCAAATGGCAGTTCAGTAGCAACACAAGCTTTAGCCTGTCCAGCTGGGAACTTGGGAACCCAGATGAGGCAAGGAGGGTCTCTTGATACCCATAGCCTGTAATTAGATGTAGCAACCCCAGGAAAAGAGCTTCATACTTGAGCTGCAAAGCTCCCCTCAGTGGAGGTCTGTTCCCAGGGAGACATTCAGCAATCAAAACCAGTCTATCGAGTAGGAGACTAACACCCAAGAATAGTAGAAATAAGTACCAGGAGGTTGATTCCATGGCTTGGAAGCTGGCCTCACATTCTGGGGAGAGGGCAACTCAGATAGAGAAGGGAGCACCAAGTAAAATGTGGTTGGAGGCCACGTGGGGGAAGAGTGATGCATGCTGAATGTAGATTAGAGACTGAACACAATGGCCACTCAACACCTTTATTGCAAACCACAACACCTAATTATAGAGAGAGAAAAAAAGGGAATACCCTGCCACAGTGGCAGGGTGATGGGATGGGGGCGTGGAGATGGGATGGGGGCGTGGGAGGGATGCTGGGTTTATGTGTGGTGGAGAATGGGCACTGGTGAAGGGATGGGTTCTCGAACTTTGTGTGAGGGAAACATGAGCACAAAAATGTATAAATCTGTAACTGTACCCTCACAGTGATTCACTAATTAAAAAATAAATTAATTTTAAAAAATTAATTAATTTTAAAAAACCAAAAAAATAGTCCATCAATGACTGGGCCGTGCTGTGTCTAGCTCTGAGTGAGACATATGATCTGGGTGCAACCACACACCCACAAATATGGAATTTGCTTCAATGAGCCTAAACACTCAGGGTATTTGGGGACTATCAATTTAATTTTATTTGATTCATCTTCTGGAATTCGGGCAATTTTTATCCAATTTTTATTTGTGTAACTCACAACCCAAAATTAGGAATCATTGATTTATTAATGAAACAGCTTACTGACTCCAAAGCCCTATATTACTTCGGAGTCTGGAGCATATCCTATATGTATTTTTTTTCAGTTCTGTAGTCTACTTTTTATTCCAATAGAGACCCCTATATTTTTCACCTCTTAAATCAGTACACAAATCAGTACACAGCAGAGAGTCTCTTGCCCGCATGCCTGGCTGTCTTCCCCGGGACCCCTTGGAGGGGATGGGCTCCAGCTTCCCTCCCTGCCCCAAGCAGAGCTCCAGGCAGCCAAAGACCACCAGAACCTAGCCACAGCCATGCTCAAGGCCCCTCTCCACACATCCAGACAGGCCTAATGCATGAAGGTACCGGCAGAGGAACCCCGGTGTGTGTAATCCCATCAATGGCCAACATCCAGAGACTTAAAAGCAAGCTCCCAGAAGCACACAGCCGGCCGCTTTGCGGCCACTCGATATCTATAACCTACTTTTCCCTCTGGGAGAAACTCGCAAGCTACTGAGAGCTTCCTGCCCACATGGGACAGCCTCGCAAGCTTCCCTTGGTGTATCTATATGCCAAAGCCAGTAACCAGCTGAATCTCATTCCCCTGACCCTGAAAAAGCCTCCAATGTGGCATCGTTGGGAAGGCTGAGAAGAGAGAGGCTTCTAAAATCTCAGGGATAGGAAGAATGTAGAGGTTACTGAGCCTGCTCAAGCCACTCGACGATCAACAGGATTTTGTGATTCGTGAAATCAGTACACAAACTACTGGTGATACAGTTACTAATAAACTCATAAGGATCTGGAAAAGAATGGATGATCTCACCTAATGAATATTTTATTTTATTTATATTTTTATTCCTGGGAGTCAAACCCAGAGCTATAGACATGTGAGTCTACCACTGAGCCACATCCCAACCATACTTTAGAAACATATTTGAAAGTAATTTTACTAAATCCCACAAATAGTTGCATGACCTCATTTTTTTATTTCCTGCAATTTCTGTCTCTTCATTCCTTAACTAAAAAAAAATGCAAGATTGATGCCTGCAATATGCTTTTTTCCAGAAATGGTCCAGAGAAATAAGGAATAGATACCATCTTGCTAAAATATTGCAAAAGGCAAAGGCCTCTATGATTATTATCAATATATGATTGCACTAGGGGGGTAATTTTGTGTGTGTGTTTTTTATTATTATTGAATCACCATGTGGAAAGTTACAAAGCTTTCAGGCTTAAGTTTCAGTTACATAATGCTCGAACATCCATCCCTTCACCAGTGCACATATTCCACCACCAAGAACCACAGTAAACCTCCCCCCACCCCCCACCCCACCTGTGTAGCTGATAAATTTCACTTTAATTTCTCTTTACTTTGATTACATTCAAACAAAAACTCACTATTATTGTTTGGAGTTTCCCTCCCCAGAGTCGGACCTGCTGGAAAGGGAGCATTTGATAATTTGTTTTCTATTGCTGAGAATGAAGAGATATGAGGTCGTGTGGCCATGTGCATTACAGACAAATGCTCTGTAGAGTTGTCTTGTTTTATGCATAAAAAAATTGAACCATTAAAATCTCCTTAAAATGTGTTTTAAGTTGCAGATTAGAATGTTTCTGCTATTTATATTTCAGAGAAAAAGTTATCTTGTGGTCAGAAAAAACTGCCTGCTACCCCAGTCATATGATCATACTGTTACTAATGTAATGAACGGCAGGAGTTTCCCTGACCAAAAAGTCAAAGATCATTTGCAAACATCTTATAGCCAAGAGATGTAACTTTTCCAGTTTGGAGTCTTGCTGGAAAACTTAAGCCTCCAAATCAAACAGACATAAGACATTCTAAGGAAGAACCAGAAACTTCCAGCAGAATGGAGAAAAACACTTTTCCTATAACTGAGTAAATCTTAAGTGTAGGTGCTTAGATCATATAAGTAGCTGATAAGCAGATGCACCATTAAGTTAGCTGAGCAAATTGTGTATAACCTGAGATAGATAAAGGAAAATTGTTGGTGACATGGTTGTAACCATCAGTACCATCCTAACAAGGTCCTGAGAGTAAGATGCTTGTATGTTTCAACTTTCTAGGGACACTTGTCCCCTAACAAATTTATTTGTACGGAAAAACAAAATCTGAATTATATGAATTTTGAGATACATAAATCTTTTGGATACTTCTCTCAGATAAAGCAGTAGTCTTAATTTTCAAGTCATTGTGACTCTTCTGGTATGGATTTATTTTTAGATTATTATTATTGGTTGGGAATTAAAAAAAAAACAACCAATTATAATAACCAATAATAACCAACAAACATCTTCCAGAAGGGCAATGGAGAAGGTTATCCACGACTTCAACTCGGATCTCTTCGATAGCCATGCCCACCTGCCCACATACCCAATTCCACAGGATGGATAGTTGTTCCCAGCGTTCTTCCTTCCAAATCCGACATGCCATTTTGTTGGTAAAGAAGCTTACAGCACCTGGTCCAGACAAGGTCAGACCCGAACATCTGAAGAATCTGCCGACAGTACTCATCAATACACTGGCTCATCTCTTCACACGCTACGTGTCTGAATGCAAGTTTTTGTCCCAAGGGAAAGTCAGCAGAACCATCCTGATGTACAAGAAGGGAGACATCCACAACATCGGCAACTATCGCCTGATCTACCTGTTGCCTGTCATCTACAAGTTATTCACTTGAATCATCCCGAATAGGATTGGCAGAATATTAGACGAAGGGCAACCATGTGAGCAAGCCGGGTTCCAAAGAGGATTCAGCACGATCGACCATATCCACATGGTGACCAAGCTCATTGAGGTTTCTCGAGCGTTCAAGATGCTGCTCTGTCTAACATTCATTAATTCGAACAAGGCCTTTGATTCTGTTAAGACTGAAGTGGTCATTGAAGCCCTAGCCAAGCAGGGCATTCAAACTCAGTATATCAGGATCCTCCATGAGCTGTATTACGGATTCACCACCAGGATCTCACCATTCTACAAGGAAGTGATCATTGACGTAAAGAGAGGGCGGCAGGGTGACACCATTTTACCGAAACTCTTCAGTGCCACCCTCGAGAATATCATATGACGACTGTAATGGGAAGCAATGGGAGTAAAGATAGACAGTCAGCAACTACACCACTTCCGCTTCAACTGATGACATCGTTCTAATAACACCAAACATTAGCCAAGCAGCACAAATGCTGGCTGACTTCAACCGTGAGTGAAAAGGTTGAACTACAGCTGCACCTCATGAAAACAATGTTCATGAGAAACAGACTAGTTTCTGACGTTCCATGAGCTCTCAATGGAACGAACATCTGTGAATGTAGCAGTTATGTGTACCTAGGTCGAGAACTCAACATGACGAACAACCTATCACCTGAGCTGTGCAGGAGGAAGAGAGCACATGGACTGCCTTCAAGAGTGTCGAAGAAGTTGTTAAGAAGATGAAGAATCTTCAGCTCCAGGCACATCTTTTCAACTCCACCACTCTTCTTGCACTAACATACACCTCAGAGACCTGGGACTTACAAAAACAGGATAAGAACGCTATTCGGGTATCCCAAAGGGGAATCGAAAGAGCTATGCTTGGAATATCACATTTCACTCAAGTGAGAGATGAAGTCCGAAGTTCTGACCTCTGTCTCATTTGCCAAAGCATCAAAAATCAGATGGGCCAGACATGTAATGCGATTTGGAGATGACCACTGTACTAGAGATGTTACTGACTGGATTCCACGGGACGTCAAAAGAACTCGTGGCCACCCACCTATGAGATGGTCAGACTTCTTCGTAAAGACCCTGAATGAATGGTTTGAGGCTTTTTATATTCTTGGGGCAAGCAGATGCCAATGGGCTACACTAGCATGTGACAGGGATGAATGGAGACATTACTGGTGCCCTCTCAAGCAAATCAATGAGCAACGGGATGACAAGTGATAAAAGTGATTATTGGTTGGGAGTAATACCCAGCTATTCTCAGGGCTTACTCCTGGATTTGTGCTCAGAGAACACTCCTGGTGGGGTTCAGAGTTCAGATGTGGGGCTGCTGTTTTGGGTTGGCTCCATGCAAGCCATCCGTCCCCACTTCTGAACTATTTCTCTCCAGCCTCTGTTCTTACTCCTTTTAGTACACAGTTCCTCTGATATGTAACTGCCTTTAGGCTGTTTGTAAGAGGGACTGATGTGATATTTTTAAAAAGGATTTCAGAGTCATGAGGAATACAGAGAGGACTAAAGTAAAGGGCAGAGAATCTTGGGGGAAGACTGTGTAAGAGGTAAGACCTAAGGGCCAAGTCCTGGAAGCAGTGGGTGCTCTGCAGGTGAGTGCCAGGCTGCCTGGCACTCCCAAGTCTCACCTAGGTCCAAGTCGGGGCTTAGCTCCTCACCATCCTGCTAAAGTCTGCCAATCTGTCAACTGCTATTTCCTGACTTCCTGTTGTGTGCTGGGAACTGTCAGACCTGGCTATTACTGGACAAGGCTGACAGGTCTCTTTCCAGAGCTCATTCATGAAACTGGGTATCTCATGAATGCACTCATGGAACTAGAAGAATTAGAAAAATTTAATGTCTGGGAAATGCAGGAAAACTGCAAGAGAGGAAATGAAGGGTGATTGAAGACCAAGAGAAGACTTGATAAAACAACAGTGGGAAATTGGAGTCCCATTGATGCAGCTGACAGATTTCCAGGAGAGTCAAGAAAGGTGACATCATGGGGACCTTTTTACTTACAAAGTAGATTTGGCTGTTCAGCATGGACTGTATTCTGTTGGCAGGGATGTCAGGCTTATTTTCAACTGGCTAACTTTGACATGATTTTTTGTACCCACACAATAGGGATCTTCTTCTCTGTCCATTCATTCCTAATTGCCTGTTTAAGAAACCAGTTTTAACATAGAAAGAAAACTGTTTCTTCCATTCGTTTTGGAACCCTTTACTTCTAGCTTTAATGAGCAGATCCCTCAAACATAATCTGCATCTGCATGGGCTTATCTTCTCTGCTCACTCCTCCAAAGTAAGTCTTTTGTGGGGGTTTCTTTCTGTTCAGGTCATGATCACACTGTCTCATGAGTCAGTCCCAACTAGACATTAGGGACACACCTTTACCATCACCTCTACCATCATGACTGCCTCTGTCCATGTCACCTTAGTTTTGTCCTTGTGACTGTATCCTAGGCCGTCCTTACCACCTCACTCTCAAGACTGTGCTTAGATGTGTGACCACCATGGACAGACCAAATATTTGAAGACCCTCCTACTGTAAAATAGACTATCTACTATTTTACATTCTAGGGGACCAAATCCAAGCTTGGGTGCTCATCACCTGAAGGCAAATATTTAGAAGATAAGAGATGATCCAAGGGGATACCAGAACAATAGTATAGTGGGTAGGATATTTGCTTTGAATGCAAACAACTGGGTTCAATCCCCAGCACCCTATACAGTCCCCATGCATGGCCATGAGTAATTCCTAAGAGCTAGAAGTGACCACTGAGGATTGCCTAATGTGGTCCCCAAACAAACAAAAAAACAGCAACAAAAATAAACAGAAAAAGAAAGAAAGAAAGAAAGAAAGAAAGAAAGAAAGAAAGAAAGAAAGAAAGAAAGAAAGAAAGAAAGAAAGAAGAAAGAAAGAAAGAAAGAAAGAAAGAAAGAAAGAAAGAAAGAAAGAAAGAAAGAAAGAAAGAAAGAAAGAAAGAAAGAGAAAGGAAAGAGAAGAAAGAAGAGAAAGAAGAAAGGAAAAGAAAATAGAAAAAGTTGATGCAAGGAAAAAAACTTTATTTTTCAAATCAGGGACTAGAAAATTGAGATGTTGGATGCATGTCTCACAAAACCAATCCACTCTGAGGTTGGAGCTAGGGTTAATTTAGGGGAAATGGGTTGGGTTTATAAGAGCTTGGGAAAGTGAGTTAGAAGTTCAAGGTCATAGACAGAGCATGGAGTTTTGTCTTGAGACTGCTGGGGCTGGCATCAGTGGTTCATGGGTCTTTGGAAGATGGCATCTGTTCCTTCTGAGCTCGTCAGGTAACCCTCCTTCTCAGTGCCTGCACCATGACCTCCAAGAGCCCTTCCAGAGGACCTGTGCTGACTCTTCCCTCTGGGACACTGGGAAGCCCCAATAGTGTTATCAGACAGTCTGGAGTGTTCTCCCCCAAGAGCTCTGCAGGTTCATATCCAGTAGAAAGAATATGGTATGTCTGAGGGACAGTACAGACCCAGGCGGAGAGATTTTATAAGTTATCTGAGGAGCAAGGAGGAGTCTCTGATGTCTACTCCAGTCTTCAGAGGTGTGTCTGTGAGGAAGAAAGGTGGAGAAACATGGTTGCTGACATGTCTGGCTTCAGTCAGATTAGAGCAGCATCCTGTGCCACCCCCCGCCCGCCATGTTTAACCCAGTCAACACCAGAATGAGCTCTTGCCACCCCACTGACACTCTTAAGTGAGTGTCAGTAGTGTGGTCTGAGTTCACTGCTAAGTGGCTCAAATTCTCACCTCACCAACTCACTCCATAGTTCCCCTCAAAACAGCTGTTCCAACATGACTGAATGCTCATACTGAGAAGAATCTGGGCTACACTTTTTTCCCAGTTTCAAATTTCTAGGGATATTTTAACCCCTGGAATAGAGTTAACCTGCCTGTAATATTCATTTTCTTTTTCTTTTATTGCCATATTACAGGCCATTGCAAGACATCATCATTATAAAATGCGTTATACTTCTAAGTATGAGATCCACAAAGAAGAAATAGATGCATTATATTTGAGCTTACCACTAAAGGAGAAAAAGCATCCTAGAATTGGAAAATAAGAGAAGGCAGCTGGCATCAAAGCTCTATGTTTTATAGGGCTACAGTGATATATAGCAGGTAGGGTATTTGCCTTGCATGTAATCTACCTGGGTTCCATACCTGGCACCATATATGATTCCCTGACCACTGCCAGGAGTGACCTCTGAGTGCAGAGCAAAGAATAAGTCTTGAGAACAGCTGAGTGTGGTCCAAAAACCAAAGAGGAGGGTGAGAGAAGCTATGCCTCTCAGGGAAGGGCAGGGTAATATTTGAGCCTCCCACCTACAAAGTGGCTAGAAGAACCTACAAATTTTCTGCCCCAGGACAAATAGAAAAGAGGCAATTTCCTTTGAGAATTTGAAGAGGAGCTATTATGAACTGTGCTGAGAGGTTTTATTTTTTTTATTTTTTTTTAATTAATTTATTTATTTTTAATTCGTGAATCACCATGAGGGCACATTTACAGATTTACACACTTTTGTGCTTATGCTTCCCTCATACAAAGTTCGGGAACCCATCCCTTCACCAGTGCCCATTCTCCACCACCAGTAAACCCAGCATCCCTCCCACCCTCCCCGATCCCATCTCCCCCCACCCCGCCCTGCCACTGTGGCAGGGCATTCCCTTCTGTTCTCTGTGCTGAGAGGTTTTAAAACATCTCAAGCAAAACATTTATTTCTTTAGTTTTGGAACTAGGCTGCCAAAACGATGAAGTACTAAAATGACTGTATGCACTTTTGAAGCATGTGCACTGGCATTGGAAGCATCCATCGAGGACCTGATGGAGCAAGCATGGAAGATCAAGTATGATGTCATTGGATAGACCTAGACAAGAAGGCATTGAACACATCATGCTGTTTTTGACACTGGAAAAGAACTGTTCCTCGGAATATGCAACAGTAGAGGCGTCGGTGGTGTTGGTGTCCTTGTCAACATGAACTTAGCCATGAGCATTGATTCATTCGAATGCGTAACAACCCGAAGCATTTGAATAGATGTGGCTCCTTTCCAGCAGTTTCTATCTTCATCGTCTACACACCAACATCCAACTACGATGAAGAAGAAATTGAGAAGTTCTACATGGAGCTGGAGAAGTTCTATAAAGAAGACCACACCTCCTACAAGGTCATTGTCGGTGATTTTAATGTCAAGATAAGACCTAGAAGGTAATCCAAAGAACACCACATTGGGACCCACGGTCTAGAATGGAACAAACTGGGTGCCTGTCTGAGTTGATCATGTCAAGCAAGACCATCCACAGTAGCTCACAGTTTCAGAAGGCCAAATCTAAACGCTGGACATGGGAGTCTCCCGGTGGACAGTTTCACAATGAAATTGACCACATCATATTCAGTTGACGGTTTTGCCTGACCGATGTCACTGTTATCCCAAAATTCCAAACGAGATCAGACCACCATCTCCTTTGTGTGAAATTCTACTTCATAGAGTGGGGATAAAGGGCTGCAAAGTTTAAGAAGAGAACACCCAGAGCGACCACCAACTGGGAGCTCTTTAGCACTACTGCAGTAATATGGGGAGATGCTGTCGTTGACAACATTGATGAGGAATACGATTGATTGGTTCAGCACCTCCATGATTGTGCGAGGAATTCTGAGAGAGAGAAAGCCACAAGGAAACTCTGGAGCTCATTCACCAATGTGGTCTGGCGCGAGCCTCAGGCAATCACAAGCTAACATCCGAGCTCGCAAAATTGTGCAGAAAACAATAAAGAAAGACCTCAAAGAGAGAAGAGCAGGAGTGTTGGCTGATGTGGCAGAAGCTGGAAGAGTATTCACAACACCCGACTGTCCTTTGACAACTATAAGACCAAGATGACTGCACTCCAATGCCCTTATGGATTTATCACATCTCCCAGAAGGGCAATGGAAAAGATTATCCACAACTTCTTCTATGATCTCTTTGATACCCACATCCACCTGCCCACGTACCAAATTCCACAGGATGGATATGTCATTCCCAGCATTCTCCCTTCCAAAATTCAACACGCCATTTCATCTGTAAAGAAACATACAGCACCCAGTCCAGACAAGGTCAGGCCCAAACACCTGAAGAATCTGCTGCCAGTATTCATCAATACACTGGCTCGGCTGTCCGAATGCAAGTTTTTGTCCCAATGGAAAATCAGCAGAACCATCCTGATGTACAAGAAGGGAGACATCCACAACATCGGCAACTATCGCCCGATCTGCCTTTTGTCTGTTGTCTACGAGTTATTCACTCGAGTCATCCTGAATAGGATTGGCAGAACACTAGACGAAGGGCAACCATGTGAGCAATCTAAGTTCCATAAAGGATTCAGCACGATCGACCATATCCACATGGTGACCAAGCTCATTGAGGTTTCCCGAGAGTTTAAGATGCTGCTCTGTCTAACGTTCATTGATTTTAAGAAGGCATTTGATTCTGTTGAGACTGAATCGGTTATCGAAGCCCTAGCCAAGCAGGTCATTCAAACTCAGTACATCAGGGTTCTCTGTGAGCTATATTATAAATTCACCACCAGGATCTCACCATTCTACAGGGAAGTGATCATCGATGTAAAGAGAGGGGTTCAGCAGGGCGACACAATTTCACCGAAACTCTTCAGTGCCACCCTCGAGAACATCGTGTGATGACTGGAATGGCAAAGAATGGGAGTGAAGATAGACAACTACACCACCTCCTCTTTGCTGATGACATCATTCTCATAACACCAAATATCAGCCAAGAGGCACAAATGCTGGCCAACTTCAACCGTGAGTGTGGAAAGGTCAGACAGTAGCTGAATCTCACAAAAACAATGTTCATGAGAAATGGACTAGTTCCTGATGTTCCATTGCCCTCAATGGAATGAACATCTCCAAATGCATCAGTTATATGTACCTAGGTGGAGAACTCAACTTGACAAATGACCTGGCAGAACTGTGCAGGAGAAAGAGAGCAGCGTGGAACGCCTTCAAAAGCATCCAAGAAGTCGTTAAGAGGACAAAGAACCTCCAGCTCTGGGCACATTTTTTCGACTTCACCATTCTTCTTGCACTGACATACGCCTCAGAGACCTGGGCCCTACGAAAACAGATAAGAATGTTATTCAAGTATTCCAAAGAGGAATTGAAAGAGCTATGCTTGGAGTATCACATTTCACTCAAGTGAGAGAAGGAATCCAGAGTTCCAACCTCCATCGACGATCAAGAATCAGGGATGCTGTCTTGTTTGCCAAGGCATCAATAATCAGATGGGCCAGACACAGAATGCGATATAGAGATGACCACTGGACTAGAGGTGTTATGAACTGCATTCCACGGGAATTCAAAAACCACGAGATGGTCAGACTTCTTCAAGACCCTGAATGAATGGTTTGAGGCTCTTCGTGTTCCTGGAGCGAACAGACGCCATTGGGCTATACTAGCACGGGACAGGGATGAATGGAGATGTTACTGGCGCTCACTCGAACAAATAAACGAACAATGGGATGACAAGTGATACAAGTGATACAAATTTTGGGTTTAGGGGCCACACTTATGTGCTCAGGGAACCATTTTTTTTGTTTATTTTTTATTTTTATTTATTTATTTTTATTTTTATTTTTTTATTGAATCACCATGTGGAAAGTTACAAAGCTTTCAGGCTTAAGTCTCAGTTACATAATGCTCAAACACCCATTCCCTTCACCAGTGCACATATTCCACCACCAAGAACCACAGTAAAACTACCCTCATCCCCCTGCCCCCCCCAGCCCCCCACTCTGCCCGTGTAACTGATAAATTTCACTTTACTTTCTCTTTACTTTGATTACATTCAAACAAAAAACTCACTATTATTGTTTGGAGTTTCCCCTTTTTAATGTTTGTCTTTAATCACCACTGAGAATCAAACCCAGAACCTTCCACATGCAAGGTTATTTGAGGACCTTTTGATTTGACTTGCACACAATTAAAAAACAAACAAGTTTTGAGCCACACTCAGGAGTTCTCAGGTCTTACTCCTGGCTCTTTACCCAGAGTCACTCCTGGCAGGGTTCAGAACCCAATGGGGTACAGAATGAACCTCATGCAAGGTTCATTCAAGTGTACTATCTCTTCGATTCTTGGATAGAATTGTTTTATAAACAGAATTTAGATAGAGAAATCAATTTTTGCCACAATGGAAAGACTCATGGTCTGAACCAAAATCGTTATAGTTTTGATGTTCTTTGGTAGAATTAATGTCCAGGAAGATTCAAGAAATGCATGTAGGGGCTGGTGCGATAGCACAGCAGGTAGCGTGCTGGCCCTGCACGCGGTCGATCTGGGTTTGATTCCCAGCATCCCATATAGTCCCCTGAGCACCGCCAGGAGTAATTCCTGAGTGCAGAGCCAGGGGTAACCCCAAGAACCATCTTTTGCCTGGGATTCAAATCATTGTTTCTACTGCAGCCACCTCTGTACTATCTCTCCATCCCTCAAAGAAAACATTTCATTGACAGTTGTCTCATACTGGGAATGCTCCGCAATGACTGGGGAAAAAAATGGGTGCAAATCATCTCTAGGAAAAAGGTGCAAACTTCAGTTGTATTTTCTGCTGACGGTAACAAGATGAATCTTCGTTTTAGAGATGTCAAAAGGGATACATGTGTTGTAAAAGAAGTGCAATGCAGTAGGGCTGAATTTTAATCTGCATCCTGGCCCAGACTGAGGTGAGAGGCTACATTTCTTGTTTTATTTTTTTATTTTTTATTTTCTTAGCTACAGAGCAACAAGAATCAGACTGAACTCCTGAGAGCAGCTGCATTGGTACTTCCATCCCACCCCGTTGGGTAATGGAGACCCTTTCATTAACCTAGATGCAGGGTCAAATGACAGAAGTGCCAGCTCTCTGCCTACCTCCTTTATTGCCTGGATCCCTAGCTGACCTGAGGCTGAGAGACATCTATTCAGCCTAGAGGTCGGTTAAATAGTAAACGGTAAATACTAGAGAGTATATGATTTAGACCTTTCTGGTCATACTTTTTTTGGTTTGTTTTTAGGTTACACTTGGCTCAGGGCTTACTCTGGGATCTGTGCTCAGGGGTCACTCCTTGCAAGGTCCAGTGGCAGGAATTAAGGTGGCAAGTGCCTTACCAGCTGTACTACCTCTCAGGCTCCTGACGTATTTTTTAAAGTTATGTTTTTTATTGAATCACAGTGAGACACACAGTTACAAAGTTGTTCATGATTGGGTTTAGTCAGACAATGTTCCAACACCCGACTCAGTTGTGTTGTTCCTTGACTATTCAACTTGCCTGGACGGTATAGAGAGAAGGCAGGTGTGCAGAGTTAAATGAACAGAGATAGATGAAGGGTTTGGAGAAAAACCTACTTACTCGGCAGGAAGTGGTCCAGATTTGCCCCCTTCCCCCTGTAGTGGTTGGACTCTGCCTAGAGCTCTTGGGTGCTAAGTGACAAATAGAGATGTTCATGCTGATTTAGTCTCCTAGCTGGTGTGTTCATCCAAGCAGTTTTGCAAGCAGTTTAATTTTGCCCTGTCCTCTATTTGTGCCCGGGATGACAGCAATCTTCACAGGGTGATGCTTCTAGTCTCAGAAGCCTGCACTTCATCTCCTATCACAACTAAGATTAATCTCAAAACTCTGTGAGGGGCCTGAATGATAGCAGAGCAGATAAGGTGCTTGCCTTGCACGCGGCCCACCTGGATTCAATCCCCGGTACTACATAAGGTTCCCTGAGCCTCCGGGACTGATCCCTGAGCACAGAGGCAGGAGTAAGGCCTGAGCACAGTTGGGTGTGGCCCAGCATCCCGCTCCCCACATGGCTAAAAACAAAGAAAGAAGCAAATGCTCTGAGTTAGCTCATGATTCATAGCAGGGCACATCTGAGCCCCCACGGCTGTCCACCAGCCTCTTTGGCTTCAGCTGCAGCCACAGTGGGCCTGACCAGATGTTCTGGTGGACCAGCTCCTCTGGCTACTCTTTTCACTGTGGCCCCCTGGTAAGTCCTCACCCCCTGTCACAGCTCAGACCCAGACAGGGCTCACCTTCTAGCCAAGCCAACCCTTTATGCCTGCTTCCCCGAGACACACTCTTGTGGGCAGGAACAACACAGGGTCATTCTGATCCCTCCCAGATCCGTCTCTTGACCCAGGAGAATAGAACATGTACAAAGTAGGGAGCAGATTAGGCTACTTCACTTCCAAGTGAGCCAAGGAGTGAGAACAGATGGAGGCTATTGCTCAAGGCCCGTTTATCTCTTACTCCATCGTGTTTACATCCCACCTGTTGTGACACCCTGTCCCTTGAATCTCACTTTGTGTGCCTTGGTGAAGTCCTTGTCTGTGCACTCTCTGTTCTGCCTCAACGTTCTGTACTGTTTTTCCATGAAATCCTGCTGCCCCAGCCACCTCCTGCTTGGATGCTCTTATTGGCTTTCCTTTTCTTTCAGGATTTGCCCAGCTGCTATGCTTTACACACACATCTAATCTCCTCACTATTTTTTTTTTAAACAAGAACTATTTCTAGAAGAGCTTGATGGGGGCAAAGAAGGGAACCCTCTACTAGGGCCCCACATGATGGTGCTGAAAAATTCCTTCAGTGCCAGGGATCCAACTAGGGTTCTCACAGGTGCCAGACCTGGCCTTGAGCCCATGAGTCACCTCCCTAAATCTTCATCTCTCCTGTGGTGCGCTATTTAGCAGAACCTGCCACTGAGACTCCAGAGCTCCTAGAGTGAGTTATGAGCCAGGCCTCACTTGTGCAGGAGGTAAGAAAAATGAGTGACTCAGAATTGAACTGAAGATTTCTTGATCTTTAACCTGCACCGAGAGTGGGGAATGTTGGAGGGTTAGAAAACGAGGAGACATAGCTGGAGTTGCCTGTGGGTCGTGAGTCCCTCCCTCCTCGCACCAGCACTGAAAGCAGACATCTTTCCTTTTCCCAAGTCCTCCTGGAGGGTTTCAATGTACTTCCCACCCCTGATAGATAAATCTGATTACTTCTGAGATCAGCATGATGAAGGCCGACTGTCCCCTTCCCAGTCCTGGTCCCATTGAGAAAGCTGCCAGCAGACACAGGAGAGCTGTTTGGGGATCAACTTGGGTGACCAGACTCGGCCTTGTCATGGGTTTTCCCTGCTTGAGATCCAGGTGAGATCTGCATGCAGGTTTCTCCTGCATGAGATCCCCTGGTTTCAAGAGGGCTCGGTTTGGCTGGAGAAGCTCAAGAGGCTCCTATATTCCTGCAGTTTCTTGCAGCCAGTCAGAATGGAGATGTATATCCTGGGTTAGAAGTTCTGGAGGAAGGTCCAATCTGAAGGGGGGGACAGAATTGCCAAAACACCCACACAAGCACCAAAGAGAGAAGCAGAAACCATCAGCTCTGTGC
The DNA here is from genome assembly GCF_027595985.1 of Sorex araneus. Lineage (NCBI taxonomy): Eukaryota > Metazoa > Chordata > Mammalia > Eulipotyphla > Soricidae > Sorex > Sorex araneus. The sequence continues at coordinate 290,800,180 of NC_073313.1, read as the reverse complement.
AATCTCGAGTACAGGAAGTTCCTTACAGTGATGCCATGTGGGGAAGACAGTGCCTCCTCTTCTCATGGGCTTTCCTGCACTAACACAGGTGAGCAGGCTGGTGGCAGGGAGAAGGGATCAGGGAGCTAGAGGGTAGGAGAAACCCTCTGATCTGCGATTTCTTTGAAGGACAGACTGAATGAAGAAGATTAGGCCCAGCTTCACAGCTGATGGTCATTCAGACTCGGAATTTGTATTCCTGAGGCTATTTGCAAAAGCCATGAGTGAGGAGGAAAAATCTTTTTTTTTTTATACTTGCAGAGGGGGCACACCCAGCAGTGCTCAGGGGCTGCCCATGGCTCTATGCTCAAGAGTGATCCCTAGCAGTGCTCATGTGACCACTTGCAATGCTGGGAATTTGAACCAGGATCATATGCCAAGAAATGTCCTTACCTCATACACTCTCCAGTCATGACCAGGGAAAATCTTAAGGACTGCCTGAATTTCTATCAGGGACCTTGGAGAAGTGGGGAGAGAAGCCACTTTATGCTTATATTTCCCCACGTCAGGATGGTCCAATAAGTCCATTACCATTTTTCCTGCCCATATATTTTTAACTTGTAAAACTGAAATATTGATAAATTCCAGTGATTTTTTTCTGTCCATTCACTAAAGGAAAGGAAAAAGATAAAATAATGTGCCTTTGAACTGTGACAAAATTTGAGAATGGAAGGATATTTGCTTGGAGTGACAAAGGGTAACACAAGAATGTGAAGAAGAGTGTTTTCTCACTGCACTAGTATTTTATGAATAGCTTCTACACATCACCTGTCTCTGAGAAGAGGACTCTGTTATTTTCCATTGCAGCTCTGCAGTGCAGAATGAGAAGGAAACACAGTTCTGGAAAATCCACTGCACTGTGGGAATCTGCGGAAATATAGTATATACAGCCACGAAGACCAAATCTTCCTAAGGAAAGCTGGTCTACACCTCATGGTCTCCCTATACTTTTCTTTCTTTCTTTCTTTCTTTCTTTCTTTCTTTCTTTCTTTCTTTCTTTCTTTCTTTCTTTCTTTCTTTCTTTCTTTCTTTCTTTCTTTCTTTCTTTCTTTCTTTTTTATTGAATCACTGTGAGAACAGTTACAAAGTTTTCAGGTTTGAAGCCTAATACTTTAAAGTCAGGAGGTGTATCCTACAAGGAATTCAGTTGAGTTGCAGGAAAATGTATGTTTTCCTTGTCTGCATAATCTAATCACATTATTAAATAACTGTGGTACTGTGGTTCAAAGAGAGTTGGGATAGAAACTTCGAAATTAGATTTCTGAGGATTTCATAACCTTTTTTCAGATATTTACCAAGAATATAATGTTGGGAAAATTATTTTAGTCTCTTTTTGATCAGAGTATTTTCTATGTTATATTGTCCTAAATAATGTTTCGGAAATTGTTATTTAATGTGATCCCTGTAATTTATTTCATGATTTAAGAGTTCTAGTATGTAGGATAACATGGGGTTTGTCCTTTTAGCCTTGCCGCAGGGAACTTAGTTTATCTTAGAGCAATGGCCTTTCTGTATGGACACAGGAAGACAGTTAATATTATGCTTTGTAACTTGGGAGCTGATTGACTCCAATAATATTTACTCCCGGGCATCTGCTTTCTCAACTCAGTTGCCCTTAGTTCCTAGCACCCAAAAAGCAAGGTCCCAACAAGGGACGGAATGGACCCAAGGGCAAGCTGTGAGCTACCCTGGCATCGAAATGGGCCAGGCCAGAGAGCCACAATACTCAACCATAAGTTGAGTGCATGGTCATAGACAAATGCTGTCATTATCCAAAAGTAACAACGAGACTAGGACCCTGCTGGGGTTAGGAAGACTAACCTGTCCTGAGGACTGTGGTCTGGAATATATAGTGAATGTCCTCAGGAAGAACCAAACTTTAAGTTTATATCTCTTACTGTGCTCATACAGAATGACATTGCTAGAAATATTAGAAGTAAATTTACTATAACTATTTAAGTGGATTACTAGCTGAGGAAGGAAAAAAGAGACACACCCTGACACACCCTTGTTTGGACTCCACCCTTGAGCGGATCTCCTAGTAATCTCATCAAAAATCCTTAGATAAGATTTTGTTAATCTCCTCGAGAAATGGTTTTACCCTTCTTTGCTGATTTGTTAATGTTAAACCCACCTTTGTGTCACCACCCTATCTAATTTGCTATATGAACTAAAACTGGGGGGCACTGAGGGAGACAGAAGAAGAAGAGAAAAGAGACAGAGGAGACACACGAGAGAACACGGGAGAAGGACAGAGAAGACACAGAAGCAGAGACAGAGAGAGAGGTCGAAAGAGACCAAAGGAGAGACTACAGAGGCAGAGACAGAGAGACAGACAGAAGAGAGCACAGCAGCACACACAGAAGCAGAGCACAAGGAGGAGCCATTTCAATCCGGTCCTGTACACAGTGGCTCGAGAGCACCAAACGTGAGCACACCGAACATGAGCGGCAATGTGAGAGGCAACGTGAGAGGCATGCGAGAGAGAGCTGCCCGGAGTGCCCTCGGACAACAGAATGACAGGAATGACAGGACGCAACATCACATCTCCCTCTCCCTTGAGCGCCGCCCTTGTGATTTTTTACATTAGTAGACATCTATGTTAATAAACCATATATTGTTTACGCTAGTTGTTTTAAAGGAATGCCATATTTGTTGAATGTTATGAAGAAAGAAGAACTTGAAATAATCCATTGTTTCAACAGTTTCTTACCAATAACTAAATATAGGATATTCTCATTGTCATCTCTCCCAATGTAGGAAAATTCATTTTGGGATTGTAACTTTGTGAGGCTTACTGTCTGTTTAGAGTTTAACGTTAGAATAATATATGACTTGGCTAATCAAAAAAAAAAAAAAGGACCAGGTTAAGTTCACATTATACCTCTTTGTTTTCTATTAAAGATCTACATTAGAATCAGTTCTCAGTAGCCAAAGGAAATATGGAGGGAATTTTCCTTTATAACAGTAGCCAGAAAATACAGTTTTGGATTTGTGATTGGTTTGGGGGCAGAAACAGGGACCCTCAGCCCCTGCATCTCCTAGAGAGTGGCATGGCCACTTCCTGGAAACTACTTGAGCAGTTGGCACTAATGCCATCATTCCAGCTTAGTATGAGTTTCATTTTTAGTTTTGTGTCTAGTTTGCTATGATTCAATAGACTGTTATTTTCTTTTTTTGGGTTTTGTTTTGGTCTGAGAAAGGTAAAGGACTTTCCATATAAATAAATAAAAAATGCTTTTCAGCTTCTGAGAGGATTCAGAAGACTGACTTTTGGATAGTGTTGGGGCAGGATGGACTGGAGCAATAGCACAGCAGGTATGGCGTTAGCCTTGTATGCGGCCGACCTGGGTTCGATTCCTCTGTCCCTCTCGGAGAGCCTGCCAAGCTACTGAGAGTATCTCGCCCACATGACAGAGCCTGGCAAGCTCCCCGTGGTGTATTCAATATGCAAAAAAACCAGTAACAACAAGTCTTACAATGGAGACGTTACTGGTGCCCACTCGAGCAAATCGATGAACAACGGGATGATAGTGATAGTCATAGTTGGGGCAGGGTGGAACTTAGTAGTTTGATTTGACATCCCATTTTTCAAGAGTTGCAGGTTGAATCACACCCAGCTGTGCTGAGGGTTTACTCCTGGCTCTGGACTCAGGGATGACATCTGCCTGGGCTCAGGGGACCATATAGAATGCTGAGGATGGAATTTGAAATAATTTTTTCTTTAAATTTTTATTTATTAAAGGTTTCTAATTGATTTTATTGCTAAATTTCTGTGATATACAGTACTGTTAATGATTTCTCATGCACATAATTTTAACAACCCCTCCCATCACCAGTGTAAACGATTCTCTGCCCCCACGTATCCCCAAAACTCTTCCCTTTTAAAGCCAAAATGCCACGGAGGATAAATGATCCTCCAAGAGCAGGAGCTGCAGCGCTTGCTGGCAGGAGGCACAGGGAGAAAGGCCCCAGGTAGAGGCCAGAAGGCGCACAGGTGTGGGCAGGCGGTGCAGGGGTGGGCGTGGCAGTGACGTCTCAGTGGGGTGGCTGCAAGTATGTTTGTGCCACAGAAAGGCTTCCTTCCACAGCCAAGTGGGTGTGACCAAGGACACTGGTTTTGAGAAAATTAGAATGAGAAAGCCCTGGATTAGGAACAGACTCTGCTTTTAGAGCAGTTTCCATAGGAGTGAGCTAGCAGGAATGGGTGCGCACGTGTGTGTGTGTGTGTGTGTGTGTGTGTGTGTGTGTGTGTGCGCGCGCGCGCGCGCTTTGAGGGAGGCCCATCCATCCACTGAGAGCAGAGAGGTACGCTCTCGCTCTCTACAGCACATCTACAGCACAACCCCTGCTGCAGCTGGTCAAAATGTACCCTTTCTTGGACGACAATTAGTCTTATATCAATTGACACAAGGTTATGTGTACCTGAAAAAGGATAATGAGCATAAAATGAGAAATCAAAATACCATGCGGAACGGAAGAGCTGCTCAAGGGCAAGAGCCTGTGCTTTGCAGGCTGGGCTTCCGGTTGGGTTCCATTAGACCTTGCAGTTTTATCAAACTACAAATGGGTACGAAATAATATCTGAAATGTAATTTGTGGGGTTTTATGCTGTCTGATATATGCATTTTTGTAACTGAATAAGATTGGCATTTTTATAGAAATTGTAGGTGTTCTTCTTCCTTCTCTGTGAAATTCCTGTCCCTATGTTCATCTGTTTTAAAGAATTTTCTTTTCCTATTACATAATTCTTTGCAATTTATTTTTGGAAGGATTGTTGCAGGTTGCACCCAGTGAAGTTCAGGAGATCCTTCTAATTCTGTGCTCAGGGAGTACTCCTGGCAGTGCTCAGGAGACCATCTGCAGTGCCAGAAATTGAATTGGGGGTGCTGGAGCGATAGCACAGCGGGTAGGGCGTTTGCCTTGCACGCGGCTGACCTGGGTTCAATCCCCGGCATCCCATATGGTCCCCTGAGCACCGCCAGGAGTAACCCCTGAGCATTGCTGGGTGTGACCAAAAAATCAATAAAAATAAATAAAAACATTTATTTGTTAAAAAAAATAGGAATTGAATTGGGAATTGGCTGCATGCAAGCAAGAGTTTCAGCTCTTTTTTTTTTCTTTGTGTTTGGGCCACACCCCAAAATACTTGGGGCTTACTCCCGGTCCTGTGCTCAGGGATCTCTCCTGGTGGTACTGGATATCATACTTAGATTAGCCACATGCAAGACAAACGCCATACCTGATATATCTTCTCTCTGGCTCTTCAAGTCTTTACTTCTGTATAATCACTCCAACCCTTTTTTTTAGTCTTTTAAAAGGTGTATTACGAATGCGCTCTCCCATTTTGCATGTTTTCTTTTCATTCTCTTTATGGCATTTTTGATAAAAAGAATGAATGCATTTAAAAAATAGTGTGGTCAGATAAAGCAATGCTTTCTTTCATGGTTTGTCTGAAGAAATACGTCACTCTCTCTTTTTTGTTCTCTATTTTTTTTTTTGAGTCACATGCTCAGGCAATAATATTGGTCTGGGTATCAAACCCAGGTGTAAGGCAATTGCCCTAACCACTATACTATCTATATGGCCCAAAGAAAATTTCTTCTACTTTAATTAATCAGTTAATTAATTAATTTTAGTTAATTAATCAGTTCTCTTCTAAATAAATTTTTTTCATTAAAATTTGAATTTCTTGGGGCTGGAGTGATAGCACAGCGGGTAGGGCATTTGCCTTGCATGCTGCGAACCCGGATTCAATTCCCAGCATCCCCTGAGCACCGCCAGGGGTAATTCCTGAGTGTAGAGCCAGAAGTGACCCCTGTGCATCGCCAGGTATGACCCCCAAATAAAAAGAAAAAAAAAGTTTGAATTTCTTAACCATCGTGGAATGTGTGTACATGCATGTGTGCATTATGCTAGACCCTTTACATATTTCATATCCAAACAGGATCTAGCCATTACGCTAGATCTTTTACATATTTCACACCAATATAAATCAGGAAGAAATCTCAGCATGCAACCCAGCACATTGGAGCATATTTTCCAGGGGTGTAGAGACAGCACTCCAGCACTCCTGATTCAGCCCTGGGTGACAGATCAGATAGAGGGAGAGGCACTGCTCCCCATCTCCTTGGTGAAGGATTAGGTCTGTTTGTTGAATTACTATCTACCTTTCCTTCACTGATCTGCTGGGTCATTTTTCAGGTGCCCATATATCAGTGAGTCTGTTGTTCATTCTCTTGTGTCCCAATGTCATGTTATGTTGCTACCCAGTCTTAATGTTACTATAAACTTTAACTCCTGCAGGTTTTCTGTAACTGCTGTAAGTCTTGTCTATTTGTGATGACTTTTGTGATCTGTCAACTTACTTAGGCGACCATCCACGTTATAGGATCAAACTGAAATCTAGCCGTTTGTATGAGGGAATACTGCAGATGTAGTGAACGCCTTTGATCAGTTGATTTTAAGTAATGCAGATTACCCTGGAGCCCAGATAAACAGATTTAATCTGTTGGAAGGAATTTCCACGTAGAACTGAGGTTTCTCCAGGAGAGAGAAAAATTCTCCCCGAGAGGGAAAGCTGGGCTAGTTCCTTTGGGGTTCTGTCACATGTATCTTCTCTCCTAAAGTTTGGATTTCTTAGTCTCTGCAGTCAAGTAAAATCATTCAAGCTGATTTCCTGTAATAGATTTTTCCATCTCTACTTAAGCCTGTATACATTCATGCTTCTCTGAACGTTGATTTATACACTACTCTTTTATCATAAAAATAACACAAAGCAACTTGTCAATGTACAGAAACATACATTTGGATTTTGACTCAAATCACAGTGAATCTATGTACTAATTGGGCAGATTATTTAAGCTTTTATGTTATGCCTTTTAAGCTTTTCCTTAGCAAGCTGTGTTTCCTATTGTCCTTTATTTGAGAGAACAAAGACTTCAAATGACCTGCTCCGCAGAGGTAATCCTGTAGGTACTCTGTGTTCTTCGTGAAAAGATTATAATTATTGATTTAATTTTTAGACTATATCATCAAAGAATTCCTTCCACAAGAAAGCTTGTTGTGCCAGGGAGCCCTAGCTGTCTGACCACTGGCAGGCCACTAGCTGACCTCTGTTCCTTTTCTGTCTCAGAGGTAAAATCCTTGTGGGCTGCAGCTCCGCCTAGTGGCCACAGATGGGCATCTTTGAAGAAAAATGGGTGGACAGTCCTATCAGGAGGGAACCAGGTAGAAGGCCAGCAATAGTCTCCCTCCCAGCATTGCCCCTTTCCTCAAGAGCTGCGGATTTGCTCTGCTGAGCTGGAAAGAGAGGAAAAGGTTTGACCTGGCAGTCAGTGTGGTGGGTGAGCTTGCTAACAAGTCCCCTAGGAAGGAGGCGTTGGAAGAGCCATGGTTGGCAACCCACAGTGGGGTCATGTGACTGAATGGGGGTGGGCGGTCTGAAAAGTTTTAAGATAAATTACCTTGTGCTCTGTTGTTAATAAAAGTTTGATCTATATTCCTATTCTTAAATACCTACATACTTGGGGTCATGTAAAACGTGACCCTTAACATTTAGGTATATATACACTTGAACAAAGTAAGAGTTAAGAGCTACCTGAGTAAAAACGCTATTCCACTCCTGGGGCTGCTCACGGGAACCATATGCAGTGCCAGGAAGTCGGGTTGGGGTTTGCCACATGCAAGGCAAGTGACTTAACCCCTGTGCTAGTTCTGGATTTTCTTTTCTTTTCTTTTCTTTTCTTTTCTTTTCTTTTCTTTTCTTTTCTTTTCTTTTCTTTTCTTTTCTTTTCTTTTCTTTTCTTTTCTTTTCTTTTCTTTTCTTTTCTTTTCTTTTCTTTTCTTTTCTTTTCTTTTCCGGTCACACCTGGTGATGCACAGGTGTTACTCCTGGCTCTGCACTCAGGAATTACTCCTGGCGGTGCTTGGGAGACCATATGGGATGCTGGGGATCGATCTCGGGTTGGCCGTGTGCAAGGCAAACTCCCTACCCGATGTTTCTATCGCTCCAGCCCCTAGCTCTGGATTCTCTTTATCTTCTTTGATGATACCACAGGATACTGGTTTCCTTACTCTGTGAGGAATTAGCTGCTAGTCAAACTGTATGTTCCTTGGAGACAGTCTCTAGACTGCCTAGTCTATAAACAGGATGTTCCTTATAGACAGTCTCTTGCCCTGAGCAATATTTAAGGTCATTTTTGTAGTCTGGTGCTTTGCAGTATTATATTGGGTTTTCTGGTCTTAGAAGAAATTCTTTCCTCAGCATTCAAAAGTCATCATTCTAGAATATTGTCCCTCCTCATTCTCCAAGCGACCTTCTTCTGAATTATATTGCCTTACTTTTTGTCCATTAAAATAATCAATTCATTCTATATGATGCCTTCTGGAAAATTTCTTCAGGTCCAAATTTCACCTTGTTCAGTCTCTCATCAACCATATCTAGTGTAATCTATAACATATGTATTCAACCTATATATTGAATTTCCAGAAGAACTATTTGGTCCTTTTTTACAGAACTTGAATAATCACTTGTTCTTTCATCACATTTTCAATTTTATTTTATTTCTTTGAATCTCTAATATGCCCATTTCCAACTTAGTATGTTAGTTCAAATACTCAAAGTGTTTAGGGTTTCCTTCTGTGACTTATCATTCTTCTGATTTTTCACTCAGAGTATCACCACTGTGTTTACTGATTTTTGACTACAAGGTCAGATTCTTTATACCCTTATGAGAAATAAATCATTGAGACTCAGTTTTGAGTGCTTAGGCCACGAACCTCTTTAAATAAAAGGTGCATATTGGAAGTTGGAGGTTGTACAAGTGTTTTAATTCCTGACTAACAAATTTGTGATCTTGTAGTTAATAATTTTCAGAAAAAGAAAAGGTTGCTGATAAATAATAAATAAAATATAATAAATAATAAATAAAATATAAGAAATATCTCAGTCTACTGAGAGGCAAGACAGAATTTGACAGGCAGAAACAGATTATCTCCTTTTTCTGTCAGTGAAGGAGGTGGAAAATACTTTTTTCAGCTCACTGCTTAGCACTTGAAGTCATGTGGAGTGACTCTAGAATCCGGTTTCTGCAGCTCAGGCGTCTCTCTTTGTTGTGCATGTATGTAGGTGTGACCATTCAACCATATTTTAACTTAGGCTACATATACTGGGTAAAGAATTATCTCAAATTTTCAAGCATGTCAGTGGAAATGGGTAAATACAGTTGGCCCTTGAGGAAAAGGCAGATTGGGGTACTAACCCATTGCACAGTGGAAAATCAATGTGTACTCTTTTATTCCTCCCCCAAATTTGGGATTGACTCCTCAAGGGACTCTGGGAGCAATCTTAGTCATCCTTTACCTGGTGCTGCTCTAACCCAAATGGGGGCCCCTGGGGCCACCTTGCTGATGTGAGGACGAGGCAGTCCTGGGAACTGAATCCAAGACCCCTCCATGCCAGGTATAGCTCCAGGCGTTTGAGCTATTGTCCTAACCTCAGATCCTCCCGAACTGGACTCTCACTTTATTGTTTGGGTTTTTTGTTTTGTTTTGGTGTTTGGGCAATGCTCAGGGCTCAGTCCTGGTCCTCCACTTGGGAATTACTTCTGGTGGTGCTTGGAGGACCACATGGGAGATTGAACCTTGATTGACCTCATTCTCTGCAAGCACCCTACCTACTCTTACAGTTCCTGAACTCCTGCTTTTCTCTTCTTCTATTCTTATCAATAACAGGGAATTCCTAGTTTTTATGTGTGTGTATATATATATATATATTTGTATGTGTGTATGTGTGTATGTATAAAACACTGTATTCTTCCAATAAAGTAAAAGTAAGCTGGAAAAAAATAAGAAATTATAAAGAAGATAAAATACTTTTATAGTGCTGTATGTATTTATTGATACTGCGAGTTTACATTAACAGTTTAGAAGAAAATCTACATTGGTGTAGGCACATACAGTGAGTTAAACTCATGTTGTTTAGGGATGAACCACACTTGGTCTTGAAAGAAACTTTATTCTCCCTTCTCCCCTTTCCTCTATCTGCTCTCTGGAAGGTTGTGAGACTCTGATGAGTGAGAACCCACATCTTTCCCACTCCCATCTTGCTCCATTAATAGTTCAAGTAGTGAAATATGAGAACAACTAATTATATATGTCATTGTCATTGTCATCCCATTGCTCATTCCTGAGTCCAAAGATGCTATTCAGTGCACTTTATTATAGCACACACATGTGCAACATTCACTACATATTAGACATCATTCTAAGACCTTCATAAATACTGTCTTCTTTAGCTTTTTTATTAAACAGTAATATTCTATTTTTATTTTTATTCTTTTTTTATTTGTATTACAAGTCAGATCTTTTTAAAAAATTGTATTGAATCATTGTGAAATAGTTACAAGCTTTCATGTTTGGGTTATAATATCACAATGATCAAACTCCCATCCTTCCATGAGTGCACATTCCCCACCACTGATATTCCCGTTATATCCCCTTTTTTCCACCCTCTCCCTGCCTCCATGGCAGACAATATTCTCCTCAATCTCTCTCTACTTTTGGGCATTATGGCTTCTAACATAGACACTGACAGGTCATCATGTTTGGTCCATTACCTACTTTCAGCATGCATCTCCCATCCCAACTGATTCCTCCAGTCATCATATTCTTAGTGATCCCTTCTCCATTCCAGTTGCCTTCTCCCCTCTGCTCATAAAGCAGGCTTCCAGATATGGGGAAATCCTTCTGGCCCTTGTATCCATTGTCCTTGGGTGTCAACCTCATGTATGTTATTCTATACTCCACAAATGAGTGCAGTCCTTCTGTGTCTATCTCTCTCTTTCTGACTCATTTCACTTAGCACGATACTCCCCATGTCTATCCATGGAGACAAGCATATTTTATTACTTCATCTCTCTCAACAGTATTCCATTGCATAGTATTCCATTGTGTAGATGTACCAAAGTTTCTTTAACCAGTCATCTGTTCTAGGGCACTTGGGTTGTTTCCAGATTTTGGCTATTGTGAACAGTGCTGCAATGAACATATAGGTACACATGTCATTTCGACTGTGCTTTTTTGAATCCTTGGGATATATTCCCAGAAGTGGTATTGCAGGGTCATATGGAAGCTCAATTTCTAGTTTTTGAAGGACTGTCCATATTGTTTTCCAGAAAGGCTGGACCAATCGGCATTCCCACCAATAATATTGGCTACATTGATATTTGTAATAATCCTAACAGATAAGTACAATTATTGTTCTCAATTCATAGTAAGAAGGCATGGGTTTCTGAGAGATTGAGAAACTTGCCCAGGATCCCAGAACTTTAATAAGTGGGAATCTGAGTTTGAACTCTTGGTAGCTTGATTCTGGTGCCCAACTGTTGATACCAAACCAAACACAGAGCAGACTCAGGGTAACTCTTTATTCATTCCTCTTTGTCTGCCACCAACAGTGTCCAGCTGTGTTTCCAAAACATTTATATTACCAGTTTAGGTGAAATGGACCCAGAAAATGCATAATTTTGCCAACTTTCCTGAATTATCAGTCAACAAGATGCACCTTAAATGGGAAAGGAGTGAAACTGGGAAAAGGAAATGGAATTCTTTCTGGTCATGCTTCCATTACAAAGGACCATGCAGTGAGGAGGAAGTGACTAGGCCCTCCTCCTTAGTTAAATAAAAATGTAAATGGTACCAGGGACAGTCCCTGAGAATTTAAAGTCTCCTCTAACATCCTGGATCTTAGATGCTCCAGATCAACTCTCGATTGTCTAGTTGTTGTTGCTGTTATTATTGTTCTTTTACTCTCTCTCCTTTATATTTTGATTAGTATTTTGAAACTCAATAACCTCTTTGACAGGGAAGAAATGACAGTAGCTTCCCTGTTTACCTGCAAGACCTGTGCTGGTCTATGTAATTATTATTAATAATATTGATGATACTTTATGATCACATACCCAAAACATATATAAGTAAATAAATAAAATAAGTAAATAAGAAATGTAATTAAAGTTTTGACCTTGACTACTGTAATTACATATAGAGCTATTCATTTTGTTCTAGCGTGTGTCAAGCATTACTCTAAACACTTTTGAATATTGCACATTTTAATCCTAAAAGCAATCCTCTCTGTGGAGGAAGGTAAGAGGAAATAATTTCACTTCATGATGGAAAAAGTGAAGGAATGGGAAGGCTATTCTCTTCTGGATTTAGAAATACTGAATAATATGAGAGATAATAATAAGAAAAATGTAACCAGATATTAGGTAACATTTGGCCCAAGTTTCACAGAGAAAGAAAAAGCGGGGGTGGGGGTGTTAGGGAGAGGAGTATTAACTGTAGGAGTATAAATCTGGATTGTTTATGGAATAGCTGAATAGTACAGTCCCTCATTCATTCATTCATTCATTCATTCATTCATTCATTCTTTCAGTAAAGTTGAACTGCGATACATTTGATGTATTCCAAGCACTGCTTTAGTTTTATATATAGAAATAAACTAAACACACCGATTCATTGCTTTGTAGACTTATTTTCTAGTAGACAACTGAATGTGGTGAATAGGCTGATCTTCAAGGGCAAGTCTTTGTCCAGTCACCTAGAGAAAGAACTTTCTCCTTTGAAGGTTGTCTTTCTATCCCTGGTAACTACCACTAACTTCTTACATGGTATCTTATAGGATAGGGTTAAGCTATTAGGAGGTCTATACATTTAAGAGTTTATAGTATTCCCCATCACCACAAGATGTATACAAATTAAAATATGCAAGACTGAATCATAGATGAAAATGAATTTATATACTTAAATTAAATTTTAACAGAATAACATTATTTATTAACATAAATTAAACTTAAAATAAACTTAACAGAGTAACATAATAATAAAATTAATTAAACTTAACATAATAATAAACAAACACTTTTTTTGGTGGAGGGTATTTTGGGCCAAATTTGGCCCTCTAAAAACTTTTCAATGAATCATAACTTTCATAACCATGCAGATGGACATTGAAGTAAAAATTCTCAGCAAAATAAAGTGAAAGATGCATGTTGAAATGGTTTCACATGTATATGGAATATAACTAAGCTAATTAACAATAAAATTAACTCTTAGAATATAAAGAAAATAAAGTGGTTGACATTGACAATGGGGGGATGGATGGGCAGAGGAGATAAATTTAATGATGATGAAAAACATGAATATTTGGTGGTACATGTGGTGAGGTACACTTGACATAGAAAGCAGCACTCCTGAAATTATCTAGTATTGTAAACCAATAGTAAATTTAAAAACATTCTATTTTAAAAATAGCCAGGGCATATTTGTAAAAAAATATAAAAGAAATCCCAATTTTTGATTTGTTCAATAGTAATTATGCTTCTACAGGAGCATTAAATTCTTTCCTACTGTACCCTGGTCAGCATACTTTCTGCCTGCGTGCTTGTTTTGCTGGTTCTTTAGACGTGGATCTGCTGTGCCTGTTGGGTAGTAAAAAATGGTACCAGAAATGGTAGGCACGCTTATGCACTTGTTAGTTACAGGGGAAAAAGTTTTAGAAGGGAGCCACAGCTCCACCAGTTCTGGAAATGGCATTCACCTAATTTTACCTCAAATTTAAGTTTTGTGTCACTATGTAGACAAATTCAGCAGTGAATCTCTGAGAAGCTTTCCTTTGCTTGAAATAATCGAGAACGTGCATTCAGTCATCTCAGTACTTTGTATTTTTCATCCTCTTCTTCTGTTTACCTTGGTGGCTTAGTCAGATTACTCTTACAAAACACCAAGGGACTTGGAGTCCCATGGGAAGTAGCAGGTGTTTCCAAAACACTTGTTATACAGGAAAGAGACTATTCCCCTGCTGGTTCTGCCTTGTATCTGGTTCTGGTTCTGATGCCACTCCAAGCTGTCAGATGAGTTATAAAAAACTACTATTTTAGTTTTGGGCATCTTACTTTTAAGTTTTTAGTATGTCTATTTTATCAGAATGTAATTTCAGTGTGAGATAATTCTTGCTAAGGTGTAAATTTGTCCCGCAGGTTATAAATTCCCAGGTTCTTTGACCTTTTGTGAAGAGGGATGGAGATGAGACCAGCTGTTTAGAATTACCAGAAAGTTTTGGCTTATAAATAATCAAGACTGACTTGGGGGACTGTGACAATGAGAGGTAAGATACAAAAGTAAGGGCAATGATAAGATTTACCTAAATTAGGGATGCTAGCAAGGGCACAATAAGCTTCTCTAGGAGGGTGAAAGAGGCAATTCTCTGATGAAGCCTAAAACACTTAGGATTAATATCCAAAAAGACCCAAACAACTCAGGACCAAGTTTCCCAAGAAATTAAACAGCCAAAAGTTAGGTAAGTGGGAGCCATGCCCACAGTTCTTCTCTGGTTCAGCTATACGAGCTCATTTATTGGCTGTGTTTCAGAGATCCATAATAAATCTGAAAGAGATCAAAAGCTACAGTTAATCTCTGACCCATGCAAGGCTGAATAGACCAGGGTAAATGGGGGGGGGGGTTTAGCCTGGTGCCCACCACGCAGTGCCTCTGCCAGCTGCTTGCTCTCATAATTTAAAACAGCAGCCGTGCCCCCAACCAGGCTCTACATCTCAGGATGGACCCTACTGACAATTCAAATGTGTGAGTTTTATGACTGAAATCTTCAGACTTTCTTGGAGTTGGGTTGGGCAGCCTCTCCCCACTTCCCTATACTGGAAGCGCCTGCAGTGATGTCCGCACCCCAAAGCTGCCACCCTATTAAAAAGCTACACCAGCCTTACCTCCCCAGTAAAATTACTGAATGCCCTGAATAAACACAATGACCTCTTAGTACCTATATTGCACAAAAGTACAGAGAGGAAAAGAAAAGTGCCTGCCATAGAGACAGGCATTAAGTGGGGAGTGGGGAAGAGGGAGGAAACAGGGGACATTGTGGTGGAAAATGTACACTGGTTGAGGCATGGGTGTTGGCACATTATGAACAGCTTTGTAATGGTCTATCTTATCCAATAAAAATTATTCAATAAATTATTAAATAGAAAAATAAAAGAAAAGTCATGCATATCCATGTAGTTTGTCTATTTGTCTCCCCCTTTGCCTCTCTCACACTCAGGAAAAGAAAGTAGTAAGAAATCTGTTTAGGGGAATATCCTAAAGCAATTCCATGCCATGGCATTCTCACCAGCATATGCCCTTCCATTGGTTGGCATGAAACATTTCAGCGGCATCTCCAAAGGCAGTGCTGGAGCTGACTCTCACTCTCAGATTCATACAATTACATTTATACACATAGCCTGGAAGATTCCAGAAATTGTTGCAAAATAAAAGAAATTTCAAACAATGGGCCCAAATTCACTGTTTCTCTAAGATGCTGGGGATGGAAGTAGAAGCACTTTGAGATTTGTGCTCCCCCTTCCAGAATCAGGCCTGGGATGTCCTCATGAATGCTGTTCTCCACCAGACGGCCCTCCTGCTGGCCCCACACTCCTTCCCATCCTGCTAAATTTCAGCTGGTCCTCATGCTGGGAGAGTCCTGGCATGAGCTCAGCACCCCTGCTGCAAACAGAGCCACTGCCTGTCTTATCCTTCTAAAGGAAAAAGCTACACTGCTTGCTTTTGAGCTACATCTCCTAGGAATGCAAACAGAGGATATTAACTCCACCAAGGAAGCATAGAGAACCAGCTGGTATTAGGGTGGACATCAATGCTGATCTATCACTAACATTTTCCCACATTTCAGTAGTAAAAACAATGGCTCAGGTTAGGTGTGAGTTTCCAAAGAAAAAGCATGGTGGCACGTGAGTGGGACTTGAGCGTTCAGTGGCTGAGAGCTGTTTCCCTGGCTCACCCATGGTGATGGATGGATGGACAAAAGACTGGGGAACGGAGAAATAAGGCCCCAGGCTAGTCGGTAGTTAGTTTATTTCTGTCTTCTCCGAGCAATCCGATCTCTCCCTTACTGCACAATCGTGTTGTAGTTTTGGTTGTAGTCTTGGTCATGTAGTTCCATCATCCTAGTCTCCTAGTAGACCTCAAAGTCCTCTCCTTCATTATATTCCCTTCCTTATCTTATCGTGGTCTCATAGTCCCTTCTTTCCCCTTGCAGTGTAGTTATATAGCAATCATGAAGGGTGGGGTACACATCAGTGGGGTTGAACATTGTCATAACAATAAACAGAGGTAAAGCCACTTCTTCAGGGGAATTTCTAGGAGATTAACTCAAGGACAAAATCTCATCTGAGGATTACTAGGAGATCTGCTAAAGATTCCATCCAAGGGTATATTGCTTTCTCCTTTCCTCAGCTGGTAATTCATTTAAACAATCATAGTAAATTTACTTCTTAATGATGTTTCTAGTCATTTTGTATGAACACAGTAAGAGATATAGTAAGCTTAAAGTTTGGCTTTTCCTGGGGACATCCAAGACTACAGTCCTCAGGCCAGGTTAGTCTTTCCTAACCCTAGAAGGGTCCTTATTCAGTTACTTCTTTTGGGGTCATGACAGAGTTTGTTCCATGACCGTGCTCTTAACTTATGGTGTTTAGCTTATCTCCTTTCAATGGTAGGGTAGCTTACAGCTTGTTCTGGGTTCATCCAGTCCCTCCATAGGGGCCCTACTTTTGTACTGCAAGGAACTAAAGGCAACTGAGGCTTAAGTCAAGTAAATATGGATGCTCAGGAGTAAATATTATTTGGAGTCAATTAATTTCCATGCTACAAAAGCATAGCACCAACTGTCTTCCTGTATCTGTACAAAAAGGACATTGCTAAACAATGCAAGTGACATAAAGGAAAGAGTAAAGCAATATAGGATTATTAGTGCTTGAAGGAATTGGGTGTGCCTCAGGGGCACTGTTGTAAGAGTAACTCAATAAGCCTAAGCTCACTGTGGGAGGAGCAAGGACAACCCACTGTTATCCAACACCTGGGCAGCCATCATAATTACTTGACTCATGCTTCGGTTGCTGTAGTTCCTAACACCCCAAAAGGGATGTCCCACTGAGGAACTGGGATGAATCTGGGGCAAGTGGCAAAGCAACCCGGCATTGAAATGGGACAGTCTATGAAGCACAAATGCATGGTCTTGATGCAAGCTGTTGCAACCTAAGAGACAGGATCCCCATGGTGAAGGACAAACTGAACTGACCTGAGGACTGAGTCTGGGATTTACAGTAAAAGCCGTGCTTGCTCTCAGAGCCCAGAGAACTGTTAAAAGCCTTGCTTGTTCTCAACCCAGAGAACTAAGTGTTGGGATCTTTGTTTCTTACTGTGTTTATCGAAACAACTGCAACTATTGATAACATATACAACTAGAGGGAAAGATAAAAGCAATGAAGATGTCCCTGGGAGACAGAGTGTCTCCTTAAGTTTATCTGCCCAAGAAAATTTCCTAGTTTTATCTTTGTAAATTTCCAGATGTTTTAGCTATGTAAATGATCAATCATGCCTATGTCCTTACCTCAATGTATCCCCCCATGCCTGCCCCCCTCAGATGTTCTATAAGTGTGCTAGCAGCTCTGCATTAAACGGAGAGGAGAAAGGGTATTATATATCACTCATACATATAAAATCATAGATTTCTAAGAAATATGACCTTACAATTTAACAGAGTCTGATTAGGGGAAAAAGGCGATAGACAGGTTGGGGAAGAAAGCATAGAGAGGAGTTTACAGATAAACACAGTGGAATGGAAGTGCCTCAGGGAACTTTAATGAGTGTAACCCTACAAACTTAAGCTCTCTGTAGTAAGGGAGAAAGGAGAAACCAATGATATCCTACAGGTTTGAAGGACAATTTCTAAAAGATAGCTTCTGAAAAATGGCAGAATGAATAAATTGGTGTGCACGCATGTGTGTGTGTGTGTGTGTGTGTGTGTGTGCAATCAAGATATTATTTTTTCTTTTGTTTTTTGCATTGGAAAGACTTTAGGCATCTGCACTACTATTTGTAAGCACTTCATTGTAAGGGCCCTGAGCTATGCCCAATGCCACTGGAAGTTAGGGCTGAGTCAGTGGCATCTAGATACTCATTCTGAGGAGTTCTTTCACCTATTTGGCTACTCAGGGCAGGGATGAGCAGTTTTTGAAATCTCATAACAGCTAACTCATAGTTTCCCAATGGGGCTCATTACAAGGGAGGAGCATTTTCATAGTGATTTTATTTTTGACAAGCTCAGTTGAGCTAATGAAAAATGGAAGGAAGAATGAGTCCAGAGCAAAATGCCAAGGAGATAGAGCTCCCACATGTGAATGTAAGAGAATATTTCCTTTAAAATGGACTATACTAGACTCTAAACAGAGATTAATTTTAAACTCTTTGCTTTTAGCTGTATAATTACCTCTAAAATGTTTCTAGTTCATGTACAAAATAATGTGTATGAAGACGATCATATTGCATGGCTAATCATCCATGATTTGAGTTGTCCTTTCCCCTAACTCATGGTAGGGCACATTGGTTCATTGCCTCCTCTCAGGACTGGTCCTTTTGAGTCTGAAAGAATGTTGCAGTGGTAATATCAAGAAATACTTTTTTGTGGATGAACTTGATAATGGACTTTTCATTCACCACATCAGGAATGAGCTATAAGAGGGGAAAAATAGCCTTGAAATACTCTGATTAATCAAATCTCTTAATTGTCAGGGAAATGATGCCAAAAATATCTGTGTGCAGAGGCATTAAGACTACCTTGATAAAATACATTCATGCACATCATTCCGTGCACTCTTCTTTAGGCTTCAAGTTTAAGAAAATATTGATTTGACTTTCCAGTGGTTGGTTTATTACTGGAATTTACCTTAGATCAATATTTCTCAACCAAGAGGGTTATGTCCCCCTGTGGACCCCCAGAATATGCTAGGGGAATTACATACGCAGAGGGCACACAGCGTGAGAATAGGGGGTAACCAGTAAGATAGAAGATCACAGGAAGTGAACAAGTTTAGAAGGGGGCCATGATCAGAATACACTTGCTGAACGGACTTTGGTTGTGTGTGGAGGGAATAAAGCAAAGAAAATGCTTGAGAAACACTGACTTTGAGGGTTTAATCAGCAATATCTTATTCGAATTTTATCACCTGTTTACATAGTATTTCTTCTTATTTAGGACACGTTTTTCCAAAATAAAGCTGTTTGTGAAATAGTGATTACATATTTTTCTGTTTTCCAAAGAAATATTTTTCCTAAAAGTATTTGTTATTCTCATCACTGCCTAGCCTATACAACTATTTATTGATTGCTTTAGCATATTATATTTTATTTTGGAAACTCTAGGTTCAAAATTTTGACTCAGCACCCCCCTGGATCACTTTCTGTATTATTTACCTATTTATTTATTCATTTGTTTATTGTGGTGCCTGACACTGAATCCAGGTGCTTTACACATGCAAGGCCTTTATTGCTGAGTCACTCTGCCACATTCTTGGCCTTTCTGAATGATTTATTTAAATAATTAGTTCTAATTACAAGCAGCTTACCCTTTTTTGGGCATACTTATTTTAAAAAATTAAGTTTTAAATTTTTATTGGTTATAAAACCAAGCTTCCGGGAGCTTGGTTTTAGTCTCTGGATGTTGGCCAATCATGGGATTACATGGCACTGGGGCCAGTTTCTGGGTGTGATTGCTTACTGGAAAATGGGGGATCTGGGTGGAAGAGGCCCAGTCCTGATCCGAGCAGCCTTGGAGATCTCGCCTCGGTCCCGCACACCTGGGTTCCTTTACTGGCTCCCCCATGCGTAAGGCTTGTCCAAACGTGTGGAGAGTGGGACATTAAATAGCCTAGTTCTCCCTCTTGGAGATCCTGACAAGCTACCGTGAGCCTATTGCCTGCTCTGGAGAGCCTGGCAAGCTCCCCGTGGCGTATTCATATCCCAAATATAGTAACAGATATATACATACCCCTCAGAGAGCCTGCAAGCTACTGAGAGTATCCTGCCCGCTCAGCAGAGCCTGGCAAGCTACACGTGGCGTATTCGATATGCCAAAAACAGTAATGATAGGTTTCATTCCCCTGACCCTGAAAGAACCTCTAATCGTTGGGAAAGATGAGTGAGGAGAGGCTGCTAAAATATCAGGGCTGAGTGTAATAGAGACGTTGTTGGTGCCCGCTCAAGTAAATCAACGAACAATGGGATGACAATGATACAGTGATAAGTTTTTAAACTTACTGTTCTAAAGGAATAGCTTTGTGTAAGCATCTTTCTTCAAGATAAGATGAGGTTTATAGTGTTGACAACTTTGAATGTCAGAAGGAAGTACATGAGTAAATATGGCCAAGAGTGAAAATAATTGATTAGAGAGGTTTCCTATCACCTAGAATATTTTTCACTGACAATGTGAACTAAATATTGTTAGGTGAATGTTATCACTCTGATTTATCACTGTCTGGCAGTTGTCTATTATTTATTTTTTATCTTACAGTTCAAATGAAGTACCACATCTTGGTAATTTTTTGTCTATACAAGTCAACACCAATTGTTTAAAAAATCCTGGAAATTTTTTAAATGAGAAATTTAAGAACCTACCTACAAAGAGAAGATTTGGACTGTGACCTACAGGAAGTATACAGTTTCACAATTGCTACTTTCAGCAGGCTTGCATTAGGCCTGCCATATCTCCAGAGACACTGAATTAACTACACCCACGTGACAAGAAAATATAGCAGTCCTTAAAGGTAAAGCAATCTATGATCAAATATGTTGTTATCTTGCTACTTAGAAGCATTCTCACAGATGTCAACAGGCTTCATAGGCTATTGAGATGTGTGTGCATGCACACACATGCATGTATATGCACATGTGTATGTGCCATGATGAGTATGTTTAAACACATACTTACACTATCACTATAGTTGATTTAGTCAGATCCAAATATTTGGAAACTAATTATTTCCAGTCTCTAAAAATTAAATCTTAGTCTTGTGCTTTTAATATCTGAAAATTTGTCTCCATCTACACACAGAATATGTGTGTGTCTCTCACTGCATCTGTCTGATACAAGGACATAAGTGGGGCTGACTCAGGAGATGGTGACCCTCAGATCTACTCTTGACTGGCTGTAGATCTTGAGTAGGCTATAGAGCTTGCTCTGGATTCTTTTCTCTGAATCTCTAGGTAAAGACTTGGACCCCCTGGTAATTAAGACTCCTTCAATCCCCAAGTTGTATTAAGTCAGTATAAAATATGCAAGGATTGATGATTTCCCCCTTGTTATTAAAATTTTACAACTTCTAGTCATCTCAAAGAACAAATATAGAGAAAACATGATTTTCTTAATGAGTGTTATAGAAACTTTTCAGAAAGGCATGCAGGTGTAACTTATAAGGTCACTTTATTTTTATCCCAGTTGTTTGTGCCTTAGTAATAAGAGAAATTCTACAAAAGCTTTTAGGTCTCAGAAAAATAGAATGTGAGCCAGCTACAGGGGAGAGAAGAAAAGAAAAGAGACAGAGTACTCTCTTTGGTTACTTTATTAATTCCTTAGTAACAAAAGATGAGGTAGTGAAAGGGAGAATGGGAGACAGAATACTTGGTTATTGCAGTTAGATTAGTTCACTGCCTTTGTTATGATTTTTAAAAGCAATCTTGTTCACATTTTCCTTTAAATTATATATTTTCACTGACTGCATGATTTTTAAAAAATTTATTTTTAAATTAGTGAGTCAACGTGAGGGTACAGTTACAGATTTACACGTTTTCGTGCTTGTGTTTCCCTCAATGTTTGAGAGCCCATCCCTCCACCAGTGTCCATTTTCCACCACCAATGAACCCAGTATCCCTCCCACCCCCCAATCCCATCCCCCCCACCTCACCCTGCCTCTGTGACAGGGCATTCCAATTTGTTCTCTCTCTCTCTCTCTCTCTCTCTCTCTCTCTCTCTCTCTCCTTTTGGGTGTTGTGGTTTGCAATAGGGGTATTGAGTGGCCATCATGTTCAGTCTCTAGTCTACTTTCAGCACACATCTCCCTTCCCGCGCAAGATCTGACTGTATGATTTTGAATAGAAGTATACTTATTCAATTTGGAGAAAATTTATACTGATTGGAAATGAAGAAATCAAGCAAAAGAGGAAAGTAAAGGTAGAAGTTTCAAGAAAGAGTGGGAGCTAATTTGCCATTTTAGAAATGATGAAACTTTTAATGTCAATCAGATCTTCTTGTATAATATAATAAAACTGGCTAGAATGTAAAACAGGCAACACTATGTTTTGTCAATCAGTTCAAAGTATAATGGCATAAACTTTTGGGACATCAACCTGGCCACATGTTTCAATAAAAGAAAATTTGTGGCTTCTGCCTTGTTGATTCTGCTTTAAGAAATTGATACTACAGGGGGGAAAATGGAGAAAAAAATTGATACAAACGATGTAAGGCTGTTTTGAAAACCAGTAAATAAACACTCATTTCGCCCTTTTCCTTTAAGGATAAATTAAGTCATCTGTCATAATAGTCCAAATAACCTTCATTCCTCTCTTCTGCTCTCCTTTTAAAAAAAATTATTTATTTTTTAATTAGTGAATCACCGTGAGGGTACAGTTACAGATTTATACATTTTCGTGCTCATGTTTCCCTCATACAATGTTCGAGAACCCATCCCTCCACCAGTGCCCATTCTCCACCACCAATAAACCCAGTATCCCTCCCACCCCCCAATCCCATCTCCCCCACCCCACCCTGCCACTGTGGCAGGGTGTTCCTTTTTTTTTTTAATTAGTGAATCACCGTGAAGGTACAGTTACAGATTTATACATTTTTGTGCTCATGTTTTCCTCATACAAAGTTCGAGAACCCATCCTTTCACCAGTGCTCATTCTCCACCACAAATAAACCAAGCATCCCTCCCACCCACCCCCAATCCCACCTACCCCCCACCCCACCCTGCCACTGTGGCAGGGTATTCCCTTTTGTTCTCTCTCTCTAATTAGGTCTTGTTGTTTGCAATAAAGGTATTGAGTGGCCATTGTGTTCAGTCTCTAGTCTACATTCAGCACGTATCACTCTTCCCCCGCGTGGCCTCCAACCACATTTTACTTGGTCTCCTGTTGTCTCACACAGAGAGCTGACACTGAGGGGCACAGCCATCTATTCACTTCCATTCTGTACTTAGCTTTGATGGAAAGTATCATAATTATTCAGAACACGATCATCAACATCATTTCTTAAGGTGCTTGATATATATGCCAGATATAGTGATAATTTCTTCTTACTCCTCCTTCCTCTCCCCCTCGTCCTTCTCCTCCTCCTTCTTCTACTCCTTCTCCTTCTCTTCATCCTCTTCTTCCTCCTCCTCCTCCTTTTCAAATTTAAGAAATGACATTTCTTTTTTTTCTCACATGAAGGGGTGGGAAATTTTCCCCACCTGCCCTTTTGCCTTCTTTGACCGGTCCTATAATTAAATTGTCAAAAACAGATTAACTGAAGAAAAAAATCAATTATCTGTGTGCAGGAGACCCACACAGACATGAGTTTCAAAGGCACTCAGGCAATTGAGTCTTTTTAACCATCCTGAGCTAAAGAAGGGAGTTGGGGAGGAGAGTAATTCACAAGATGTTTGAGGAGGTATGCTTGGCAATCAGGTACCATGCTGTGCAAATAATCTTCCAGATAAAACAGTTATCTCTGGTAAGGGCTCTCTTTCAGCACAAGCCTGCTGTCCGAGTTCTTTTTTGGCAATTAAGGTAGATGTAGAAAATTCTTCTGAGTCAGCTAGGTCTTTGATGTTTTTAGGTCAGAATGATCCACAAAAATGTATTTAACCAAAAATAACACTAAAGCGGTTCATTTTGTGGTGATCTATTGTGAACCCCTTCACAAAAAATACTTGGAAACTTTCTTTGTTTGCAGGGTAACAGTATTCAGATATCTACTTGCAGGCCAGTATTCAGATATCTACTTGACAGTACTCAGATAACTACTTGGATATACACTGGTATCGAAAACTGGATGCACCTCCAAAATGCTTTTCTTTCAGTAAATGTGTTTCTATCTTTGTTTGTCTGTTTGCTTGCTTTTTTTCCTTTGGGGCCTCTTCTGGTGGTGCTTAGGGCTGATGCTCAGGGTTTACTCCAGGTTTACTCAGATTTACTCTTCATTTCTTCCTGCCTCTCTGCCATTGGCAATTTTTCTTTACATGAATTTGAAACATTCCTTTTCTTTGGGCCTCGGTTTTTGGGATTTTCTGTATTCACAAGCTCTCTCAGTCAGTGGCTGAATATGTCTTCTTCACTTTAAATACAGACTCTGAGATGTGGATCATTGTTAAAAATTAATCAAAGAAGACAATTCAGGTGATATAGATGTTAACACTTTACAGTGTTGGATGGTCTGCTTTTCAGAAAACAAAAAAATAAAGTGGAAGGCAGGTTTGTGTAGGATAAAGAACAAGGAATGAAGAAAGGACAAATAAAAATATGCAATTAGCTGAGATCACAGAGTCAGCCTTGTTTGGGATGAGATGGTGCAAGGAAATAAGTATTGAGCTCACAGTTAGCTTGGCATTAGGCCACCGGCTGACTGGATGTACTGTACCTCTAGGTAAGGGGACGTTAAGGGGATACAAAAGTTACTTAAATCTTAGTGTGCAGACAAGCCTCCTGGGCAGGAACGGCTCTATCTTGGGTTAAAAATGATTTCCACATATGCAAAATGCATGTCGTCACTATTACTCTGGGCCAGAGGCTCAGAGGCCAGTATTCAGATATCTACTTGACAGTATTCGGATAACTGCTTGGATATACACTGGTATCGAAAACTCAGACATGCACCTCCAAAATGCTTTTCTTCCAGTAAATGCGTTTCTATTTTTGTTTGTCTGTTTGCTTGCTTTATTTTCCTTTGGGGCCTCTCCTGGTGGTTTTAGGGCTGGTGCTCAGGGTTTACTCCAGACCCTGCACTCAGGGATTACTCCTGGGGGCCGGAGGACCATATATGGTGCTGGGGATTGAACCTGGGCTCAGCCACATGCAAGGCAAGCACCCTTCCTGCTGTATTATCACTTTGGCCCCTACAATTTTATTTCTTTTTCTTTTTGGTCACACCTGGCACAGGGGTTACTCCTGGCTCTGCACTCAGGAATCACCCCTGGAAGTGCTCAGAGGACCACATGGGATGCTGGGAATCAAACCTGGGTCAGCCGCGTGCAAGGCAAAGGCCCTACTAGCTGTACTGTTGCTCCAGCCCCTGGCCCCTACAATTTTCTAAAGCAAATAGCTTTCTTAATGTTTTGGTGAATGTTCTATGAGCAAGCTATAAATTATAGCTATTTATAAGGAAACATACACGTTGGAAAAATAAAGCAACAGAACAGCGATACCAATAAAAATCCAAGCATTTTCTTATTTAAATTCATGACTGGATTATTCTCAGTTGATTCAGCTTCTAGTTCAATTAATGCAAATGTGAGAAAGTACAAAGAACCGGAACACTAATAATTTAGAGCTAATAGTATACCTGGAAATTGAATATTATTTAAAAAATTCTTAGACTGGGCCTGAGATGACTTTGAACCTGACCCTACATGTCTTCAGGATGGCTGGATGGAGGCTTGGAAGCCCCTGAGCATGGTGGGGCAGAGGAGGGGTCAGGCCTTCCGGTCCCTAGCACCTCTGGATACACAGCAGCAGTACATCCTCAGATTAGCTGGCCTAGGTCTCTGGTGGTGACCCAGGTCAGATGCACACACACACACACACACACACACACACAATCGTGACCAGTTTCCTAAACATATGCATCTATTATTTAGACAAGAAGAATGCATACCAGATGTGAAATGATTATTTCTCCGAGGAACAGGCTCTCAGATATTTCCATTTATAGAAATTCACACGGATCAGTGACCTTAGCACAGACATTCCACTTCTGTATGTGAGTGTATATATTAACACAAAAACACCTGCAGGTGTACAGGAGAAATAACGGACTTGATTTAGTTTGGTTTTCTTTTGGGAGAAGCAGCAGAGCTGATGTGTGAGCATCAACAAGATAGATTCACTGTTGCAAAGTAGATGAGCTCGAAATTGTGAGTCAGAAACAATTTTCTGGTTCAGTGGTTTCCAGCTTTTCAAAATAAGAGGACACCTTTTTAACATTTGGAAAGAGTTAAAGCCATCTCCTCCCTGTAAAACAAAGCAAAATTAAACCAATCCCCCACAATTCTAAGGGGTGGGGGCACTAGGGTGATAAGTTACTGTGAATCTGGTAATCTTGTTCTTCTTTTTTCTGCTTTATTTCCTTCTATATATATTTAATTTTATTGAATCACTGTGAGATAGTAACAAGCTTTCATGTCTATATTTGTATTTAAGTTTTAGCTCTCTATATACATATGTATATAAACATATAGTATGTATATATAGTCATCATCTAAAATTATTTGTGGAAAGAATATAAATATTAAAAAGAGTTAAGAGAAGCGACAGATGAGAAGCAATGGGGGCTAGGCTAGTGGCTTTTTGGGTCACACCTGGAGATGCACAGGGGTTATTCCTGGATCATGCACTCAAGAATTACCCCTGGCAGTGCTCGGGGGACCATATGGGATATGGGAATCAAACCTGGGTGGGCCGCGTGCAAGGCAAACACCCTACCCACTGTGCTATCGCTCCAGCCCAATAAAAAATTTTTTTAAAGGAGTCAGATCAGTATTTTTAACTGGATATATTATTTTTTTATATTCTGAGTGATTTTTATTTAAACAGTTTCAAACTATCCATGCACAGTTTTAAGAAATCAGACCATTCAAGTCTGCAGGGAAACCTGGCAACTACATGGCGCCTCCCCTGGCTTCCCAAGCTTCCCTCGTCAGCTGTGGCCACGTCCAGCCAGCTGCGCTGAGTTTGAAATATTTTTTATTTCTATAGAGTACATTTATGATTTACTGGGCTCTCATAACTTTGTTACTGCTAAATGTTTGGAGCTTTTAATCTCTAAGACATTACTGACAAGTACTGGGGCTGGAGCAATAGCACAGTGGGTAGGGCGTTTGCCTTGCACACGGCCAACCCGGGTTCGATTCCCAGCATCCCATATGGTCTCCCGAGCACCACCAGGAGTAATTCTTGAGTACATGATCCAGGAATAACCCCTATGCATCACCAGGTGTGACCCCAAAAGCCAAAAAAAAAAGAAAACTACTGACAACTATCAATAGAGTATATATGTCACCACTGCTATATCTAGTTAGTCATCTGAACATTTAGGATGATCCCATGTTCTGACTCTGGTCAATAAGGATTCTTTGAATATGAAAGTGCAGATATTTTTTCAGATTTGTAATTTTGGGGCTGGAGAGATAGTACTGCAGATATGGTGCTTGCCTTGTCCATAGGTGACTTGTATTTGATTCCTGGCACCCAATATTGTCCTCCAAGCACTGCTCAGTAATTTCTCAGTGCAGACCAGGAGTAACCCTAAACAGTGCTGGGTGTGC
Organism: Sorex araneus; assembly: GCF_027595985.1. Lineage (NCBI taxonomy): Eukaryota > Metazoa > Chordata > Mammalia > Eulipotyphla > Soricidae > Sorex > Sorex araneus. The sequence goes on along the minus strand of NC_073313.1, from coordinate 290,772,713 downwards.
CTCTAAAACAAAAACAAGAAAATGAAAACCCCAACAGCAACAACCAACCAACCCAAAACAAAAACAGCAAACCAAATCAAATTAGTATTTTCATATTTATTTTTGTTTTGTTTTGTTTTGGGGTCACACCCAGCAATGCTGAGGAGACAATATGGGATTCCAGGGATTGAACCTGGGTCTTCTGTGTGAAGGCAAGCACCCTATCCACTGCACTATCATCCCAGTCCCTATTTTTATATTCTTTAAATAAATTAGAACAAAAATTTGGTTAGATCAATATTAACTGTTAGTATTTTTACTGATTGTTAGGTTAACTAATTCATCATGGTTACTTAGAGTGATAGCATAGCGGGTAGGGCGTTTATTTTGCACGCAGCCGACCCAAGTTCAGTTTCTCTGCCCCTCTTGGAGAGCCCGGCAAGCTACCAGTAGTATCCTGCCCGAGTGGCAGAGCCTGGCAAGCTACCTGTGGCATATTCAATATATCAAAAACAGTAACATGTCTCACAATGGAGATGTTACTGGTGCCTGCCCGAGCAAATAGATGAACAATGGGAAGACAGTGCTACAGTGCTACTTTTTCTTATAGAATGCTTATTATCTTGGCCTTCAGTAATTGTTTACTAGTTACTTTTTATGTACTTTTTGCCATTTCAGTCCCTAATTTTGGCTTAAATGTAGTTATTGATGTTCTGGAGCAGTAGTATAGTTGGAAGGGTGCTTGCCCTGCAAGAAGCCAACCAACATCTGATCCCATTTCTGTACTGCCCCCTAGCGTTACCAAAAGTGATTCTTATTTTTAAAAAATTTTTATTATTTTTATTTTCTTTATTTAAAAAATTTTTATTAGTGAATCACCATGAGGTACAGTTACAAACTTATGAACTTTCATGTTTGCATTTGGTTTACATCCCTCCACCAGTGCCCATTCTCCTCCACCAATGTTCCCAGTATCCCTCCCACCACCCCCACCCAAACTCCCACCACCCCACCTTGCCTCTGAGGCAGGGCATTCCCTTTTGTTCTCTCTCCTGTTGGATGTTGTAGTTTGCAATAGAGGTATTGAGCAGCCATTGTGTTCGGTCTATAGTCTACTTTTGGTACGCAGCTTTCAACCCGAGTGCGTCTTCCCAAAATTCTCTACTATGTGTTCCCTTCTCTATCTCTACTGCCTTTTTCCTCAGCATGTGAGGCCAGTTTCCAAGATGTGGGGCAGACCTTCTGGTTCTTATCTCTACTACTCTTGGGTGTTAGTGTCCCATTCTGCTACTTTATATTCCACAGATGAGTGTGATCTTTCTATGTCTGTCTCTTTCTTTCTGGCTGATTTCACTTAACATGATACTTTCCATGTTGATCCACTTATATGCAAATTTCATGACTTCATCTCTCTGAACAGCTGCATAGTATTCCATTGTGTAGATGTATCAAAGTTTCTTTAACCATTTATCTTTTTTTGGGCACTCCGGTTTTTTGCAAGTGAAAACAGATAAATAAATGGGACTATCTTAAACTAAGAAACTTCTGCACCTCAAAAGAAACAGTGACGAAAGTACAAAGACAGTCTACAGAATGGGAAAGAATATTTACACAATACCCATCAGATAAGGGGTGGATATCAGGGATATACAAGGCACTAGCTGAACTCCACAAGAAGAAAACTGTCAACCTGATCAAAAAATGGGGGTGATGAAATGAACAGAAACTTTCCCAAAGAAGAAATCCAAATGGCTAAGAGGCACATGAGAAAATGCTCTACATCACTAATCATCAGGGAGATGCAGATCAAAACAACAATGAGATATCATCTCACACCACAGAGACTGTCCCACATCCAAAAAACTAAAAGCAACTGGTGTTGGCGAGGATGTGGGGAGAAAGGGACTCTCCTTCATTGCTGGTGGGTATGCCGTCTGGTTCAGCCCTTTTGGAAAACAATATGGACGATTCTCAAAAAACAGATCTAAAAAGGTTAAGTAATTTACCCTGACTTTCAGAATGTTAGAACCAGGATTTTAATCCAAATTTTCCTCGTGAGAAACTGCTGTCTTCGCCACTCTTTATTGATTCTATATCATTGTTTCACTCTCATTTGTTACATATGCACATACCTATGTGTATTGACTCCCCCAATGAAACTGTATCTGAAAGCAGAAATCATATCTTTTGGGGGATGCTTTTGGATCACACCAGTGGTGCTTGGGGTGGGGTCAGAGGGGGTACTAATGGTTTAGTGGTCACTCCTGGCTGTGCTCAGAAAATCATCATTGCCTGAAAAAATACGCACACCGAAGGGTGTGTGTTCACGGGCTTTCTGGGCAGCTCTGTCTCCCTGCCCGAGTTCCGTGCTCTGGAGCCACTGTGGCTGTGTGTGGTAGTGACTCGGGAGCACCTTGATGGGTGTGACTGGATAAACCTTTAGGTTGGATAAACCTAAGCTCCTTGTGGCTATGTTATCCTACAATTGCCGAGATCAGAATTAGATCAGCAACACAAGCAAGTCTTAACCCTTGTACTCTCCCTCCAGCTCAGGGAGCACACAGTAAATGGGAAAGCGGTGTGTTGTAACATCTGTCTCTGAGTCAAATCAGAGAACGAAGCCAATTTTTCCTTCCTGAGATGACACAGCTAATTTTCTTTCATGCAAAGATAGCCTCAATCTCAGATCTGGTGAAGTCACGACCCACTGAAAGTACAAACTAAGGCGTGAACCAGCGTGCTGGTTTCAGCTCTCGCGCTCAGTGGAGTTTAGTCATTTCACAGAGTTTTGCCAGATCAAAGTCTAAAAAATAATGAAGGCTTAATGAGCCAGTGCACCTCTGTCTGTTCTTGGTAGGGGGTGAAAAGCACACTTAGATTAGGCCTGCATGTCAGCAAATAAGAATTAACCAGCCTTGACTCTAGAAGTTTCAGCTGAATGGCCATCCCTGAAAATGCAATTCCTCTTTCCTCTGTTTTTTTTCTCCCTTCCTTTTGAAGCCAAGTGTCAGTTGTAGGAAGAGAGACTTGCTACAATTTTTCTGTGTACTTAGGGGTTCCTCACAGACAGGTTGTTAGAGGAAAATTCCACAGAAATGCCCTGATGGCCACTCTTTGGGACTCTGTGTTGTCTTCCTACCTGGGATTCTGGAGGAGGCAGCTTTGTCTCCATCCCAAGAACTAACCACATCAGATAAAATTTAAGGAAAAATAAGCAGAAGTCAATTGTAAATAGAATTCCATAAGCTAAAAATCACATGGCATGGAAAATGCAGTGCTTCACTGTCAGAGGTGGAGCCATACTGGTGGAAAGTGTGTCTGGGGGCACTCATTGAGTTTTGTCTATCAGTTTGGTTACTTTTTACTACCTAGATCTTCATAGCATGTTTAATTACTAGGTGTTTGAAGGAGAACCAGAACCTTCCCTGGCCTTTCTCCTTCCTGGGTTGTTGGGAAACTCAAGTGCATAGAAGGAGTATGTGGGAGACAGAATTACTGCTCATTCTTCATCACGAGTCTTGAGCACTGGAGTATTCTGTAAGGAATGCTTCTTGAACTGGGGGTTAAATTTGAAACTTGCTCTGCATTAGACTCTGAGCAGGGACCCCTATTTTGTAATGTTCTCTACCCACACACTTAGCATACAGATGTAGAGTGACGAACACCCAGGGCTTTTTGTTTATTTGTTTGTTTGTTTGTTTGGGGGAGGATTCAGGTCATACTCAGCATTGCTGGGGGTTACACCTGGTTCCGTAACCAGGGGTCACTCCAGATGGTGCTCATGGGAGCATGTGGCACCTGGGGTTGAACCAGGGTATATGCAAGGCAAATGCTTTACATCTGTAGTTTAAAGGGTGGTTCAGTACTTTATCCCTCTAGACCCAAGAACTCCATGTTTTTGAAGCACATTTTTAAAAGTTGAAATTCATTAACCCAGAGAACAATGAAATATTCATTGATCTAAGCTCTTTAAAGTTTGCAAATTCACAAATGTGTTCGTAGGATGTTAACCATGTGCCCTAAAGAGTCAATAAAAGTGGTCTTTTCCTTTGAAGCATATACTGTGCTGAAAGAAGAAAGACATTTATAAAGTGAGAAATGAATCGAGAATATAAGAAGATATTGAGATGCATAATTAGGAGTCTGACAGGACTAATTTTAACAGTATTATTTAAATACATTGAAGTACATGTGCATAAAACTTACTGCTAAAAAGAGATTTTAGAATAAAAATTGTCAGTTGGTAAGATTTGCCAGGCTCTTTATTTTCATCTACAGGACATACTTGGCTTGAGGCTTCTTTGTAAATATTTATTTACACAGGCCCTAATGCTTATGATACAAAGGACAGTATTTCCCAGGGAGCATCACTGTCAACTTAAATGATTTATTCATTTCTTATTTAGAGGCAGTACTCAGTGGTCCTCAGGGAACCATGAGGTTTGGGTAATGCACCAGAAGAGTTCCTGCATTCAAACATGTGCTCCAACCCTTTAAGCCATTTTTCTTGTCATTCTTACTTAAATTTTTTTTTACTTCCCAAGTGGTGCTCAAGATGCTTGTGGGCCCCTTCTACCAGTTCTTGGACAACTGATAGCTTAGTGTGAGGCAGAAAGATGAGGTGCCACTTGGTCCTATGGTGCTGGAGTTATCTAGAGCTAGAGGCATTTAGGGGTCCCCAGGGCCACACCTGGCAATGCTTGGGGGGAGGGAGAACCCCCAAGGTCTCATATGTGACTTTTAGGGATTGTGTGGTGCCAGAAAATGAATCAGACACTTTACAAGGTCGCATCCTAACCCCTATACTATCTGGCCCCTAAAGTAATTCTTTTTGGAAATTCTTTTTTTTTTTTGTTGTTGTTGTTGTTGTTGTTTTGGACCCACACCTGAAAATTCTCAGGGGTTACTCCTGGCTCTGTGCTCAGGAATCTCTTCTGGCGGTGCTTAGGGGACCATATTGGATGCTGAAAATCAAAATGGGTTGGCTGCAGGCAAGGCAAGCACCCTACCCTCTGTGCCATCTCTCGGCCCTGACATTCTTATGGTATATTTACTAAGTTCACTAGTTTCCAGACTCTGCTGTGGAGAGCCTCCACAGGACCGGGTGCTTCATAAACAACACCTGTTCTTGTTAATTTCACCGTGCTTTGAAAAACAGGATGTCCTGTCACGCCCACAAGGTGTAACTAGCCTATCAGCTGCAGACACTTGGGCGTAAACAAGCAGCGAGAGGTATATAAGGAGGGAAGCTGCCTAGCTAGTGGTTTCCCCCCTGGTTCCTCTTCCTTCCTTCGTCTTCTTTTCCGTTTGCATGAGAAGGTTTCTCAATAAATCGCTGCAAGAAGAATCTCCGGGTTGCGTGTAACTTTACACTCTGCCTTTGAACTGCAGTGTGGAATAAACCATGTTTCTTGTGTCTTTGACACTGGTAACATAATGACTGTGTATTTTGAAACATGGCTAAGTTGAATTATGTAATAAGTATAAAACACATCCTGGATTTTGAAGATTGAATAATGTGAACTATCTCGCTGGAGCTTTAATAGTGTTATCATTTTGGAAATGACAATACTTGGATATAGTGGATTTAATGTGATTTATTATTAAGGACTGGAGAGATAGCACAGCAGGTAGGGAGTTTGCCTTGCACGCAGTTGACCCTGGTTTGATTCCTCTGTCCCTCTCGGAAAGCCTGACAAGCTACCGAGAGTATCCCGCCCACATGGCAGAGCCTGGCAAGCTATCCAAGGCATATTCAATATGCCAAAAACAGTAAAAACAAGTCTCACAATGGAGACGTTACTGGTACCCACTAGAGCAAATCAATGAACAACAAGATGACAGTGACAGTCACAGTGATTATTAAGATACATTTTACCTGCTTAAATTTTAATGTGGCAACTGGAAAATATAAAAATTATATGTGATTCACCTGATCTTTCTGATTGTTATGATTTTAATTTGCATCTGTGGTGTCAGAGATGGCAGATGGCTGCCAAGATTATTCTGAGCACATGAGGGACACCAAGGATTTGAACTCATGACCAGTGATCGAAGGCAGGTGCTTTAAGACCTGCACTATTCCAGACACTATTCCTTTAGAAGTTAGCAAAATATGTAGATATATCTGAAAGAAATAATTAAAAATCAATGAGACAAATGCTTTAAGGGATATGCATATAATATGTATGGAACAGAGATAGTAGCATGGGTAAGGCACTTGCCTTGCACATGACTGAGCTGGGTTCAATTCTTGGCACATGCAAATGTTTCCCCAGGCTCTGCCAAGAGTGATTCATCAGCATGGAGCCAAGAATGAACCCTGATCACCTCTGAGTGTGATCCCCAACCCAAAAAAAGAAAAAAGGAAAAAAATCCCCAAAGTCATAGTTGGTGTTCAGGAAAAGATTAAAATCCCCTCCTGAGTGAAGTCAGTCAGAGGAGAGGAACAGAACCAGAGTGGCGTTCCTCACATGTGTGGTAAAAAGAATCAGACGAAGATAGCAGCAAAGGGCCAGAGACGACAAAAAAGAACACTGGCCTACAGAACTGAATCTGCCCTGCTGGCACAGAGGCACCAGGCCGCAGTGGAAGGGATGGGCACGCCAGTGGTTTTACATCCATGAAGCCCTCTCAGGAACAGGACTGTAAGTCACAGTGCCTCAAAGAAAAACCAAAACACTCCCTCAAAACAAAGAAAAGGCAGACCATGAGACAAGTCTGAAAGGGAGGTTGGGATTTTCCTAACTGGAGCAAGGCCAGCCAGGCAGAGAGAAGCCATGAAGAAAGACTGCAGACTTAATGTAACCGCACCTACAAGGGGGGAGGCCAAAAGAGCCTGGAAGAAGCAGCAGGAAATAACGTAATTACAAATGCTATACTTTCCCATTAATAATTAATGTCACGTGTGGCTTATTTAGAAACGCATGAGCTGATTTTTTTACAAAGTACCCGAACATCTTGAATGCATTATCTCGGACACCACCAGGTGGCGCTGCGCTCTAGGACTGAAAAAAATGTCTAGCAAGGAAATAGACAATTTCTTTTTAAAAAAAAAATTCATTTTATTGAATCACCATGTGGAAAGTTACAAAGTTCTCAGGCTTATGTCTCAGTTTTACAATGCTCAAACACCCGTCCTTTCACCAGTGCCTATATTCTACCACCAAAAAGAAAAAAAAACCAGTATACATCCCACGCCCCACCCCACAATCACTCCCCCTGCATAACTGAAAATTTTCACTTCCTTTACTCTTTACCTTGATTACATTCCATATTTCAACACAATACTCACTATTGTTGTTGGAGTTTCAACACAGAACTCACTATTCTTGATGGAGTTTATCCCCCAAGAATACAGCCCTATTGACAGGGAAATATTTGATAATTAGTTTTCCACTGATGAGAATGAAGAGATATAAAGTTGCGCGGCCGCTACCGCGGTTTTAGGATTTCTGTATTTTAGTAATTAAGTCCAGGGAGATTTAAATTGGAAATTGAGTCATTTCCCTTCCTGGGGCAGCATGTAGCAAAAGCTTAGTTCACAGTCTGGAGACATGGCTGCAAGCACTCGCTGGAACCCCAAGTCATATAGCTGGCTCTGGATCCTGCTCACTCAACAGCAAAGTGGCTGTGCAAAGGCATGGCCACCCGGGTCGAATCTCGGCGGAGCTTGAGCTGGCACCGGCCCTGGCCTGAGACTCAGGAAATAAGCAATTTCTTGACCCCAGTATTTAGAGAGGAGACAGAGAAGAAAGAGATCAAGGGCGTCAGGGGCAGAGATGAGAATGAGAAGTACCGGTGAACAGGCATCAGGGCTTCAGTTATAGCAGTGATATGAATGAGCAGAGAGCCAAACACCTGAAGTACAGACTCAAGGGCACTGAAAATATGAGATCTCAGAGGCCACCACCGAAACTTTGTCACGTGCCTGTCAAGCTGACAGGCGGTGGGAGTGGAGTGGGGCTGGGTGGGAGGGAACCTGGGAACACTGATGGAACAATTGGTGTTGAAGTATTGCATACCTAAAACTCAACCATCAGCAATTTTGTAGATCATGGCCCTTTAATAATTTTTTTAAATAGGTGCTTAAAAAATAATAAAATAAAAATAAAAATAGCTACTGAAACTAAAACAGCAAGAGGCTACAAAGACTGCAAAGGTCACATAGCTCTCAGCTGAGAAAATGAGGGTTTGGAACCAGGTAGTTTAGATTTGTAGCCTGTTTTTGGGCGTGAGATGCTTTTAAGTGGGCAGAACAGGGGTCAAGGTAACAGCCAGGTGACTCCCTTAATTACTCTTAATTACTCCCAGGAGCTGTTTACCCCCATCCTAGTTTGGTGACTTTCTTGAGAATGTGAAATCTCAGCTTCCTATATCTAGGATAAGAGGAAAATAATGCAAATTAAAGGCACTTGTGACTTTTAAAGTTTTAGAATACTTAAATATCTGCATGTGGCAATATTTTAGAGCAGACTTGTCCTGACTATTTGACAGGACAAAGCTCTAATTTAGAAGAATATTCAAGCAGTTTTGACAGCTGCCTTCCTTCCTGTCTGTGGTGGGTCGATGGATTGCCTTGCTGGTAACATGGTGGGGTGTTTTGAATAAACATAGTTTGTCAACATTATGAGCAGAAGATGGGAAAAATACTGCAGGAGTTTCTTAGGCTAGTAATACAAATCAGGATTTAGTAATAGACCTTTAAGAGAGTGGAATGGATGGAGCTAAGATGATACCATGTTGAGTAACTCAAAGAAAGGGATACAGATTAATCTCATGGGACTTAAAGATACACAGCAAGGGAGCATCTAAGTGCCAAAGGCAATAGCAGGAGAATGGATCCACACAACTGAGCTGATGGAGGGTTGATGAAAAGCAAGGGGAATTAGGGTTATTGGAGGAGGGTGGTGGGCACACTGGTAATGGTATAATTATCCATAGGGAAAATCACAATATTGTAAATCACAACCGGACTGTAAATTTACAGTATTGTAAATCACAGAGCCTTTATAAAAGTTAAAAAAAGTCGATTAATAGTAAAAATTTCCTGTTTGAAATTACTTGTACTAATTACCTGTCTTAACTGAAGTTCAAGTTTGAAAACCTTTTGCAATTCACCTTTAGCGTTTTCCCTGGAACTAGCTGAGGAGTGGAATTTACAATGCTTCTACCAAGCAATTTACCCAGTGACTCACGTCCAGGCCACTCAGTCATTCCAACTGTGGTCACTGAATGTGGAGGAAATGAGCATCATGGCTCTGGAGTCTGAGTCTACCCAAAGACGTACATAGAGAAATGTAAAAGTAATATTTATTTGTTTAAAATTCTGAAGTGAAACTCATATAATAAAAGGGATATGCTGCGTTCATTTTTGCCTCACAGGAAGGCTCTATCTCAGGACCTGGCTCATATGATTCTGCTGATGACTCACCTTTACAGGGCGCCTCCTTCCAGAGAATGAATCATGCAATAACAGTAAGTCATACATGTAACAGGGTAGAGGTTTCTTCCTGCTGTCTGAGCTTATGGTGTGTCCCCATGCTCCTGTTGGCACTCCCTCGATGCATCAGGGTAGCACAGACAGAGCTGCACTCTGTGATGAGGATGTAGTCACCCTGTTAACTTCTCTGCTTTTGAATGTGCCATTCTGAAGATCAAGTTCTTGCATTTCCTAGACTTTGGATTCAAGGGTAACCTAACTGTAACTTGGTTCTAAGGGGCTGCCATGCCATAACATGTGGTGGTGGTGGTGTGTGGGCAACATGAGGTGGGGGCCATTGAACCCATGTGCTCTACCACCTGAGTCCTCCAGAATATGAATTTCATTGAATACACAGAGAGTCAATATGTGACATTTTAATTTTCATAGTTTTTCATGCTGCTTCATGTCTTACCTGCAAATGTCTGTAAGACCACTAGACCAAGTGTGATTAGCTCTGTCTTGAGACCTGATTGATTGTATTATTGCTCTTTTACCATCTTTCTTTTTTTTTGCGATTTGTATACATTTTCATAAAGTTGTCCACAATAGTTCATTACAGATAATATTCAAACACCCACCCAAACAGCTAGCATTTTCCCACCACAATAAGAGGGAAGTGTATGAAGGTTTTTGTATTTCATTCTGGAGCCATTTTAGCCTGTATATAAGAGAATACAAGCAAGTATGTTAAAACCAAATACATGTGTGCTGCTTTAGGTATATCAGTGGGCTAAAGTATAAGAGGTCAGGAGGCCGAGAATGTAGCCATGCACTTCAGGAAATACTGTGAAATCTCTGCTTGAGCTTTCTTTTATAGTCTCTGGATCTTGGCCATTGATGAGATTTCATGGCACGGGGGCAGTGTGTGGGTATGACTGCCAAGCTGCTGGAAAACTAGGGATCTGGGTGAGGAGGCCCAGTTGCAGTCCAAGCAGGCTTGGAGATCTCAGACACGGGTCCCGCGTAACTGGGTTCCTCTGCTGGTTTCTTCATGTGTGAGGCTCGTCTGAGCATGTGGAGAGTGGCCTTGAGCAGGGCTGCGCTGGGTTCTGGAGAATTTGAGCGTGGCTGCGCTGGGTTCTGGAGGATTTCAGCTGCTTGGGCTCTGCTTAGAGCGGGAAGAGAAACTCAACCCACCCTGCTTCTGAGGAGCCCTGGTGAAGACAGACTGGCATAGGGGCAGGAAATTTTGCCCTTTTCACCATCTTACTGGTCACTTTAAGGATAAAAGTCCTAGAATTTTATTTTTATTTATTTATTTACTTAAACTTTATTGAATCACTGTGAAATAGTTATAAGCTTTCATATTTGGGTTATAATCACACAATGATCAAGCACCCATCCCTCCACCAGTGCACATTCCCCACCACCAATATCCCCGGTATAACCCCCCCTCTTTCTCACCCTCCCCCTGCCTCCATGGCAGACAATATTCCTCTTACTATCTCTCAACTTTGGGACATTATGGCTTCCAACACAGACACTGAGAGGTCATCATGTTTGGTCAATTATCTACTTTTGGCATGCATCTCCCATCCTGATTGATTCCTCTGCTCATGAAGTAGGCTTCCAGCTATGGGGCATCCCTCCTGGCCCTTGTATCTACTGTCCTTGGGTATCAGCTTCATGTGATATTATTCTATACTCCACAAATGAGTGCAGTTCTTCTATGTCTGTCCCTCTCTTTTTGACTCATTTCACTTAGCATGATATTCTCCATGTCTATCCATTTATAAGTAAATTTCATGACTTCATCTCTCCTAGCAGCTGTGTAGTATTCCATTATGTAGATGTACCAAAGTTTCTTTAACCAGTCATCTGTTCTAGGGCACTTGGGTTGTTTCCAGATTTTGGCTATTGTGAACAGTGCTGCAATGAACATATAGGTACAGATGTCATTTTGACTGTGCTTTTTTGCATCCTTGGGATATATTCCCAGAAGAGGTATTGCAGGGTCATATGGAAGCTTGATTTCTAGCTTTTGAAGGACTGTCCATATTGTTTTCCAGAAAGGCTGGACCAGTTGGCATTCCCACCAACAGTGAAAGAGTATCCCTTTTTCCCCACATCCATGCCAGCACTGGTTGCTTTTGCTCTTTTGAATGTGTGCCAGTCTCTGTGGTGTGAGATGATATCTCATTGTTGTTTTGATTTGCATCTCTCTGATGACTAGCGATGTGGAGCATTTTTTTATGTGCCTTTTGGCCATTTGTATTTCTTTTTTGAGGAACCTTCTGTTCATTTCTTCTCCCCATTTTTTGATGGGGTTGGAGGTCTTTTTCTTATACAATTCTTCTAGTGTCTTATATACCCTGGATATTAATCCCTTATCAGATGGATATTGGGTAAATATTCCTTCCCATTCTGTGGGCTCTTTCTGTATTTTGGTCACTGTTTCTTTTGAAGTGCAGAAGCTTCTTAGTTTGATGTAGTCCCATTTGCTTATGTTTGCTTCCACTTTCATGGTCAGTGCTGTTTCATCCTTAAAGATGCTTTTAGCTTCAATGTCTTGGAGAGTTCTGCCTACATTTTCCTTTATGTACCTTATAGATTCATGTCTGATATTAAGGTCTTTAATACACTTTGATCTAACTTTTTGCCTGTCATTAGACAGAGGTCAGAGTTCATTTTTTTTAGGTAGCTATCCAGTTTTCCCAGCATCACTTGTTGAAGGTGCTTTCCTTGTTCCACTTCAGATTTCTTGCTCCTTTGTCAAAGATAAAGTGGCCATATATTTGGATACAGGATACTCATCTCTGTTCCATTGGTATGCAGGTCTGTTTCTAGCCCAATACTATGCTTTTTTAATTACTACTGCTTTGTAGTAGAGTTTGAAGTTGGAGAAGGTGATGCCACCCATCTTCTTTTTCCCAAGGATTGCTTTATCTATTCATGGGGGTTTATTATTCCATATGAGTTTCAGGAGTGTTTTGTCTATTTCTTTGAAAAATGTCATGGGTATCCTGATAGGGACTGCATGAAATTTGTATGTGCTTTGGGCAGTATTGCCATTTTGATAATGTTAATTCTCCCTATCCATGAGCAGGATGTGTCTCCATTTCCTAGTGTCCTCCTTTATTTCTTGAAGTAGTGTTTTGTAATTTTCCTTGTATAGGTCCTTCACCTCTTTGGTTAAGCTAATTCCAAGGTACTTGATTTTCTGAGGCACCATTGTGAACAGGATTTTTTTAAATGTCTCTTTCTTCTCTTCCATTATTTGTATATAAGAAAGCCATGGACTTTTGGGTGTTGATTTTGTAGCCTGCCACTTTACTATATCGACCTATTGTTTCTAGAAGCATTTCTGTAGAGTCTTTAGGGTTTTCTAAGTATAGTATCATATCATCTAAAAACAGTGATAACTTGACCTCTTCTTTTCCTATCTGTATGCCCTTGATATCTTTTTCTTGTCTAACTGCTGTGGCCAGAACTTCCAGTACTATATTGAATAGGAGTGGCGAAAGCGGGCAACCTTGTCTTGTGCCCCATCTTAGAGGGAAGGCTTTTAGTTTTTCCCCATTGAGAGCGATACTTGCTGTGGGCTTGTGGTAGATGGCTTTGACTATATTGAGGAAAGTTCCTTCGATGCCCATTTTGCTGAGAGTTTTCATCATAAATGGGTGCTGGGTCGTTTCAAATGCTGTCTCTGCATCTATTGATATGATCATATGGTTTTTATTATTTCTTTTATTGATATGATGAATTATGCTCATTGACTTGCGAATGTTAAACCATCCTTGCATCCCTGGGATAAATCCTAGTTGGTCATGGTATATGATCTTTTTGATGAGTCGTTAGATTCTATTTGCTAATATTTTGTTGAGGATCTTTGCATCTGTGTTCATCAGGGATATCAGTCTTTAATTCTCTTTCTTTGTGCAATCTCTGTCTACTTTTGGTATCAGGGTGATATTTGCTTCATAGAAACTGTTTGGAAGTGTTTTTGATACTTCAATTTTCTGGAAAAGCTTAAAGAGGTTTGAGAATAAGTCTTCTTTAAGGATTTGGAAGAATTCACTGGTGAATCCATCTGGCTAGGACTTTTGTGCTTGGGGAGACTTTTTAATTACCATTTAAATTTCCTTGATAATGATAGGTCTGTTCAGGTATTCCAGGTATTCCTGGTTCAGCCTATGGAGGCTATAGGAATCTAGGAATTCATCCATTTCCTCAAGGTTTTCATGTTTCCTGGCATAAAGATTCTCAAAGTAATCTCTGAGGATTCTTTGAATTTCTGTAGTTTCTGTTGTAGTGTCCCTTTTTTCATTTCTGATTTGGTTTATTAGGGCTTTCTCTCTCCCTTTTTTGGTGAGTCTTGCTAGAGGTTTATGGATCTTGTTTATTTTCTCAAAGAACTAGCTCTTGGTTTCATTGATCTTTTGGATTTTTTTTTTTTTTTGGTTTCCATGTCGTTAATTTCTGTTCTGAGTTCAATTATTTTCCTTCCTCCTGTTCGGATTGGGCTCCTTTTGTTGGTCATCTCCAAGCTCTTAAGCTGTGAGGTTAGGTTCCTCATGTGGGCTCACTCCTCCTTTCTGAGGAATGCTTGTAGAGCTATAAACTTTCCTCTTAACACAGCCTGTGCTGTGTCCCATAATTTTGGTAACTCCTGTCCTCATTTTCATTTGTTTCCAGGAATCTTTTGATTTCCTCTTTTATTTTCTTTCTAAGCCACTCATTGTCCAATAGTGAGCTATTTAATTTCTAGGTGTTTGATTTAGTTTTCTGTTTATGTGTGTGATTTATTTCTAATTTCAGTGCATCATAGTCTGAGAAGATTATTGATACAATCTCTATCTTCTTAATTTTATAAAGGTATGTTTTGTGGCTCAGCATGTGGTCTATCTTGGAGAATGTTCCATGCACACTTGAGAAGATTGTGTATTCAGCTTTTTGAGGATGAAGTGTCCTGCATATATCTACTAAGTCTCTTTCTTCCATTTCTTCCCTCAGATGCTGTATATCCTTGCTAAGCTTGAGTCTAGTTGATCTATCAAGAGGTAATAAAGCGGTGTTAAAGTCCCCCACTGCTATCGTGTTGCTATTAGTGTCTTTCTTCGAGTATATGAGTAGTTGTTTTAAATACTTTGCTGGTCCCTCATTAGGTACATATATATTTAGTATTGTAAGTTCTTCCTGTTGTACAGATCCTTTTATCAATAAGAAATGACCTTCACTGTCTCTTGTGACTTTCTTCAGTCTGAAATCAATGTTACTAGGATGGCTACTCCATTTTTTTTAATGGGAGTTGTTTGCCTGTAGGATTGTTTTCCAGCCTTTGACTTTGAGCCTGTGTTTGCTCTGACTGTTGAGATGTGTTTCTTGCAGGCAGCAGAATATTGGGTTCAATTTTCCCATCCATCCTGGCACTCTGTCTTTTAATTAGTGTGTTTATTTATTTTTTTGTTTATTTATTTATCTTTTGCTTTTTGGATCACACCCAGCAATGCACAGGGGTTACTCCTGGCTCTGCACTCAGGAATCACCCCTGGCGGTGCTCAGGGGACTGTATGGGATGCTGGGAATTGAACCCGGGTCGGCCGCTTGCAAGGCAAACGGCTGTGCTACCACTCCAGCCCCTTAATTGGTGTGTTTCGCCCATTGATGTTGAGAGAGATTATTGTTATGGGGTTTTGTCCCATTTTTCTGCTGAAATTTGGTGTATTTGAGGGTCCTGTCTTGTCTTCAAGTAGCCCATTCAGTTCTTGTAATCATGGTTTTGAGTCTATGAAGTTCCTGAGCTGTTGTTTATCTGTGAAACAGTTTTGTTTCTTCTGTTTTGAATGAGAGTCTAGCTGGGCAAAGTATTTTTTGTGAGGCATTTATTTCTTTGAGTTTTTTCTCTATATCCCACAACTGTTTTTGGGCCATGAGGGTTTCATCAGACAAGTCAGCTGTGAATCTTAAAGATGCTCCTTGATAGGCAATTTCTTTCTTTGATGTTGCTGCTTTCAGGATTTTGTCTCTATCTAAGGTTTTGGTCGTTTTGATCAGGATGTGTCTTCGGGTATTTTTATTTGAATTTCTTCTAGCTTCAGGCCTCCTGAATGTGGTCACATGTTTTCTTAAGCTCTGGGAACATCATAGCAATGATGTCTTTGATAGTTTCTTCTTCATCAGGGTTTTCTTCCTGTCCCTCTGGGAATCCAATAATTCTTATATTACTCCTCTTGGCTTCACCACGATCTTCTTTTGCCATCTGTTTCCGGATTGTCAGTCTCTTTTCCATTTTCTGTTCTTGTCTAGAGAGCCTCTGGACTTTATCTTTGAGCTCATTGATTCTGTCCTCAGCAGCTGTTACTCTGCTGCTGAGACCTTCCACTGAGTTTTTAAATTCACCTACCAGGTTTTTCAGGTCTGACATTTCCGTTTGTAATTTTGTTTTCATTTTCTGCATTTCTACCTTCGAATCCTCTTGTATATTATTGGCATTGCTTTCCATTGTTTCTTTTAGCTCCCTAAGCATCCTCAGTAGCTGCCTTCCAAATTCCTTGTCAGAAAGGTTATCTAGCACTTCATTGCTGTTGGGGTCTTTGGGCTAGCCTCTTCAATAAGTAAGCTTGGTGGGGTTCTGCGTTGTTTTACCATAGTGACCTATGTGGCTTAGCCCTTCACACTCACTGTTACTATTCTGTTTATGATGCAGTATTAATTGAGGTGGGTTTAATGGGTTATTGGCTAATGTGTTTCTGGTGGTTAAGCTATCCTAGTGAAATTTCCAACTAAGAGGGTAACTTATGGTTCTTATGGGATATGGAGGGGAGAGTATAACTTGAGGCCGCTAATGCAGCCACTGCTCTGGGAAGGAGCCCTAACGTGGTCCGGATACCTGAATGGGATAAGCAGAGGGTGTCCAGAATGTTGCAGCTTGGGGTGCACACGGTGTGCCTCAACTCCTGTCCCCTGCAGGTCAAGGATGAAAACTGGCTGCCCTGGGGTCTGGTTAGAATCTCGACTCTGGGAAGGAGCCCTGACATGGGCTGGATACCTGAATGCTATCCTAGAATTTTAGTTTTAGTCTTTGACAGATCTAAACTTGAGATTAAAGGAAGCCTTTAGTATTTATTAATTAACTTGTCAGGCAATGCGTGGTTTTTACATGAACTAATTGGACAATATGGTCTCTGAATAATCTTTCCATGTTCTTCAAGTATTTTTTTGTGGGGAATAAAGCATTTTATTAATGAATATTTTAAATGTATCCTGCAAATCTACAAAATATTTAACTGTATATGGTAGTCCTTTATTTTATATATCATAAAACATTCAATTTAAAAGATATGCTAAAGTATAAATGAAACCCATGTGCTATTGTCTTAGAGCTCTATTTTTTCTCCTCTGTTGAGGTTCATGAACTCACGTTTAGATCCACTTTTTACATAGTTAATCAATGAAAGAAAAACCCAATAGCATAATTTTGGAAGGAACTTCTTAGAGACTGCTTGTCCAACTTCTTATTTTTTAGACAACATTTTAGGATTTGTTCTAAGCTTCAGACTAACATTGTATGTAGTTCTCAAACTTCCAGATTTTAAAACAACTCGCCCAGTCATGTGTGGGAGCGGAGTTATCCCACAGAACTGGAAAAACATCTCACTGGGTGAGGTCACTGTGATTCATCCCCTCAATCTATGGCCGTCTGTGTCTGTGGAATCAAATGTTCACTTGAGATCCAGAGGTTTCCAGGGCCTGGGAAAAACCTCTTACTTTCTCCAGGATCCTTGTTCTGTGGCCTGAGTCATAAGAGCATGAGTGGGACACATCCCAGGATCAAGATAGGAACTTAGAACAGCGGCTTACTTGGTTTCTCTCTGACAGCTCCAATAAGCCACTTCTCATTCACATTTGGACCATGTGGAAGGGCATATTCAATTTTTCCCATAGTAATTTGAAAATAGTTTGAAATCAGACCACCTAAGCACAACTTGCTCGAATGAAGAAAGGACAAATATCTGCATAGCCCAAAAGCAAACTTTCATGTCTGTTGCCAATGGTATATCTAGGCATCTGTAGGATAACGTTGGCTTACCCTTCCTCCCTGGCCTCTGGGAGCTTGTGTTTATTGATTGCCCTCCCAACCTGTCAATTACCTTTGTCTCCTGGTCAGACTCTGACTTGTAAATATTGTCTTTCTCTTCTCCTTAATGTTCCTTGTGTGGTTAGTTATTTCAGAGCTTTAGAGCAATTGCTTTTTCTTTTTGGGTCACGCCCAGCAATGATCAGGGGTTACTCCTGGCTCTGCACTCAGGAATTAATCCTGGCAGTGCTCAGGGGACCATATGGGATGCTGGGGTTGCGTGCAAGGCAAGCGCCCTCCCCACTGTATTATCGCTCTGGCCCAGCAATTGCTTTTTGTATGGAGACAGGAAGAGAGATAAAAGACAAACCTGTGGCTTGGGAGTTAATTGACTCCAGATAATATACCTCCTGGACATCTGCTCTCTCGACTTAAGCTTCTGTTGACCTCACTTCCTAGATCTCCCAAAGCAGGGTCCCGACTAGGGACTGGATGGACCCAGTGAGCTATGAGCTACCCTTGCATCTAAATGGACTTGGCCAAAGTTCCCTAGTACTTAACTATAAGTTAAGAGCTTGGTCATGGACAAATTCTGTCATGATCCAAAAGTAATAACTAGATTTGAACCCTGTTGGGGTTAAGAATGATTGATCCGGCTTGATCACTGTAGTTTGAGTCTGTGGTAAGATGTTCCCAGGACAGTCACCCTATAAGCCTAAAAGGGCTGTTTTGCTCTTGTGGGCTGCAGGTGGTTGGGAAGTCTGGAAAAACATTTTTGATTGCGCTTCCCATGGGGAAGTGTGGTTGGGAGGCATGGTGAGAGGATAAAAAAGAGTGGCTGCAGGGAGAAAGGGATTGATTAAGATTGCCGGAAAGATTGAAGGAGAAGGAGAGAAGAAGAAGAAGAAGAGAGACAGCAGAGAGAGAGAGAGAGAGAGAGAAGAGACAGATATAGCAGGAAGAAAGAATTGTATAGTTAGAGAGATATAGAAACACACAGAGAGAAAGAGGGTTGGAGAGAGCTGGGAGAGACGAGAGATAGAATAAACGGCAACTAATCAGCAACCAGCTTGGCTCTCAATTTTCCTTTGTCGGTCCAAGGCAACAGCTGTCCCGGGTGGAGAAATGGCTCAAGAGTACCCAATGCAGGTTGCAAAAGAGAGAGCCACCTGGAGAGCCCGCAAACATCCTTTCACATGTAATCCTCGCGTGCATGAGGGGCTTACACAGCCCGAGAGTAGGGTTTTACACAGGCATCCCACAGGGTTTCTGAGAAATTTCTCCCAGACTCGAGGCAGGTCTGGGCTGCTATGGAATGCTTTCTCTGCTTTCAACAGTCTTTCCTAAGTGACTTTGTCTTTTTCATGGCATGCTTGTCCAGGCATATTTGTCCAGGGTGAGTTTATTTGTGATTTCATATTTTTAAAGTATCTTTCAGGAAACTTTACAGTTTTTAAACTGTAAAGATCATTGGATCTTTTTTGATCCCTCAAAGAGACAGAGTGGGTCACTGGTATCCTCCTTTGATGGATAAACATTAGAGCCTGATTAAATAAGCAGCAGATGAGTGGAAGTGAGTGGGTGTGGAGAAGATTGGATTTATGACTTCTACCCCAAATAAGTAGAAAAAGTTAGAGTACAGGAAATATGCTTTCTATCACATTATACATTTTATTTTAAGGTTTGGTTTATTGCCAGTATTAAGTATAGTTTAAAAAATTCCCAATTGTGTATGTAGCAGAACTAATTATTAGGAAGCAAGGGCTAGGAAGAGTTCACGAGACATAGTAAATTAAATTCTTGACAGTGTTTCCTTGGAAGTCTGTTCTTCTCTGTAGAGAACACATAGCTCCACATTTGTCACAATCCATCTCGATTTGGGGTGCCACAAAAAACAAAACTTGCAGTTTGAGAGACCAGCCAGAGGAGCAAAATATGTCACCCAGTAATGACCTTAAACACTCCTGGATCATTGTGTCTGGCTTTGTGTAGCAGCTGTGCAGGGAAAGGAAATGGCCTTCCTCCTGCTACTAACATGATTTCTCTAGCTTTCTGCTTTGGAATTTGTCTCTGCAAGCCTGAATCAGCTTCTGCACATTCTCTCTCTCTCTCCTCTCTCTCTCCTCTCCCCCCCTCTCCCCTTCTTTCTCTCTCCTTCTCTCTCATCTTCCTGTCTTAATATTTATCATTTTCTCTCATATTGTCCACTACCTTAATTTTCTCTAAGAATATAATACTAACAGATTATAATCTTATACACAATGAGTAAAGTTTAAAAGAGTTTTCTGGGCTAGAGTAATAGTACAGTGGGTAGAGCATTTGCTTTACATACAGCAGGCCCAAGTTCGATCACTGGCATCCCATATGGTCCCCCAAGCACTGCCAGGAGTGATTTCTGATTGAAGAATCAGGAGTAACCCCTGAGCACAGCTGAGTGTGACCCCAAAACAAAAATCATATTAAAATGAGTTTTCCTATCTGCGATCAAACTGAGTAATATGGAAAATTTAATTTGTAAGAATACACGCATGCCTATGTTCATTGCAGAGTTATTTACAGTAGCCAGGATTTGGAAACAATCCAACTGCTCAACATGGGCAAGAACATAAAATTATATATATATATAAACAATTATATATGTGATATATATGTGTATACATATATAATGTGTGTATATATATATACACACATATATGGACTGTATCACTGTGTTACTATCATCCCGTTGTTCGTCGATTTACTTGAACAGGCACCAGTCTCTATTACACTCAGCCCTGAGATTTTAGCAGCCTCTCCTTACTTATTGTTTTTCCCAACAACTGGAGGCTCTTTCAGGGTCAGGGGAATGAGACCTATCGTTACTGTTTTTGGCATATCAAATACGCCACGGGTAGCTTCCCAGGCTCTGCCGTGCAGGCAGAATATTCTCAGTAGCTGGCCAGGCTCTCCAAGAGGTAATGTATACTTACTGTATTGGGGATATGAATACGTCATGGGGAGCTTGCAAGGCTCTCCCGTGGGGGCAATAGACTCTTGGTAGCTTGTCAGGTTCTCCAAGAGGGAGAACAAGGCTATTAGATGTTGAAGACCTCTGGAACCCAGCCATAGCCATGCTCAAGGCCACTCTCCACACATTTGGATGAGCCTCATGCATGAAGGGACCGGCAGAGGAACCCAAGTGTGCAGGACCCAGGGCTGAGATCTCCAAGCCTGTTAAGATTGGGACTGGGCCTTCTCCACCCAGACCCCCCCATTTTCCAGTAGTTTGGCAGCCACACCCATAAACTGTCCCTGGTGCCGTGTAATTCCACCAATGGCCAACATCCAGAGATTATAAGACCAAGCTCCTGGAATTTGTATTAGGAATATGTAATTTACAGAATTGTTTGTAATAGAGTTGTTTCAATCACACAATGTTTTGATACTAATCCCACTATCAATGTCCCCTTCCCTCCACCAGTGTCCTCAGATTTCCCAAACTAGCCCCTTTGGCAGATATATAACAAATTTATTTCATACTACTAACTCCAAACAAAACTGAAAGGAATGGCAAATGGAATTATCATAAAATAAATCAATAAAATTCAGATTGTGATGATTGATTGCTAAATGAGTTTAACCTATGTAAATACAAAGTGTTCTATCCAAAGAAAGGATTTATATCAGAAAATATTATAGATGTGCTTAAGTGTTTGCAATAATAAGTAAAAGTGCAATGAAAATCTCTGGATGTGAAAAAAACTGATCAGACATCACTGTATCACTGTCATCCCGTTCCTCATCAATTTGCTCAAGCGGACACCAGTAACATCTCCATTGTGAGACTTGTTGTTACTGTTTTTGGCATATCAAATGCACCATGGGTAGCTTGCCAGGCTCTGCTGTGCAGGTGGGATACTCTTGGTTACTTGCTGGGCTTTCCGAGAGGGGTGGAGGAATCAAACCTGGGTTGCCCGAGTGCTAGGCAAACCTAACCGACTGTGCTATCGATCCAGCCTGATCAGACATAGAATAATCAATATCACTAAGACATTGATTTATTGTTGAAATATATAAAATTCCCTAGCAAGCTAGGAGTAAGCATACATTTCTTAATCTAGTAGAAGGCAACCATAGGCACCATTAGTAAGGGACCAGAGTGAAAGTTCACTGCTAAGGCACTGACTTTACATTCAGCCATCCTGGGTTTGATCCCTGGCATCTCATATGGTCCACTGAGCCCTGCCAGGAATGATATATAATCACAGAGCCAGGAGTCAGCCCTGAGCACAGGCTGGTGTGGCCCCAAACCCAAAACAATTAAAAAGAAGTGAGTGTCATGCTCAGGCTAAAATTATAATATTCAGAACAGTTTTATAAGGCTGTCATTCTCCCTATTTCTCTTCTCTTGCATTTATGTCTTAATTCCTTTCCAAATAAGTCTGCAGTTCTAGATTAGATAAACGTGCCAAGATGCTGGAACCTTGTGACATGAGCTCCTTCTCTAGCATGGGTGCACAGTGACGGCCACAAGGTGTCAGTCTCTCCCAGCAGAAGACCTGAGGCGTTGTGGCTGTTTTCCTTTAAACCAGATTTCTTTTCTTCTTCCTCTTTTTTTTCCCCTTTGAGTGGACTTTTGAAGAACCAAAATTAGGTTTTTGCAAAGTCTTGTTATCTGATCCACACCCAAAGTGCTATATGGACTGTTCTTTAAGACACAGCTAGAGGCTTGAGATCTGAAACTCTTTGTTGTCTGGACATCTGACGTTATTTAATGGATGATTTAAAATTTAATATTTTGAAGGGGTTTGGACCATACCTGACTGTGCTTACTCCTGGCTCTGTGCTCCAGGGTCACTCATGGAGGTGCCAGGATCTAACTGAGTATAATCACATGCAAAACAAGTGCCTTAAACCCTTGACTGTTGCTCCTGCCCTTAAATTTAAACATCATTTCAGGGTGATTGATTCATGAGAGAACACAGATCTCCAATATCATGGACTTCTGGCCACAAAAGTTGGATTTTTGGAGTTTTGTCCTTAAAATTTTGTTTTCAAAAATTTGTAGCATGGAAATTTGGAGTCAGTCATTATCCCTATTAGCTTTACACCCTCTGACCCACTTCCAGGTGGAAAACAGACCTAGAAAAGCCTTGTTCAGATTCACAGGCATGGGAAAGAGTAGTGACAACTTCAGGACGAAAACCTAAAAAGGCAAGGAAAGGAGTCTCTAGCCAGCATGACCAGAGAGAGCAGTGACTTGGCTGGAGAGGGAGGGGGAGGCCATTGATGGGGCGAGCCTGTGAACCCCGTGCTCTGCCCTTTCTCTGCATTGTGTTCTAAGTGGGCAAAAGCAACATTGGACTGGAGTAGGCTGTTGAAGCCTGTGTCTGGTTCACAAGTGATTATCCTCAGTGTAATTCCCATAGCAACGTTGCAAAGTGCCTGCCCGGAACTGGTGATAATGACGCTTGTGCTGGAGAGGAGAGATCTCAGGACAGCTTGATTGAGGAGGGTTGTTCTGCGTGTCAGCTCACAGCCACACGAGGCCGCCGAGTGCACTGCCGACATCATCAAGCGAAAGCTCTTATTCTTGTTGCTCTGTGGCCAGGAACTGACTTGCAAGCCAGAAATGACTCTGGTTTGCTTTTATTTTGGCTCCCAAAGGCGTTTAAAGATGAAGAACAGTCTGCCAGGCAATCCCAGCCATTTGCTATGGGGTACATCAAACCAGAGCAAAACGCAGACTCAGGCCAAGGGACAGATGCTAATAGTGACTTTTCAAAGGAGGGTGCTTGCCAGCCTTGGCTGATGAAAGTCTGTTCACCAACATAGTGGGTACCCCTAAGAGTTACTTTCAGGGCTCATGGATGTGACTCACATAGTAGACCACAGATTTGGTGTATGTGAGACCTTGAGTTGATACCCTCAGCATCCGTCCCCTGCACTTCGAGGATGATTCCAGAGGCTCCCCAGCTGCAGTCCAACAGGCCCACTGGCTGAGAACTGCATGAAAGGTGTGTAGCCCTTGATTAAGACAAAAACAAAAACAGAATTCCTGTCTCTGATTTTACAGGTGGGTAATGGAGACTGGAGTGATGATCTTACAGCTAGGGCCTCGCACGCAGCCTAACAGGGCGCGATCCCCCGCACTGTGTGTAGCTTCACTGTGACAGCTGGGAGTGAATCTTGAGCACAATCCAGGAGTAAGGCCTGAGCAGAGCTGGGTGTCACATGCACACACATGCACATGCGTGTGCCTGTGCACATACACACAAGTTATGAATTTTTTAAACGCAGTTAAATGACATATTCCTATAAAGCAGAGGGGATAGGTTACTGATACAGGGTAAACCCCAGTCTAGTCCCTGGATCCCAGTGTGTTGCCCTGATCTTATTTTCAAGAAATAGCTTTCAGGCTAACTGTGGGTAGAGCAATCAGCTTGTTGTTGTTGTTGTTGTTTTGGGGGCACACCCCAATGCTCATGCTCCTGGCTCTATGCTCAGGGATTATTCCTGGCTGGCTCAGGGGACCATGATGGGTGCTAGGGTCAAACCCAGGTCTGTGGCATGCAGACAAGTGCACTATCCACTGTACATCTCTTCGGTCTCCAGGGCCGTCAGACCTGTGTAGCTGCCCTAGTTGCAAGGACCTTTGTTCTGTGGCTCCCTCTCCCGGGCATCCCTGCCTGGTGACTAGCAGGGGAAGGAATGAAAGCCTGGCTGGCACATCTCATCCACTTTAGGTCACCCCTGCTGGCTGCTGCTTGCCAGAACTCCTGCTAGGCACAGCCAAGGCTTGTTGGCCCTGTGTGTACGTTCCTTATGCCTTATGCAGCTCAGTTTCATCTGCAACCCCTCACGGCATTGCTTTCCAATTCATCTCAGCATCTGTTTTGGACAAACCCAAACTGCAGCCATCAACCTCTCCCTTTCACTGGAAAAATTGTGTGTGTGCATGTGTGTGTGTGTGTGTGTGTGTGTGTGTGTGTGTGTGCGCGCGTGCGCGCGCGCGCGGGAGGGAGGAGGTAAAGAGTAATCCCCCAAAATAATTACCTACAAGCCTTCTATGATGGTGTAACTTTTCGATATTATTTATACAATTAAAGAAGGAATTGCCTTTACAAAGGCTTAGAAAGAAAAACCATAGTGATCTAGTCTCGATACTATAAAAACAGTGATTATAGGGGCCAGAAATACAGTACAGCAGGTAGGACACTTGCTTTGCATAAGGTCATCCCAGGTTAGATTCCCTGCACCCCTTATTGAATATGCAAGGAGTGATCCTGAGCACTTAGCCAGGAGTATACCTTGAGCACTGCTGGATGTGGTCCCCTAAACAAAAAAAATAAATAAAAAATAAAAAGTAGTGATTATAGATTGGGTCTCAACATAGCTCACTGTCCTAGCCTCACAGTGAAAGAAGCTTCCTGAGGTTCTGGCTGAGACCAGCCTCATACCACACCCTGAGGTTTTACCCTTTAATGAATTGCCCCGTGATTTCACAAATTTCTTGTTCTACTTTGAGGTTGCATCAACCCCCCTAGTATTATCCAGCTCCTGCTGGTCTGGAGTCAGGGCTCCTTACCCTGCTTCCTGCCTGACATGGGAAGGGCCACCCGCAGGAATTAGGTGAGGGGTAATACTTTTGGGTGGGGGAGGTATGGGGTGTACTCTGTTGTCCTGGCAACTCTTTCCAAAGATTGAGGGGTCTGTACTTGACACTTCCATGACCTAATTCAATAGTTTGCAACCTAAAGGAGTACATCAAGATTAAAAAACCAAACCTCTGGAACAGCAAGTCATCCTCCCTTGGGGGTTTCACAGCAAATGGAATGAGTGACTAATTCATGGTGTTGGTGAATTTAGTTTCAAGTTGATCATATGTTAGAGGCAATCTAAAAAGCAATATATATATGTGTATGTATGCATTTATCTGTATCTATACACATCTGCAATTAATTGGGTAGCATAAAGATTGAAAACTTTATCATTTAAAAGGTACAGAGGTATATACAACAGTTAATCCCAAGTCGACTTTAAAATTGCTTTCAAGATGCTCCTGATGGTTGACATCCTGGATCGCATGGGGGCTGGATTCTGCGTATGTGTCAGAGCTAAGATAACATCTTATTCTTACCTGTGTTTCAGGAAGGTTTCTTATTAGAACTGTCTCTTAGAAGAAAGCAAGTTATATTAAAAAAGAAGATTGAAACATGAGTCAGTCTCAGTATCACAGAGTGATGAAAAATCATACGAATCCTGGAAACTTTAGAGAAAGGAAACATTTGGGGGGAAATAAAGAGCAAAGAGATGACTAACAAGGTTTGCTTTTCATTTCTTGGATTAAGTGACATCACCATCCATGTATATAGGTCTGTCACTAAAATGTGGTTTTACCCAGTAACCGATTTAAAGTGAATTTGCCTGGTTTTATGACAAACCAAAAGTAAAATATTATAAACTTCTTACAAAAATGATAACGTCCATCTTTCCAGTGAGCATTTAAGACTATCAAACATATTTTCTTTTGGGTCAAGAAAGAAAGTCCAGGGGTAAGGCACTTTTCTTGTATGCTACATACATTGCTTTGATTCCCTGCAGATGTCCCCCAGCACTGCCAGGTGTTGGAGTATAGTTCTAAACATTTTAGGATAACATTGGTTTGTCCTTCCTCCCTTGCCACAGGGAGCTTAGGTTTAAGTGCTCTGGAGACACTCCCGTTCCTCTATTTATCTGTAAACTCTTCTCTGAGCTCTTCTCCCCAACCAGTTAATCACCTTTTCCCCTAATAAGATTATGTTAACTTGTAAGATCAGATCTAGGACATTAAACTTGTATTGTAAGTTAAATATTGCTTTTCTCTCTTTTGCATAGTTTACTTTAAAGCAATATCCTTTCTGTATGGACACAGGAAGACAGTTAATATTATGCTCTTGTAACTTGGGAGTTGATTGACTCTGAATAATATTTGCTCCTGGGCATCTGCTTTTTCAATTCAGTTGCCCTTAGTTCCTAGTATCCCAAAAGCAGGGTCCCAACGAGGGACAGAACGGACCCAGGGCAAGCTGTGAGCTACCCTCGCATGAGCCAGGCCAAAGTGCCACAATACTCAACTATAAATTGGGAGCATGATCATAGAGAATGCTGTCATGATCCAAAAGCAATGATGAGATTAGGACCCTGCAGGGGTTAGGAAGATTAATCTGGCCTGAGGACTGTGGTCTGGAATGTATTGTGAGATGTCCCCAGGAAGAAGCAAACTTTAAGTTTATATCTCTCTTACTGTGCTCATATAGAATGACATTGCTAGAAATATTAGAAATAGATTTGCTACAACTATTTAAGTGGATTACTAGCTGAGGAAAGAAGAAAGCGAAACACCCTTGTTTGGATCCCACCCTTGATCAGATCTCCCAGTAATCTGGAATAATCTCCTCAAATGAGTTTTTGTCCTTGAGGAGTGGTCTTGCCTCTCTGTTGATATGTTAATGTTCTGACCCACCTTTGTGTTACCACCCTATGTGATTGCTATATAAACTTAGACTGTAAGATATAAGGGGGCTGAGAAACAGAAGCAGAAAGGGAATGGAGATTGAAATAAACTGCAATGGATACTGATCAGCCTGGCACTCATTCCTTCCTTTGCCTGTCCAACTCCATGAGTCTCCCTGGGTGGGGGAAGGAGTGTGAGACTACCGAACGTGGGCAGCAGGAGAGATAGAGTCCTGATGCCCTCCTTTGTGAACACACAGCCAGGCATGATTCGTGAGTGCAGAGCACAACCCAGTGGGGACCCATCGTCGCTTGCCCCATTCTGTTTTTTTTCTCTCTCACTGTGACACTGATGGAATAATCTTGGAGCTATATGTCTAAATCCAGACATGTTTCCAGAATACTTAGCCTCATATTGGTACTTCTAGATTTCAATCTGTGTTTCTCAACCTATTTCTGATTGTGACCCCTTTCAATTATGCATCTTTACTGTTTCCCTCACTCCCAATCTTTATGCCTCTAATTTAGCATCATGTTATTTTCACCCACAGCCCCTGTAGAATGTATAGGGGGGATGGGGGTGGTCATTTGGCTCCTGTGTGAGAAGTGCTGGTTTGAGATGAATGGCTTTTTTTGGGGGTGTCTCAAACCCTGTGCACAGGTGTTTCCTTTGCTGCACGGTTGGTCCTCTCAGCATGTATTAAGCAGAGCATACTTGCTTTAAAATGAATGGTTCCAACCAGGAACTGGCTGGGTGCATGTGAAAATCAGAGAACATTTATTCTCAGCTGGCCTGCTTAGAACAAACAATAATCCCCTTCTTTCTCATTTCACTGTCTGACCTTTGAAAGTGTTTCAGTCATGTTGCTTCCTTTATTCTATCATTAGTGTTCCTCTCCTCTTCCTTTCATCTGATCATTTCTGAGGTTTGGTTGCCTATTGGTGTGAATGTTTCTTTTGTTTTTATATACTGGAGAGATTTCTTGTCACGCTCACTTAAGAGTGAGAGCAGTGCTTCTTAGAGATCTTGATTGAACTTAATATAAACTTCAACTGCTAGTATTTTACTTAAAATAAAAAGACAGGGAAAAAGGACTAACATTTTAGCAATTATCAAATCTCAGGAAAAATGTTCTTAACTCAGTCAACTAGAGATATTGAGGACAACTTGGAGTTTTTCTTTTCTGTTTATTTTTTTTCTGTGCATATCAGTCTTTAGAGGTATTAAACTTTCATCCAATAATGTTCTCATTTTGTCATAAAATTTTAATACAATTTCTTGAATTTTTTCCCTGGGATCTAGAACCTTAAAAAAATGCCAGGTCCTTTGGACAAAGGAGTCACAATGAAATTTTAGAGACATCAGTCTTCAATATTTGCCATCTACTTCAGAATGTGTTTATATTTGTGACTTGCTTCATAGCAGTGAAATACTGACTTTAAAATAAAAAATCATTCAAAGAGCAGCATTATTGGGGGCAGGGGCTTATTTTATTAAATTGTCAAAAATTTCAGATGCAAGCTAGGGAGTTTGCTCAAAGATCTGGAGTATATTAGGGAGTTTGCTCAAAGATCTGGAGTATATGCTTCGCTTGCAGGAACCTCAGGAACTGGTTCTCTGAGTTTTGGCTAGGAGAGACCCTGGAGCTCTTAATCCCTGCTGGTTGTGGATCAAAAATCAAAAGAAACACCTTTATTATTATTATTATTATTATTATTTTGCAGGGGAGGGAGTCACAGCTGGCGGTGCTGAGGACTTATTCCTAGCTCTCTACTCAAGGATCATTCCTGGTGGGGCTCAGGGGATAATATGGAGTTCCAGGGGTTGAATGTGGCTGGCTTGCATGCAAGGCAAGCTCCCTACCTGTGGTAATATCACTCTAGCCCCTAAAGAAAGAATTTGAAATGCTAGCCAAAGCTACATGTGTGCATAAACCTTTGGAAAGAGGCCTGCTGCCTGGAAAGCTTGTCCTCAGGAGCCGGATGAAGAGTTCCAAATGCTTCGGTCATAGGCATACAATCCCTCTCCTTCTGGGTCAGTGGGAAAAGCTTGTTTCTTTATGATTGGTTTTGCAGAATCAGAGTTTGACCTGTTAGTTTCTAATGTCAGCAAACACTCAAATCCTCTTTCATTCTGCTCATATTTCCTACATTTAGATGAGCTACTGAGAAGTCATTGCTTTTAACACAGAGATGTTAATTTTACCAAATATACATTCTTTCCTTTCTGAATCATGGATTTTACTGGTATCATTTATGATAATGCTATTTCCTAGAGGCATAAACTGTGCTTATTTGAAAACTATGCCAAACTAATAGAGAATTTATTTGAATAAGGAAAGTTTTTTTCCATGTTGGCTTTCCCTAAGTCTGAGATGGAAATCTACAGCCTCTCTCTGAGAAGAATAGGCTAGTCTTCATCAAGAAAAAATTTTGAGAAACCCTTTAGTGGTGTACAATGAAGATCCTGGATCATTTCTCTCTGCACATTTTTGAAAACCAAAGTGGGGTGAAGAAGAAATGTATAATGCAGTTCCTGAGAAAACAAGAGGCTAAAATATGCTACTCAGTGACTAAAATTGAGGAATTGGAATCAAAGACAAAAAGTCTGCTCTGGAGTTTGAGAATAAGTAAAATGGTTCTTGCAAAACCTGAAAATCTTGACCTCTGGGAATAGTGATACTATATCTTATATGCTTCCTGGGATGGTTCCTGGATAAACTGAAGAAGATAATAGATTCTCTAGAATACCACCTTAGCTATCAGAAGGAAGTGAACAAGGTGGTGCAGGTGAAGCCTCCTCTGGGAAGCTTCACTCTGGAGGAGTCAGGGAAAGTGAACTAATATCCAGAGACAACTCACCAAGTCTTCCCATTGTAGTGGTTTCCAGAGACAACACAAGACTCAATCTTCTCTGTTTGATTTCCTTTTAATCTAGTGTTTTAATCCTCATAGTTGTATGTGTAAACAAAGGACTCCATGGAAGACAGAATCTCGGTGACCTCTCCTGGGCTGGAGAAATATCTGAGCATTCATTGTAACAGAAATCAAGATGATCACAAATGACTGTCATGAAAGACACTCTGTGTTATCATGTGAAAATATAACATGTTCCTACAAGTCCAGAAAGCACAAAGGAAGTGGCAGCTAAATTTATCCATGCTGTTCTAGATAAACATCTCCTGGTTTTCCATACCCAAACAAAATTAAGTGAGTCCACCCCACCCCATATGGAAAAAAAAACTATAATTTAAGATGTAACAAAAAGAGAGGAGATTCTTCAAAGAAATGGATCAAGCAATCCTAAAATTCATATGGAACAACAAATGCCCACGGAGAGCTAAAACAATTCTTGGAAAAAAGACGATGGGAGGCATCACCCTCCCCAACTTAAACTTTACTACAAAGCAGTAACAATTAAAACAGCATGGTACTGGAACAAAGGCAGAGCCGCAGACCAATGGAACAGGGTGGAATATCCCTACACACAACAATCATACATCTGAGGTTTCAGATGTATGATCATCTAATCTTTGATAAGGGAGCAAGAGATGTGAAGTGGAGCAAGGAAAGCCTCTTTAACAAATGATGCTGGCACAACTGGACAACCACATGCAAAAGAATGGGCTTAGACCTCGACCTGACACCATGCACAAAAGTCAGATCAAAATTGATTAAAGACCTCAACATCAGACCACAAACCATAAGGTACATCGAAGACAAGGTTGGCAAAACCCTCCACGATATTGAAGATAAAGGTACCTTCAAAGATGACATGCAACTGGCCAACCAAGTGGAAACAGAGAAAAACAAATGGGACTACATTAAACTAAAAAGCTTCTGCACCGCAAAAGATACAGTGACCAGAATAAAAAGACAATCTACAGAATGAGAAAGGATATTTACACAATACCCATCAGATAAGGGGTTGATATCAATGATATATAAAGCACTGGTTGAACTCTACAAGAAGAAAATACCCAACCCATCAGAAAATGGGGCAAAGAAATGAACAGAAACTTTATCAAGGAAGATATACGAATGGCCAAAAGGCACATGAAAAAGTGCTCTACATCACTAATCATCAGGGAGATGCAGATCAAAACAACCATGAGATACCACTTCACATCACAGAGACTAGCACTCATCCAAAAGAACAAAAGAAACCACTGCTGGAGAGGATGTGGGGAGAAAGGGACCCTTCTACACTGCTGGTGGGAATGTCGACTGGTTCGGCCCTTTTGGAAAACAATATGGACGATTCTCAAGAAATTAGAAGTTGAGCTCCCATTTGACCCAGCAATACCACTTCTGGGAATATATCCTAGAGAAGCAAAAAAGTATAGTAGAAATGACATCTGCACTTATATGTTCATCGCAGCACTGTTTACAATAGCCAGAATCTGGAAAAAACCCGAGTGCCCTAGAACAGATGACTGGTTGAAGAAACTTAGGTAAATCTATACAATGGAATACTATGCAGCTGTTAGGAAAAATGAGGTCATGAATTTTGCATATAAGTGGATCAGCATGGAAAGTATCATGCTAAGTGAAATGAGTCAGAAAGAGAGAGACAGACATAGAAATATTGCACTCATCTGTGGAATATAGAATAATAGACTAGGAGTCTAATACCCAAGAATAGTAGAAATAAGTACTAGGAGGTTGACTCCATGGCTTGGAGGCTGGTCTCTTATTCTGGGCAACTTAGAGAAGGGAGCACCAAGTGAAATGTGGTCGGAGGTCATGCAGGGTAAGGGTGATGCGTGCCAAATGTAGACTAGAGACCGAACACAATGGCCACTCAACACCTTTATTGCAAACCACAACACCTAATCAGAGAGAGAGAACAAAAGGGAATACCCTGCCACAGTGGCAGGGTGGGGTGGGGGGAGATGGGACTGGGGAGGTGGGAGGGATGCTGGGTTTACT
Organism: Sorex araneus; assembly: GCF_027595985.1. Lineage (NCBI taxonomy): Eukaryota > Metazoa > Chordata > Mammalia > Eulipotyphla > Soricidae > Sorex > Sorex araneus. The sequence goes on along the minus strand of NC_073313.1, from coordinate 290,740,827 downwards.
GGTGGTGCAGAATGGGCACTGGTGAAGGGAGGGGTTCTCGAACTCTGTATGAGGGAAACATGAGCACAAATATGTATAAATCTGTAACTGTACCCTCACGGTGATTCACTAATTAAAAATAAATAAATTTAAAAAATAAAAAAGAGAGGAGATAAGGAACTTAAATTTGTATTTGATACTGTTTTTGATGAAGCTTGAACTCAGGTGAAGGTGTTTGAGTATCCCACTAAATCATTTAATTGTAGTGTTTTGAATTAGATGCATTTGTGTAGCCCTTTTATAGTGCCTCTGGAAGTGAGAGAATTAGGACCAGCTGCTAACCTGGATCAATGCACTAATAATGTAAGATCTTTACAAACCCATGCATGGAATAAAAGAAGAGAAAGCATGCAGTTCTGAAGTCTCTTTTGTAAATGTGTATATAATGGACACATTTTTTTTGTGACCACAATAACTTGAGATTTACATACAGTCCAGGAAGATGACCCCAAAGGGAATAGTATTTTAGAGCTTGACATTATGCCAGTTCAAATCATTACATTAAAATTTACATTTATTAAATAATGAGAACCGAAGCAGGACATAGCATTCGGCTGATAGGAATGCTGTTCATTTATTCTCATTCACAGCTTCTCATTCCCATGCTGTTTTCCAGTATAAATCAAAAGTTCTATATGTTGCCAAGATTGATGTGACAAGGTCCAAGAAAGCCAATGTTAAGGAATCCAAGTTTGGATCCTGATTGCTTAAAGACCAATATTTAACACACTGGAGTTGATATGAGAAAACCAGACTTGTTCAGGGACTGGCAATCTGAGAGAATAGTAGACTTGTTTCTCTAAAACTCATCTTGCATGCATGGTCTCAGAAGTAGTTTTTATGGGAAAAGAAAATAGGAAATTTCACTCTTATGAAGGGTGGGTTACATACTGGTGGCGCCCAGAGATCAATAATTTCTTGGTCCTCGGAGGTACAATTCTGAGGTAACTGCCAATAAAAATTTCTGATTAAGGGTTTCATCCTCTTATCCTTTAGGATGAGATAAAGGAGCAGTCTCAAAATTTTCGACCTTCCCTGCCAAGACAACTTTTCTGGTTTTTAATATTTGCAATATTAAAAGAGCTTGTATTTAGCTCTTAATTTCTTTGGGCCAGGTTCACCAGAACTACCAATGTTAAGGAGAGCTGGTTTATAGAAGGTATCAATATTTATTGATCTTTTTTATCCCTTGGAAACTAAGGGAGTGCTTTAGTGGGAACAAAGAAAGAACGGGCACATTCCTTATTAATATAGTAAGCTCACAGCTTATTAAAGGGTTCTTTGGAAGAAAATTGTCAAATGCTAATGATAGCTGCTGTTGTCCTTCTTCTATGTTCTACAATAACACACAGAACATTTTCAGGTGCTGATCATTCAAAGGACATTAGATCTTTGAAGAGCAATACTTTTAACCTCAACATTCATATAGCTCAACATGTAAAGATCTTTCTATGATGAATAGGACGAAGAGGTTTTAATGCTAAAAGAAAAAACTAAAAATCTATGAAGAATAGGAAGCCTCTAACTGATGAAAAATAACAAAGCTGAGTTAGTGATTTAAAACCCTCAGAAAAAGGAAATGGAAAGATTTCAAGAAATTTTGAACTCTTATTCCAGAAACTCAAAGGAATCAGGCTGGCATATCTGAAGTTGGAAATGTTCCTTAGATAAAAGGAACTTAAAAATTACTTTATCAACAACAATGCCACAAGCAAAAAGAATGATGTGTTCTGAAGGCAAAATAGCAAAGGCCACTTGCAAATGAGATCATAGACTTATAATGCTGAAAACTCATCATTGTTACCTAGAAAAGAAAAAGAATAGCTGAAGCAATTTGATGAGAACACTAATTGACTCCACTGTGCAGATAAAAAATAGGACTCAGGCAAAACATTTGTATTCTAACAGAGCTCAATAAAGATCATTGTCGCTTTTGGTCCCTCCAAAACAAAAGACTGTAAATCATATATATGATATGAATATATATACATATGTATCTACACATACATATACATATATTCATATATATACACACACACGGCTTTACTTATCTTTAATATCAGTGAAACAGGCTGAATTGAATGCTTTACTCTCAGTCCTGACAAACTCTGCTTTTGAGGATTAATGCAAAGAAACTGGATGTTCAAAAGAGGGGGGGAAAAGCGCAGTTTGGGCTTAGAAAGTTAACTAGACGTACTAAGCAAAAAGATCTATAGAGATTTCTGTTTTCCACAGCTTTGACCAGTTGTTCTATTCCATGTGTATCCTCTGTTTGAAATCCTTCCACAAAAAGGAACCTGAAGAAAATATTGCCTTCTCCTTTGAAAGAAAAAGTCTCAGTGATCCTCCCAGCAAGAACTTCAGTCTGTTGCTCATCCATCAAAAAATGGTAGAATCGCATCTCAAAATACATCTGCAGTGCCCCTGTTAAAAACCATTTTCACAGGCTACATGTTTCCAGGCCATCAACTCAAATATAGACAAAGACAATTCTCTGAACATGTTAAGTGAGGTAGATATTCATCTCTGCTGGCGAGCAGAATACAGGCAAGAACATTTGGGCTCTACCTTTATAATATGCCAAGCCAACAGAAGCATAAAGACTGAATTAGTTTTGAAGACTGACAATAATCACTAGAAAATGACTACTGCTGCCAAGAGGAAATGGAGATGAACAAGTTCCTCATCCACACTTTTCTAACTACAGAGATAAGAACAAGAGAACAGACCCACAATGGATATAGAAGAAATATCCAAAAGTGCAGCCAAGTATGGCTATACACTTTATAAGAAAAAATCTAAGATGAGCCACTTCAAATTCAGGGGAAATGAATCAGTCTTTTAAAAAAAAGCGTTTGCTGCCCATGAACTTGTCAGAAATTTATTCTAAATCTTTGAAAGCAAACCCACTTAAGCTGGGTTCCTGCCCCCCACCACCCTGCAAAAAAAAAAAAAAAAAAACTCTCGGCTAGCAAAAACCGCTAAATCAGCAGAGTGGCAATTAGTTTTATTATACAGCACCAAGGTGATTGGAATATTTAAAAAATAGTAGTAACAGGGATGGAGTGATAATACAGTGGGTAGGTTGCTTGTCTCACAGGTGGCCACCATGGATTCTTGCAAAGTTCTACCAGTGACTTGTATATCTTTGATATTAACCCCTTATCAGATGGGTATGGGGATTGGGTGAATAAATTTTACTAACCTATGGGTTGTCTTTGTATCTTGGTCACTATTTCTTTTGTAGTGCAGAAGCTTCTAAGCCTAATGAAATCCCATTTATTTTTGCTTGTTCAGTGTTGTTCCATCTTTGAAGATTCCTTTAGCTCCATTATTCTCCTTCATTCCATTATTCTTTTGAGCACGTCCTTATCTTCAGTCTATGCTGTTGTGACATCCCCACTCCTATCCCTATTTGCAACCACTTCTTCTAGGGCATCTCATTCTTTTCAGTGGGGGATTGTAATCGGGATAAATTACTGGCCTGGTATGCTAAAAGAAAAAGCTTTTAGCTCCTGGAATATCTCTTTTTATAGATCTCTTCGGTAAACTGAGCTAAGAAATAAAGGTGTGCTGCATGCATAAGTACACCCACATGTATACCCATGGCATACAAAGGTGATTGTACAGACACATGTATATACTTTAGCTAACATGAGCCTGTATCAGCATCTAAAATCCAGTATTTTCTCTTGCCTTCCCCTTTCCATATAGATATATTCTTTCTTTCATAGTGAGCTTCCTGGCTTTCAAAACCACTGAAACATCTATTCATTCAGTCACTCTCTAAAGTAGTTTCATAATGCAGACAAAGTGGCTAGGCCCCAAATTTTTTCACCTAAGTAGTTACAAAAACCAACCTTACTAGAAAAGAGTTCAGGCTCTCCATCTTCTAGTCTCCCACCTCTCGGGCCAGCACAAGATGGAGGCAAGTGAGCATGTAGTCAGAACTGTTCCTAAGTTTCTCAGCTTGTCCACAGAACTTTTGTTCTCCTCAGCCCTCTGTTGTGTGTGTGGTGTTCATCCAAAACACAGCGAGGTTCATCCCTTTTTCTGTCCTTGTGGATTTTGTTGCTTTTGGGTCTCTCAGGTACTCCACAGGCCATTCCCAGTGATACTTGGCTCAGGGGTGCTGATTTTATGGTCTCATGCTCTGCATAGGGACACATCTTGGTAGGGTAAAACAATCTCCACCCACTTTGATGCACCTTCCCCCAAACCCATGATGTTCAACAATAACATGCTTCCCAAAGTCAAACCTGAGGGAAAGGGATATGCAGAGAAATACTCCCTCTTCCCCTCATTCCCTTGCAGCTGCTTTCCTTCCCCCGCATAGGTGAGCAGCATCATGGTTTGTTTTTCTTCCCTGTCTTGTGTATGCTGGAAGCTGAGTTGTTTTCTTATTTCCTCTGTTTCTTAATAAGTGGTCATGGATATGCCTGGTTTTTTAATTCAGAAAAATTCTGGGAGATCATCACACAGCAGTTCACAGGAGACCTCTGAACTCTTTCATGCAGTGGCAGAATGCTCACTGGGCAGTTGCAGTAGAGTTCAGCTCTCCCCTAAACTTGCGACCTAGGCAGGTTTCAATATTTTGCAATGATAAATAAAGCCAGGTGAATAAACTTGTCTGTATGTTTATTTTAATATAGTTCAATATTCATCTCTGTTGCAAGGAAACTACCCAGACATTGGTAATGCCTTTACCAATAGTTTCACTAATACCAAAGACTTATATGGAGGACTCAGGAGGATTGCAGGGGTTCACTGTTAGGCCTCTGTTGATGACAGGTGGCTGAAAAATGCTATCCAAAGTTTGGGTGGGGGTGAGAGAAGCAACCCCTGTGATGGATCCAGAAGCTGAACTGCAATTGCTCCCAACTATGGTTTCATGACATTGCTAGCTGCATAGGAAATGGCCAGCAGCTCCTAGGGAAAGAAGTGTGAAAGGAACTGTAAATACTGTAAATATTGACTGCTCTCAGTCTCACTGTATCATTGGAAGGATGGCTTTAGCATAAATTCCTTAATTTTGGTTCAAGAGTTAATACGTAAATAATTTTGTAAGATATTGCTTAATTCTCTTCCATGGGGTTTGTGTCATTTGCATTGTCAACAACAATCTATGAAAGTTCCAGTTTCTTTGTAGTCTGAACTACAAATTATATTGTAAAGCTTTTTACTTTTGTCCAGTCTAGTAACTGACACACATTATGTTTTCATTTGAGTCTTGGATTATAAAGTATAACGTCTTTTTAAAAGCTGAAGAACCATCTTAATCTCTTTGTAAGCAGTTTGCTCATATCTTCATTTTGTTTTGTTTTAGGCTATGCCCAGTGGTGCTCATGGCTTACTTCTGACTCTGTACTCAGGATAACTCCTGGTGATGCTGTGGGGGGGGAGGGATCATACATGGGGCATATGGGGTGCTGGGAATTAAATCTGGGTCAGTCATATACAAGGTCTCATATACAAGTACCTCTATTCACTGTACTATCTCTCTACCCAGCTTACTCATCTTTTGTCTAATTAGCTAAGGCTTATTTCCAACCTCAGTTTTTGAAATTGAGTTATCTTTGTGTGTTTGTTTGCTTGTGTGGGGGCAATACCCAGCAGAGCTCAGGGTTTACTCTGGCTCTTCACTTAGGAATCACTCCTGGGGTGCTTGGGAGACTATATAGAGTGGTTGAAGGGATTGAGCTTGTACATGCTTTCTATGAATATTTTTCTTGGTTTATGCATTTTTTTTACTATTTTTTTATTGAATCACTGTGAAAAAAGTTACAAAGCTTTTAGGTTTAATTCTCAGTTATACAATGATCAAACCCCCATCCCTTCACCAGTACACATGTTCCACCACTAAGAACCCCAGTATACCTCCCATCCTACTTTCCCCCCACCTGTGTGGCTAATGATCTTCACTTTACTCTTTATATACTTTGATTACATTCAATATTTCAACAGAAATCTCACTATTATTATTTGGAATTTTCCCCCAACAATCAAACCTGCTGAAAAGGCATCATTTGATAATTTGTTTTTCCATTGCTGAGAATGAAGAGTATATGAAGTCGATTTTGGATTTCTGGTATGTTGGTAATTAAGTCCAGAGAAATTTCTGCCAGAAGTTGCGTCACTGCAAGCTTGTACCTCCAGTTAGTGGGCTCTATAAAATGGTGGTTGCCACGGGGCCACTGCTACCACTGCCGCCACCTCGGAAAGGGAAGGCCGAGAGAGGAAAACCTTTCCCCTCCCGGGGGCAGAATGGGGTCTCAGCTCAGTTCACAGTCTAGAGGCATTTCTGTAAGAGGCCACTGGGTGCCAAAATTAGTTAGTGTGCCTCGGGATCATGGTCTTTTAGGAGTAGAGGAGCTGTTTGTGTGCGGCCACTCCGGGTCTTGTCTGGGCGGAGAGTCGGTTTATGCATTTTTATTTGAATTTGTTATTAATGAATTTAACTAAATAAAATTTTGTTTTTATTTAGTGAAAATTGCCAGTCTCCAAATATATCCAGAAACTTAACTTATAATTAGGAAGCCAGGGTATAGGAGAACTTATTTATTTTATGGATAGAGTTTCCTAGGGAATAGATGAGTTTTATTATATTCTTGTTCTCATGAAGTCATTGTGTCAGAAATCCTGGGTGGTCACTGAATGGGGGATGGTTACAAGAAATATCAAGTTGTGATGAGAACCATAGAAGTCTTCGTTCCACCTACATGCTGCAGAGGTGCAAGGTGGACTAGAAATGGAGTTAACAAATCATCTTATTTATGTGATGAAACCTCCAAACAAATACCCAAAATACAAGGCTTAGAGAGCTGGACTGGTAAACATATCTTTGTGCAGGAAGGGTGGCACACCTTTGCCTGGGAGACAACAGTGCTTGAGCTTAGGAACCTTCCAGACCTTTCCTGCACTATGCATCTCATAGTCTAGTTGTTCATCTGTATCTTCTACAACATCTCTTCTGGTAAATCAACAATCATAAGTCAACTGTTTGCTGGTTTCTGTGAGTTGCTCTGGTTCATTGTGAGGGGATTGTAGGAATCTATGATTTGTAGCTAAAGCAGTCAGAAGTTGTGGGTAAACCAACAACCTATATATTTGTTATTGGCATCTGAAGGTGGCATTGGGAGTGATGGGGAAGGTGTACTGTTTGTGATCATGCTGACAACCTATGGGGTATGTAGTAATTTAGGCTGTTACTACATACATTTTTCATTTCCAAAATTATACTGCGAGCCTGAAAAAGTCTGCACTGAATTACAAATAATGTCTGGTACATGCTATAGGTAGCATTGCAATCACTGACGCAAAGGTGTTCTTTACACAAATAATAACAAAAATCTTATTAGAAATTTATAAAAAAATAATTTGAAGAAGCAATTATTTGTAAAAAAATAATACATTGAGAACTTGTTTTTGGCAAGAAAAAACCCACACATCTGAAATGTGTTATAAGAAAGGAAGAAAACAGAAATTTTATGTAGTCATTGATTTACTTAGAGTTTATTATTTGTATGGTATAAAACGCTTATAATTATTTTTTCTAAATTTCTAATAAGTTTTTTGTTATTATTTGTGTAAGGAACACCTTTACTTCAGTGATTGCAATGCTACCTATAGCATGTACCAGACACTATTTGTAATTCAGTGCAGTCTTTTTCAGGCTCTCAGTATAATTTTGGAAATAAAAAGTGTATTAAATAAGCCCTGAATTAAGTTGGTGAATGCTCTGTAAATATTTTCAAATTTAAGCAAACTTAAATATTTTGATACTATATGTAGTACAGTCTCTGAATTAGGTGTCACGGTGAAGAGAATGGTCATTTGTTTCTAGCATCAATTCTCAATTTTTTAAAAAATGCTGATTTTTAGAATTAAAATTCTTGTGTAGAAATTGAAGGTAGGTTCTTGGTATTTCATCTTCTTGATAATCAACTTGGATGTATGGAATCTTTGAAAAGCATGGGCTTGAAGAAGCAGGGCACTGTGTATGAGATATATGTTGCATTCATTGATATGTGGAAAAAATGATGACTGTAAGAGGAAATTTTGATGATAATAAGAAGAAATTCAGGCTTTCAACTACATGCAAAGCATACTAGATTTCCATTTTAGTAAAAGGTTAAAAAAAGAAACAATTGATTCAGGCTCTCTACCATGCTATGATGATGATCATCATCATCTTCATCCCATTGATCATCGATTTTCTCGAGTGGTCTCAGTAACATCCCCATTCATTCTAGCCCTGAGACTTTAGAAGATCTCTTTACTCATCCTTCCCAACAGTGCTGCATTGGAGGCTCTTTCAGGGTCAGGGGAATGAGACCTATCATTGTTACTGGTATTGGCATATGAATATGCCACGGGAAGTTTGCCAGGCTCTCCCATGCGGGCAGGAAACTCTCAGTAGCTTGCCAGGTTCTCCAAGAGGGAGAACTAGTCTATAAGATGTTGCTTTCAGGAGCTTGGTTTTATAGTCTCTGGATGTTGGCCGTTGATGGGATTACACAGTGCCAGGGGCAGTTTTTGGGTGTGACCGCCTAGCTACCGGAAAATGGGGGATCTGAGCAGAAGAGGCCCAGTCCGGATCTGAGCAGGCTTGGAGATCTCAGCCCTGGGTCCCACACACCTGGGTTCCTCTGCTGGTTCCTTCATGCATGAGGCTCATCCAAACGTGTGGAGAGGGGCCTTGAGCATTGCTGTGGATGAATTCTGGAGGTCTTCGGCTGCAGGGCTCTGCTCAGGGCAGGGAGGGAAATCACCCACTCCCTCCGAGGGGCCCCGGTGAAGACAGCCAGGCACAGAGGCCAGAGACTCTGCTATGATACTATACATTTCGCTATATTTTATGTCAGAACATATTAGAAAATTTTGCTCTTTTTTTGGAGTTTATTCTTTGAATCTTCTGATCCAGACTTGCTTTCATCTGTCCACTTCTTTGTCTCACAGGACAGAGTCTATTGTGGTTCTGATCTCTATTACACTCACTCATTGTGAATACAATTCAGGCATAAAGAGCTTACCTGAGCATATTTTCCTATGAGATAAAATCTCAGTGTGCAAGAACCTGATATCCAGGGTGACTTTATGGCCCTTGCAGTTTTGAAATTTTATGTTTAGCTGGCATTATGGATGGGGCTCTCCCTTCTTTACTGAGAGCTCTACCAGTGTATAATAGCCACAGAAGAGCAGAGCTGGAGACGCTTGTTGGAAAACCTTTGAATATCTGCCCTCTGGCTTTTTCTGGTTCTCATATGTATTTCATAAAGCAGAGCTGAGGAGGATTTTACTTTGGTAAAATGTGCCTTTTACTAAATGATGCTAATAGACAACACATTCATCAATTAGCACTTGGGGTTTTGATGAAATAATTTTGCAAGCAATTTCACTTTCCTGGCTGCTAAAGAGAAAGGAAAAATATGTTTTGGCAATTGAACACTTTGAGCTTCTTTTGCAGCTTATCCAAATCTATGTAAATTGCAATGCGACATTTAATACACAGGGGCACCCTTTTGATTGTAGAACTCACCACCTTATGGTAAGATAATGCACATATCAAACATTACTAATAAAAATTTCAAAATTAGACTGACACAATCAAGATGTTAAAAGTAGACTTTTATTGACTAAATAGTGTTAGCTGGACACATTTCTTTCATTTTACTATTTAAAACTTTTGTACCACTGTTTTATTCATTACTCATTCACATTATTTTATGATTACATTTAATTACTCATCTTTCTAGGGTGATTGCTCTAGACCTTTTACTTTGGCAATTCTCACATCTGATTTATTACATTCTCTGATTATCTCACAGATCCCTCTGATTATCCTGACCATTCTAACCATCAAGTTCAGATGAAGACCTATATCTGGAAACTCAAGACCCAGAAGACCTAGCAGTGGAAGATGGTGGCAATGGTGATGTTGCCTTCTCCTTCCGACTCTTTGAATAACACTTCTTACTCTTCTTACTACTTTCCTAGCAAAACAGCTTAATATTTTTGCTGTTTATGTTATTGTATCTGTATCACATTGCCCTAGTCATAATTTGTCAGAATTAGTTTTTAAATTGTCAGAATTTGTTCAGATTGTCAAAAACCTGTTGTTTTTAATACAATGAAAAGTCAACTCTATTAGGTTGTATTTCACCTGAAACTAAGCATTAAAATTTGAGTGAAAATAATATTACAGACTAAAACAATCTTAATAAAAATGATGCTATTGACATCTTAAAAATATCTTAAAAAACATCTTAAAAAGTAACCACAGAGGTGTTTATCACTGTATCACTGTCATCCTGTTGTTCATTAATTTAATCGAGCGGGTGCCAGTAACATCTCCATTCATCTCTGTCGTGTGCTAATGTAGTCTGATGGTGTATGGGGGGCTCTTTCAGGGTCAGGGGAATGAGGACTATTGTTGTTACTGTTTTGGACATATCAAGTACGCCACAGGTAAAGTTACCTGGCTCTAGGAGTTCATAATGCATTGAAAGGTGACAGGTAAAAAAATAATACACAATAAGCATCATAGTAGAATTGAAATGTCTACTAGTGTTAGAAAGAAGGCATGGTCAAATACATTTTGTGAACTTAGTATTCAGTGGAGAAGATGAAACAGGGTACAAAATAATTTTCCTAGAGGCATCAAGGTGAACAGGGAGGCAAAGTAATAAAGGTAGCGGGCATGGCAGCAGAAGGAAAGTAGAGGACATAAAACTCAACAATATAGCAAGCATGACTCTATAAATATTTTGTTATGGCCTAAAAGTCTGGTTGGGCAATGAGGCATGGTGGAAGATCAAAAGTGGGAAAGGTTTAGAAAGAAGGATTTGTATACTTGCTATGAATTCTTAATTGGATGGACAACCAGGAACTACTACACAAATTTAAAAACCATTAGACCAACAGTACTGTTGAGGGTTTGGAAAGGCAGGAAGAGGCAGGAAGACTGTAAGATTACAGGGAGACAAAGTGAGGGTTGAGTTCTCTTTGTTGAGATGAGAATGGAAATGAGAAAGTCTTAAAAGGTAAGTGTCAGGGAGAAGTTCTGAATTTCTCTCTGGTTCCTGATTCCTGTTACTGGTGGAATAGATGAGAGTGGAAGAGATGCAAAATCAAGTTTGAAAATGGAAGAATAGAATTTCAGTTTTTGACAAGCAAAGTTTGCGATGTTTATGCAGCACCAAAGTGGATAATAATGGGATATATAGGTCTCAGGATTGGTAGAAAATTCTACAATGGAATTTCAGGTTTAAGACATCAATCATGAAGGTATTAGTATGACTAAGAAGAGGAGGGAATATCAATAATTAAAGAAGTGGGAGAAGTTGTATAAGTACTAGAAATAAGAGGAAAAATAGCCAGTGAGTCAGAATGAGGAAGGATTAGGGTTATGAAATGCCCAATGTCTAAGGTCTCTGGCAAGAGAAAACTAAAACAAGTAAGATATCAAATGCTGTAAAGTGGTCAAGTAAAGAAAGATGTAAAGTGCCCATTTGGATTGACCGATTAATTAATTAGGCTTTTTGGGTCACAACTGGCGATGCTCATGTTCTGCACTCAGGAATTATTCCTGGCTGTGCTTGGGGAATCATGATGCTGGGGATCAAACCTGGGTTGCCTGTGTGCCAGGCAAACACCTTACATGTTACATCACTCCGTCCCCATCTATTTGGATTTAGCAATAAAAATGAAGCTAGCATGAGAGAGACCGTTATGATTAATTTCATGTTTCAAATCAGCTAGCCTATGGCTGCTCAGTGGTTTGTTCAAATACTAGTCTAGATGTTGCTTTGAAGTTCTTTGTGGGTAAGAATAACGTACATGTGTGTGTGTGTGTGTATGTGTGTGTGTGTGTGTGTGATTGATAATTAGGGACCAGAGTAAAATGGATAGGGTGCTTGCCTTGTGTGTGGCTACCTGAGTTCAGTTCCCAGCAGTGTATATCATCCCCCAAGCCTGCCAGGAATGATTCCTGAGTGCAGAGCCAGGAATAAGCCTTGAGCACTGCCAGATGTAGTCTCCTCATAAAAGAGTATTCATATTTAATAATGCATACTTCTTAATTTTCATTTACTTCTCAACCCATCCTAGTCTGCTCCCACCTCTATTATTCAGGATCTTGTTGAGAAACAGACTTCTACGATTGATTTATATGATTGTAGGGCTTACCAACAGCCTGAGAACTCAGGCAGAATTTCTTCTGGGTGAAAACTCCAGGAAAAACAGATTTCCATTAGCTTCCATCAAATAATTGGATTAGATCCACTGTCTTGTTATAGGTGATTTCCTTTATAGAAAGTTAATTGATTTTAAATGTTATTATTACCCACAAAGGAGGTATTTATAGTCGCCAAATTCACTGAGACAAAAGGTTGCTAGACTAACTGTATATCTTTATCCTTACCTTATTCCTTTGTGTCCTGTGTATCTACTTTGTTGTTTTATATACAAATGACCTGATCCAAAAGGCTATTTATTTTCTGTTGAAATAAAATTCCTCTTAAATTTTGTGATTAACTTTAGATGGGGCTGGAGCAATAGCACAGCGGTAGGGCACTGGCCTTGCATGCAGCCAACCCGATTCCTCCGCCCCTCTCGGAGAGCCGGACGAGCTACCAAGAGTATCGCGCCTGCACAGCAGAGCCTGGTAAGCTACCCGTGGTGTATGCGATATGCCAAAAACAGTAACAATAAGTCTCAAAATGAGAGACGTTACTGGTGCCTGCTCGAACAAATCGATGAGCAATGGGAACTTTAGATGAACATATTTTGGGATGTGGGGTGGAAACAGAGCAAGTAATGAGCATTTAATTATGTGTAGTTTCCCGTCTAAAGTGGTTTACACATTCATATATGGTATCATATAGTTTATCCATTTACCCAAAATAGATCCCTCCTGCTATGAGAATGCTCTTTCCCTGAATAAATGATGCTATTAAGTATTTTTAGCTTAGAATTAAAAAACTAGTGCATTCTTTTCAAACAAGAAATCCAGACATTATGGGATGGCAAAGTTGGCTTCATGACTTGGTAATATCAAATGTGACACTTCTATAGTATTTTTTTAGAATTTTTATGATCACAAGATAGCTGTAATCCATCTATCCATTGTATCTACTTTCAAGGCAATAAGAGAAAAAAAAGAAGCTACTAGCAGCTTATAATTTATGAACTAAATATACACTATTCTCTGTAAGATCTGTAAGCTTAAGATGTAAATGTTGCAAGTTTTCTGTTTGAAATATAGTCTCCCTTTCAAATAAATCATCTGCAAATGTAGAAAATATATTTTGTTAACTACTTAGTATATATTAATTTAAGAAATGCTACATGATAGATAGTGTTTAATTATTTTTGATATTTCTAAATTTTAATAATAATAAAATTCAAGATATGTATACATTTATGTTCTACTTCTTACATGTATTGTTAAAGGATACGCTCCAACTCTCACTTTGATGAGACATTCCATTTTCCTGAGGTTATTGCTTACAAAACAGCTTTCAATAATCATATGTGTTTACTTGGAAAGTGCACATTGCGAAGGTGTATACACACCATGTTTATTGCAGTACTTTTTTTTTTAATAACCAAGATCTAGAAGCTACCCAAGTGTCCAACAACAGATAAATGGATAAAGAAGATGTGGTATATATACAAGTCATAAAAAATGAACATTGCTTTTTTCTTAATATGCATGAAACTGGAGAAGACATGCAAAGTGAAATAAATGAAATGAAATAAACAAATTAAGCTAGAGGAAGGAGAAAAGCCAATGTTAGAATACAAAGAAAAAAAATAGGGAAACAGACAAAACAAAATGGAACTGCCCTTGGATTCCAGCCTGTTAGCTTGCTGAACTGTGGTTAGAAGAACTGGAAGAAAAACAATAGGTACAAGAAAAGAAGGGAAGGGCTATTTATTGTTACTTTCGTGATGGTTGTTGCATTGTTTCAAAGCATAGTCTTTGGGGAGGCTGGAATTGTATCCTTAAAACAAAATTAAAAGGGTGGGGTGGGAGAGAAAAAAACATAGTTACAAAAACTAATACATCTTTATATATCACAAATGCAACTGGACACCATTGGAAAGGACGTGTAAAGAGAGACTTCTAAAATCTCAGGGCTAGGACAAATGGAGACGTTACTGAGACCTCTCGAGAAATTTGACGATCAACAGGATGATGATGATGATATCACAAATGAATGCAATCATTCTATATCTGTCCTTCTCTTTCTGACTCATTTCACTCAGCATGATACTCTCTATGTCCATCCATTTTTAGGGAAATTTCATGACTTCATTTTTCCTAGCAGCTGCATAGTATTCCATTGTGTAGATGTCCATAGTTTCTTTATCCATTTGTCTGTTCTTCGGCGCTTAACGTTGTTTCCAGATTCTGGCTATGGTGAATAGTGCTGCAATGAACATAGGAGTACAGATGGTGTTTCTGCTGTGTGTTTTTGGGGACCCCCAGGGTATATTCTCAGAAGTGATATTGCTGGGTCAAATGGGAGCTCAAGTTCTAGTTTTTTGAGAAATATCCATATTGTTTTCCAAAAAGGTTGGTCTAGTCAGCACTCCCACCAACAACAAAGGAGAGTTCCTTTCTCCCCACATCCATGCCAGCATTATATAGTGGAAGACTAATATCCATGGTTAGGGAAAACAGGGCCTAGGTCAATGGTTGTTATCAACCACAAGTGTGTGGTGGGCTGAGGGTTGGTAAGATAGAGAAGAGACCAGTATAACAATAATAGCTGGGAATGATCACGCTAGACAGAGAGAGAGATAGAGACAGAGACAGAGAGACAGACAGAGAGACAGAGAGAGACAGAGACAGAGACGGAGACAGAGATGGAGACAGCAATGAAGACAGAGATGGAGAGAGAAGAAAAGACCCTGTGATAGAAGCAGGCTAGGGGACTGGGGAGTTGGGGGGTGATGGAAAGAATCTGGGAGACATTAGTGCCCACTGGTGGAGGGGTGGGTGTGGCAATATTGTATGACTGAAATCTAATCATGAACAGCTTTGTAAGGGTCTATCATACAGTGATTCAATAATAATAATAAAATGTTATCTCTGGAACCAGAGTGATAGTATAGTGGGTATACTTGCCTTGCATGCTGCCAACCCAGATTTTATCCTTGGCGTATCATATTGTCCTCTGAACTCATCAGGATTGATCCCTAAGTGCTGAGCCAGGAGTAAGCCTGAGCTTGTGGCCCCCAACACTGCCCCCCAACAAATAAAACCACAACCAAAAACTGTTATCTCCAAAAAGTCCAAAAAGTGACATTATTGCATGAAAGAGACAGAGAGAGAGAGAGAGAGAGAGAGAGAGAGAGAGAGAGAGAGAGAGAGAGAGAGAGAGAGAGAGAAAGGAAGAGAGAGATGATTAGTTGTTCTTAAAGAAGTCAGAGAATACTCCTTTGCCACATCTGTTAAGGCTTGCAGGAATCCTCAAAACAACTGTTATCTTAGATGGCTTAAAGGGTTAACAGAAATTCTGAGGAGATTTGTTTTTGTAGGGATTGGAGGAAACGGGCAGGATTTCTCTGTTGCCTCAAATATTCTGGGAAGCAAAAATCCATCTTACTTCAGGACTGTTGAAAAAGAAGATCTTCAGTCCTTCACATAAAAGAATCATTTTCACGACTGGAAAATCTGGCATGATTATTCACACTGACAAGGAAATAAGGCAAGAAGAAAGGAAAATTGTATATTGACTTTGAGGAATTTTCTTCTAAATTTTTATGCATTTTTTGCCACACTCAGCAGTGCTCAGGGTGTACTCTTGTCTCTGTGCTCAGGGATCACTCCTGGTAGGCTGGGGGGGAGGGGAAATGGTGTGCTGGAACCTTACCTGCATACATAGCCCCATCTGCTGTGCCATCTATCACTCTGTCACTCTGGCCCTTCTCTTAAATTTTTTGGTAATGCTTCCTATGAAAAATATTTTTGTTATTGAAATTTAAAACTATAATTAAAAATTTTTTTTTAAAATTTTTTATTGAGTCACCATGTGGAAAGTTACAAAGTTTTTAGGTTTAAATCTCAGTTATACAATGCTCGAATACCCATCCCTTCACCAATGCTCATATTCCACCACCAAGAATCCCAGTATAGCTCCACCCCGCCCCCCCACACCCCTAACCCCCCCCACGCCCCTAGCCCCCCCACCCTTAGCCCCCTCCCGCCTGTGTAACTAATAAATTTCACTTTACTTTCACTTTGATTGCATACAATATTTCAACAAAACTCACTATTATTGTTTGGAGAGTCTCTCCCCTAAAGTCAGACCTGCTGAAAAGGAAGCATTAGATAATTTGTTTTCCATTGCTGAGGATGAAGAGGTATGAGGTCGAGTGACCACACTTAGCGGCCTCTCGGTTTTGGGTTTCTGTAATTTAGTATTTTAGTAACTAAGTCCAGAGAGATATCTGCCAGAAGTTGCATCGTTGCCAACTTGTACTTCTCAGTTACATTATATTCCACATATGAGTGCAATCTTTCTATGTCTGTCTCTTTCTTTCTGACTCATTTCACATGATACTTTCCATGTTGATCCATTTATATGCAAATTTTATGACTTCATGTTTTCTGACAGCTACATAGTATTCCATTGTGTAGATGAAATTACATTACCAGTATTTTTATTTTTATTTTGGGGGTGTGGGCTTGGGTCACACCTGGTGGTGCTCAGGGACGATTCCTGTCTGTCCTTGAGACAGTATTGGCAGTAAAGCAGGAGCCACACCTGGCTTTGGCGTTGCCAGGTGTGGTTCCTAGTTTAGACCAAATGCAGGCCTCGCATACAGTGCATGCACCTAGTCTACTGAACTATCCCCATGGTCAATCTTATCAGTTTAAATGTTCATTTGATTTGTTTTGTTCTTTTTTTGTTTGTTTGTTTGTTTTGGGGCCATGCACTGTAGTGGTCAGGGTTTACTCCTGGCTCTGCACTCATGGACCACTTGTGGTGGGACCTGGGGGCCATATGTGATGCAAAAGGTAGAATTCATGTGGATTGTGTGCAAGGCAAGCTCCTTACCCACTCTGCTATCTCTCCCATCTCCAAGTTCCTTTTTGATCTCTTTGCTAAAGCTTATCTGTAGGGATTAATATCCTCCTTCTCCCCCACCCCACCCCAACACACAAATGCATTAATGAATGGGATGCAAATACACCCAAAGAAAATTCTTTACATAAGATTTCAAGATCTGTCAGAGTCCTGGGTCTTTTGGCAAAGACAACTGTTTTTGTCTTTCTGGCTTGGATTTTTGTATCTTCTTAGGTGTTTTTTCAATTAATTATTTGTTTATTTATTTTATGGATCTGCACTTTGTAATCTGTGGAAATCAAAAGAACTCTGAAACTTTTCTGAATGATTCTTTTTCCTCCTCAGCATTTTCTAGCATTTCTTAGACTCTGAAATGTCCTAGGTGTCTTTCATATTTTACATGCATTTCCTATTTTACATGCATCTCTCAAGCAAACAATGACCCGGCTGACTGACTGGGTGATTTCCTTTCAAGAGGAAAACTCGGTGGCACTTGAGAAGAGAAGCTAACATTGATCCCAGATCTTAAATTAGGTGAATAAATACTCCACTTTACCCTGATATGATGATTCTGAAATTTTTCAGTATTGTGGTGGAGAATGACTGTCAATGTGTCATTCTAAGAAAAGAAAATAGGAATGAAAGGGACTTTCATATTATAATGATGTCTTGAAAGGTTGGGAAAGCTGTACTGCATTACCCCCTTCAGTGGGTATATAAATATTTTCAGTTTTTCTTTGGGGCCCAAACTGCCAGTGGTCAGAGCTTACTCTTGTCTCTATTTGTATCACTCCTAATGGGGCTTGGGGGACTTATTGTGTGCCAGGGATTGAACACCGATTGACCAAATGCAAAGCAAACACCTTACCCACTGATTATCAATCTTGCTTCCTTCCAAGGTGTTTAAATCATTCTTCTTACTTTCTAGGTTGACAATTATTTCATGACCCCTAAAAACAATGTATTCCTCTTTCAATGAATAGTGTGCCAATTAATTTAGAGATATGATTATTAACATGCAATCTGCTAATGTTGTGTTAATGAATTTGTGACTTTCATGAACCATAGACCAATTCTGAGTTTTATCAACCTCAGTGGTTGAAATTTAAATGGAAATAGCATAGCAACATTTGTTTTTTGTTCTTGCTACAAACCAACTAATTATTTTCCTCTGGGTAATGGTAATTATACCAAATTCCTCTCATGTTTCTGATCAGTGCACAGCTGGCACTTGGGTAATTACAAAGACTTAGTTTTATGAGGTGACATTAAGTCCCTTTCTAACTTGCAAAGTGCTTTCTGTGTATACTTTTGCCTCAGTTTATTCATCCTAAATTATGCCTCAATGAATGTCTCAAACCAGGAACGCATTTATGTGAATAAAGTAACATCAATGAAAGAGTTCTACTGCTGTACCACTGAAAGGAGCGATGCAGTGAGGTAGAAGCGGTAGCAGGGGGTTTCTGTGTTCACTTGCGATTCCCAGCTTTTTCAATATTTTCAAGAATGAAAATACTGAGTAATAAAGATGTTCAGACTTAGAGTTGGAAAGTAGAAATGTTTATTGGGAAGTGGGGGAGGGAAGAAAAGGAGCTCCCCCGGTGGGGGGAACTCAGTATAGGACCAAGTTAAAGGTAAGAGCTTTGTGTGAGCCTTTTTAAAGGTCTTTGCATTTTTCATAAACTGATAGGTATTATAGAGAGTGCAGGGGACTTACAGGGTGTTCGGGCTGGTTTGAGTCTTTCTGGCCATCTGCCTGGGGTATGGTCCACTATCTTAGACTCCCTGTGAGCCTAAGCTCTGGGGCAGAATTTTATGATGGATAGCTGTTAACCCCCTGTTAATCAGAAAAGCCTAGAAATTTGCAGGGAGTCAAACTTGTAGGATGGGCCAGGCCAAAGTGGGAGTGCTCAAAGAATCTGGCAAGGGTAAACTGAGACTTTCTCTTTCAGTATCTTTGTCTGCTCTTTGTGTTGAGAAAATGTGACCCTGGCCACGAGCTTCCCCCCTACCTCTCCCTCTTCCCACACTGCCCACAGCATAGTTGGTCGTGAGGCACATCAGACTGGGTAAATTATATTATTTCTCCTGGAAATTTAGAATTGGGAATCTGGAGAAATCCCTATTTAGTGTGCATGCTTTGACTTGAAGTACACACAAACTTTGTTCAGATACCTTCTTTCACTTATACAAAAATGTAATATTTCCAGGGGAATAAAAAGAAATCAGACCTGCAAAGAAAGAAAAAGATAGAAGGATCCAGAGAAAAATTGGTTTAGATGTCATTCAGTTCCTGGTTCTAACCCTCATGAGGATTAGTGCTATGAGATATTTTTGTGTTCCAATAATATTTATTTTTCAAGTTGATTTCTGTTACTTATGTAAGGAAGCAAAAATCTGCTACCCTTCCAAATACATCTTTGGTAAAGGGCTAATTTTGTAGGAGGGGCCCTCAAGGCAGGAGAGAGGTTGTTTAATAAAATAGATATTTATATGTAATTTTTAAAAATTGAATCACCACGTGGAAAGTTACAAAGCTTTCAGGCTTAAGACTCAGTTATACAATGCTCGAACACCCATCCTTTCACCAGTGCACATATTCCACCAAGAATCACAGTATAACTCCCCCCACCCCATCCCCCCACCCACCCCCCCACCCTGCCTGTGTAGCTGATAAATTTCACCTTACTTTCTCTTTACTTAAATTACATTCAATATTTCAACAAAAAACTCACTATTATTGTTTGGAGTTTCCCCCCTAAAGTCAGACCTGCTGAAAGGAAGCATTTGATAATTTGTTTTCCATTGCTGAGAATGAAGAGATATGAGGACATGCGGCCGTGTGGTTTTAGATTTCTGTATTTTAGCAACTAAATCCAGAAAAATTTCTGCCAGAAATTGCATCATTGCAAGCTCGTACCCCTCTGTTCCTTTATATTCCACATATGAGTGCAATATTTCTATGTCTGTCTCTTTCTTTCTGACTCATTTCACTGAACATAATACTTTCCATGTTGATCCACTTGTATGCAAATTTCATGACTTCATCTTTTCTAACAGCTGCATAGTATTCCATTGTGTAGATGTACCAAAGTTTCTTTAACCAGTCATTTGTTTTTCGGCACTCCGGTTTTTTCCAGGTTTTGGCTATTGTAAACAGTGTTGCAATGAACATAAAAATGCCGATGTAATTTCTACTATACCTTTTTGCCTCTCCGGGATATATTCTCAGGAGTGGTATTGCTGGGTCAAATGGAAACTCACTTTACAATTTTTTGAGAATCGTCCATATTGTTTTCCAAATGGGCTGAACCAATTGGCATTCCCACCAGCAGTGAAGGAGAGTCCCTTTCTCCCCACATCCACTCCAACACCGGTTGCTTTTGCTTTTTTGGATGTGGGCCAGTCACTGTGGTATTAGATGATATCTCATTGTTGTTTTGATCTGCATCTACCTGATGATTAGTGATGTAGAGCATTTTCTCATGTGCCTCTCAGCCATTCAGATTTCTTCTTTGGGAAAGTTTCTGTTCATTTCATCACCCCATTTTTTGATTGGGTCAGCAGTTTTCTTCTTGTGGAGTTCAACCAGTGCATTGTATATCCTCGATATCAACCCTTTATTGGATGGGTAGTGGGTAAATATCCTTTCCCATTCTGTAGACTGTCTTTATATTTTTGTCACTGTTTCTTTTGAGGTGCAGAAGCTTCTTAGTTTAAGGTAGTCCCATTTATTTATCTCTGTTTTCACTTGCTTGGCCAGTGGCGTGTCATCTTTGAAGATAAGTCTTCAATGTTGTGGAGGGTTTTGCCAACCTTGTCTTCAATGTACCTTATGGATTCTGGTCTGATGTCAAGGTCTTTAATCCATTTTGATCTGACTTTTGTACATGGTGATAGGTGGAGGTCTAAGCCCATTGTTTTGCATGTAGCTGTCCAGTTGTGCCAGCACCATTTGTTGAAGAGGCTTTCTTTGCTCCAGTTCACATTTCCTGCTCCCTTATCAAAGATTAGATGATCATATATTTGGAGGTGTGTGTCAGAGTATCCAACCCTGTTCCGTTGGCCTGTGGCTCTGCCTTTCTTCCAGTACCATGCTGTTTTAATTCCTACCGCTTTGTAGTAGAGGTTGAGGTTGCGGAGGTTGATTCCTCCCATTTTCTTTTCCCCAATAATTGCTTTAGCTATTTGTGGGGGCTTATTGTTCCATATGTATTTTAGGAGCGCTTGCTCCATTTCTTTGAAGAATGTCAAGGGTATCCTCATAGGGATCACATTGAATTTGTACAATGCTTTGGGGAGTATAGCCATTTTGACTATATTAATTCTTCCAATCCATGAGCAGGGGATATCTTTCCATTTACTCCTGTCCTCTTTTATTTCCTGAAGTAGCATTTTGTAGTTTTTATACAAGTCTTTTACCTCCTTAGTTAAGCTGATTCCGAGGTACTTGATCTTTGCATGTAAATGTTTTTTAAAGAGTGTCTGCCTAGAAGGTCTTTTCTAAGCATGAATGTAACTCCTTGCCCTTGCTTCACTGCCTTCTCTGATTATTCTGCTAGCAGACACAGTGACTTCCACAGCCCAGTGTTCTCTGTGCTCAGTGGTGATGTGGAGCCATGTGGGTGGGTCATTCCGTTTTTCTGGGTTTCTACAAGTTTATACAGGAGATTAATATTTTATTTATTAATTTCATCTTTTTTTCTTTTATCTGACGTCTGTTCTCAACTCTTGGTCAGACCACACAAAAATAAAGTTTATCATCTTCTAGTCATTAGAAATGTTCATGGATAAAAGCATCAATGACAGAAGAAATTGTTCATGTTTTATTCAGTAAAAATACAGTTTGCAAAGTAGTATGCAGAATAGAATCTTAATTACTTTGAAACTATAAATATTTGAAAAGCCTGCAAAGAAACATACCTAAGGGTTAACTATAGTACAGTCGAAACTGTACAAAACTTCCTCTATATATTTTTATTTTCCAAATTTGCTATAATGTGTAAAAATTCAAGAGAGTCTCTTGTCCGCATGCCTGGCTTTCTTCCCCGGGGTCCCTCGGAGGGGATGGACTCCAGCTTCCCTCCCCACCCTGAGCAGAGCTCCCGGCGGCCGAAGACCACCAGAACCTAGCTACAGCCATGCTCGAGGCCCCTCTCCACACGTTCGGACAGGCCTCATGCATGAAGGTACCGGCAGAGGAACCCATGTGTGTGTAATCCCATCAACGGCCAACATCCAGAGAGAGACTTAAAAGCAAACTCTCAGAAGCGTGCGGCCGCAAAGCAGCCGCACAATATCTTGTAGCCTACTTTTCCCTCTGGGAGAAATTGGCAAGTTTCTGAGAGTTTCCTGCCCACATGGGATGCCTTGCAAGCTTCCCATGTTGTATTCATATGCTAAATCCAGTAACAAGCTGGATCTCATTCCCCTGACCCTGAAAGAGCCCCCAGTGTGACATCATTGGGAGGGCCGAATCAAAATAGACTTCTAAGATCTCAAGGAAAGCACGAAATGAGAAAGTTACTGAGCCCGCTGGAGAAATCGATGATTAACCAGATTTCGTGATCGTGATCATGTAAAAATTTAATTTATAAAAAGTTACTTTTTGTCAGGACCACACCAGCAGTGCCATGTGGTGATTTTAAGGTTACAGGGGTGGGGTGGGGGGCATTGGGGTGCAGAATACAGGGTTGAGATCAAATTTCAGGCCTCATATACACAAGTGTCAGATTATTGGTCCTAAAAAAGTACATATTTTGCGACTGGAGCAATAGCACAGCAGGTAGGGCATTTGCCTTGCACACAGCCGACCTGGATTTGATTCCTCTGTCCGTCTCAGAGAGCCTGGCAAACTACTGAGAGTATCCCGCCGGCACAGCAGAGCCTGGCAAGCTACCTGTGGCATATTCAATATGCCAAAAACAGTAACAAGTCTCACAGTGGAGATGTTACTGGTGCCTGCTCGAGCAAATAAGTGAACAGCGGGATGACAGTGCTACAGTGCATTTTTAATTTTGGGTAACACACCCACCAGTGCTCAGGGATCATTTGTGGCAGGGCTCAGGGGACCATATGGGACGCTGTGGGTAGAACCCAGGTCAGTCACCTGCAAGGCAAGTGCCCTACCCATTGTGCTATCTTTTCAGCTCATAAAAAGTCAAACTTTTAATGAAAAAAATAATTACTTTAAGTGTTTAAACAAAATTGCCCTTCTTTATTGATTTTATCATGTGCAAAAAAAATATAAAGGAATATTAGAGACTTGTTTGCAGTATTCTGCTACTGGAGTTCATCTTCCATGACTTCCCTTGGGGGAGTCAGGCTGGGCATGAATGCAGCATAGTGCTAGAGTGTTTGCATTGCATACGTGAGGCTCTGTGGTCAGCCCTACACCTCCCCCAGATGTGGAAAGTTGTTAAGCATTGCAGGGTTTAGCTTTCTCACCTGCAAGACGCTGCTTCTTCCTCTGGGTTATGAGAGCCAAAGAGGAGATGATGTTGTATTAACCACTCATCACGTCACTGGCTCAGAGTGTTTTTAGGTGACATAAAAGATCCTCCATATGAATACTATAATTCTTCTACTTCCATTTGCCATTTCTCAAGCAAATTGTGCCCATTCTGGCCTTTCTTATTTCAATGTGCACCTGACACATTCTTCTCCTGTTTCTTTCAATTCTAGAAGTAATTAAATCAGTGCTTCTCCACCTCTCATGACCTATAATTCTTGTCAAACTGTACTCTGAGTTCTTAGATCTTTGGTAGAGTCGAGTATGCTTTTTTTTTGTGGGGGGGGTCACATCCGGGGATGCACAGGGCTTACTCCTGGCTCTGCACTCAAGAACTACTCCTAGAGGTGCTCAGGGGGACCATATGGGATGCTGGGAATTGAACCTAGGTTGGCCGGGTGCAGGCAATCGCCTTACTCGCTATGTTATTGCTCCAACCCCATCCCTGAGCTTCTGACAGAACATGTTGTTACTGGACTCAGGAAAGCTCTTTGCACCAGCACAACAACACATGGACCATTCAGACAACAATTGTGATTTATTAAACTGAATGAAAAAGATGTTGTGTTTTATAAGGATATTCACTTAGAAATGGTAAACATTGATTATTTCAACTAGTGGAAATAACCAAAGAGAAAATGATGTATCATGTCCAAAAGACAATATAGGATAATTATATGTATGTATGTGTGTTTGTGTGTGTGTACTTATATTTTGTGTGTAAGGAGTGGGATAATGATTTTTTTCTTTAAAAATTCATTTTATCTTTGTCAATTTGATGCTCCCTTACTGTGTATTTTTAAACGGGATTGCTTCTTTTGTCAACAGGTAGTCAAATTATAATAATTTATTTTTCAAACTCAGAGCCTATTGGAGGGTGCCTGGTTTAAAAGCAGCATCAGAGCTGGTTAGGGCCAAAGCTAGTCCAGCCTGAATAAGGATTTCCTCCCTAGAGCATTTCTGTCAATCCTTTCAGAAGGCGGGGGTGAGGGTAGCTCAGGGCTCTGATGACCATGCTTTGAATGTGGCAGAGACCTTGAGTTCACTCTCTGGCACCACATGCCCCCCTACCTGCATTGTGAATTGGGCACTGGTGGCCCGAGCACTGGTGGACCTGGCTACACTCTATCACCAGGGCCTACCAATACGTTGTCTTAGCCCAGTTGTCCAAATATTATCAGGAGTGGCCCATGGCTGACTAAGCACTATTTCTGAGACTCTTTCACCTACCCACAAAAAAGAAACCGTTTTTGAGGCGGGGAGGATTATACTCGGTGTGCTCAGGGATTACTCCTGGCTCTGTGCTTGGGGATCACTCCTGGCAGGCTCCAGGGACCATATGGGGGTGCCAAAGATTGAACTTGGATTAATCACATGCAAGGCAAGCATGCTGACTGCTGTACTATTTCTGAGGGCCCCAAAGGAAACCTTGTATAAGTCAAAATTGTGTAAAGGGAAGAGACAATTGACATTATTTATATGGAAAGCTTTTGAGTGTTCTTAGAC
Organism: Sorex araneus; assembly: GCF_027595985.1. Taxonomy (NCBI): domain Eukaryota; kingdom Metazoa; phylum Chordata; class Mammalia; order Eulipotyphla; family Soricidae; genus Sorex; species Sorex araneus. Next base: position 290,715,690 of record NC_073313.1, on the reverse strand, counting down.
GCACAAACATAAACTACCAAATCATTTACAAATTAACACACTAGTCTCTGGCCAGAGAGACAGTACAGGGGTTAAGGCCCTTGACTTGCAAGTGACCTGCCAGGGTTGACACAAGCACCCATATGGTCCCCTGTGTCCCAGCAGGACTGGTCCCTGAGCACAGAGCCAGGAGAGAGTCATGAGCACCCTGTATATCCTCAAACCAGAATAAAAAGCAAACTCATACCCCAAACACACAAACCTTAGAATACCACCAAGTCCAGTAAAAGCTGAGCTGACACAACAGACAGAAGCCTGGGTAACCAGGTTGTCAGGAGGAAGCAGGTGCTGCCAGCTTCCCAGAGCTCTGACCCCACACCAACAGTCACAAATGACATCTCTGCAAAGTGCAAGATGGCTTTTAGCAGGATTTGCTTTCAGGCTTATGCCATAAAGGTGGAGCTTCTCACTTTTAGGCTTGCTTTGAGGACAGAGTGATGGCCTTTGCTTTGTTTGTTGTTTTTGTTTTTTTGGGCTACACCTGGTAGTGTTCAGGGTTTACTCCTGACTCTGTACTCAGGGATCACTCCTGGTGGGGCACAGCGTTCACAGGACAGATAGGATGTCAGGAATGAGATCCTGGTCAGTCTTGTACAAGGCAAATGCCCTACCTGCTGTACTGTCTCTCCTGTCTCTCTCATGGACTGTTGTTAAACCAAAGTGGTATTGAAGCAGGCAGAGAGATAAAAGAGGGTCTGTGGCAATGGAATTTCTGAGCAGTAGCACTGTAGTACTCTCATCCCATTAATCATCGATTTACTCCAGCGGGCACCAGTAGCGTCTCCATTTGCCCCAGCCCTGAGATTTTAGCATCGTAAACTTTATGCCCTCTCTCCGCGGATGCGGCAGGCCAGCTGGATGTCGTTGGGAATAGTGGTGACGTGCTTGGCATGGATGGCGCAGAGGTTTGTGTCCTCGAAAAGCCCCACCAGGTAGGTCTCACACGCCTCCTGCAGCTCCAGGATGGCCGAGCTCTGGAAGCGCAGGTGGGTCTTGAAGCCCTGCTCAATCTCGTGCACCAGCTGCTGGACCGGCAGCTTGCGGATGAGCCGCTCGGTGGACTTCTGGTAGTGGCGGAGCAGTGACAAATCTGAGCAGTAAAAAAATCCAAGTGTGGGGCCGGAGCAATAGCACAGTGGGTAGGGCGTTTGCCTTGCATGCGGCCGACCCGGGTTCGATCCCCGGCATCCCATATGGTCCCCCAAGCACTGCCAGGAGTAATTCCTGAGTGCAAAGCCAAGAGTAACCCCTGAGTATTGCTGGGTGTGACCCAAAAAAAAAAATCCAAGTGTCCTGAAATTGCAAGAATTAAGGTGAGGGCTGATAAGATCTTCCTGGTGCCAGTGACAACCCTGAGGAGGCTGGACCCCACAGAGACAAACTTCAGCAGAGACAGAGACGGCAGTTAAGGACCTGAAGGAGATTTATGACACATGAACAACTCCATCTCTGCCAGAGAAACTCCAGACCAAAGAAACCCACCTTGGCAACCACCCTAGCAATGAACTCTTACCTAGCTAGAGAGCCCCACGAGGGGGCCGGGTGGAGAAACCCTATAAAGCCATCTTGAGCAAAGGAAGGGCACAAGTATGCTGCCGAGCCCATGTGCTGCTAGTGCCCACGTGGCCGAGCACAAACACCTGCATCTTCTCTCCTGAGGTGTGGACTGAGGCTCTCTCTCTCTGGGGAAACTCGCCTTCTCCCATGAGCGTGTTACTCTCTCCCACTTTCTCTCCCTCCTTCCCCGTCTTAAAAACTTTCACATAAAATCTGTTTTTACTTCACTGCATGTTTACTTCTGAAATTCCTTTCTGTGAGGAAGACAAGAGCCTATAAGGCCTGGGCAAGGCCTAGGACTGACTCTCCTTTCCTCTGCACAGATCAGATCCCTGCTGGTTCCTGAGTCCTGGCCTTCCCAGCCAGTCCAGGGTGACGGAGTCGGATTGGGAGAAAGTGATTGTTTCTCTCCTCTTTGCCTCACCTGAGCCACCCATGGGGACCTACTGACTTATTCATGGCTCAACTTTCAAATTGTGGGGGATACCTTTAATGATGTGGGGTGACAGGGGCTCCTGTCTTTTGGGGGGCTCTCCCAAGTGGTACTTGGAGAGCATTCAGAATGATACTGGGTGGTCAGTGGTAAGACTCAGGGAAGCACTGCTGCTCGGCACTGACCCAGGACCACCATACTACCGCGGCAGTACTTGTTGGGTTCCAAGTAACCTCAGGCTGCTTGGGTGCCCTCAAGCCTGGCCAGGGCCACACAAGCTCTTTGACTCCTTTGCAGTCTTCCAAGGCCCTCACTTCTGTTGGGGGTATTTACGGAAGCAAATCCTTGAGAACCCAGCAAGGTACAGTGAGCTCAGTCAGCACTGGCAATTCCTGGAGGCTGGATCATAGGACAATCCTCCAGTGCCATTGTGTGTGTTTGTCCTGCCCTGGACACACACATGTTGCACAGATATGACTTTCCTTCTCTGGATCAATTGGCATTTCATTTCAGTAGGCTCAATATTTAAAAAAAAATCCAATCAGGATAAATAGAAAAGAAACTCAGAAACTCCATTTTCAGTAACCTTTTACTCCTCTGCCACTTTTGTCCTTAAGGATGTTTCAGAACATTTTCATAGGCAGGAAAAAAAAAGTTGGCTGGATTGCAGAACTTTCCTGAGACTTGGTTCCAAATTCTCACAATTGCTGAAGCATCCTTAACAAAGAAAGCACTTGGGAAAATGTACCAACTACAGTTTTTGTGAAGTGGTCCCAATTGGGATGAGGTTTATGCCTACAACTTTTAAAATTTATTTTCTGTGTTGTGTGTGATACTTAGTATTATTTACAAAGTAAACAGCCTTCTTCAATGACTGACAGGGGTCAGCTGCTCTAGGAATGCAGCCGGTGACCTCCCTGATGAATTACGGTCCTGCAGGCTGCTTCCAAGTCAGCTGAAAGGTAAGCATTCTTTTGGTATAAGTGTGATTGCCTTGGAACATTTCAACTGATAAAATTTCAACTGATAAAACTGAAAGTATATCCTCGACACACTGTCTCCAAGGGCACAGGACCGTTAGTTGTGGGGCACAGCAATTCGTCATGTAACACAACCCGAACAACTAGCTGCTAGGCTTTGGGGTACGTGAACCACGGTGTGGAATTCCACTGTCCTGATTAAGCTGTGAAGTCAGGGAAACAAACCCACAGCTCCTTCTGAAGTTGGAAGCCTTATTGTAATTCTAATTTTAAAGAGTGAGTTCTTCTATCTAAAGTCTTGGATGTTTATCCTGGTTCCTCTTCAATAATCTGAAAATACATTGAATGCTATCAAAAAAGACAGAAATGTGTCCCATTGAACACTTTTGGATAGGCAAATGTAATCATGTACGGGGAAATAAAAGTCCCCTGAAAACTGTAAAAGTTGAGCGTAGATTTGTTGCCAAAATGAATCCTGCTGGGATTGTATCACGCACCAATTTTAATCAGTTTATATATTATAGATTCTGGAAGTATGGATTTAGTTTCATATCAGAATCATTACCATTTATAAATTATTATCAATGTTGATAGTATTTATTTAGAAATTGTTTATTTTATTTTTCAGTGATTTTTGATAAAATTGCATTTTCGTATGCTCATATTTTTAAAAAAGAACTTTCCAAAGTTCTTATAACTTTAACTTAGTTGAAATATTTTCTAATACTTCTAAAAGATACATTGCCATCCACAAGTGATTATACAAAAGAAGTTTCTTTAAATTTTTATTTTTTAAATTTTTTTATTGAATCACCATGAAAAAAGTTAAAAAGCTATCAGGTTCAAGTTTCAGTCACTCAATGATCAGACCCCCCTCCCTTCACCAGTGCACATGTTCCACCACCAAGAACCCCAGTATACCCCCACTCCCACCCCGCACCTGTGTGGCTAATGATCTTCACTTTATTCTCTCTATACTTTGAATACATTCAATATTTCAAAAGAAAACTATTATTATTTTGAATTTTCCCCCAACAATCAAACCTGCTGAAAAGGTATCATTTGATAATTTCTTTTCTATTGCTGAGAAGGAAGAATACATGAGCTTGCGCAGCCACGGGTTTTGATTTCTGATATTTTAGCTCAGTTCACAGTTTTGTGTGCAGCTGCTCTGGATCTTGTCTGGGTGGAGAGCGTTTTGGTGGAACACCCCCATCCAAATATCTCCCACATGCCACGTCACTGCAAACTTGTACCTCTGGGTAGTGGGTTCTAGAAGATGGTGGTCACCACGTGGGTGCTGCTGCCGCTGCTGCTGCCACCCCAGCTGAAAAAAAAGGTCGAGAGAGAAAAACCTTTCCCCACCCGGGGCGGCGTGGGGTTGTAGTTCATTTCACAGTCTAGATGCATTTCTGTAAGAAGCCACTGGGTTCCAAAAGTGGTCACTCTTTCTTTCTTTACATGGACTAAACTGTATCTTCTAAAGTCGCTTAAAAATATGTCCCAGAATTAAAAGAAAGGGAAAAATAGAAAAAAAGTCAAAAATATATTCCAGTGGAAAAAGTTTTTTTTAAATTGAAGACTGGTAATTACAAATTACCATTTGTAGTTCAATTAAAATTCAATTTTTTAATTGAAGACTGGTAATTACAAAGGTCTAAATTTGTTAGGCTGATTATTACCATAATTATTGTATACTGATATTTTGGGCTTTACTCTGGATCCAGCTTCAGCTTATATTTTTGCTATATGGTGAAACTTTCAACTTTAAGAAATTCCTTATCTTTGGGTGGGAGCAAGATCACAGTAGGTAGGGTGTTTGCCTTACATGCGGTGGACCCAGGTTCGACTCCCAGCATCCCATATGGTCCTCCAAGCACCCCCAGGAGTAATTCCTGAGCACATGAGCCAGGAGTAACCCCTGTGCATCTCCAGGTGTGACCCAAAAAGCAAAATGAAAAAAAACCAAAAAACAATGAAATTCCTTATCTTTTCACATGCTGTGGGCATGCGCCACACCTCTTAGAACCCTGCTATGATTGCCTTCAAGATGGTGATAGTGAAACCTTCCAGCATCTGTCTCTCAGCCAGATGCACAGATAGGCAGAATGTGAAAGACTGGGACTTTCCAGAAGAGGTGATTGCTGTTGGTAGGGCACATAGTTGCCACCGCTGATAACTCAAGTTGTATAGGAATGCTGAGAGAAACTATAACATTTTGGCAACTATTCACTGCATTTTGTTCTTTGTGTCCACCCATCCATCCTTCCTGCATTTGACCACAAAATGGTACCGGGATACATTTTGAATAAGCAACACCTAAAGTGTTCCTTCCCTTCCTTCCTTCCTTCCTTCCTTCCTTCCTTCCTTCCTTCCTTCCTTCCTTCCTTCCTTCCTTCCTTCCTTCCTTCCTTCCTTCCTTCCTTCCTTCCTTCCTTCCCTCCCTCCCTTCCTTCCTTCCTTCCTTCCTTCCTTCCTTCCTTCCTTCCTTCCTTCCTTCCTTCCTTCCTTCCTTCCTTCCTTCCTTCCTTCCTTCCTTCCTTCCTTCCTTCCTTCCTTCTTTCCTTGTAGCATTTGGTTCTCATGTATTTGGATAGATATCTACTTTTTAATGTTTGGTAGTAGAGCAGTTATCTGTTCTCATGGAGATGAAAGCTCTTTAAATGGAAGATGTGGGAAAGTTGCTTTGATTAAAACAAAACAAAAGTATTTATATCTCTCTGACCCAGGTGATGAACAAGTTATTTTAATAGCAGCAATTCCACTTCTTCTAGGTGTTGAACATAAACATAACCCCTGAGCAGTTGAGAGTTCTCATTGGCTGCTATCACTTACAGGATAAAGTTAAAAACACAGAGGATAAGGACAGGAGAAAGGCAGCAGAACTTACAAGCAAACATCGTTTGCTAAGGGTCATTTATTTCAATTTTGGGTGGAATTCTTGTTTAATGTAGATTTTTAACTCCTCTTTGGAGTGACTAACTATGTATATTATATTTCTGGACAAAATGTCCACTTTAGAAAGGAATTAAAAATTCTGTTCATTTTTTTGGTTTGTTTCTGCGCCACACTCTGTGATGCTCAGGGGTCACTCCTGGCTCTGTGCTCAGAAATTAGTCCTGATGGTGCTCGGGAAACCAAATGAGATGCCAGAGATCAAACCTGGGTTGGCCACATGCAAGGCAAATGCCCTGCTCACTGTGCTATCACTTTGGACCATGGTTCCATTTATTTAAAAATAATAGTTTCATTATTATATTCACAAAATGGACATTTTTCAGATATCATATAATTTGGTAGTTTTTAATTTATTTAATTATGTAGTCACATAGGTCTCTATTTTCAGCATATTTTCATCACTCCAGAAAAAAAATCTCCACACACAGGTTATCACTTGCTTCTCATTCTGCCTTTCTCTTGACAGTTGTAAAACTGTCTTTCTCTTTTTATTCTGAATATTTGATATGTGACTTTTGATATCAGCTTCTTTCTTGTATAATATATATACATATTTGACTTTGGGCTTTGCCTAGTAGTGGTCAGGACTTACTCCTGGTTCTGCATTCAGGCATCACTCCTGACAGGCTTGTAAGACATAAGGGCACTGGGGATCTAGTTCAGGTTGGTTGTTGTGTAAGGCAAGCTCCCTGCCCATTGTACTATCTAGCACTTCATGTATCATATTGTAAAATTCTCAATGTTGTTTTATGTAGCAATATATTTTTATTGCTGAGTAATATTCCACCTATGGATGTATCATATTTGTTTTATCATTCATGAAATGATATGATTTGTGCTGCTTCTACTTTTTGACTCATAGGACTAATTCAGTCACTAACATTTGTATACTGAGTTTGGTGTGTGGAAATACATTTTTACTTCTTCCCTGTTTATACCTGCAAGTGAAATTGTTGGATCAGATTAAGTCTATGTGTACTATTTTTCCTTGGTTGTGCCTCTGTGCAATCCTACTAGCAGTGTGTGAGGGCTCCAAGTTCTCCACACCCTTGTCAGTGCCTATTAGTGTCTGGTTTTTGTTTTCTAATTTCAGCTCTCCTAATGTGGAGAAAGTATTTTCTCATGATTGTTTGATTTCTGTTCTCCAACCGCAGTGTTGCAGAGTATGTTTTCATGTGCCTGCTACCCATTTAATAGCTATTTAGGGACAATTGTCTATTCTAATAGTTTACCTAATTGTTCTTTTGCTTTTGTGGCCATAACTAGAGGTGCTGAAGACTTTCACTTGGCTTTCCATGTAGGGATAACTCCCGGCCAGCTCAAGGGACCAGATGCAGAAACCTGGGTCAGATATAGGCAAGGCTGTACTATCTTTCCACCCCCAATTTACCTACTTTGACAACACAGCTGTTTGTCTTTTTTTTAAATTGTTGAGTTGTAAGAATTCTTTATATATTCTGAATACAAACCCCTCATCAGAGAAGTTATTTGCAAATGTTTTCTCCCATGCCACATTTGCCAGGACTTTGATACTATAATTAGTAACACTTTTCTACATAATGTCACGTTGGGAAATACTGACACACACTTTTCCTAAGAACCTCCCTTGGTGCCAGTCACTGTGGTAGGATCTTTGCACACATTAGCACATTTAATTTTGGGGATAACATTCAGAGGTTGTAGTCATTCCTTTATTTTAGGAAAAGGCAACACAATTCTTAGCATTAAGTCATTTGCTCAGATGATCCAAGAAGAAATATGCAAACTGAAAATGAATTCATTTCTTCCTAATGCACTTATTTCTCCTTTAATAATTGTTTAAAATAAGTGAGTCATTAGTATCCTTAGGTCCCGAGCACCACTTGACTGGTCCTGAGGCGTGCTTATGGCGTCACATCTCTGGGCCTGAGCATTGACCCTTTGGCTGAGGGGCAGAGTGTGACTTTTCCTAAAAGTTGAGAGTGACTTTTAGGGCCTCTAGATGCTATTTGGCAGCCAATATGCCTCTCTTAAAAAAGATCAGTTGTAGCTTATTCTGAAAGCCATTAAAAAAAATTGGTATTGCCTTGTGCATACCTGGTTTGCTGAGAAAAGGAATTTCTAGAGAGTTCTGAAAAAACATCTGTTCCACTTGAAAAATGAATTTGATTTTCTTTGTAGTGAGTGCAAGAAGACAGGATATATGAACAAAAAAACCGAGTTTTTGAGAAGGGAGAAATTGCTTTTATGTTGTTTCAGTACTTTTAAATATCACTTAACAAGACACAGAGATGAATCTAGTGCATGAGCAACTTGCGGCAGAGATGGCCCTGGACTTTGCAAATGGCCTTGTCTGCTGGGCTTCTCCAGAAGGGGGTGGGTGTTGTCCCTCCTCCTGCCCTCTTCGAGCCCCAGTGGTCGCCATTTTCTAGAAGCCAGCGAGAACCAACAGGTACAAATTCTCGGTGGTGGCAAATCCCAAGTCTCATGGGACAGGGGAGGAGTGGGCCGTTCTTCCCCCAACCCCAATGGGACACCAAGATGATGTCACATCCGCCCACTGTCTACTTAAGCTCCCATGTGGCCACGATCCAGAGACACAGAGATGAATCTTGACCGGAACAACTTGCTGCAGCGATTTCTTCAGACCCTGATTATTAAATCTTAGAATTCCTGAGTGCATGACTGTAAGAGTAGCTGGGCAACATTATATCCATAACAAGCAATACAAAACATATTGTCTAGCATTGCATTTTCGGCAGGTATGAGGGGTTGTAGGACTGGTCTTGAAATATTGAAGGTAACTTAAGTAGAGAAATAATATTTTGCAAATTGTCTGCCATATAGGCAGGGGGAGATGTGGAATGGGGGTCGGGGGATCTGGGGATTTTGCTGGTGGAAGGGATGGGTGTTTGACCTTATGATCAAAGTTCAAACATGAGATTTTTTTTGGTACTGTATCTCTTGGTGCATTAATAAAAATATTTTTTGCATTGTTGAGTTAATTAAACAGAAAAAAATTTCCAGAATTTAAAATCATATCTTAAATAAAAATTACTAGATAGATTAAAAAAATTTTTTTACTGAATCACCATGTGGAAAGTTACAAAGCTTTCAGGTTTAAGTCTCACTTATACAATGCTCAAACACCCATCCCTTCACCAGTGCACATATTCCACCACCAGGAACCCCAGTATACCCCCCCACCCGCCCCCCCACCCCCACATGTGTAGCTGATAAATTTTACTTTACTTTTCTCTTTACTTTGATTACAATCAATATTTCAACAAAAAAACTCACTATTATTATTTGGAGTTTTCCTCCCCAAAGTCAGACCTGTTGAAAAGGAAGCATTTGATAATTTGTTTTCTATTGCTGACAATGAAGAGATATGAGGACTTGGATCTCTGTATTTAGTAACTAAGTCCAGGGAAATTTCTGCCAGAAATTGCATCACTGCAAGCTCATACCTCCCTTTTGTGGTCCTCATAAGATGGCGGCCGGGGCTCAGTTCACAGTCTAGATACAGTTCTTCAAGAAGCTGCTGGTGCCCAAAGTAGTTTAGCTGGCCTCTGGGGCCATGGTCGTGCAGCAGTGGAGAGGCTGCACACGTGCAGCCGCCAGGTTTACATCTTGGTAGAGGGCTGCATTAACAAAAAGATTTAAAAAACGTTAGACTAACTAAAGAATGGAGCAGAAATTTGAGTCCCATGATTGCAAAACCTCAAGCAGCGTGAGACCTCAGTTTAATGCTCTGCATATCCAGCTTAAAACTCTTACTATTTTTTTTTTATCAAGGGAGACCCCCATTTTCATTTTTCACTAGAGTCATTAAATTACGGAACTGGCTCTGAAACTTAGTAGTTATTGCCATCTTCCCATTGAATCTATATATTATATAGGGCTTTACTTGTATTCAGTGATGACAACCACTAAATTCCGCTGTTAACACAGAACCAATTTTAATTGTTATGTAAGTGTCAAACTAAGCTTATCAAAAATACGCAAATAATCACAGTGGTATTTTTCGTGTATTTATAAGTAGTTATCACAATCACAAATAAAATAGAGAAAGCACAATTATTTGGGATGGTTTAAGGACATTAAACATACTTTCTTCTTCTTAGTAAAAAAATCACTTAACAACTTTTATTTTATTTGTTTATTTATTATCTGCTTATTTTAGTTTGGGTCACACCTTGTGGTGCTCAGGGCTTACTCCTGGCTCTGTACTAAGGGAACACTCCTGTCAGTGTTCAGTGGATCACAAGTGGTGCTAACGATCAAACCTGGTTTGCTCTGTGCAAGGCAAGTGCCTAAACCTTGGTACTCTCTCTCCTGCCCTGCTTACCAACATTTCATGGAATAAAATCAGCACTAGTTCTTGATTATGTTTATGGTGTACTCCTCAGTTTATTTTTTGTTTGTTTTGTTTTTAAGCTATACCTGCAAGGCTCAGGGCTTGCTTCTGATTCTGTGCTCAGGGACACTGGTGGGGCTCAGGGTAACTATTTGGGGTGACTGGGATTGAACCTGGCTTGGCTGCATGCAAGGCAGGCGCTCTGCCCCTTCTGCTGATTCTGGCCCTTATCCTCCCAGTTTTATTTATCCCTTGTTCTTTTCTTTTAAGTGGTTTTTTAACAATTTGGAGCACAAAGTAATTTAAAAATGTCTGGTCTACCAGCACAGGTTGGAATTTAAAAGAACCAGAATTATTGATTCACATTTTGTATCTGACTATCACTTTAATTAAAAACTGTTTAATTAATTTTATATACTAGAGTGTATTTTATTCTTCTCCAATAATTATTAATGAATCCATTGAAAGTGTATTTCCTTGCCCACCCCATACCCCCATATTTTTGGTTACAAACATTTTCTTGGTCCAAGGAAACTAACCTGTTGTTATATTCTTTTATTGGAGAGATTACTTTTACATCTAGTGACATTTATCATTATCTAAGGCCAGCTGCCTGCCTGCTCTTCAATGCTCCATTTATGGGGTTTGAACATCTATAAATGGAAACACTAGCTAGCCAGAAACTATTGCCAGGGCTTTCTGATAGTGTCCTGAGCACTCACAACTTGGAATGTACTGCAATAGCTAACATGTAAGCACGTCAAATCATTTTCTGGACAGAGTCTAAATCTCTATTTCCATTTTCTCTCTCTCTCTCTCTCTCTCTCTCTCTCTCTCTCTCTCTCTCTCTCCCCTCTCTCTCTTTTTCTTTCTTTCTACCTCCCCCGTAATTTGGTTTCCTTTCAGTATGGAATTTGAAAAGCATGAAAAAGGAAACTCATTAAATAAGAATTTAGAAGAGAAATTGACGGTAAGACTTGTGAGATTTAGAGTGCACAGATTTATAACATAATTGACAGGAAGATAGAATTGTTGTCATAGTTTGAAAACGTGCAAGCCAGCCTTTATTTCTATGTTTATTTGGTCAACAACTTTGAAATCAACGTTTTTTTGTGGGTATAACTGAAAGTGATATAATGAAATGATTAGCAAAGTTTAATTATTGGTGCTTGATTTTAGATTAGATTTGATTTAGTTAAATAATGTGGTTTATTTCCATTTTTTAAAAAATCTGAATTTGTTTATTTTTATTACCTCAATACAAGAAGATTATTTAGTTTTTTTATATGAAATTATCAAATGTCAGTGTCCAATTTTTCTTAGAAGTACCAAGAGTGTGTGTCAAGGAAAATATACAAATACTATAATGATTATAATTTTTATGAAATAAGTTAGTAAATTTCTGGAATAAGGAAAAAATTTTCTCTTCAGAAAATTATTTTTTAAAACTGTTTTAAACCCATGTAAATGCATTGTCTTAGAAGTCTGTATTTGAGATTTACATATTATTAGGTTATTAAAGCTAAAATATAAAGTAAAAAAATTTATGTGGTATTCAAAACTCCTAATGTGTATTAGAATTTCATAGTGTTGAAAAAATATATTGGATTAAGTATGACTTTTTCCTTAAGGTCACTGTTTTAAGTATCAGTGCTGCACTTTTGCTCCAGTCTTACCATAAGACTAATTTGTGTTTCAACTATTTTGAAATTCCCTTGCAGAAATAACCAGGGTTTTCAAATGAGAAAGACCTGGGTGAGACATTTACTCTCACTTTACAACTTTGCAATATATGGAATTTTCTTTGTGCTTTCTGAAGTTCCATTTATCTTATTTATCAGCTGAGGAGCAATAATATCTAATTTGAAGGCTGTTCTCAGTATTAGAAACTATAATATATGTGAAGTTCCTAACCTAAGCTGGATTTTTTCAAGCATCTTTGGCATGACTAACTTAGAAAATACCAACTCAGATTTTATCAATATAGGAAGAGAAATATGAAATGCATTTTGAAATAAAAAGAAAGCTATAAACCATAAGTATTAGTGGTTCTAAGTCTTTATGGAACCATATAGGTATATGCACAATTAAAGTGTTATAAATTGGCATGAAATTTGGCCCAGAACTTATAAAAATATTCTACCAGAAGTTTAGGGACTAGAGTGGATGTGTGGTAAATGACCAAATATGAAAATCACAGTCTTCTTATTGGAAGTATTTGACATATTGACATTTGACATTTTGCTTTCTGCAAGATCTGTTGTTCTGTAAGTTTGATTCTATCTTGAACATAGATGTAAAACAGAAGTGAACGAAACACATTCTTTGGAAGGGGTAAATGCCATAAAACTCTTAAACTTTCTCTGGAGTAAAGTGCCTTGGGGTCATCTCTGCTTAACTTCCAGAAGATTGGAGGAATCTTTGGGGACTATGAGGAGGAACCATGAGAATATTCAATTTGCATTGACATAGGAACGAGAGAAAGAAAGTGAGAGAGAGTGAGAGAGAGACAGAGACAGAGATAGAGAGAGCACAGGTAAAGACTAGAGACACAGTTTTGGGGACAACTGTCTCCCTTGGCTACTAGAGCTCATTCCAGGAATTCCAGACTGGCAATTCCAATGACACTGCATATCAAGATACTGTTAACTTATGCTTACTATTCACTATTGAAGAGACCTCTGACAGAAATTGTTTCAAATGCTTTGACTGCTTATATGGGCACACATTTCTGAATTTTAGTTCGTGATGCCTAGTGTTTATGGCTAATTCCCATGTTACAAAGTATAGCAGTTATGCATTCTTGTAGACTTCACTAATCTCTGAAAGTTAATTGTAAATAGTAAATTTTATAACAGTATAGCTCTTTTTCTTTTTTTGCTTTTTGGGTCACACCCGGCGATGCACAGGGGTTGCTCCTGGCTCTGTGCTCAGGAATTACTCCTGGAGGTGCTCAGGGGACCATATGGGATGCTGGGAATCGAACCCGGGTCGGCCGCATACAAGCAAACACCCTACCCGCTGTGCTATTGCTCCAGCTCCATCAGTATAGCTCTTTTAAAGAACAACTTTAGATTAAAATATATAATTTTTAATTAACATTATATTTTTATACTAAACATCTTCTGTAAGTTTAAAAGTATATTTATAATGATATTTATCACAATCAGTGATGTAGTGGATGGCATGGTGTTAAGAAACAAGATTATGTATTATGCGTTAGTTGAAATAAAATACAACAAAAAAAACAAGTTTTTAAGAACACTTTTCTGCTTTTGGCACTGGAGAGATAGTACAATGGGTAAGGCACTCACCTTGCTGACTGGATTGGATCCCTGGCACCCCTTGTGTTTCACTGAGCACAGCCAGGAATGAACCCTGAGCACAGAGTTTAGGAGTAGCCTTGAGTACTGCCAGCTGTGGCTCCAAAACAAAACAAAACAAAAATGTTCTGCTTTATTTGAAAATAGTTTTAATATAAGGTTGATAGCAGATATGAAAGTCAGTAGTCTGCATATTTTTAAAGTCATTTTTTCATTCTAAGAAGAGATAGACAAAATAAACTAGGTTTTTATACATATTCAATATTAATCTTACATTGCATGAGTTAATGAATTGCTACTTTATTTAAATGTTTTTCCTTTTTGCTCTGAATTCTGTTGCTCCTGTTGATGAAAAGATTAAGTTCTTGGCAACTGAAGGTCCTTATTTTTTTATTTTGTTTTGCTTTGGGGCCACATTCCATGGTACTCAGGGATCCCACTCCTGGTGGGCTTGGGGAACCAAAGAGGGTACTAGGGATCCAACTTGGGTCAGCTGTGTGCAAGGCAAGTGCCCTTCCTGCGGTACTATCTTTATGGCCCTGAAAGTACCTCTTAAACAGGCTTTAATCAATAGATAATCATAAAATGTAATGTTCAAATTTTTCAAAATATCCTAAATTTACCAATGACTACCTGAGTTTCTCAAAATTGGCAATATTCAATTTATTCAAACATGAAAAAGAGAAAATCAATTAGGATGAACTTAGATTATTTCTACTCTTCTAGGATATAGCTACATCATTTTGAGTATTTCAGTTTTCCCTGATTCTGCAAAATCAGATTACAACCACTGTATCACTGTATCACTGTCACCCCGTTGTTCATTGATTTACTCAAGCGGGTGCCAGTAATGTCTTGATTCATCCCAGCCCTGAGATTTTAGCAGCCTCTCCTTACTTGTCTTTCCCAATGATTGGAGGCTTCAGGGTCAGGGGAATGAGACCTATTGTTGTTACTGTTTTTGGCATATCCAATACACCACCGGGAGCTTGCCAGGCTCTGCTGTGCGGGTGGGATACTCTCGGTAGCTTGCTCGGCTCTCTGAGTCATATATATTTAATTCCCTCTATGACGATGTGGGCCGTGCAGTCCAGAAATATGTTCACTCACATGTGGGGCTTGGCCTCAGCGTGTGGAAAGCAGCTTGGAGTGTGACGGTGGTTGGTTAGTGGAGGTCGGCTGCCCGGGCTGGGTCCCTTGGGGCGGGGAGGGCTCTCATCCGCCCACCTCTGGGGCACCCCGAGTGAAAACAACCTACATATTACAACAAAACAAGTACAATAAAATTACTTTTTGCTGTGGGAGTGGAGGAAATGTGGTTTAGTTTGGTGGGTTCCACAGCCGCTGATGTTAGAGCTGAATGGATCTTCTGCTTTCACTGGTCAAACCTGAATAACTGTTGTGTTATATCTTACAAAATATGCACTATATTCCTTGAAACTTTCTTTTTCTGAACTGCAAGTACCAAAAAAAATTCTAAAAAGAGGATCTTGTCTGTACTTAACATTTATAAAACACTCTAGGAAGTCTACTGTACAGTATGCTTCACTTAGAGACTTCCGTACTTCAGCAAACTAACGGCTTTGAGGTCCTTTGGAGGTCAGCCTAGAATGTCTTATATTCACCAACCAGTGCAATTCATTATAATATAAATGAAATGACAGTGAATATTCTGCTGTTCTCTGAAACACACTTTAGTAAATGGTGTGTTATATGCTAATTAGTTGCCTGATTTTATTTATGAATTCCATTTTAGATTAATGATGCACAGGACAATAAATCCAAACTGGAAATTGTTTCTATAATTTACATTATTTATCACATGAGGCTGTTTCTGGAGGAATTTAATTTATTACAGAGATTTTTTGGGGAACCAAATCTGGCTGTGCTCAGGGCTTACTTCCAGAGATCACTCCTGGCTATAATCAAGGGACCACAGGCCCTGGGGGAATTGAACCAGGCTAGACTGTGAACCTAGATACTGCCGTCCACATCATCTGGAAGAATAAGTATAGATAGCCACTGTTTGCGGAAAGTTTATATTGTACTACTTTGTTTTTACCAAAGACCTGTGCTATTATCTATTTTTCATGTGAAAATCCAAAGAGAATGTTGGATTTTAGAACAAAAGGTGGAAAGTGAAAATAATATCCAGAACACAACCAGAACAGGTAGGATGGCGTCACCAAGATCTTTCCAGGATTTATATATGCTGTGTATTTTTTTTTATTCCTTCTCTTACTAGATATTAATGTTATGTTAGGTTTTATGTGTGGTTTGGTATGATTTGGTAGGTTAGTTTTTGAGTCTGAGAATACTCAAAGAATTTCCCATGTAAATTAACAGGAATTGAGACCATGCTTTATGCGATTTCAGCTGATGAGTGGTTTCACAAGAATGCTCTATTTTCTGGTAGCAGGTGTATGCTATTTTAATTTCTTTTTAGTGTGTTTTAGAAAGATATTAAAATATAAGCAAGAAATCTTGATAATGCTCCAAGCTCAAGCTCCTTTTATTTTAGATGATTAAATAGATCAATAAGGAATTTCACTTACATTTCTTAATAAAAAATACTAATGAACAACTTAATAAAAGTGATCATCCTGTACCTCAGGGCATTCTGACATAATAATGACTTCTTACTTGAACATGATAAGAACAAATAGATGTCATCCCTAAGTCTAATAACTTCTGTCTGGCTAGTATAATATCCTCCAGCAAACAGTTTTATCTTCCCAAGTAATAAGTACTCAGTAAGTATCACAAAAATAATGATATTGAAAAGAGTATATTGTCCCAGAAAATCATTTTTCTTTTTGTTTTTTTCTGAGGCCACACCAGGTAATTCTCAGGGCTTACTTTCCGCTCTTGTACCCCCGATGGGCTGGAGAGTCCATGTGGGGTGCTGGGGATCAAACTCGGTGGGCAAGCCCCATCTGCTGTACTGCTGCTGCAGCCTGCGGGGACTCACTTTATAGTGAAGTGTCTGCATAGTCTCTGAGTGTCATAATTGCTGCTTCTGAGAGTGATGGTAATTCTGACATTTAACAAATTACATCATCTGATAGCTAGCTTTTTATATAAAAAAAAAATAAACAGGATTAGTGCTGGAGCCTCAGTACAGTGGGCAGAGCTCTTGCTTTGCACGCAGCTGGCCCGGATTTGATCCCTGGCATTCCTATGGTCTCCTGAGCCCACCAGGAGTGATTCCTGAGTGCAGAGCCAGGAGTATGCCCTGAGCACTACTGGGTGTGGCCCCGAAACCAAACCAAAACTCTTTACAGAATTATATCTTATATGTGGAGGTGAGAAGTTCTATTTCAAAAAGTTAAATTTGTATGTTTCCATACGAAAAACTTTTCTTTTTGGCCTTTTAAGCAGAGACTAGTGGAGTGGAACCATTCTTTGGCATTCTGGTCATCAGTGCTTTGCCAGTGGGACTGTGAGGGTGGCTGTGAGGGCAAGCCTGGCAGTGCATCGAGGCCAGGGCCACACACAGTGGTGTTGGTGTGCCTTGTGGCACCATGGCTCCCCTTTTAGACTTGGTGGTGCTAAGTATTGCCATCCCAGGCCTTCAAAACCTTTGGACTTATTTTGAGTTTGAGAATAAATGATTTATCCAATGGCATGTCAATTTTCTTGGGATCTCACTAAAACATTCTCCTCAATTTCAGAAAGAAGGTCCATGCCACTTAAAAAAATGCAGTGAGGAAAATTAATTGGATGAAAAAACTATAGGTATGCTCTAGGAAAGTGTATAAAACCATGCATTTTAAAGTTCTGTGATGATTCAGTGAAAAATAATTTTAAGTTTTGTTAAATTATTTCTTTATTCATGGTCTCATTAATATACAAATGTGTTTTTTCTAAGGAGAACTTGATTAGCAAACATATACACGACCCCTGGTTGTAACTCCCGATGTTATTATCCCATAATAAGCTTACGTTTTGTTGGGGAGTATCACCAGAGAAGTGACTTAATGTTGATTAGTCAGAAGTGTCCTAGAAAAATTTAAAAACATCTCCAAAATCAATATATATTTCTGAACCACCATTTTGAATAGAATAGGTTACAGTGGAAACATTCATTAGATAAAGAACTTGGCCATCAACGAGATTTCTATGCTTTTATTATTTTCTTTTTTTGGCATTTCATCAAATAATAATGGTAAATTTTAATAAATTGAAAATATTCAAAATATACAAAACACAAGTGTCTCTAATTTTGATACCTCATACATATCAAAAATTATTTATATATTGGTCCACACCAGGCAGTGCAGTGCTCTGCACTCAGGGATCACTTCTGGGTCTTAGGGGACAATGTAAGGTGCCAGAGAGTGAAACTGGGTCAACTGCATGCAAAGAAAATACCCTACCTGCTATACAACCTCCAACCCCCAGACTGTCTTAATAATGGAAGTAATTGCAAAACACGTTATGCTTTATTCTATGTCCATATATATCTTTTCTTTCTTTCCACTATGTTTAAATAGCATCACTGGTTACAGGAATTTAGTAGGCACTGATATACTAAAATAATTTATTCTGCTGTTGTTTCTGATTATTATTACTGTGGTTTGAGTGTTGTTTTTGATTTATAGACTATTCCCTGGTAAGATAACATCACATAATAAAATTAGTGTTATATGTAATGAGGTAAAGTGCTGAATATGTGATTATTTAGATTGTAATTGATTTCCTTGTATTCTTTCCCTCCCCCATATTTTATTTAAGTACTGTGGTTTTCCAAGTTGTTTACGATGATTTCTTATAGTCATTCAATATTCCAACCCCAACCCCACCACCACTGTCACCTTCCTTCCACCACTGTCTCCATTTCCCCAATCACCTCCAAGTCTGTCCCATATTAGGCCCAGAATAATTTATTTTATATTGTTACCACTAAATGGTTAATGGAATGATCAAAAAATATTTCCATAGAAGAAAATTTGTGAAAATTGTTGAATCTCATCGTAAGGACATTAAACCCTTATATGAGGGTTTACTTAGCTATTGTTGTGAACCTTCTGTGTTAATATTTTGTGAGTCAAGATTGGTTGCTTCTGTATTACATCTCATCCATCCAGTCTGGTGTGCTTCTGCTAGGATGTCAGAGTTGTCGAGTTTGGAGATGTTGCTCCAGAAAACCCAGAATATTTAACTGGGTAGTCCTGCCAGAGGCACAGTGTTGGCTTTGGGGCTCGGGAACAGCTTCCCAGGGCTTTGTTAAGGTGAGAACTGACCCACCCCACTTGGAGATCACCTCGAGGGTCTCAGCCAGGACTGGATATCCAAGAGATTTTTGCGGCTAGTTGATCTCTTTGAGATTTACTTATGAGTCTCTGGAACAAGGCCGGTAGATGAGCTCATGTGGCATCATGGTGGGCCGTGAGGCTCTTTGCATTCTTAATAAACTAATTTTGGTGATAACTAATTTTTGAAAGTGAGTTTGGTTTAAAAAATGGTGACAGAAACAATTACTTTTTTTTCTCAGTTGGATGATTTAGTTATTTACTTTGGAAGTGCCTTCCATTTTATAAATACCTATAGATATGAACAAATGATTCTTGTTATGGTCTAGATAATACTGATTAAGTTGCTTTAGATTTCCATTTTGTCTGAATGATCATTTTGATGAGAGAAGATGAGTTCATTTGTTTTCTAAACTTCCATCCCTGCTGCTGGCTCATGTTTGTTTTTATGGGTGACGCTGTACTCCTAACATGCTTGTGCTTTCTGCTGTGCATTCTGCACCTCTTTCAGCACATCTCCCAGAATGGTCCGTTCATCATCAATGTATTTTAAATTTATTATTTCCTTCTCTCCAGAGAGACTAGAGCGCTATAGTAAGTTGACATTCACAATCCTTTATGGAAATAATTATTTTCAAGAAACAGATGGGTGGTAATGAACAACATTTTATGTGAGTTTCTCAGTATCTCTCTAACTCTCTAACAGTATCTCTCTAATGTTCTCCAAAGGAAGATGGAGGAAATTTGGGACCAGGAATCTTGAATTCCTGAATATAGGTCAGGCTGGCTACTAAATTTTTATTAAGGACAGTAAATTAATATCTTTTTTTTTTCTTTTTGGGTCACACCCATTGATGCACACGGGTCACTCCTGTCTCTACACTCAGGAATTACCCCTGGTGGTGCTCAGCGGACCATAAGGGATGCTGGTAATCGAACCCGGGTTGGCAGTGTGCAAGGCAAACACCTTACCCTCTGTGCTATCACTCCAGTCCCTAATTTCTATTTTTTGAAGATAAGGATTTTCTGAGAAGTCAATAAAGGGTTTATAGGATTGATCACTTGATTCCAGGTATTAATCACAATTGATAACACATTGATTAAGATAATGTTCTCCAAAGAATAAACATCTCTTAAGCATCGTATTCATAATTTGTTGAAGATGATGAGGATTTCTCATTCCAAAAATTCCTTTAGTCTCTTCCCAAGTACAACTGAGTTTGGTGAAAAGCATGTTGTTGTATCTGTGTCCAGAGGCCCAGTATTCATGTCAAAGTTTTGTTTGTGTGGCTACAGAATATGGACATTTTATTTGGTTTCCTTACCTCAGAGGAAAGTTATGTTCCCTAGAATTTTATATATTTTACAAAGTGTCCTTTATCTGTGAGTTTACTAAGTTCTTTCCAAACAAAACATTATCTGTCCATATAAACATTGAAATTGTTTATATTTTCACATCATCACTAACCATGTAAAATAGAAGTCCTGATTATAAAATTAAATCTTTTTAGCATTGAAATTACTAACAAGTCGAATGACTTATTTTTTCTGTTTCCATTGAGAAGCAACTGAGTTTTGAGACAGGATCATGGTTGAATATGGATTAAAAATGCAACATAAAAATGATTCAATACCAATATCACAATACTTTAAAAATAAAGCATTTTATAAGAATATTACAGAAAGTAAAGTAGTTCTGTGTTTCATCAAGAATTCAGATTTAGAAAAAAAATGATGACTTGTGTTTTAAATGTTATTTCTAAAATGGTTTATTTCTCTTTCAATTCATTGCTTTTGCATTTCTTACCAACTCTACTATTTTTTTGACATGGATTTCTTAGTTCCTTTACAACTCATAATTTTAATCTTTTTTTGAATTGTTGAGACTGAGGAAAAAGTGGATTGTACACAATGGCAAAATCCTAACTACTATTTCAAATTTTCCTTTTTAATTTGAGAAAAATCTGGGTCATGTCAATTAGAAATTAGAATAGGGGGAAGCGGGAAGGAGAGTAAAGTGAAACAGATCAGGATTCGGATTTCCATTTTGTGGTTCAAGTGAAATTTGTGAAGCCATTCAGTTCTTTTGAAACTCTGCTAATTAAAGCAGTGTCTGCTGATAATGTAAGTCTGAGACGCACTGTTTAAATGGTTCTTTTGATATAGAAAAGAGATGAATTGCAGGCTGCAAGCGAGCTATACTTCCACGGCGACATTTATAACACACTGTACGTTTGGCAAAATATTTTCTAGGTTTTCACTGTGGGAATTGCAATTACTTACATATCTATCTAGTTGTTCTGTCTCAGACATGGCTCCCCTCAGGGAATGACAAATAGACTATTAGTGACGTAATTACATTAGAGAGTTTGGGGCTTCAGTTTGTTTCATGATCTTCATAAAAGTAAGGAGATGGTTTTTAAAAGTGGTGAGAGGATGTCTTGTGGCTTAATTGCTGGTATTTCTTTTTTATTTACAACCTAATGTTTTCTCAAGGGTCCTTTAATGCATTTTCTTCTCTATTAGTGGATATTTCCTTGCCTGTGTAGCTTCTGCAGAAAATGTCACTCATGGCTCTTTCCCCAGCATAGGCCTGGTAACCTTGTGGATATCAGGATGTTGCAGTTCAGAAAGAACTTCGTGCTTTTAAACAGTATCTTGATGTCATTTGTATTGGGGGCAGAGGAGAGCACCCACAGAATTGTGTTCCAAACTTCTTGTATTATAATTTTTAGTATCACATCATAGTGGGATTCTGAAGGAAGAAAACATTAGCAAAAATTAATAAGTCAGTCACTCATTGTGGAGATTTGGTTAATGTTTGAAGAAAATACAGGAAATAAAGTTTTCTGATATTGGGATTAATCACTGTCACTGTCACTGTCATCCTGCTGCTCATCGATTTGTTCGAGTGGGCACCAGTAACGTCTCTCATTGAGAGACTTATTGTTACTGTTTTGGGCATATCCAATACGCATGGGTAGCTTGCCAGGCTCTGCCGAGCGGGCTCGATACTCTCAGTAGCTTGCTGGACTCTTCGAGAGGGCCGGAGGAATCAAACTTGGGTCGGCTGCATGAAAGGCGAACGCCTAACTGCTGTGCTATCGCTCCAGCCCATCACTGGGATTAATATTGGGATTAATATTTTCTGATATTGGGATTAATTCTCCTTAGAAAAACCAGATGGGCTCTCAAATATTATACCAAGGGTAACTCTTACTTTCCCAAGAGGAAGTACACCATCATCAAAATCTTAAGTTTTAACTTTATGCCGGATCTGTGAAGAGTGACAGAGATTCAAAAACAAGACTATAAAACATGGTGCCTATTCTGAAGTACTTGATTGCCTAATATCAGTGCAACAAATGACCTTGTATGGATGTGAGTACTGTAGAAGTACTGTGGAGATATAAGGATAAAGGGCTAATACAAAGTGAAAAAAAATAGAACCATACCTGGAGTATGATTCATACAATTTATATAAAATTCTGCCAGTAACATGGCAAGGTACTTAAAGAAGGAAAGAATGTAGGCAAATGGATCTAGAGAAGACTTCCTTTTGCATCTTTGTGTATGTCAAAGAGGAAAACAGTGCTGGGAGACAAAACAAGTGCTGGAGCAGGTCCTAACTCCAACCACACTGAGTGTGGCGCTGGGGGATTTGGGTACAAGTACATTTGTCTGTTACAGCACTGCTGGGCATGAGCATTGCTGGATATGGCCCTGTTTCACAAAAATGGAAAAGAGGCCATAATCCTCAATATGACTAATAGAACTCTCTGGTTCAAAAATATTTTAAACCCAGAAGCTCTTTATTCTCTTCAGGATATTATAATTCATATCTTTTACCTTCTGACTTTTCTGTTCCCTGCATATGTCTCTATAAAAGCAACATTCCCAATAGTCTATTATTTACTCAAGGTGTTTTCTTTTTCTTTTGGTATTTGAGTCTCACCTGGAGGTGTTCAGGCCTTACTCCTGTTCAGGATAACATTGGGTTTGTCCTTTCAGCCTTGCCACAGGAAACTTAGTTTACCTTAGAGCAATGGCCTTTCTGTATGGACACAGGAAGATAGTTAATATTATGCTTTGTAACTTGGGAGCCCATTCACTCCAATAATATTTACTTCTGGGCATCTGCTTTCTCAACTCAGTTGCCCTTAGTTCCTAGCACCCCAAAAGCAGGGTCCCAACAAGGGATGGAATGGACCAGGGCAAGCTATGAGCTACCCTGGCATTGAAATGGGCTAGGCCAAAGTGCCACAATACTCAACTGTAAGTTGGGAGCATGGTCATAGACAAATGCTGTCATGATCCAAAAGTAACGATGAGACTAGGACCCTGCTGGGGTTAGGAAGACAAACCTGACCTGAGGACTGTGGTCTAGAAAATAAAGTGAGATGTTCTCATGAAGAACCAAACTTTAAGTTTGATACATCTCTTACTTTGCTCATACAGAATGACATTGCTACAAATATTAGAACTATTTAAGTGGATTACTAGCTGAAGAAGGAAGAAAGGGACACACCGTGACACACCCTTGTGTGGAGCCCACCCTTGAGTGGATCTCCTAGTAATCTGGAGTAATCTCTTTAAATGAGATTTTGTTAATCTCCTCGAGAAATGGTCTTGTCCTTCTTTATTGATTTGTTAATGTCAACCCACCTTTGTGTCACTGCCTTATGTGATTGCTATATAAACTAAGACTGTGGGGGAAGAGAGGGAGACAGCAGAGACAAGGGGAGACAGCAGAGACAGAAGAGGAGACAGCAGAGACAGAAGAGGAGGCAGCAGGACACAGACAGAAGAAGACAAAGAAGCGAGGGAGAAAGAAAGGCAAGACAGAAGCATCAGAGAAGACATAGAAGCAGAGAGAGAAGACACAGAAGCAGAGACAGAGAGAAGTCAGAAGGGACCAGAGGAGAGACTACAGAGACAGAGAGACAGACAAAAGAGAGCACAGCGACACACACAAAAGCAGAGCACAATGAGGAGCCATCCCAATCCGGTCCATACAGGGTGGCTCGAGAGCACCGAACTTGAGCAGCGCACTTGAGAAAGAACTGCTCCGAGAGCCGGCGAACAACGGAACACATCATCAACATCATCAAGCCCCGTGAGCGCGCATGCCTTTGCAATTTTTTACACTCCTGCACTCAGGGATCACTCCTGGAAGTGCTCGGGAACATGCAAGGTAAGTGCCTTACCTCCTGTACTGTTTCTACAGCCACAATTTAAAACTTTTTTTCTGCAAAATGTAATTTCATATATTGCAAAGTGGCACATCAATTGGATAACTTTTTCTGGAGCACAGTTTGTATTGAGACTTTAAAATGATTAGATTCCTACTGCCAGGTAATTTTACACTCAGAATTTGAAATGACAAAATATACAAATGTTTGGTTATAATGATGTCTCTTCCAGTAGTCTATGAAAGTTAAAATAGTGAACAATAGGAGAATCAGTTGCTAATCTATGATAATATCGTACAAGGAAATTCAAGGGCAGTCATA
Source organism: Sorex araneus (assembly GCF_027595985.1). NCBI lineage: Eukaryota > Metazoa > Chordata > Mammalia > Eulipotyphla > Soricidae > Sorex > Sorex araneus. Next base: position 290,691,293 of record NC_073313.1, on the reverse strand, counting down.
TAGTAAGCAATATATTCTATTTCTTTCCTTAAAAATATAGATTTATGGAAAGTGAAATGATTCTTTTATGGATTCCTAATGTTGGCAGAACAGTAACATGCAAATCAGTGAATATATTTGTGAAGCACGTCTCTTCTAGCTGAACCATAAAACAGAAATTTTAATAGTTCAATAAAGGCATCAATGCCAAGGGTTGAATTGTGTTTCTCAGTTTTACTGAAAATTCAGAATAGCTTTGCTCCCCTATAATAACGTCACATTTTTATGTTCCTTCTGTATTGATGAAATTGTATCAGAGAAGAATGCAAGGTAAGCGGAAATGTGGTGCTTTATTCATGATTGGAGTGCAGATTTATAGAAACCTTCAGTGCTTTCATCCTTTAGTGGGAACGGTCTTATCCACCAAGAGAGTGTGAGTTCCTCAAGGTCAGAACTTTATTTTCCTGGCACCTCAGGCTGAGATTGATAACTTGGGAAGCACAGTGCAATGAACCTTGGTTGAACGGCACAGGCATGCTGTGTGTGCATGTATGTGTGTGCAAGTCATATTATCTGATTTGACAACTGGAATTACAAACTAAGCCTAAGCAAGGTATGGCCTTAATATTCAGTTATACTGCGGAGGCTGTTCATTTGATACTTGCGCAACACTGCTTAAAAGTGATGTTAAGGCACCTCCTAACCAGTTTTATCTTGAGGTCCCAAGTTAAATGACAGATGGGATAAATAGAAAATGTATGGCAGACTACGTACCATTCTGATTGACTTTCAATTTGCTTGTCTAAGTTTTTGTTTTTGAGGAACATGTCGTGGTAGTCAGAATATATTCCTGCCTCTGTGCTCAAGGTTCACTCCTAGCAGTGCTCACGGACTAAATGTGGCCTGGGGGTTGAACCCAGATTGACTGTATGCAAGGCAAGTGCCTTGATTCTTATACTATCTCTCTGGATTTTCTTCGTAGTAGTTAAAATGAACATTAACAAAATTTTCTTCAGGTGCCAGAGAAATAGTACAGAGGTTAGGACTCTTGCCTTGTGTAAGTTTCTTGCCTTGTATCTTTTCAATCCTGGTTCAAGTTCCTGCCACCTATATTCATAGAATATGTTCTTTGTAGACTGGAGCCATAGCACAGAGGGTAAGGTTGCATGCAGCCGACCCAAGTTCGATTCCTCCATCTCTCTTAGAGAGCCTGGAAAACTACTGAGAGTATCCTGTCCTCACGGCAGAGCCTGGCAAGCTACCCATCACATTCGATATGCCAAAAAACGCTAACAAGTCTCACAGTGGAGACACTACTGGTGCCCGCTCAAGCAAATTGATGAGCAATGGGATGACAGTGCTACAGTGCAGTGCATATTCTTTATAAAAATTTTCTTCTAAATCATAATATTTTATTCATACAATTAAGGGTGTCTTTTGTAAAGCACAAGAGTGGATTTTATTTTCCCAATATCTAATTTATCTTTTTTCCCTTTTATAAAACATGCTTTTGGAATCAAATATAAGGAGTTTTTTTTTGAACCATGCCTGGTGTTATTCAGGGATCACTCCTGAAAGTGCTCAAGGGACACATACAATGCCAGGGATAAAACCAGGGTATGTCATATACAAGGCAAGTATTTTAACTCCTCTACTCTCTCTCTAATGCAATAGCTCTTTTTAATGTGATTTTTTTTTTATTGCTGTAGTTTCATGGTTACAATGGTGTTAACTTTTATGGTTTTGTTGTACAAAGTTACTGGACCTTCACCACCATCAAAGTGTGTCAGAGCCTTCTCTACTGTCTGTATGCTCCTTCTACTCCACCTCTTTTTTTACCCCATCTCACCCCACACTGGTAACCTCAGTTCTGTAAATGCTAAGGGCTTGTTATAATTTGATATCATCTAGTCCCTTGTTTGTTTCTCTGTGTACCACATGGGTAAGTGAGATCATTTGATTCAAATATAAGAGCTTTTTACTAGGACTTGAAGATATCCTCTTAGTTGTAAAAATATTTATTATTATTATTAGTTGATTTTGGTATAAGGTTAGTTTTTTATTCTCTCCTTTTTCTTCTCTTTTTCTATATCTTCTCCCATCCCTCTCTCTTCATCTTCTTCTTTTCCTTCTCCCTTTTTATCTTTCTATTAAAATGTTCCAGCATAATTTTTTGGCATATATATTATATTGATCAATATAAATAATATCAGCTATTATGTATTTCCTGTAATACCCAGGAGATGTTTCATCTTCTCAATAACAGTCACCTACACTACTGTTTTTTTCTACCTCAGGCTCTATTTATATATGTATGCGTAAATGCATATATTTATGTGTACATGCATGCGTATACATTAATTTTCAAAGATAGCATTAGTTGGTGCCTTCTTGGTTGTGTGTTTTGCCTATTGCTGGTACAGACTTCTCTAAGTGACTTTGGAGACAGCCCTTTTCAGTGGACTTACCATTATCATGAAGGCAACATACCTGCCTTCATGTTTTCTAAAATTTTTGCTTTGTATTATTACATTGTGACTTACCAAATTGTTCATAATGCAGTTGTCTGTAGCATTAAATGTTCCCTCCTCCAATGTCCATGGCTTTTGACCTACCACCCCAGCTTCTTTTCTTGTAAGCATAGGTAGATTTACTCCATACTGTTTGTTACAACTCAAAGGCAAGTGGGACTATGAAAGCTCAGATCAATAAAAGTCAATGTGTGATTGTTGTTCTCTCTTACAGTGGTGTTACTAAAGTCGTAGACTGAGGATCTGCTATGCTGCTAGTTGGGCTTTCTCTCTTATCTTAGACGTGGTCTTCAATGCAACTTTCCAATCCTACTTGCTGTGATCCTACTAGACTGACAACAAAATGAAATGTTGGGTTGTCAGGTAGCCACATTGAGGTCCAGGCACTGTAGATCTGGACTAAATTGCCAGCTTGACAGTTTGATGGGGTTCAGTTGTGGTGCTGACCCATTTCCATGTGTGGCTGCAGGCTGCTTTGACTAAGGCAGAAAGGCTGAAAACCTTCACATCTCTCTGGGAGACATGACTCTGGGATGTTTCTCTACTGGCAAGATGGTGGGTGTAGCCAGGGCTGCTGGGTTTTTCAGTGGCCGGGCTATGGGCGTGTGGGGCCATTTGGCCTGCCCCCATGCTCAGAATACCCCGGGCCTTTCAAGCTTGTGGTCTGGCCCCACCTGGAAATATTCAGCTGCTCGTAATCCTCCTTAAAATTTGATGTAAAACTGGACCTTCTTTATGCCAGAGGGTGTAGGGGATGAGCACAGGCTGCTGTGTCTTGGGCAGAGAGGGCGACGCCTGCCTGCCCCCATTCTGAGAAGGCCCCTGTGTTCTCAGCCTGGATTGATGGACCGAAGAAGACTTGGCAATATGCTCTTCTGGAGACATGGTGCTGGGCGGTTTCTCTGACAGCAAGATGGCGGCTGTGCTGCCCTCATGTTACCCCTATCTTAGGTGCCAAACAGATATGTACGGGACCTTTCAAAAGTCTCACAGTATTGTGGTCAGGATCTGCATGGTCAACTTAGATATCCATTCTCATGAAACTTCAGAATCAGCACCATGTGGTGATAGTTTATTGAGGATCTATGCTGAACTAAGAGTTTGTTTGGCCCCTAGAAGATCCACATCTCCAAGAAATGGGGCTTTACCAAGTTTAATGTGCATGAGTCTATGGACTTGGTGTCTGAGGAGTGATATATCCCAAATGACTGCGGGGTTAAAATATGCCTGACTGTGAACTTCTGGACAAATGGCAGGCACTGCATTCCTGAGAACCTCTCTGGTTCCCACTCCTCTCCACCCCACCCACCTACCCCAGGAAATCCAGCTTCCTATCCTGTCCTTCTAGCTATCGCCACCAAAAGTTGATCAACTTCCTAAATATTAGATCTCTGTCTAAGAAATGAACATAATGCTACCCATATCAGAGGGTAATTTTGAGAAAATATGTATAGAAATTTTTGTATTTGATTTCCTGGTAATTCTAACTAGTCATCAAAGGTTCCCCCTGGCCCATCCCCATGGTACTGGGAATTGAGCCCTGGGCACCATGCATGTGAGACTATTTAGAAATATGTCCTCCTCAGTTACCAAATTTTTGTGTGTGTGTGTTTGTTGTTTGTTTGGTGTGGTGGTAGTGAGGTATTACAAGTGGAGGTGATCAGGGTTTATTTTTGGTTCTGCACTCAGGGATTACTCCTGGCAGGGCTTGCAGGACATAATGGGATGCTATGGATCAAAGCCAGGTAGGCCACATGCAAGGCAAACACACTACCCACTGTATTATTAATCCGGCCTCCAGTTACCAAAGTTTTATTTATTTTTATTTATTTATTTATTTTGCTTTTTGGGTCACACCTGGCGATGCACAGGGGTTACTCCTGGCTCTGCACTGAGGAATTACTACTGGCGGTGCTCAAGGGACCATATGTGATGCTGGGAATCGAACCCGGGTCGGCCGCGTGCAAGGCAAACACCCTACCCGCTGTACTATCACTCCAGCCCCGAGTTAGCAAAGTTTTGATGGGAAAACTATCACGTTAATTCACTAGATTTGTATCATAGTCTAAATGGCTGTTGAAAATAGACCCAAATAGATAGGGTCTTAAAAATTTGAAATTTTAATTTTTTTCTTTCCCACAATACTTCTGAGAGGTTCCAGTCTAGATCTGGAAGAACAAATGAGGAAAATGAACTAAAATATGTTCAAACCTGAAATTTTTTTTATTGGGACACTAGGGATAGGGAGAAACATACATTTTCTTGGTAACTTGTGGACAGTCAGTTTAATAATGATTTCATTTAGAGAAGAAAAGTGGTTGCCAGGAACTGGAAGAGTGAGAGAAGTAAGGATAAATTGGTAAGAGGGTAAAAGCTTTCAGTTATTATTAGAATAAGATATGAAGACCTAATGTATAACATGGTGACCACAGTTGATAACAGTGTACTTTATAATTAAAATTGATATACTGTGAATGTAGAACTTAAGTATCCTCACTAAACCACCAACAAAATAAAGGTAAAAATGTAATATGATAAAAAGTGAAATTAACAAAGTCCTAAGATATTTAAAATGTACAATACAATAGTGATTATATATGCATATATATTATCCATGAAACTAAGGCTAATATCCATGAAAATATTATATATAAATATATTTCATATATATTTCATATGTGTATGAAGTATTTCATATGTAACATATATTATCCATGAAATTTGGGAGGTGTGGGACCTATTCAGAAATAATTCATATATTAAAATCATACTGAACACTTAAAGTAGTCACATTTTTACTTTATTTTATTTATTTGTTATTTAATCACTGTGAGATATAGTTAGAAAGTTTCCATGATCGGGTTTGTGATACAATGTTCCAACACCCATCCCTCCACCAGAGGACATTTCCCACCACCAATAACCCCAATAACCTCCCCACTCCCCGCAGGCACTTTTCTTTTTCCTTTCTCTCTCTCTCTCTCTCTCTGGCTGAGGTGTGTGGCAGAAGGGAAACTGGAGACTTTGATGGTGGGAAATATACACTGGTGGAGGGACAGGTGTTGGAACATTGTATGACTGAAACCTGATCCTGAACAGCTTTGTAACTTTGTATCTCACAGTGATTCATTTAATAAAAACAGAACAAACAAAACAAAAACCCTGTGTAATCCATACGGTGTTTGTAAAATGCCTGTTTGCATCTCAGCATTCCTATCTTCCTTTGCAGTTCTACCAAGGGTCATCTCTGGCCCTAACATGTGGCCTGGGAACCCACCAAACAAGTCTATATTAGTACACTATTGACTGTCCCCTGGAAATCACTAGTGGATACTTATTCTCTGATTGTGACTCCTTTCTAAGTTATGCTTATTAGTTTCCTAGTGAGGTTTTCTATTAGCTGTAGTCAGTCAGTGGCCGGAAGAAGTAAAGCTCCCTGAAAAAAGAAGATCTTTTGAGATCTTCAAGAACTGCCTTTCTCAATGCCTTCCCGCCAGGATATTCCAAGGGGACAACAGATGAAAAGTCACATAAGTAGAGGGTCACAACACAAGACCACGGCCCTACTTGTGGGACAGGGCAGGGGTGGGTCTCAGGAAAAAAACAAGGTTGGAAGGGGGTGGCCATGGTTGGAAAAAGGATGTGAAACACAGTTCTCAAAGCTGAAGAGCAGAGTGATTTGTGAATTACTGTTTGTGAGTAGATTTTATTTTAATGAGAAAAATAAAAGCTGTGTAATCTTTACAAAATAATTTGTTAATTTAAATTAATTGACTGGCCAGATTATCTTTTTTGGATATTACCTTTTTTCTCATTTGTTGGTTCAATGTGTATATTTTTATATTTTTGAAATTTATAACCATTGCTTCATTTTTGGACTTCATGATCCATGAGGCCCATGGTTTTGGATTTCAAGTCCAAAAACATGGAACCCTCCTCTTCCCAACACTGTGCTCTCTTCTTCCACATGGTCTTAGAAAGGCCTTTTTTGGCTGTTGCTTTCAAACCAAGATTTTTTTATTACAGGCTCTATCTCATTTTCTTTTGTTTCTTTTACAATCTTAAACTCCTGTGTAACAAACAAATCAGATGGTACATAAAAACATTGTTATTTTTTACTCTTTCAACATGTTTAAGTAAGTTGACTTGCATTTTACATTAGAGGATCAGAATAGAAGCTAATAAACATTTTTAAATAAGCTATCTGAGCTATTCACAGTCCTCAGGATTTTTCTATGTTTTATGTCATTTTCACTTCAGGGAAGATTTGCTTACTGTTCCTAAGAATCTGAAATTTATTTTTCTCACTCACCTAAATGTATTGTGGGTGGATACTTAGAATTTGTAACATATTAGGTATTCAGGACTTTCTTTTAGAGGAATTTTTTTTATTACTAAAACCCCTGGTTAGAGATAAGTTGGATATTGTTTTTCAGTATCCAATTCAGGGAAAATCTCAAAGAACAATTATATACATTAATAGGAGTAGATTTGTTATGGAACTTTTATCTTGTCGCACTGGAAAATGCATAATAATCATACAAAATACATAAAATAAACCTAAATAATTTCTTAAGATTTATATTCATTAGTGTAGGATAACATAGCCTCTGATAGTTAAGGTTTATTGGGTAACTCCCATCACAGTGCTCCCATTCCTCTGTGTTTATTTGTAGCTTCTTTCTTAGTGTTCTTTTGACTTATATTATATTGCTTTTCTCTTCTCCTTGAGTCCTTTGCATAGTTTATTCAGAGCAATGTCCTTTTTGCATGGACACAGGAAAACTTAGCAAATGCTATGCTTTTGTAACCTAGGAGTCACTTGACTCTACATGATATTTTCCTCCTGGGCATCTGTTCTCTCAGCTAAGCCTCAGCTGCCCTTACTTCTTAGCACCCCCAAAATCAGGGTCCCGACAGGACGGACCCAGGGCAAGCGGTAAATTGTGTGCTACCCTGGCATCGAGATGGGCCTGGCCAAAGTGCCTAATGCTTAACTATAAGTTAAGAGCTTGGTCATGGACAAATGCTGTCATGATCCAAACAGTGATAACTAGATTTGGACCCTGATAGGGTTAGGAATGATTAATCTGGCCTGAGTGCTGTAGTCTGAGTCTGTGGCAAGATGTTGCCAGGAGAGCTGCCTTGCAAGCCTCAATGTATCTCTTGCTATGTCAATACAAAATAACTAGTATTAAGATGTTAATGAGTGTTTGGACTAAGGAAAGGAGAAAAACACCTTAAGAGTCAGGAAGGGCTTTGGAATGCCTGGCCCTCAGGATGGGCTTTCTTATGATGATTTTGCTACCTGGCTGTGTGTAGCCTAGGGGCAAGGGGGAGAGAGAAAGAGGGAGGAGAGAGACAAGAGAATCATGCTGTGGTAGATCCAGAGAGAGGACAGAGCTAGGAGTGCAGGAGATGGGGAGATGAGAAAGATAGAAGATTGAGTAAACGGTAACTAATCAGCAACCGGCTTGGTCCTTATTCTTCCTTCTCCTGTCCTTGACCAACGGCCGTCCTGATCCAGCCCATACACAGTGGTTCCAGAGCACCGAACGAGGGCCGTGAGACAGAGCTGCCCAGAGAGCACAAGGCCCTCAGCGTGCTTTAGTTTTTTACACATTAGCACTTCAAACAGTAAATGAAGAATATGAGAAAATTTATATGACATCCTTGGAAATTGGTGTTTCTAGTAACTTTAGATCATCTTTCATAAAATGCTGAAATGGTTTAAGATTGACTTTTAGTTTCCTGGGTAATTTATTAGAGCAAGCAGAAAGAACTACGTGATGACATTTTATGAACTTTAAATCATGCTCTTCTGAAAACCATGCTGGGAGCTGCCATTTAAAGAACAAATAAGCACAAATACAATAATTCAAGAGGCATAAATATACTGAATTTAAAACTTTTAATTATAGCTTTTAATTTGTTTATAGTATTATATATATGCATATATGTATGTATGTATATATATTTTTGGGAAGTGCAGTTTCACATCACTATATGTGCATAAGCCTTGTACCCTCTCCAGGTTTATGTGCCATTCCAAAACCAGATTGATTCCTGCACCCATTCTCCCTTCCAGTTTTTCTCCCTCTCTGGTAATAATTATATTTTTACAAAATATGTTTATTTTGTTGTGGCTTATATGTTCACTTTCCTTAGTTGTTTGGGATCCACACAGGAGAGAAATTATCCAGCAATAACTTTCACTTTCTGGTTTAATGTCCTTATATAATTACCGTAAGTTAAATCCATGTTGTCATAAAAGGCAAGATTTCATATTTTTAATAGTTTTTGAATGAAAGACTTTGGAGAATGAAACTAGAGAAAGAATAAAAAACTTTAACAAAATTTTTCATTCTTATATACTAAAACCTCTATCCAGTAATCCATGGATGGGCATTTAGGTGGTCACTTGTTTTGGTTGTTGTGAATACTGCAGCTGTGGGTCTGAAATGGGTTGCATTATGTTCCTCACGTCAGATTCTGCTATTGTTCTTAGTTGATTGATGATTTACTGTGTCCAATAGATTAATTATTGTATTGTATTTACAATGTTTCTATGATGGTAAGATCTGGGTCATGCCATACATCTGTAGCTCCATATGCATTGATTTCACATGTCTGAAAATCTTGCTAATCCTCTATGATGGTCTTGATAAAATAAAATTGGTATATATATCTATATGTATATATAAACATATATAAATTTATATAATTTGCATGTCAATCCCTTGTTATGTATATATAGATATATATATAAATATATGGGATTTGTTTTTAAAGGACATTTGTAAGATGTTGAGGGAGGGAGGAAAAGAGGGAGGGAGAGAAAGAGAGAGAAAGAGAAAGAGAGAGATAGAGCACATTGTAAAAGATCTATCAGATACTTTCAAAAATCAGTATTTCTCTCCATGATGATTTTGAATACAGGTGATTTTGTGAAATGGAGATTCTTCTCTGTTTAAAGGGAAGGTATATTGTTGGTCCTGGGAAGCTTTGCACAACTTTATCAGATTTGTTAGGAAAGCAAAGTTCAGCAGCCCAGGGGTTTACGTTAACAGAGGAAAGATCTTTCTGAAAAAAAGATACTGATGGATATCCCAGTGAAGGATTATGGACAGCAGAGTTCCTTTTACTTTGTATCTTTGCCAGCATGTGTTTCTAGTCTCTAGGATGTAAGTTATTCTTACAGGACTGTAAGGTGATATTTCACTGGGGTTTTGATTTACATTCCTTAATAAGGAAAAATAGCTGAGCATTTCCTCATATGCTACATTGTATATTTATTTTAGAGAAATGTCACTTAGATATTTTTGGTCATTTTTTTCTCTTTTTTTTTTTGTTTTTGTTTTTGGGCCATATCTGGCAAGGCTCAGGGGTTAATACTGACTCTGCACTCAGGAATCACTCCTGGCAGTGCTCCAGGGTCCTTATGGAATTGAAGCCCTGTCAACAGTGTACAAGGCAAGTGCCTTGCCAGCTGTGTGACTGTGATATCTCTCTGACCTCAGGTCGTTTTTTTGTTGGGCTGTTGTTCTTTTGTTGTTGAGTTCTTTTTTTTTTTTTTTTTTTTTTTTTTGGTTTTTGGGTCACACCCAGCGATGCACAGGGGTTACTCCTGGCTCTTCACTCAGGAATTACCCCTGGCGGTGCTCAGGGGACCATATGGGATGCTGGGATTAGAACCCGGGTCGGCCGCGTGCAAGGCAAACGCCCTACCCGCTGTGCTATCGCTCCAGCCCCGTTGAGTTCTTTATATAATTTGCATGTCAATCCCTTGTTAGATCTATGACTTGAAACTCTTATTTTTTTTCCTAGTCAGTAGATTATTTTTAATTTTTTTTGTGGTGGTTTCTTTTGCTGTAAAATAGTATTTTAGTACGATATAGTTTCCTTTTCATTTTTATTTACAGCTGGAATTGGGTGTCAAGAGACACTCCTACACTTGTTGCTATGAATCTTCTTTCTTCTATGTATTTTAGGGATTCACATCATTTATCCAAAATTCATTATGAGGTCAATTTTGTCTCACGAATCATGAAATCCTGTTGATAGTCAAATTTCTCAAGTGGTCTCAGTCACCTCTCCATTAGTCCTATCCCTGAGATTTTAGAAGCCTCTCTCTATTCCGCCTTCCCAATAATACTGCATTGGAGGCTCTTTCAGGGTCAGGGGAATGAGATTCAGCTTATTACTGGATTTAGCATATGAATACACCATGGGAAGCTTGCAAGGCTGTCCCATGTGGGCAGGAAACTCTCAGTAGCTTGCTACTTTCTCCCAGAGGGAGAAGTAGGTTATAAGATATCACTTCAGGGAGCTTGCTTTTAAGTCTCTGGATGTTGGCCGTTGATGGAATTACACACAGCTGGGTTCCTCTGCCCGTACTTTCATGCATGAGGCTTGTCTGAACATGTGGAGAGGGGCCTCTAGCATGGCTGTGACTAGGTTCCAGTGGTCCTTCAGCTGCCGGGAGCTCTGCTCGAGGTGGGGAGAAAAGCTGGAGCCCATCCCCTCCGAGGGGCCCTGGGGAAGACAGCCAGGCATGTGGGCAAGAGACTCTCTGCCATTTTTGTCTACAGTATTAAATATGATCTAGTTTTTTTCTTCTTTTATTTTGGCATGGACTGTCCAAGTTTTCTGACACAATTTGTTGGGGAACTTTTCTTCCCATCCCACTCCACATTGTATGGTTTTTGTCTCATTGTCTTTTATCTCATAATGTGACTTTTTACCTGTGTGGTTTTATTGTAATTGTTTTTGTATTTGTTTTTGTTTCAATACTATTTTATTTTTATTACTATTGCTTGATTGTACAGTTTGAATTCAAGGAGTCAGATACCTTCATTTCCCTTCTTTTATTCTCAGGATTGCTTTGGATATTTGTATCTTTTGTGGATGGTTCTGTTGAAATTTTAGAAGTTTTGTCTATTTCATTGAAAAAATACCATTGGGATTTTGAGAGGTATTAAGTTAAATCTTAAAATTGCTTTAGGCTATGTGGCCATTTAATATTGTTCAGAAATCCCTGAACACCAAATATTATTCCATTTCTTGTTGTCTTCTATTTCTTTTAACACTGTTTCTTGATTATTAATATATAGATCTTTCATATCCTTTGTGAACTTACTCCCAGAGATTTTATTATTCACATGCAATTATAAATGGGATTGTCTTCATTTCTCTTTTCTTCAATATATTGTTTGCATATAAAAGTACAATGTATTTTTGCATATTGATTTCATATCCTAGTACTTTACATTATTCATTTATTGTTCCTAAGGTTTTCTACATATTATCGTATATTATGTAATCTATAAGTACTGATTCTTCAACTTCTTTTTCTATTTTGGAATCCTTTTGTATTTTTAAAATTACATCTAGTGCTTTCTGGCTGGAACTTTCACAACTATGTTGACGTTAGTGGTGGAATGAACCACCTGTTTTATTCCCAATCTCAGGGAAAAAAAATCTTACAACTTTTCAGTATTGAGTATGATGTTAGCTGTTGATTTGTTATATAAGATCTTTGTGATGTTCAGATATGTTTTTATATTTCCAACTTGAGAATCATAAATGGGTATTGTGTTATTTTAGCCAGAAATTATATTGAATCTTTGCAAATACTTTTTGGCAGCTATGCTATGATTATGATTTAAATCTTTTGTTGACATGGTTTATTGAATTTATTGATTTGAGTTTAGGAATCATTTTGCATTCCTGGAATGAATTCCATTCATTGTGATGAATAATTCTCTTCATGGGTTGTTTGATTCAATTTACCAAGATTTTTGCATTTATGTTTACCAGATATATTGGCCTATGCTTTATTTTTATGTGTATGTGCTCCCTTTGTCTGGTTTTAGGATAGGCAAAATGTTTGCTTTATAAAATGTTGGAAGCATTTCTCCTTCATTTGGGGGGGGAGAGTTTGAGAGGTATTATTATTTCCTTTGAAAGTTTGGAAATAATCATAAGCATTTTCATCTTGTTCTTTACTTCTCTTGTTAGGGAGACTTTTGATGATTAACTTCTGTACTTGCGATTGTTTTGTCAAGCTGTCTGTTTCTACCTGGGCCAGTTTTAGAAGGTTGAAATACTCTGAAAGTCATAGAGATTGCCTATTTCTTCTAATTGTCTAATTTGTTACCATAGAGAGATGTTCATACTAGATTCTTATGATATTTTATACTTTTGTGGTGTCATTGTAATTTTATCTCTTTCATTCATTTAATTTTAGTTTTAGTTTTGGGGCCACACCCAGGAGTGCTCAGGATTACTCCTGAGTCTGTACTTAGGTATCACTCCTGGTACAGTCTGGGGCTTCAGATTTGGGTGCCGGGGATCAAACCTGGGTCAGTCTCATGAAAGGCAAACAGTATACCAGCTATACTAGTTCTCTGGCCTCTTTCACTGTATCAATGTATCACTGTCATTCCGTTGTTCATTGATTTACTCGGGCAGGCGCCAGTAACGTCTCCATTCATCCCAGCCCTGAGATTTCAGCAGCCTCTCCTTACTTGTCTTTCCCAATGATTGGATGCTCTTTTCAGGGTCACGGGAATGAGACTGTTACTGTTACTGTATTTGGCATATCGAATACGCCATGGGAAACTTGCCAGGCTCTCCGTGAGGGCGGGATACTCTAGGTAGCTTGCCAGGCTCTCCTTTATGATGATGTGTTGCGCGGCCACAAATATCTAGACATACACTATATATATATATATATATACATATATATAGAGAGAGCTACTACATAATGATAGCAGATTTAAGCAAGAAGTATATGGGGGGAATGGAGAGATAGTACAGTGAGCAAGGTGATCCCTTACATGCATCTGACTAGGGTTCAATCCCTGGGCACAGAGCCAGGACTAAGTCCTGAGCACTGCTGGGTTTTGGCGACCTCCCATCCCCCAAAATGTGTATGAATTGTAAACATCTTAAAGATTAAAATGACAGGAGTATTTATGACATTCATTCTGAAATCTGGTAAGATAATTACATAACTGGGGCCAGAGAAAAAGTACAGCAGGTAAGCTGTTTGCCTTGCATGCAGCCAACCTGGGTTTGACCCATACACAGCCAGCAGTGATCCATGAGCAATGAGACAGGAGTAAGTCCTCAGCATATCTGTGTATGGTCCCCAAACAAAACAAAAATAAAGAGAATTAAGTAACTTTGCTTGTTATCCTCTTACTAGTATAGGTTTTCATTATTTATATGAAATGTTAATTACAAAAATATTCTATATAATATACAGCCTGGGCTGGAGCGATAGCACAGCAGGTAGGGTGTTTGCCTTGCACGCGGCTGATCTGGGTTCGAGTCCTCCACCTCTCTCAGAGAGCCCGGCAAGCTACTGAGAGTATCCCGATAGCATGCAGAGCCTGGCAAACTCTCCATGGTGTATTCGATATGCCAAAAACAGTAACAAGTCTCACAATGGAGAGGTTACTGGTGCCCGCTTAAGCAAATTGATGAACAATGGGAGGACAGTGCTATAATATACAGCCTATTCAAGTATTTTGGTGTATGCCAAAAAATACTTTCATTCCTTTTAATATTTTATTTGACTCTCTTTAAAAATTAGAATGTGCTCTATTTTTTTCAGTGAGCCTAGCTAAGAGTTTATCAATTTTACTAGATTTTCTATTTTTAATTTAGTCACCTTGACATTGCAAAGTCATTTATGATGGACTTTAAGCAGATGGTTTTGCAGCTCTGACCCTTTCACCAGTGTCCACTTCCCTCCACCGGTGCAACCCTCCCCTGTTTGCTTCCGAGGTTCTGAATCTGATTTTATGAAGTGGGTTTTTTTCAAATACACTTTTAGAATAATAAGGTTTCATACATAACCCTTTATCACACTTCAGCACCACCTCCTCCTCAGGTTGAATGTTTCCCTCCATCATAGGTGTTGTCTCCTCCCTGTCCTATCTCTTGCCCCCTCAGGTGGCATGTTTCTTACTGAACACCAATTCTATTCTTTATTTTCCACTGAGTTTGGGTACTTGTTATGCCACCACAATGTTTCTTTATGTCCCACTCATGAAATAGGTGATTCTTTGCTGCTCTCTCGTCTTTCCTTTCGTTCTCTTTGACTAACTTCACTCAGCATAATACTCTCAAGTTTGCTCCATGTAGCAGCAAATTTCATGACCTTATATTTTCTTATGGCTGAGTAATATTCCATTGTGTATACTTACCATACTTTCCTTATCTAGTCATCTATTCTTAAACACTTGAATGATATTTTCATTTTATCAATCTCTTGCATAATATTTTGAGTTCCTATTTAATTTAAATTTTGCTCTAATTTCTATTATTGAATTTTGGCTTCCCCTTCTAGTTCTTTCATGTCAGATTTCTGACTTTCTGTAATGTCAGATTTTGGGGACATTTTTTGACATCACTTTCTTATGATCTGTTATGAATCTTTATTACTTTGAACTTCCCTCTGAATACTGCTATTACAGCATCCCATGAGAACTTATGGTCTTTTTGACCTTAATCTGTCTTAAGGTAATTTTTAATTTCATCACTCATCCAATAATTATTCAGGAATACATTAAATGTCATGCACATGAGAACTTTCCAGTTTCTGTTTTTGGTCAATTTCTATTATTATACATTGTGGTAAATAATATATGATTATTTTTTATTCTTATATATGTATTGAAGACTTGTAATTTCTTTTTTTTAATTTTTATTAGAGAATTACTGTGATGTACAGTTACAAACTTATGAACTTTTGTGTTTGCATTTCACTCATACAGTGATCGTTTACCCATCCCTCCACCAGTGCCCATTCACCTCCACCAATGTTCCCAGGATCCCTCTCACCACCTCAGCCCATACCCCACCATCCCACCCTGCCTCTGTGGCAGGGCATTCCCTTTTGTTCTCTATCCTTTTGGGTGTTTTAGTTTGCAATAGAGGTATTGAGTGGCCTTCATGTTCAGTCTATAGTCTACTTTTAGTTCTCATCTTCCAACTTGAATGGGTCCTCCCAACATTCTCAGCTTGCTGTTCCCTTCTCTATCTGAGCTGCCTTTTCCCCCAGCATGTGAGGCCAGTTTCCAAGCTGTCGGGCAGATCTCCTGGTCCTTTTCTCTACAACTCTTGGGTATTAGTCTCCCACTCTGTTACTTTATATTCCACAGATGAGTGCGATCTTTCTATATCTGTCTCTCTCTTTCTGACTCATTTCACTTAACATGATACTTTCCATGTTGATCCACTTATATGCAAATTTCATGACTTTACCTTTTCTAACAACTGCATAGTATTCCATTGTGTAGATGTACCAAAGTTTCTTTAACCAGTCATCTGTTTTGGGGCACTCTGTTGTTTTTTTCCAGATTTTTGCTATTGTAAATATTGCTGCAATGAACATACAAATTTTTGCCTCTCCGGGATATATTCTCAGGAGTGGTATTGCTGGGTCAAATGAAAGCTCAGTTTCTAATTTTTTGAGAATCATCCATATTGTTTTCCACGAGGACTGAACCTGTCAGCATGGCACTCCCACCGCAGTGAAGGAGAGTCCCTTCTCCCCACATCCACACCAACACTGGTTGCTTTTGTTCTTTTGGATGTGGGCCAGTATCTGTGGTGTAAAATGATATCTCATTGCTGTTTTAATCTGCATCTCCCTGATGATTAGTGATGTAGAGCATTTTCTCATGTGTCTTTTACCCATTCTAATTTCTTCTGTGAGAAAGTTTCTGTTCATTTCCATCCCCCATTTTTTCATGGGGTTGGGAGTTTTCTTCTTGTAGAGTTCAACCAGTGCCTTGTATATCCTTGATATCACCCCCTTATTAGATGGGTACTGGCTGAATATCCTTTCCCATTATGTAGACTGTCTTTGTATTTTGGTCACTGTTTTTTTTTTTTTTTTTTGTGATGCAGAAGCTTCTTAGTTTAAGATAGTCCCATTTGTTTATCTCTGTTTTCACTTGCTTGGCCAGTGGTGTGTCATCTTTGAAAATACCTTTAACTTAAATGTCATGGAGGGTTTTGCCAACCTTGTCTTCCATGTACCTTATGGAATCTGGTCTGATGTTGAGATCTTTAATCCACTTTGACCTGACTTTTTTACATGGCATTAAGTAGAGATCTAAGCCCATTTTTTTTTTTTTCATGTAGCTCTCCAGTTTTGCCAGCACCATTTGTTGAAGAGGCTTTCTTTGCTCCAGTTTACATTTTTTGCTCCTTTATCAAAGATTGGATGATCATATATTTGGGGGCGTGTGTCAGGATATTCAACCCTGTTCCATTGGTCTGTGGCTCTGCCTTTATTCCGGTACTATGCTGTTTTAATTATTACTGCTTTGTAGTAGAGATTAAGGTTGGGGAGGGTTATTCCTCCCATCTTCTTTCTCCCATATTCTTTAGCTATTCATGGGGCTTATTGTTCCATATTAATTTCAGGGGTGTTCACTCTATTTCTTTGAAGAATGTCATGGGTATCCTTATAGGGATCACATTGAATGTGTACGATGCTTTGGGGAGTATTTCCATTTTGACAATATTAATTGTCCCAATCCATGAGCAGGGGATATCTTTCCATTTCTTCGTCTCCTCTATTATTTCTTGAAGTAGTGTTTTGTAGTTTTCTTTGCCTTTACCTCCTTAGTTAAGCTGATTCCGAGGTACATGATTTTCTGAGGCACGATTGTGAACGTGATTGCTTTTTTCATGTCACTTTCTTCTCTCTTGTTATTTGCTTATAGGAAAGCCATGGAATTTTGCATATTGATTTTATAGCCTGCAACTTTACTATACAAGTCTATTGTTTCTAAGTGTTTCTTGGTAGAAGTTTTAGGGTTCTCTAAGTATAGTATCAGGTCATATACAAATAGTGAGAGCTTAATTTCTTTCTTTCATACTTGAATGCCCGTAATACCTTTTTCTTGCCTAACTGCTATTGCAAGTACTTCCAGTATTATATTGAACAGAAGTGGAGAGAGTGGGCATCCTCGTCTCATCCCTGATCTTAGAGGGAAGGCTCTTAGTTTTTTCCCACTGAGGATGATGCTTGCCGTAGGCTTGTAGTAGATGGCTTTGACTGTATTGAGGAAAGGTCTTTCAAAACCCATTTTGGTGAGAGTTTTCATCATAAATGGGTGCTGGATCTTGTCAAATGCTTTCTCTGCATCTATTGATATGACCATATGGTCCTTATTGTTCCTTTTTTGATATGATGGGTTATGTTGATTGATTCCCGAATGTTAAACCATCCTTGCATCCCCGGGATGAATCCCACTTGGTTGTGGTGTATGCTATTTTTGATGAGTTGTTGAATTCTGTTTGCTAATATTTTGTTGAGAATCTTTCCATCCATGTTTATCAGGGATTTTGGCTGTAGTTTTCTTTTTTTGTGGTGTCTTTGTTTGCTTTTGGTATTAGGGAGATATGAGGCTAATAGAAACTGTTTGAGAGGGTTTCTGTTTCTTCAATTTGCTGGAAAAGCTTGAGAAGAACTGGCAATAGGTCTTTTTTAAATGTTTGGAAGAATTCTCCAGTGAATTCATCTGGAGCTGGGCTTTTGTTTTTGGTAAGACTTTTGATTAAAGTTTCAATTTCCTTGATATTAATAGGACTGTTCAGGTATTCCAGGTCTTCTTGGTTCAGCTTTGGGAGATTATATGAATCCAGGAATTTTTCCATTTCTTCTAGGTTCTTCTCTTGTTTCGTGGCATACAGATTATCAAAGTAGTCTCCGATGATCATTTTGAATTTCTTTGTTTTCTGTTGTGATATTTTCCTTTTCATTTCTGATTTGGTTTATTATGGTTCTCTCTCTTCCTTTGTGAGTGTTGCTTGTGGTTTATCAATCTTGTTTTTTTCTCGAAGAACCAGCTTTTGGTTTCATTGATCTTTCAGATTTTATTTTGGGTTTCCATGTCATTAATTTCTGCTCTAAGTTTTATTATCTCTTTCCTTCTGCCTAGTTTGGATTCCTTTTTTTTTGGGTCCTTTTCTAAAACCTTAAGCTGTGAAGTCAAGTTATTTATGTGGGCCCTTTCTTCCTTCCTGAGAAATGCTTGCAGAGTTATAAATTTTCCCCTTAAGATGGCGTTAACTACGTCCCACAGGTTCTGGTAGCTCATGTCTTCATTCTCATTTGTTTCCAGGTACCTTTTGATTTCTTCCTTGATTTTCTTCCTGACCCATTCGTTGTTCAACATCTAGTTGTTTAATTTCCAGGTGTTTGATTTGGTTTTCTGTGTCTGTACATGATTAACTTCTATCTTCAGTGCATCATGGTCTGAAAAGATAGCTGATACAATGTCTATCTTTCTGATTCAGTTGAGGTATGTTGTGTGGCCCAGCACATGGTCTATTCTGGAAAATGTTCCATGTGCACTGAAAACAATGTGTATTCTTGGGGGGGGGGATATAATGCTCTGTTTAGATCTATTAGCCCTCTCTCATTTATTTCTTCCTTCAAAGCCAGTATTTACTTGGTGAGTTTTTTTTTTTTCTTTTTGGGTCACACCCGGCGATGCACAGGGGTTGCTCCTGGCTCTGCACTCAGGAGTCACTCCTGGCAGTGCTCAGGGGACCATATGGGATGCTGGGAATCGCACCCAGGTCGGCCGCGTGCAAGGCAAATGCCCTACCCGCTGTGCTATTGCTCCAGCCCCTCCTTGGTGAGTTTTAATCTTCTTGATCTATCCAGAGGTGATAGGGTGGTGTTGAAGTCTCCAACTACTATTGTGTTGCTCACAATGTCCTTCTTAAGGTCTGTTAGCGGTTGTTGTAGGTATTTAGCTGGTCCCTCATTGGGTGCGCACACGTTTAAGAGTGTGATTTCTTTATGCTGTACATATCTCTTGATTAATGAAAAATGGCCTTCACTATCCCTTCTAATCTTTTTCAACCTGAAATCTATGTTGTCCGATAATAGTAATGCCACTCCAGTTATTTTGAGGGAGCTGTTTGCTTGGAGGATTGTTTCCCATCCTTTGACTTTGACTCTGTGTTTGTTTTGGCTATTCAGATGTGTTTCTTGCAGGCAGTAAAATGTTGGGTTCAGTCTCTGAATCCATTTTGCCACTCTGTGTCTCAATTTGTGAATTTAGACCATTGACATTGAGAGAGATTATTGTTATGGGATTTTGTGCCATCTTTCTGTAAAATTTTGTTGTGCTTTTAGGGTTTTTTCTTGTCTTACAATAGCCCCTTTAGTCCTTCATTTAGGTTTGGTTTTGAATCTATTCAGTTCCTGAGCTGTTGTTTATCCACAAAATAGTGTATCATTCCTTCAAGTTTGAATGAGAGCTTAGCTGGATAAAGTATTCTTGATGAAGTGTTCATTTCATTGAATTTTTTCACTATATCCCACCACTGCCTTCAGGCTTGGATGGTTTTCTCTGATAGGTCTGCTGTGCATCTAAGGGGTGCTCCTTTGTATGTGATTTCCTTCTTTGACCTTGCTCCTTGCAGTATTGTGTCTCTATCCATGACGTCCATCATTCTAACTATGATATGTCTTGGAGTTTTTCTGTTAGGGTCTCTTTGAGCTGGCACCCTTCGGGCTCCTTGAATCTGGATGCCTGAATTCTCCAGCTCTGGGAACTTTTCAGCAATAATTTCTTTTACTGTGGCTTTTACACTGGGGTTACTTCCCAGTCCTTGTGGTACTCCAATTATTCTAATGTTGTTCCTCTTGAAATCATCCCTAGGTCTCTGATTCGCCCTAGAGCTATTTTGAGGTCTCTTCCCATTGTTTGTTGTTGCCTGTAGGCTTCCTGCAGCTCATCTTCAAGCTCACTGATTCTGTTTTAGGCTGTAGCTATTCTACTCTTGAGGACACCCACTGAGTTTTTTATTTCATCTACTCAATCCTTCATTTCTTTTTGTAGCTTTTTTATTTCTGCTCTCATTTCTTCCTGTATTTTCTCATCTGTCTGTTCTATTGTTTCTGTCAGGTCCTCCTTTAATTTAATGGATACTTTTTCGATCTTTACATTGAGTTCATTGAACATCTTCAGCATTTCAACTCTGAATTCTTTATCGGAGAGCTCAAGTTTGTAGGAAACATCTATTGAGGCTTCTGGACTCCTTTCATCATCCTCTCCTTTTGGTGGAGATTTGCGCTGTGTCTTCATGTTGTTGTCGTGGTATGGAAGAGGGACCTTTATGTTCACTATCCCTGTTCCCTCTTGTTGTGAAACAGGAATCTGGATGGGTTCGGTCCATGGTAGTTGCCTTTTTATTTTCCCCTTCTAGAACATGTCCTTCCTCTCAGATGTTTCTCTAATCCTTATGTGAGGCCTAAAGTGATGCTTTCGGAGAATGTGCTCTTTTACATTGGGCTTTGCACAGGTACTTGTATTCATTGGCATTTGGGTAAAATTAGGATAGACTAGAGGCCTATTGTCCTACTGGTTTTTGGATAGCTAGGATGTTACTCATGCACATAGGTGATGAAGCCTGAGATGTAACAACAGATTGCTAGGTGTCAAAAAAGTAACAGTGGCCACCGGCCCAAATGGAGACCATGCCCACTTTTGCCGAGGCCACGCCCCCTGAGGATTAGGCCATGCTCATTTTCCATAATAGCTGGGTCCTAGACGCAGGCTGGGACAAGGGAAGGGTGTGTAGGGGGATGTCACACACCTGGGCCAGAAGAGAAAAAGGCTGCAATGCTGGGGGTCAGCGTGCCACCAGCTAAGGTGGCAGTAAGACTTGTAATTTCTTATAGAAGACATGATGTCTCTACTTTGGGAAAGTTTAGAATTAGTTTATGATTTGCTTATATAGAGTTTGCATATATTGCTAAGGCATGTAAACACTTTAGTTTAATGACTTTATTAATAAGAAAGTGTAATCATAGATGTTTATATATTGCTTTTTCTTGTAGGGTACTTCTATAAGGCTACTATTATACAATAATAATTCATTTTTGAGATATTTGCTACTATCCACCAGACCTTGCTCTAGGTATCAATGGTATAAGAGTGGACACAGCTTCATGAGACCACCACTGTGGTGGAGAGTGCTGACAGAGCTGACAATAATGCTCCAGTGAGTAAGTAGGTAATCTCTGAGTAATAAATGGAAGAATAAACAGGATGAAGATAAAGAGACTGGCAGGGGAAGACTGAATGGTTACTGCTTTGCTCAGGATTCAGGAAAGCCTCTTTCAGTAACTGACAATGAGGTAGAGCAGAGGAGAGTTTTCTTCACAAATATAAATGTTTTTAGCATATTATTTTTATTTATATCTTACTTGGAAAATAAGGAAACAAGTTGCATCAGGCCAGCTATCCAGAGTGGTACAGTGAAGAAGTTAGACATTCTTTTGGTGTGTGTGTTTTCGGGAAAGGGGCATGACTGGCAGCTCATGAGACCACTTGGGGATCATGTAGTACCAGGGATTGAACCTGGTGTTTCACATGTAAAACATTTGCTGTAGTCCTTTGAGCCCATCTCCCCAGCATACAACAGCGCATGCTTTTTTCAATGCATACTTAACTCAGATCCTATGCTTTATCCTATGCGTTATCCTCGTTAGTGGAGGTTGGTCACTGACAAGAAGCTTACTTGATTTGTACAACAGAATGTAGCACAAGAAAACAAACAGATTAGAAACCAGGGTCCTGATGTGGACCCTCACAAAGGGGAGTCAGAGCTCCATACTAAAATTATAGACCTAAATTGTGACCTGAAGAAGAAAGAAAAGCTCTGGTTTTAAAATATTCACTATTTCTATTTTATATATCCAAATCCTAGCACTAAGTGCAATTTCAGATCAGTGTGTAAAATAAGCAAGTTTTAAAGAAAATAACATGAAAGAAATGAGCTAGAATATAAGCCAGTTGAAGAAATAGAAAATACCAATGAACATGCCAAAATATATTTATTCTTTTTCTTTATATTATTTTTTTACATTGTATTATTTGAAATATTGTTACTATACTACCTCCACTACCTCCATTACCCAGCCACAGCCATGCTCCAGGCCACTTTCCGGAAAAACATCATAAGACACTTAATACCCATTTTTCATAGTTACTGCACCATATTTGATGAGGTTAAAATATGGTGTGAACCATGGGAACACCTGTAAGGGTGATTAAAGGCTGCCCTAAAAGCCTCCATCCATCCCTCTTGGATCCCAGCAAGCTACTGAGAGTATCCTGCTGCATGGCAGAGCCTGGCAAGCTACCCGTGGTGTATTCGATATGCCAAAAACAGTAACAACAATGGGCCTCATTCCCCTGACACTGAAAGAGCCCCCAATATGGCAGCATTAAGAAGGATAAGTAAGGAGAGGTTGATAAAATCTCAGGGATGAAGTAGACTGTCCAAACGAAGAACTGAAATGATTGTCTGTACTTTCAATGCACGTACACTGGCATCAGAAGCATCCATTGAGGACCTGATGGTGCAAGCACAGAAGATCAACTACAACATCAGTTGTTTGTCTGAGATGAGAAGTCATCGATCACATCATGCCATTTTCTTTTTTTTTTTTTGCTTTTTGTGTCACACCCAGCGATGCTCAGGGGTTACTCCTGGCTTTGCACTCAGGAATTACTCCTGGCGGTGCTTGGGGGACCATATGGGATGCCGGGGATCAAACCCGGGTCGGCTGCGTGCAAGGCAAACGCCCTACCCGCTGTGCTATCGCTCTGGCCCCATCATGCCATTTTTGACACTGAGAAGAACTATTCCTCAGAACATGTGACAATAAAGGCGTCGGTGGTGTCAGTGTCCTTGTCAACATGAACTTGGCCATGAACATTGATTCATTTGAATGCCTAACAACATGAATTGGACGATTATGCTTGAATAGATGTGGCTCACTGCCAGCAATTTCTTTTCTTTCTTTTTTCACAATCACACAATGATCAAACCCATCCCTCTACCAGTGCACATTCCCCACCACCAATATCCCTGGTATATGCCCCCCTTTCCCACCCTCCTCCTGCCTCCATGGCAGACAATATTCCCCTTACTCTCTCTCTACTTTTGGGCATTATGGCTTGCAATACAGACACTAAGAGGTCATCATGTTTGATCCATTATATACTTTCGGCATGCATCTTCCATCCCAACTGGTTCCTCCAGCCATCATTTTCTTAGTTATCCATTCTCTATTTCATCTGCATTTTTCTCCACTCATAAATAAATCTTCCAGCTATGAGGCAATTCTCCTGGCCCTCGTATCTACTGTCCTTGGGTGTCAGCCTCATGTGATGTTATTCTATACTCCACAAATGAGTGCAGTCCTTCTATGTCTGTCCCTCTCTTTCTGACTCATTTCACTTAGCAGGATACTCTCCATGTCTATCCAATTATGAGCAAATTTCATGACTTCATCCCTCCTAACAGTTACATAGTATTCCATTGTGTTGGTGTACCAAAGTTTCTTTAACCAGTCATTTGTTTTAGGGCACTCGGGTTGTTTCCAGATTTTGGCTGTTGTGAACAGTGCTGCAATGAATATATAGGTACAAATGTCATTTCTACTGTGCGTTTTTGCATCCTTGGGATATATTCCCAGAAGTGGTATTGCAGGGTCATATGAAAGCTCAATTTCTAGTTTTTGAAGGACTGTCCACATTGTTTTCCAGAAAGGCTGGACCAGTTGGCATTCCCACCAACAGTGAAGGAGTGTCCCTTTTCCCCCACATCTGTGCCAGTACTGGTTGCTTTTTTTCTTTTGAATGTGTGCCAGTCTCTGTGGTGTGAGATGATATCTCATTATTGTTTTGATTTTCATCTCCCTGATGACTAGCGATGTGGAACATTTTTTCATATGCCTTTTGGCCATTTGTATTTTTTTTTTTGAGGACACTTGTGTTTATTTCTTCTCCCCATTTTTTGATGGGGTTGGAGGATTTTTTCTTATACAATTCTACTATTGTCTTGTATATCCTTGATATTAATCCCTTTTCAGATGGGTATTGGGTAAATATTATTTCCCATTCTGTGGGCTCTTTCTGTATTTTTGTCACTGTTTCTTTTGAAGTACTGCCAGCAGTTTCTATCTTTGTCGTCTATGCACCAACATCAAACTACAATGAAGAAGAAATTGGAAAATTCTACATGGAGCTGGAGAAGTTTTATAAGAAGACCACACCTTCTACAAGATCATTGTCGGTGATTTCAATGCCAAGATAGGACTGAAGGTCGCCCAAAAAACTCCACATTGGGAACCATGGCCTAGAATGGAACGAACAGGGTGAAAACTGTCTGAGTTCATTATGTTGACCAAGACCATCCATGGTAACTCACAGTTCTACAAAGCCAAATCTAAACATTGGACATGGGAGTCTCCTGGTGGACTGTTCCACAATGAAATTGACCACACCATATTCAATTGACGGTTTTGCCTGACTGATGTCACTGTTGTTCCAAAATTCCAAATGGGATTGGACCACTGTCTCCTTTACAGAGCAGGGAGAAAGGACCGCAAAGTTTAAGTTTAAGAAGAGATCTCCCACCAGCTGGGAGCTCTTTGGCACTATTTTGGCAACGTGGGAAGATGCACATCGATGAGGAATACAATTGACTGGTTCAGCACCTCCATGACTGCGCGAGGAATGCTGAGAGTGAGAAAGCCACAAACAGATGTCTGTCTTCAGAAACTCTCGAGCTCATTCGCCAGCATGGTATGGCAAGAGCATCAGGCAATCACAAGCTAACATCCGAGCTTGCGAAGCTGTGCAGAAAAGCAATAAAGGAAGACCTCAAAGAGAGAAGAGCAAGAGTGTTGGGCCAATGCAGCAGAAGCTGGGAAAAGTATTCAAAACGCTCGCCTGTCCTTCTCCAACTACAAGATGAAGATGACTGCCCTCCAATGCCCTGATGGATCTATCACATCTTCCAGAAGGGCAATGATGAGGATTATTCACACACACACACACACACACACACACACACACACACACACGCACACACTGTACCATCGTTTCTTTACCCAACCTTCTGTTCTTAGACACTTGAGTTGTTTGTACCTCTTGGCTATTGTGAATAGTGCTCTAATGAACATAGATGTCTTGTGTGTGTGTGTGTGTATGTGTGTGTGTGTGTGTGTGTGTGTGTTTGGGGACATACCGAGTGGTAATCAGGAGTTACTCATGGCTCTGCACTCAGGAATAACTCTTGGTCGCATTTGCGGAACCATATGGGATTCTGGGAGTTGAACCTAAGTTGGCCATATGCAATCCAAATGCCCTACCTTCTGTACAAGATGACTTTTCTGAATAGTGTTTTCTGTGCCCTTGGTGTAGATGCCAATAAGTGGAATTGCTCATTCTGAATATTTTGAGAAGTCTCTATACTATTTTTCAAAAAGGTTGAGTGGGTTGACATTCCCAGTAATTGGTTTAGAGTTCCTTTCCCCTATCCATGAAATGCTGATTGTTTTCATTCTTATTTTATGCATACCATTCTCATTGCTGTGAGGTGATAGCTTATTTTAAAAGCGATGGAGAGCCTTTTTTTATATGACCATGTATATTTACTCTTACTAATTTCCAAAGTAGTGCAACATAAACGAAGTCTCTATTTTAGCCTTTTCTTTTATATCAGCAAACATGAGAGTCTAATATTATCTTATTTTTTTTATTATTTTTTTTTTTTTTGCTTTTTGGGTCACACCCAGCGATGCTCAGGGGTTACTCCTGGCTTTGCACTCAGGAATTACTCCTGGCGGTGCTTGGGGGACCATATGGGATGCCGGGGATCGAACCCGGGTCGGCCGCGTGCAAGGCAAACGCCCTACCCGCTGTGCTATCGCTCCGGCCCCTTTTACCATTTTTTTTTCTAATATTATCTTAATATGGCGAGGTAACTGTAGATGAAAATGCCCTATGGTCTAGTGAAATTTTTTAAAAAAAATTTATTGAATCACCATGTGGAAAGTTATAAAGTTCTCAGGCCTTTGTCTCAGTTATACAATATTCAAACACCCATCCCTTCACCAGTACCCATATTCCACCACCAAAAACCCCAGTATACGCCCCGCCCCCGCTCCCACACCCCCAACTGTATAACTGATGAATTTCACTTCATTTTCTCTTTACCTTGATTACATTCCATATTTCAACATAAAACTCACTATTGTTGTTGGAGTTTCTCCCCAAGAAAGACAGCCCTAGGTCTAGTGAAATCTTATATTGATTCTTTTTTTTTAATTTATTTTTTTATTGAATCACCATGTTGAAAGTTACAAAGCTTTAAGACTTAAGTCTCAGTTACATAATGCTCGAACACCCATCCCTCCACCAGTGCTTGTATTCCACCACCAAGAACCACAGTAAACCTCCCACCCCACCCCGCCCTGCCCCCCGGCCCCCCACCCCATCAGTGTAGTTGGTAAGTTACACTTTACTTTCTTTTTACCTTGATTACATACGACAACAACAACAACAACAACAACAACAAAAACCTCACTATTATTGTTTGGAGTTTCCCCCCCAGAGTTGGACCTGCTGGAAAGGAAGCATTTGATAATTTGTTTTCCACTGCTGTGATTGAGGAGATATGAGGTCATGTGGCCACAGTAGCGGCTGTGAGGTTCTAGATTTCTGTATTTTAGTGACTAAGTCCAGATGGATTTCTGCCAGAGGTTGCATCTTTGCTAGATTGTACCTCTCTGCTACTTTATATTCCACATATGAGTGCAATCTTTCTGTATCTGTCTCTTTCTTTCTGACTCATTTCACTCAACATGATACTTTCCATGTTGATCCACTTACATGCAAATTTCATGACTTCATGCTTTCTAACCGCTGCATAGTATTCCATTGCGTAGATGTACCAAAGTTTTTTTAGCCAGTCATCTGTTCTCGGGCATTCGTTTTTTTTTTCCAGATTCTGGCTATTGTAAACTGTGCTGCGATAAACATACAGGTGCAGATGTCATTTTGACTATATTTTTTTGCTTCTCTAGGGTATATTCCCAGGAGTGGTATTGCTGGGTCAAATGGAAGCTCAATTTCTAATTTTTTGAGAATCGAACATATTGTTTTCCAGAAGGGCTGAACCAGTCGACATTCCCACCAGCAGTGTAGGAGGGTTCCTTTCTCCCCGCATCCACGCCAACAGCGGTTGTTTTTGTTCTTTGGGATGTGAGCCAGTCTCTGTGGTGTGAGATGGTATCTCATAGTTGTTTTGATCTGCATTTCCCTGATGATTAGTGATGGAGAGCATTTTTTCATGTGCCTTTTAGCCATTTGTATTTCTTCCTTGAGAAAGTTTCTGTTCATTTATTCGCACCATTTTTTGATGGGGTTGGGTGTTTTCTTTTTGTAGAGGTCAACCAGTACTTTATATACCCTTGTTATTAATCCTTTATCGGATGGGTACTGGGTGAATATCCATTCCAATTCTGTAGATTCCCTTTGAATTCTGGTCACTGTGTCTTTTGCGGTGCAGAAGCTTTTTAGTTTAATATAGTCCCATTTGTTTATCTCTGTTTCTACTTGCTTACTTAGTTCCGTGTCATCTTTGAAGATACCTTTAGCTTCAATATCGTGAAGGGTTTTGCCGACCTTGTCTTCGATGTACCTTATGGATTGTGGTCTGATGTTGAGGTCTTTAATCCATTTTGATCTGACTTTTGTGCATGGTGTAAGGTTGATGTCTAAGCCCATTTTTTTGCATGTGGCTGTCCAGTTATGCCAGCACCATTTGTTGAAGAGGCTTTCCTTGTTCCATTTCACATTTCTTGCCCCCTTATCAAGGATCAGGTGATCATATATTTTGGGTTGTATGTAGGGATATTCCACCCTGTTCCATTGATCAGCGGTTCTGCCTTTGTTCCAGTACCATGCTGTTTTAATTGTTACTGCTTTGTAGTAAAGTTTGAAGTTGGGGAGGGTGATGCTTCCCATCGTCTTTTCCCCAAGAATTGCTTTGGCTATTCGTGGGTGTTTATTGTTCCATATGAATTTCAGGAGTGTTTGATCAATTTCTTTGAATAATTTCATGGGTATCCACATAGGGATTGCATTGAATCTGTATAGTGCTTTGGGGAGTATTGCCATTTTGACAATGTTAAGTCTTCCGATCCATGAGCAGGGAATGTGTTTCCATTTCCTCGTGTCCTCTTTTATTTCATTGAGTAGTGTTTTGTAGTTTTCCTTGTAGAGATCCTTTACTTCAGTTAGGCTGATTCCTAGGTACTTGATCTTCTGGGGCACAATTGTGAATGGGATTTTTTTTTAATGTCATTTTCCTCTGACTCGCTATTTGCGTATAGGAAGGCCATGGATTTTTGTGTATTGATTTTATAGCCTGCAACTTTACTGTACAAGTCTGTTGTTTCCAGGAGTTTCTTGATAGAGGTTTTAGGATTCTCTAGGTCTTATATTGATTCTTTATCAATATGTTATAAGGTGTAGAACACTGAGTTGTACTTCTCTCTCCCTAAATTAGACTCTGAATGTTACCTTCTTTGTAAAAATGGTCCTTTTGAGTGTTTAAGATCCTCTGGCTGCTAGGAATCTGGACTGGGGTGAACTATAAATCCAAAGATCAGTGGCCTTGTAAGGGAAGAAAACTGCAGAAGGCATACATAGAAAACAGTCATGGAATCAGAGATTGTGGTTATCCTGCCGCAAGCTAAAAACATGCCAGATCTTTTGAAGCTGGAATATGCAGGGATTTCCTGCCTAGGACAACTTTATTGGGGCTTGTCTCCAGAACCCAGAAAATATATCACCCTGTGATTTTAAGGCACTAAGTTTGTGGGAATTTATAGTAGCCCCAGAAAACAAATAAAAATAAATCTAATAGATAAATAGGTAATCTTATGTAACAGTATTTTGTAAGGACAAACAAAGCCTGGATATCGTATAAATGCTTGTCAGGGTGACTAGTTAAATTATGCCCTAAAAAGATATCTAACAATACTGTCAAGTCATCAATGATCTATTAATAAGGAAGAAAGATATAGAAATAACAGATTATATGATATACCCTTTTATTAAAAAATAAAATATAAAGCTTGCAGTTTATGTATTTTCCACAGAATTATGTGGAGTGTAAGATGATTTTCCATTTTTTCTGTTAGGAGCATTATAAATTTTTTCCAGGTAAGTTGAACACATAAATCTTTAAGGATATTTATGAAGTAATCAGTTTATTCATAAATTTTAAATTTTGCCTAATATGCATATTTATTATCAAATATTTAAGAAATTAACCTAGACAGACTTGTTTTATATTTCTCACTTAAAAATTATATTGAAATTCTTCATTGGTGCTGGAGAATGGACACTGGTGGAGGCATGGGTTCTTAAACATTGCATGAGGGAAAAACAAGCACGAAAATGTGTGAATCTGTAACTGTACCCTCACTGTGACTCACTAATTAATAAATAAATAAATTTAAAAAATTATATTGAAATTCTTAACATTAGCTATTACTTAGTATAATTTAAAGCTAATACTTCTTATTCCCCAAAAACTGTTGTCCTAAATACAGTTACTTCCAGTGGTATGGAATTTCTGAAACTCTTTCTGAGAGGTATTATGGAATAGGGATTATTAAACTTTTTCTATCCACAACATCTTTTTGCCTGAGAAATTAAAAAAAAAATTGAGAGGGGAACTCCTAAGCAGTGCTCAGGACACCCAGGCAATACTTGTGGTGATTCTTCGCTCACCTGGCAATTCAGTTTAGTACCAAGATGTGGTATGTCGCAGGATGGAAATGTTGTTCCCAACGTTCTCCCTTCTGAAATACTACACGCCATTTCATTGGTAAAGATGTGTACAGCACCTGGTCCGGACAAGGTCAGACCCAAACACCTGAAGAATCTGCCACCAGTACTCATCAATACACTGGCTCGACTCTTCACACGCTACCTGTCTGAATGCAAGGTTCCGTCTCAGTGGAAAACCAGTAGGACCATTCTGTTGTACAAGAAGGGAGACATCCATGACATTGGCAACTATCGCCCAATCTGCCTGCTGTCTGTCGTCTACAAGTTGTTCACTCGTGTCATCCTGAATAGAATAGGCAGAACACTAGACGAAGGACAACCATGCGAGCAAGCCAGGTTCTGAAGGGGATTCAGCACAATAGACCATATCCACACAGTGACCAAACTCATTGAAGTTTCTTGAAAGTTCAAGATGCCGCTCTGTCTAACGTTCATCCACTTAAAGAAGGCCTTTGATTCTGTTGAGACTGAGGCGGTCATCGAAGCCCTGGCCAAACAGGGCATTCAAACTCAGTATATCAAAATCCTCCGAGATCTGTATTGTGGATTCACCACCAGGATCTCACCATTCTACAAGGAAGTGATCATTGATGTAAAGAGAAGGGTGCGACCCGGTGATACCATTTCACCGAAACTCTTCAGTGTTGCCCTTGAGAACATCATGCGATGACTGGAATGAGAAGGAATGGGAGTGAAGATAGACAGTCGGCCATTACACCACCTCCGATTCGCTGATGACATCATTCTCATAACACCAAACATTAGCCAAGCGGCACAAATGCTGGCTGACTTCGACCACGAGTGTGGAAAGGTCGGATTGCAGCTGAATCTCAACAAGACGATGTTCATGAAAAACGAACTGGTCCCTGAAGCTCCATTTGCTCTCAATGGAATGAACATCTCCGAATGCAGCAGCTATGTGTACCTGGGTCGAGAAATCAACATGAGGAACAACTTGGTGCCAGAACTGTGCAGGAGGAAGAGAGCAGCGTGGAATGCATTCAAGAGCGTGGAAGAGATGGTTAAGAGAACAAAGGACCTCCGGCCCCGGGCACATCTTTTCGATTTCACCGTTCTTCCTACACTAAATATGTCTCAGAGACCTGGGCCCTACGCAAACAGGATGAGAATGCTATTAGGGTATCCCAAAGAGGAATTGAAAGAGCTATGCTGGGAATATCATGTCTCACTCAAGTGAGAGAAGGAATCCAGAGTTCTGACCTCCATTGACGGTCAAAAATCAGGGATGCTGTCTCGTTTGCCAAGGCATCAAAAATCAGATGGGCCGGTCATGTAATGCGATTCAGAGACGACTGCTAGACTAGAGCTGTTACCAACTGGATTCCACGGGACGTCAGAAGACCTTGTGGCCGCCCACCAACTAGATGGTCAGATTTCTTCGTCAAATCCCTGAATGAACGATTTGAGGCTCTTCCTGTTCCTGGAGCAAGCAGATATCATTGGGCTGCACTAGCACGCGAGAGGGACAAATGGGGATGTTACTGGCGCCCGCTAGAGCAAATCAAAGATCAACGGGACTACAAGTGAAGTGATATCAAGATGTGGTAATACTCAGGCTCTGAAGTGCCAGAACCACCGGAGCCATGCTGTTGGGCTCAAGAGCATCCCGGACTATACCTGGTGGTGCTGGGGAGACCAGAGGTGGGTGTCTATGCCCTAATCTCTGTAGTGCCTCTATAGTCTATTGCCAGAGAGGTCTTTTTGTGCATCTCTGGGTATATAGATATATAAAACTTGCTAATAATAAATCATACAGAAATTTCAAATAAATTTTATAAAGATTGTCATTACCTGATATAAGGTCATGGTCCACATTTAAGAAGCTAGACTATAACAAAATTTGAGAGCGTATAGATAAAGACATTGGAGAGAAATAAAATCATTTAGTGTTTGTATCCATGTTCAGTTGGTCAGGGAATCACGTATACTTAGCATTTCTGCATTTGTTGCTTATGCATGAAAAATGTTTGAAAGATATTAACCAAACTCATGCCCCAGTTAACAGTAGCTACACTAAGGCATGGAACCAGTAGTGGTATGTGTTCATGTGTGTGTTTTGTGACTTGGTTTCATACTTTTATATCACTGGACTGTTACATGTGCAAACCTTCTAACGTTCTATAATAAATTATAAAATTAAAAAGTGTTACCAATCTTTCAAGATCCAGGCTAACTTTTTCTTGTGTCAAAGTTCTACAGAAATGATTTCTCTTGTAGTTAATTCTCCCAGTTGTTTTTTCTTTTGTATGCACCATTACTTCCTAACAGATGCACCTTTGTTTTAAATAAATTTTCAAGCATTCCTTTAAAAATGAATTTAACTGAAGATAAATAACTACATCTGAAAAGTTAATTGAAAGTTATTGAACAAATATATCTGGAAATTATTTTAAATTTTATTTAAAATTTTTAAATATAGAATGGAGACTTGTTTATACACACATATTTTGCTAAACTGTCTGTGTCTAAAAGAACTGAAAACTGACCCCACACCCCCACACCCTGCCCCAATCAGGTATAATAAGCATTGTCTGGACCAAGTTACTCCCATTACCTAAGGTATTTGCTATAATTTTCAAACGAAGAGTTACAAGAGAGGTAGGTCAGACTCTATTTTCATTTATTTTTTCCTGACTAAGTATCTTTGTATTTTTATGACTGAAGTTTCAGTTATTTCTCTAGCAAATGGTTTTAGAATTCTCAGCAATTTTTAAAGTCATTATGTTCTATGTCAACAGGAGGTAGAAAATTGAACAATATAATCACAGAGATTTTCACCAGGAAGTCACAGCCTAGTTGGGGACAAAATGTGAAATTGTCTCAGAACATTTACAGAACATCTGTAAACCTGTGCTCTGTGATATGAACTAAATATATTGAGGAAA
Source organism: Sorex araneus (assembly GCF_027595985.1). Classification (NCBI taxonomy): domain Eukaryota; kingdom Metazoa; phylum Chordata; class Mammalia; order Eulipotyphla; family Soricidae; genus Sorex; species Sorex araneus. Next base: position 290,658,164 of record NC_073313.1, on the reverse strand, counting down.
GAAGAACATAAGAGCTAATATATTAAGTTCTAGGGTAAAAGGTAGCAGACACAAGACTACGTAATGGGGAACTTCTGTAACCTCTCTGTGCCCTGAATCCCTTATTTGTATTATGAATGATGTTCCTCCAATGTAAATGTAAAGTGGCAACTGCTAAAGTGTATATCTATGTATATCTACACAAAGTTTGCATAGGTTAATATGGTAAAATAATGGTAGTATATGCAGTATAGATATGTGTACAGATGGACTGGAGTGATAGCACAGCGGTAGGGCATTTGCCTTGCACGCGGCTAACCCAGGTTCTATTCCTTCGTCCATCTCGGAGAGCCCGGTAAGCTACTGAAAGTATCTTGCCCACATGGCAGAGCCTGGCAAGCTACCCATGGCATATTCGATATGCCAAAAACAGTAACAAGTCTCACAATGGAGATATTACTGATGCCCACTCAAGGAAATTGATGAACAATGAGAAGACAGTGCAGTGCAGTGCATCATTTTCAGAAACAAATAATTAGGACATATACATATGCATGTCTATATATGGACATATAGACACATATATGAGAGAGATGGGCCAATGGGAATTAGCTCACATGATAATTGAGGCTGAGATATAATCTGATATGCCATTTGCAAACCAGAGAACGTGGAAAAACAGTGATATGATTTACGCCAAGCCAGGGCCCAAGAACTAGGAGCTCTGTTGTCCAAGGGCAGAAAATTATGTCTTAACACAGGATGAGAGACTGATATCTCACTGAATTGCTTGCCATATCGTTGTGAAAGACATTTTCCCCTCCATCTCTTGTTGAGAACACTAGCATTGTCTAGAAACATATTCACAGGCACACCCAGAAGTAAAGTTTTACCAGCCTTCTGGGCACCCCCTAGTTCAGATACCCTGATGTAGCATTAATTTCCCCGTACTTCTCTGCCCTATCCTCATTTCCTAGTAACAGATATTTTGGAGGCTGGTTTGGGTAATAAGAGATCATGAATGGAAAAAGATATAGTAAATATACCGGGGAGTGGTGTGTAAGGCGTAATCTGGAACACTCTGGAGCCATTTTTATGTGTGTGGTGTACAGTGGACAAAAGTCTGGGCAGACAGAGACCTCCTGCTCCTGGTCTCAGATGTTTTCCAGGTCTCACCCCCGTGTCTCCTTCCCTGCAGCACCTTAGTCTGTAGGACTAGTGCTGCTTCCAGAATCAACTTGAACAGCTGTTGTAGCTCTTTATGACTGAATTAAAACAGAATGCCAGGTTGTCATATCCTAGCTCTAAATCACTTAAACAGTCTGTCATTATTTGGCGTGAAGACTGTGTTCATTATTTTACTGTTATCAGTGGTCTGACTTTATATTTTTTACATGTTGCTCTAATACAGTTATGATTTTGTGGAAATATCCTTAGACAGCACACTTCCTTATTAGGAACAGAGACATTTATTGTCCCCAAATTGTATTTTGTTATTCAGTTATTTAATTAGCACATAAAATCAACTAAAATTGAGCTAGCATTGACTCACTAAGGGATAAAGCAAATAGTCAGAAATTTGGAGGTTCTTTATGTTATAAAGAAAACCCTCTGGTGTTTGAAAGAGCTACAATAAAATTAAATTTATAGCGTCTGAATAAAGATGCAGAATCTGTCACATAAAACTTACTCATAGTAAAAATATGTTTAAGTCAGAAGTGATTTCTCTGAGACTGTAATTATTAGTGACAAAGTCACATTGTAGCTGAATCAGAAACTTTGCTCAAACTGATACTAAGGAAGTGAACACGAGAAATGGGAAGTCAGTTGAAAGGTTATGGATGGTATTGTGAAGATAAAATTTGTAGGATTTTACGTATGATTGATTATGAGGAGAAAAGGTGATGGAGATTGATGATATAAGCCTGGAGGGATCAGGTTGGTCTTGCCATTCATGGAGGAGGAGCAAGTTGGACATAGGATTAATTCTGTTAAAGGCATTCATCCCGAGCTTCTGCAGAAAGTTACCATGTGGAGGCATCCCAGCAGCAAGTTGAGAATGCCATATTGGAGCTAGGAAGGTGATAGCAAACAACGAATAATTTAACTCAATGGAACATAACCTTGTTTGGCTATTCACCCTCTTTTCAGAAAAAGAAAAGCCAGTTTCCCCCTGAAAAATTTATCTTATTTAAGTGAAAAACAGAAAGTACCCCAATTGTGTATAAGGCATGCCATCCCCTAGATTGTTCCAGTGAATCTCCTTGGAGGGGTGTTCACCAGCTTTGGGAGGCAATGGTGAACAATAGAGAGAACAAGTGCCCCACAGAGAAAGAATATTTACATTGAAGGTTGAAGTGAAAACCATGGTGGCAGAGCGTTAGTAGGTACCATCTTGGAAATGCAGAATCAGGAGGAGATCAAGAAGGATAGAACATTGGAGAGAGATGAGAAATACAATCTGCAGACCCACTGACTGTTGCCACTATTACACTCCAGTATTGTGTGGTAGGAATTTCCCCTAAGTGGATATTTGAAGAAACAAGCAAAAGAGCATTTACATAGATGACTTATCATAGAGAAATAGCAGGAGCAATGTTAATGTCTAATAATGGTGGACTATTTAAGTAACAAGAGATAGACTATTTTAAGGTGAATGTGGGTGTGGAAGTCAGAATGAAAATTTATCAACAAGAAAATAGAGCATGTGATGAAAATTTTCTATACAATATGGTACTTAGCACATAGAGTGCACTATATAATTTAATTCTCATAGCAAAAACTGTGAAGTAGAGACATTGTTTTCTTTCTTTCTTATAGAGTTAAATTAAAGTCTATGGAGAGGAAATGTATATATACACATTTTTTTCCCAAGATTACACAATGTACCAAATATGGCAAATGAATTGGGTATATGCTCTTTACTTCTTAACTGATGACTTTAAGTTATCCTTGGAGGATAGCTAAGGAGTCTCCAAGGGACTAAATGGTTGGCAGAAAAGTGGGCGCAGCAGATTTTCTTGAAATTATTATGAACAAACCATAAGAGTCTTACAGGAAGAAGGGGGGGCAGTAATACAGAACTGAGATACTTTCAGAATTCGGCATTGCAAGAATAGTTGTTCCTACTAAGAATTCAAAGTGTGGTGTGTTGGTGGTTGAAAATCAGTGGAAATCAAAGTAATTTTAGAAAAAAAGGTAAGATTTTACTTTGACTTTAGAATCTGAAAGCAATAGTTCTAGGACAGAAGAGGGACTGGATTGAAGATGCTAAAATCAGGATGATGGTTAATGACTTTACAGCCAGAATATAGTAGATTTGTATCTGTGAGTTCAAAAAGAGTGGATGCTAGATGTATGTGCTAAGTGGTCAGGAGTCACCTCCCCAGCCTGCTGCTGGATGAACGAGGGAGGAAACAGGGGCCAATCTCTGTCCTATTCAAGTCTCACTCTGCCCCCCAAGCCAGTCTCACAGCGTTAGTCATAGAGAAATCATGAATGTTTGGGGGAAGCAATTACATATAGGTTTGATTTTACAATCAATAGATGTAAGGGCCTTCCCTCAGGCAAAGTTGCTTTTTCTAGGACAAAATCTCATCCTACAAGGAGATCCACCCAAGGTTGGAATACCATCTTACCATCTAGGGGCATGTTTCTCCTTTTCTTACTCCAAATCCATTTAAAAAGTCAATATTTCTAGTCATTTTGTATAGACAAGTAAAAGATATATTAAGCTTAAAGTGTGCCTCTCCTGGGAACATCTCGCTATATACCCCAGACTATAGTCGTCAGGCCAGGTTAGTTCTTGCTAACCTCATCAGTGTCCTTATCCATATGCTTCCTTTTTGGATATGATGGAGTTTGTCCATGACTGTGCTCTTAACTTATTACAAGTTTTATGGAATTTGGCCTGTCGCTTTTTGATGCCAGCGTAACTTATGACTTGCCCTGGGTCGATTCAAGTCCCATTGTTGGGACCCTCCTTTTGGGGTACTAGGAATTAAGGGAAACTGAGGCTTAAGTCAAGTAAATATGACAGATGCTCAGGAGTAAATATTATTTGGAGTCAATTAACTCCCAAGTTACAAAAGCATAGCATTAACTGTCTTCCTGTGTTTATACAAAAAGGATGTTATTACTCTAAAGTAAAGTATGTAAAGGACATAAAGGAAAGAGAAAAGCAATATTGCACCTGCATATACAGAATCCAGAGTCCTCAGAAGAATCTGACTTTACAAGTCACAGGGTCTGATTTGGGGATGTCAGTGATTAACAGATAGGGGAAGCAGAGCTCAGAGGAGAGGTTACAGATAAACACAGAAGGAGATGGGAATGCCTCAGGAGCACTGTGATGGGTGTAACTCAATAAACTTAAGCTCCTTGCCACAAAAAAATGGACAAGCCAATGTTACACAAAAGTATCATTTCACAGACTGCAGTGTTTGCTTGTGCCTTTGCAAGAACAGATGTTACTAAGAGATGTCAGAGAACTTAGGTTGAAAATTGCGTCAGGCATTGAGAGGTGTCTTTCTATGCTTCCAACTTCCAGCGAGTGTGTGTGCTCATGAAAGAGCACTAGGGCACACAGTAGGCTTTCATCTTATCTATTATATCCAATCCATTATGAATCTCCTCTCTGTTTGTTATAAAGCTGACCAAAGAAAAATGGATCAGATGGGAAGAGTCATGTTTGGTTACCAGACAGGTAGTAAAGAAAATGATTAAGGCACAAAATAAATGCATATTTCCACAAAAGACAGATAGATAAGGGGCCGGAGCGATAGCACAGCGGGTAGGGCGTTAGCCTTGCACGCGGCCGACCCGGGTTCGATCCCTGGCATCCCATATGGTCCCCCAAGCACCGCCAGGAGTAATTCCTGAGTGCAAAGCCAGGAGTAACCCCTGAGCATCGCTGGGTGTGACCCATAAAGCAAAAAAAAAAAAAGACAGATAGATAAAAGTACCTGGTCAAAACTTCCAGCATAGTAGTAAAATATGACTAATATTTTAGATTGACAAGGGACTGATCCTAACTGTTATAGGGAAAAAGCATGTGGGAGTTAGGGAGAATTATTGAAGTAACAGATTTTGACCATCTTCTGATGGGTGGAATTTTTGAGTTGAATAGAACTTATTGACTGTCGTCCCCGGGTCCCCTCGGAGGGGATGGGCTCCAGCTTTCCTCCCTGCCCCAACAGAGCTTCCAGTGCCCGAAGACCACTGTAACCTAGCTACAGCCATGCTAGAGGCCTCTCTCCACATGTTTGGACAGGCTTCACGCATGAAGGTACTGGCAGAGGAATCCAGGTGTGTGTAATCCCATCAACAGCCAACATCCAGAGACTTAAAAGCAAGCTCCTGGAAGCGATATTTTATAACCTACTTTTCCCTCTGGTAGAAACTCGAAAGCTACTGAGAGCTTCCTGCCCCCATGGGACAGCCTTGCAAGCTTCCCATGGTGTATCTATATGCCAAAGCCAGTAACCAGCTGAATCTCATTCCCCTGACCCTGAAGTCTTTAAAGGCTTCTAAAACCTTAGGGATAGGATGAATATAGAAGTTACTGAGACCGCTCGAGCCACTCGACGGTCAACGGGATTTTGTGATTGTGATCATGAGAATTTTTGGTGTTTTCCATTTGCTCTCTGATACCCAATATACGGGAGCTGTTGGTAGACTTGGGTATAGTGATGAAACTTTGGTCCTAGATTGTCTGCATAGCTTTTATATTTTCCATGAAGATCTATTGAATTAATTTAGAAAGTTTGTTTCAAAAAAGAATTAGACATTCTTGTCGTAAATAGGCAGGTCCTAACTTTGAATTGCAGTTCTCAGTTTTGACTATGTGTTTGAATCCACTGGGGACTATTCTATTTTTTTAAATTTTTATTGTTTTTATGTCATACCAAGCAATGCTCAGAGTTAGTCCTGAATTTATACTCAGATTTACTCCATGTGGTGCTTTGGGAGCCACATTGGTTCCCTGGGGATCAAACCTGGATTAGCTATGTATAAGCAAGCACTTTACCTGCTGTACTATCTCTCCAGCTTTCCTCTGGCAACTTTTAGGAAATAAATTGGCCCTCCAAGATCAAAATAAATTTATATTTCCACAAGAGGCAATATACATTCATAGATGAGGCCCAGGTGTCAGTATTTTGATTATCCCTTTCAGGTACTTCTGATATACAATTTAGTCTCAAAGCTCTGTTCTACATGACGAATAGAAAATCAGGAGCTTATTTAAGTAAACCTTTTGTGAAAGGGGACCAACTGTGTCCCCACACATTTTTTGGGGTGTGGGGGCTATTACTAATTAGTAATTGATCATTTGTTTCTGGTTCATTATTAGGTTTCAGCAGTATGCCACACACTTGGAGATTAACAGCTGGGGATATTTTGTTTTGCAAATTGATGTTTTGTAATTGATACTACTTTATTCTTCATCCTACACAAAGACAAATCAGAGCAAATAGAAAAAAAAAACCTCTATTACCTATGGAGAAGGGATAAGGAATCATTACTATATAGGGTCAAAATGTAAGGCAAGTTTCTTTTTTTTTAAATTTATTTTTTTAATTAGTGAGTCACCGTGAGGGTACAGTTACAAATTTACCCATTTTTGTGCTTGTGTTTCCCTCATACAATGTTCGAGAACCCATCCCTCCACCAGTGTCCATTCTCTACCACCAATGAACCCAGTATCCCTCCCACCCTCCAATCCTGTCCCCCCCCCCACCCCACCCTGCCTCTGTGGCAGGGCATTCCCTTTTGTTCTCTCTCTCCTTCTGGGTGTTGTGGTTTGTGATAGGGGTACTGAGTGGCCATCGTGTTCAGTCTCTAGTCTACTTTCATCATGCATCTCCCTTCCCGTGCAGGATCTCTAACCACATTTTACTTAGTGTTCCCTTCTCTATCCGGGCTGCCTTTCCCCCAGCATGTGAGGCCAGCTTCCAAGCCATGGATCCAACCTCCTGGTATTATATACTACTATTCTTGGGTGTTAGTCTCCTACTCTGTTATTTTATATTCCACAGATGAGTGCAATCTTTCTATGTCTATCCCTCTCTTTCTGACTCATTTCACTTAGCATGATACTTTCCATGTTGAGCCACTTACATGCAAAGTTCATGACTTCATCTTTTCTAACAGCTGCATAGTATTCTATTGTATAGATGTATCAAAGTTTCTTTAACCAATCATCTGTTCACGGGCATTTGGGTTTTTTCCAGATTCTTGCTATTGTAAGCAGTGCTGCGATGAACATATAGGTGCAGATGTCATTTCGACTATACTTTTTTGCTTCTCTGGGATATATTCCCAGAAGTGGTATTGCTGGATCAAATGGAAGCTCAATTTCTAATTTTTTGAGAAGCGTCCATATTGTTTTCCAAAGGGGCTGAACCAGTCAGCATCTGGTAAAGCAAGTTTCTTATCCTAAAAGATAAACTCTGTTCAGCTTAATATCACGACCCACCTCAACTCTAACTCCAGGGCCTATCTTAAGTTCTTTCTTCAGAATCAAATAAATTGAGTGCATACATTCATATCTTGTATACAAGTAATAACTTGCTAAAAGTTCTTTAATTACATAATCACTAGTTTTGAAGTGTCCTTGTTGCATTCTGTCCTAAGGAAATTAAAGAGTTTAATTTATTTTTTCTGTTATTCAAAAGATGTATAGTTTATAATGCTATATAGTTTAGCTATGCTTGTATTCTGATTGAAATATTTGTATATTAAGAAATGTTTCAAAATTAAGAAAATGAATTTAAGTTTTTTGACTATTAGTTTGTGAAGGGTTTGGATGAATTATAGAAAGGTAGGCGTTTTTTTTCTAAAATGAGAACTCTTGATTCAGAGAAAATGTTTATTTTTCTATTTACTCATTTTCTTCCCGAGTAAACATCTGAATCCTAATGTCTACTTTAAACTTTCTTTTTTTCAAGTGAAGAAGTAAGCTTTGTATATATATATATATATGTATATATATGATATATATTTGTACATATGTATAAAACATATGTACAGACCCCCTGACTTTGGTATTTCTTGGGGCTGGGGCTTTGCCGGCAGTGCTGCTTCTGTAATTTTGTCAGGCTAGTGGTGTTTAAACTCACCAGGGAGCTTTGGGGACCCTGTGGTGCTTACATAGGGCCTTGTACACACCAGGCATGTGATTTGGTGCTTTGCGACACCTTCTTGGTCCCCTCCCCAGCACTTAGGAAATTCACTGTGCTATTTGAATTTATTTTATCTGTGCAAAATATGGCTGGAGGTTGCTCCCTCCCTGAGCTCAGGGAACCACACAGTGTCTCCTGCATGCAAAGCCTGCACTCAGACCGTTAAGCTGCATCCTCAGTGACTTCCCTGTGTGTGGAAAATTCATTATGCCTCTTCACGTTTATGACCTACATTATTATTTGTTTTGTTTTTTGTCTCAGAGAAAAATTCAAAGAGGTTTCTAATATTGGTGGTGGAGAATGGGCGTGGGTGGAGGAATGGGTACTCGAACATTGTATGACTGAAACCTAATCATGCAAGTTTGTAAGTCTGTAAATGATCTTCATGGTGATTAGTTAAAATAAAAAAAAAAAACAGGTTTCTATTTCTTTGACAAAAAGTCGGACTCAAAAATATGTTTTGATGAGTTTTAACTCCTTGCAGCTGGGGATTGTCACATAATTCCTGTTCTTACTCTATGGGAATGTTATTTTATATTTTATACTAATTTGTAAGTTCTGGGAACATTCAAAAGTTTTTTCCAGCAGGTGGTGGGGGGAGGATGGTGATGAGAGGGAACCTGGGGACACTGGTGCTGGAAAATATACACTAGTGGAGGGATGGGTGTTGGAATACTGTATGACTGAAATCCAATCATGAACAGCTTTGTAAGGGTCTGTCTCACAGTGATTCAAAAAATATTTTTAAAATATTCAATATGAATTAATGGTAATTGCTTTGCCCATTTCAGTTTGTGAAAGATGTCATAGGAACAGACTCCACTTTTGAATAGCAGGAAAACTGCACACACATATGTATATATATATATACACACACACACACACACACACACACACATATATATATAAACTATATATATATATATACATACACATATATATATTCCCTATAGTAAAGGCTTAAAACACAGATAAGTAAAATGAAAACATGGTACCATCTGACAATAAGCATTGCTAATTCCTTGGATGTAATCTTATTATTTTATATAGCTGTTCACATTATGTTTTGGGTGTTTAAAAGCCATTTTCTCAATAACATATTTGACATAATTGTTCTTATTAAGTGTTCTGCAATGTGAATTATTCGAATAATGTTTCATAGCTTGTGTTCCAATTTATTTGACAAATAATCTACTGCTAGATATTTGCATTAAAAATTTGGGTTTTTGTTTATTTTTGCTAATATAAACAATGCTAGATTGAATATCTTCATAATCAAAATTTTATTTATTTCAAATTCAAAATCTAGCTTTTTTGGCCTCACCTTGTGAAACTCAGGAGTTACTCCTGGTTCTGCTCTCAGAAATCATTCTTGTTGGTGCCTAGGGTGCCCTATGGGGGTTGGGGATCACATCAGGTCAGCCTCATGTAAGGCAAGTTTCTTACTCCTGTACTCTTTTCCAGCCTTAGTCAAGTTCAGAATTTTTAATCACAAACATAAAGTAGAGGAGAATGTTGTGTTTTTCTTTCTGCCTCAAAGGGTTGCCAGTGGCAGAGGAATGCATTTCCTAGACTCTGACAGTTGACTGGTCATCATTCTATCAGTCATCTAAGCTTGAGAGTTTGAGAATTCTGAAAGCCTCTATGGACAGTAAGATCTGAAATTCTTCACCTTCCACTAAGAATTTTCTGCACTTATTGGTCATGTAAATTTTTGTGGTTCTTTTTATAAAAATATGCCCTAAACTTTTGAATTTCTCACATGATTAACTGTATCTGGAACCTATTTCTCTATCACATTTCTAATTCAAACTATTGTAATACAAGATATTGGTAAAGCAGGTAAAATGTTGGTTTTAACTTCACTTGTGTCACTTGTCATCCCATTGCTCATCAACTTGCTCTACTGGACACCTGTAATGTCTCCATTCATCCCTGTCACATGCCAGTGTAGCCCAATGGTGTCTGCTCATTCCAGGAACACAAAGAGCCTCAAACCGTTCATTCAGGGTCTTGATGAAGAAGTCTGACCATCTCACAGGTGGGTGGCCAGGCATTCTTTTGACATCCCTTGGAATCCAAAGCCCAAAAGTAATAAAATTAAAATAAATTAAAACCTAAACAAAGGAGGTTTTAACTTTAATTTTAATTTTATTTATTTCTGGTTTTGGTCACATTCAGTGGTGGTGAAGGCTTACTTCTGGATCTGCACTAAGGTATTGCCCCTGGTGGTGCTCAGGGGACAATTATGTAGTACTGGAGATCAAACTGGGTGAGCTGCCAGTTAAGAAAGCACCTTAACTCCAGTTCAATTTCTGGTCCCACAAAGGTCAGTTTTTAAAGCAATTGTCTTTCAGGGGGAATTTATCTTCTTCTTTCTTGTATTCCTCCCTCTGCTCTTCTGCCTTAGACTCATTGTCAAACTTAGAGCAATCTTAGGATGGAGTATATACAGTTGACATATCTACTTAGCATTTGAGATTACTTCATAGTATCAGATTTACATCATAGTATATATTCATAGTATATATTCAGTAAATAGTATATTTACTTCATAGTATATATTCAGATATATTTCATAGTATATCTGAAGGCATATATCATATTATGTTTCTTAGTCATCTTTGCTTTGTTTATAATTCACTGTTAGTATTTCTTGGGTGCCTGAACTCAATTAATGTTCTTTGCCTTAAATAATTTGATAATTTAAATAGAAATAAGATGCTTCAAACATTTTCTTTTTTGGCAAGTGGAGCCTCCCCAAAGATGCTTAAGGACCTGGGGTCACTCCCAGGTCATAGCTGGACAGCTTTGCAGGGCTGGTGTTCAGTGCCCAGACCCGGGGTTGTGGTGTTTCTAAGCTGAGACCACCAGGGTCACACCTAGTGGTGTTCTGGGGGCCATCCAGTTCTTGGGAGCAAGCTCGCAGTCTAGGCATGTGCTCTGTGCCTCTGAAATATAGCCTTGGCTCTTCTTTTGTTTTTATTTCAACACAAAAACAGCAATGGGTAGTAATAACAGAAATGAAAATTCCTAAGTTTCTGACTAACCTTGTCTTTAAGAGTACACACATAGGCTGAAGGGCTAGTACAGTGAGAAAGGCGCATTCCCTGCACTGGGGCACCACATATGGACCCTCAAGCTCTGTCAGGAGTGATCGCTGAGCACACAGAAAGGAGTAAGTTCTGAACACCTACAATATGACCCAACCAACCAACCAAGCAAGCAAATAACAGCAGCAACAAAGATCACACAAAACAGTGTGACTTGTATTCATCTTCCCGCCCTTCTTCATCTGTTCCTGAGACTGCAAACCCTCTAAGATCTTAACTCTTACCATGAGTGTCTCCTCCAATCACCTGTTGTTGGGGGGAGGAATATAGCATTTAGGACATGGAAAGTATGAGTTCTGATACCGGTATGCAAAAAAGAACAATTTGTGAGAAGCATTTTTGCCTTCCTGAATATTGTTTTCTTTGGCAAAAAAGAGAGCAAAATTGAGTCTCTATCAATTTCAGCCTTTTAACTTATCTGTTGATAAAAGCTTTAAACGAAAATTATAATTATATGAGGCCGTAAAACCCAATTATTGTGTCAGTGTTTTCTAAAGAAAGCATGGTTTTATTCCTAAAGAAATATCTATTAAACTATATCTAGAGTATAATGAACATTTACCATGGATTAGGCATAATACCAAGTATTTTATACACTTGGTTGGTTTATTTTTTTGTTTGCTGGCAGCAGAAATCCAATTCAACTTGCCTTTAATACAATCACTCAGTGTTAATGGGTATAACTGGGAAGACCATAAGTGCAGGGACTTGAGACTTGCATTCAGGAGTTCAAATGATATCATCTGTCTTCTGACTCACCTTATCTCATTGCTGTTCTGTTTTTTTCTACATTAATCTCCTGGCTTCTCTGTGTTGACTTCAGTCTTAGGTGTGGGATGGGAGCTTGTTGATTTGGTTAGAAAGTAAGCATCGTATGCAATGGCCATTAGTGCATTGTTTTCTGTGGACTATGGGAGGAATTTTAGGAAGTGCTGTGTACATGTACATGAAAGTACAGGCTTTCATAAATCTCATTTTACAAACATAGGACCCATAAGAGCAAGAATCATGAACCAAGGCTAGAAAGCAGCAATGTCAAAATTTGAAACCAGGTATCTCTGGTTGAGAAATCACACCTAAATTACATCCTTTGCATAGCTATATTATCTAGTGGCTCAAACCACAAGAATTCTCATTCTTATGATTCAAAACAACTATGTAACAACTACTTCATAAGATGAAAGAATGTTCATGGAAACATGTTTTCAGTTTTAAAGTGATCATACTTATAGCTTGATGCTTTGAAAAATCTGTGAGAATGGTGAGCATTTATGATGTCTCTTCTTTCATGATTTGGGGAAACTATCTTTTCTATAAGTGTCATTCTAAGTAAATGAAATATAGAGTTTGAATTAATAGTCTTAACCATAACCAAGAACTTGTACAATCTTATTATAAAGTACAAGTGACATGATGTTAATTTGTTGATTTATGGTTTCAGATGGCTGTAAAATTAAAATGGAAGAAAATAATGCCTGATTGCAGAAATGCTCTTATAATTACTAGTTTTGTGACTGTGGGCAAGGTATTGAACTTAATTCAATACTAATTTAATTTAACTTCTGTTGTGAAAATTAAACTAGAAAAGGCAAGTACTTATTACAGTGTCTAGCTGAATTAAATTTTCTTATTGTAACTTTAATTTTATGTACATATTTTAAGTGTGTGTTTGAGAGTTATATCCATTTGGGGCATTTGAAGCGGTTGACTAATAAAAGCACTAGTGGCTTATGTAACAAATTGTACAGGAATGACAAAGAAAGAAGAAGCTACACAAGAACTTCCAGGCTGTTAAAGCTTTGGTGCTAAACCTGTGGTTCTCTTTATGGCCAATGTTTATTTCAGAGTTTTCATTTTATTTAACGTAAAGCTTCCCACTTTGTTATTTGAGCTGCATAAGAAAAATGTATCCAGTGTGCCTTTTACTGATGCTGTGGACTGTGCATCTCTCTACAAGTTTGTTCTTTCTCGAAAAAGAGGACCAAAGTGGTAGGAATCCTTTGCAGGCAGAGCAACTTGTGAAAGGCTCTCATCCCTAGCTACAAGGCGCCTTCTTTATCGGCACTCTCACAAGAATTTACATCCCAGGATGAGTCACATGGCGAACTAAGGCTGTGCTTCCTGACAAGCGGCTTAGACTCAAGTTCTGCTGCTATTTTTAGCTGCTCCCCACCCTGGAAGGGAAGACACTGGCTGAGCTTGTAAATGACACATTGTACTGCTGACAAACAGGGTGGATGGTGTCAGATTGAATTTCCTCAAGACTCTGTTTTCTTCAATTATGAGGACTAGTGGGGGACAAAAAAGGCCAAAAAAGGTCCCCTGGAAGGCTCAGCACCATAGCCCATAGGGCATTGTGCCGTGAGATGACACTGAGCACAGACACGGGCCTCCTTGCCCTCTCTGTACCCACACTGACCGAATTCATAATTAGGGTAAAATTAAAGATAAACCGGGGCTGGAGCGATAGCACAGCGGGTAGGGTGTTTGCCTTGCACGTGGCCGACCAAGGTTCGATTCCCAGCATCCCATAAGGTCCCCTGAGCACCACCAGGAGTAATTCCTGAATGCAGAGAGCCAGGAGTAACCCCTGTGCATTGCCGGTGTGACCCAAAAAGCAAAAAGCAAAAAAAAAAAAAAGATAAACTAAGCAGTTACAATCTGTGTCTCGCATGCAAGTTTGCACTGCGATGGTGAATAAACTAAAGGTAGGAATTTTGGTTTTGAGTGGCAAGAGAAAACTGCATCATCACATGACTCAAGATAAAGATTTCCCTGGCAGCTTGGCCACTGTAATCGACATGCACCCAGAAAGGACCTTTCTCTAATGAAGACACTCTTGCCTTCTTTCCTAACCCACACCCAAGAAGCTAGACCTCTCACCAGAGTGTTTAACAAATGATAGAATCATCTTTTTATATGTCTGTTTCCTTAGTACACTTTCCATCTCAGTGTTCCTGAAATATGAAAGCAGACATGCAGTGGGTGTCATGTATCAATAGGAACACACACTAAGTACACATGCTTGCAGTGGGATCAGAATACCGATGTCCTTTCATAGTTTCTCACAATCGACCAAAGGCCATGGAACTGTTGCATGCCTTTAATACAGAGACTCATAAATACATTTCACTTTAAAGAAGAATCATAGGTAACTCCTAGTTAACCTAATTCTCTCAAGTTGGATAGACATTTTACATTACTTAAAAAAAATAACATAATATGCTTTTTTCTCTTTCCTTACTCCACATGCCCCCCTCCGCATTTTTGTTTTGCAGTCATAGTTGTTGCCTTGTCACACACACATGTTGTGGAACTCAACAAAACAATAATCTCTATATTTATTATATATTTATCATATATAGGGAAACAAAAACAGAAAACAGGAAATATCGGGTTATAACAAACCTGTGACTCTGTATTAAAGAACTCAGGACCCAAGCAAGGAAGAAATGGGAGAAGGGTATGAAGAGGGGAGCAAGAAGGAGAAAGGGCTATGCTGGAGGGTCTTGGCACTTGGGTAGTGGTGAGGGGAGGTAACTGTGTGTGTCAAAACCATAACCAGGAGCACTTCCGTGAATATATGAGCTCAACTATATTAAGGGGCCCAGGAAATAGTCCAGCAGGTAGGGCACTTGCCTTATATCTTGACGACCGGGTCCTAACCCTGCCACCCCATATGGTCCCTCGAGTCTTGACAGGTATGATCCCTGAGCAAAGAGCAGGAATAAGCCCTGAGCACCACTGGGTGAGGCCTCCAAAACAAATTAGTTTTTGGAAAGAGCATCAGGAGAAAATTCCCAGAAGTTTTTGCTTCTCTTTTCCGTCTTCTCCTCATTTTAGGAAAAAAGTTGCTTTCTCCCTTTGCTGGACTGTATGCTGCCCTTTGCTCCTTCTGTCAGATTGCTTTGTGAATTAGTGTTCTAGGGACTTGTAGAAGGAACCATCGGGACCCAGGAGTGTGAGACTGTTTCTGTGTCTGGAGATGCTTCCATGTTCTGGGTCCTGCTTCTGTGTCTGGGAGATGCTTCCATGTTTTGCTGCAGCATGTTTTTACTCTGTGATACTGAAAAAGCTCCAATCTTTTCTATATAGAAAAATGTTAAAATTCATCTCTGGAAGCTTACCACCAAGGATGTCTTCATTTCTATAGCTATTGTCTACTCAGATGTAAAATTCCTAGCTGCTTTTAGTAAAAGTTTTCTCTTAAAGAGTGAAAAAGAAAGTATAAAGAGTACTTTCAGTAGAAGTAAAAAAAGGAAAGAATTTGCCTAGCAATTCAAAATACTGGTTTTATTCACTCCTGGCATTTGCATAGAAGTTGTATTCCAAATCATTTATTCTACTCCCCTTTGGTTTTTTCAGTACTCTAAGACAGGAATATTATTTTTTCATAAGTTTTGTAAATGACAAAATTTATATATAGAAAGATAAAAGAATTGCCCAGGGCATAGGTTAACATATATTTAGTGCTTATTTTGTTAGCATATATTTAGAAGATTCAAAGTACTATAAATGTATAGTACACCTTTATGCCTCATAATAGACTGAATGGTTGGGTATTATTTCTTTTTTATTTAAAAATTTTATTTAAAAATAATTATAAATTTCTGTTCTAAAATTATTTATGTCAGGTAGTAGACACTAAGAAATTAAATGACTTGCCAAAGTCATACTTTGCTCTCTAGTGGCAGAGAAGCAATTTATCCCTATAGAACCTTGGTTGTCACCAGAACATTCTGCGAGTATTTGGTATAGTTGTCCTACTCATTGGATGGGAGTCTTGTGAGATGACTTGTATGCATTGTTTTAAAAGGAAAGGTGTGAAAACTTAATTTCACAAATTAATTGAAAGGCTACATTTATAATTGACAGGTTCATTGAAAATTTCCAAATGTTAAGCATTATAAAATTCAATTGATAAATAATTATCAAGCATTTTCCGGTGTCACGGTATTGTATATATTTGTATTATTCCTGCAGTTTTCTTTCTGATAAGCCTGCTCCTTGGTACAGGTCACACCTGCCTTTTTCTCACCCTTACAGATGTTCTGGTTAGGCTGATGGTCATACGCCTGCCTTTATAAGACTTACATTCTACAAGAAAGGTAGTGTTGTCTGTCTCTCTCCTTTTGCCTATTTTCACTCAGCATAGTACTCTCCAGATCCATCCAGATAGCAGCAAGTTGCATGATTTTATCTTCTTTTTCTTTTGGCCACACCACTGATACTCAGGGACTACTCCTGGCTCTGCACTCAGGAACCACTCCCTGCAGTGCTGGTGGGCGGGACAGGGTTGGGTGGGGGCCATAAGGGTTGCTGGGGATTGAACCTTGGTTAGCCACCTGCTAGGCAAGTACCTTACCCTCTATCTCTCCTGTCCCTAAGTTCATCTTTCCTTCTGGTGGAGTATTATCCATTGTGTATATGTACCATCATTTCTTTCTTCTTTTTTTTCTTTTTTGCTTTTTGGGTCACACCCAGCGATGCACAGGGGTTACTCCTGGCTCTTCACTCAAGAATTACTCCTGGTGGTGCTCAGGGGACCATATGGGATGCTGGGATTCGAACTCGGCCGCGTGCTCCCCTACCCGCTGTGCTATCGCTCCAACCCCTGTACCATCATTTATTTATCCAATGTTCTGTTCTTAGACAATTGACATTTCCCCAGAATTTGACTATTGTGAATAGTGTTGCAATGAACGTAGGAGTGCAAATGTATTTTCTGAATAGAGATTTTGGGCTCTTGGGGTAGACGCAAGAAGTGTAACTGATGGAATTTCTAGTTTTTTGAGAAGTGTCTATATTGTTTTCCAAAATGTCTGGCGTGTTCTTTCTATATTTTTCTCCATACAGCTATGAACAGGTCTGATATTGAGATCTTTAATTTATTTTAATTTGATTTATGTGCATGCGGTTTGAATCCATAGTTTTGTATGCGACTGACCAGCTTTCCCAGCACCATTTATTGAAGAGCTTTCTTATTCCACTTTTTGCTCTTTTATTGAAAATTAACTGCCTATATAATTGAGGACAGGTCCCTGGATTCCCCATTCTATTTCATTGATATGAGACACTGTCCTTATTCCAGTACAATACTGTTTTGATTAGTATAGCTTTTTTACTATTATTAAGCTGATTGTCAGGTCTTTGATTTTCTGAGACTTTTTGGCATTGAGATGACCAGCAAATCTTGAGCATTTCTAGGTGCCTTGTCATTAATACTATTAAGATACTTCAATTGGGGTTACTTCTGAACCACATTTAAGGAAATATAGGTCAGAGCTTCATTTGTGATGTGTGTCAGATTCACTTGAGTGATATGTATTTTCATTTTTTAAAATTTGTGTTTCCCTGATGTTAAGTGATAAGAGACTTTTTTTTATATGCCTTGGATTATCTGTATGTATTCTTGAGGAAGTTTATGTTTATCTCTTCCCCCACCCCCATTTTTGTGGGATGGTATTGGACTTGCACTTGTTTTGCAAGTATGAAGCCTTGGAATCAATCTTTAGCACTGAGTTGGATAACACTGGGTTGTTTTTGCTGCTTCCACCAGGAGCTTAAGGTCTCTGAACCATCCCTGCAACAGTGCAACTGAGGCACAACTAATAATCTTATATTGCTTTTCTCTTTCCTTTATGTCATTTGTATGGTTTATTTAGCAAAGTCCTTTTTGTATAGACACAGGAAGGCAATTGATGCTGTGCTATATAACATGGGAATTAATTGACTCCAAAATAATACTTACTCCTGGGCATCCATATTTACTTAAGCCTCGGTTGCCCTTAGTTTCTAGCACTCTAAATGCAGGGTTTGATGGACCTGGGATTGATGGAGCCAAGGCAAGCTGTGAGCTACCCTGGCATTGAAATGGGCTGGGCCAAGAGTTATAATACTTAACTGTAAGTTAGGAGCACGGTCATGGATAAACTCTGTCATGGCCCAAAAGAGGTAATTCCATAAGGGAACTGCTGGGGTTAGGAAGACAAACCTGGACTGAGGACTATGGTCTGGAGTATATAAGTGTGATGTCCCCAGGAAGAGCCAAACTTTAAGCTTGATATATCTCTTACTGTGCTCATACAGAATGATGTTGCTAGAATTATTAGAAGTAGATTTACTACAGCTATATAAGTGGATTACTAGCTGAAGAAAAAAGAAAGCAACAACCCCTGGATGGAATCCCGTCCTTGAGGGACTCCTAGTAATCTGGAATGATCTCCATAGATGAGATTTTGTTCTTGAGTTAATCTCCTGGAGGAGTGGCCTTACCCTTCTTTGTTGATTTGTTAATGTTCAACCCCACCTTTGTAAACCCACCCTACATAATTCCTATACAACTGTGCTGCAAGGGGCTGGGAAGAGAAGAGACTAGAAACTGAAAAAGAAGACAATGGCAGCAAACTAGAAACCAGGAGACAGAGAGAGACAGAGACTGTCATGTCATTTAAAAGTTAAAAGAGGACAGACAATGGAGACTGGAAAGGAGAGTCTGAGACCAGAAACAGACCAGAGGAGAGACTACAGAGATGAGAGTCAGATAGAGCTAGAGAGACAGATAGAAAAGAGCACAACGGCACACATAGAATCAGAGCACAAAGGAAGAAGATAGGGAGAGAGAGAAGCAACAAAAAGAAGAGATCAAGAAGACAAGGAAGTGAACCGAGACTTTGGAGACTCTGAGGTCCGCAAGACTAGGATGATGGAACTCTGATGATGAGACTATGGCCGTATTGACGACTATGACAGCACCATAAAGGGAGACACCAGGGAGTCCACCTACTGCCTGTCCTTTGCTCATTGTCCCAGTTTCTGGGGAGGCTGATCCCAGTCCACCGAACACTGTCGCTGTGTCTTGTCTGCTCCCAGCCTGCATGGCCTGCCTTCACAACAACCCACCATCCCTATTCCCTATTTCTTATGTATTGTGTGTGTTGTGTATGTTGGGCTGGAACAATTGCGCAGTGGGTAGGGTGTTCACCTTACATGCAGCCAATCCGGGTTAGATTCCTCCGCCTCTCTCGGAGAGCCTGGTAAGCTACTGAGAGTATCTCGTCCGCACAGCAGAGCCTGGCAAGATAACCCATGGTGTATTTGATATGCCGAAAACAGTAACAACAAATCTCACAATGGAGACATTACTGGTGCCTGCTCTAGCAAGTCAATGAGCAACGGGATGACAGTGACAGTGATTATGTGTGTTGAGTGAAAACTCACAGCACTGCAAAAAATAGAATTAAAAAAAACCCCACAATGACTAGCTTCAACTAATACTTTTTCTGAAGTTGAGAGGGTACCAACATATGAGAAGAAAAAGTACTTGAGTACACTATGAGTTAAAATTTGATAGTAGTTAATAACATTTGGATATAATAAAGGAACTATCAATCTACAACATGTTCACTTTGTGAAGATCATGGTGAGTATGTACTCCTTGTTTCATCATGTTGTTTTTAATATTCTAATAATGAAAAGTGATAATTTGGTGTTACTGGCCTATCTTGACACTTTCATCTCTTAATTGTCATTGATTATTTAGCTAATGGATAGTTAAAAAATCACTAGAAACTTTTAACTTGTTATTGCTTTGTTTATGAATGGAATTATCATTAGACTAACAAAGTTTGATTTCTTTTTCCCATTATATGTTTCTTTGCCCAATTATCAAAATATTTTGAAATATGAGAACTGTTTAATTAATAATGAATATGCATAAAATTTACTAGTTCTGTTCCCAAAGTAGACTTTTGTTTAAAGGTATTTTATTTAGTAAGTTTAACACCCCATATAATAGTCTATACTCACTTTATAGATGTAGAAGATTAGAGTAGTGGAAGTTGGGAATGACATACTAAATTATTATGTGTCTGAAGAAAGAAATTGTATATAGTTTCAAATATTCTCCCAGACACACCTAGGTAATTCCAGAGCCACTGAAAAATATACTTATGTTTTTTACCTCTAAAAGATGATAATATTATATTTTAAATAAATAGCATTACTGCTGAAATTCTCAAGCTTCACACCTAAATGACATTTCCACGACTCATAGCTCTTTTAGCAACTATTTCTTTTTAATGCGTTCAACTGAGACAGATGTACAAAATCATAGGAGAGAAGGTGTTTATCTGCTTTGTTTACCGCTACCATTAAAATTGATGTCCCTAGATATTTCTAAATTTCCAGGTCAGAGAAAATTAAAAGCAAGGTTCAGGTGAAAGAGAATGTTCATTGGCTCTGTGTCTAGTTATCATGTGTTGAGATTAAAATGTCAGTCCCACTTTGCATTCTGACCTGACATACTTTCTTATTTACTGTGTTTCCAATTAATCAAATAATAAGCAGTTTAGTAATATTTATGTATCTTTATATAAAATGAAATCTATGGTATAGGGATGGGGAATATTTTTACTGTAAAGGATAATGCATTTGTCAATGCTTATGTAAATAACAGTTGATCTAATTTGTGTGTGTGTGTGTGCCAGGGGTCAAACCCAGGACTTCACATTCATGAGGCATGTACTTTCCCACTGAGCCATAGCCCCATCTTGCTTTTAAAACTAGTAGCTGTAAAAGAAGGCAAAGAACAAAAAATATTTAAATAAAAACAATAAATCGGGCAGGAATTTCACTTTAGCATTGAACTACATCTACACTAACTAGAGAGAGTCAAGTAAGTGAGATGAATCAGAAGGAGAAATACAAATATTGGATGACCTGACCTATCTGCAGTAGATGAAAAAGCAAAGCAAGGGGATAGACTATGACCAGTGAAAACAAACCCCTACACTGACAGTAAGAAGGAGACTAAGAAGGGCTGGAGGGAAGGAGACAGACAACAAAACACCTAGGGGAGAGATAAGGGTTTATTGGCACTTTGGTCATAGGCCATAGGTGTGAGATGAACACTACACAAAGACCAAACCTTTGTTTACCAGACTGCCTTGAAGATAAAAGAACATATACTTTATGGTGTATATTCTTTTCCTAACTGTACAGTGGACAAAGATAACACCCATTACCACTATTATTTCATTGTGCCCAAAGCTTCATGCTGGCCATCAGACTCTAGCTTTTGAAGAATTATACAATTCCAGAGACAAAATATGCAAAATAAATGTGAATGATATTAAAAATGAAGCCTTGTATACATGAAACATAATACTAGTATGAGGCTAAACAAAATGAAAATTATATCATTCTTATTCTCAGGAAGTCTCTAATGGGGGATTAGTGTAAAACTGATGCAAATTTTACTATAATATCAGCATTGCGGATGTGGAAGTTGAGAGATTAGAATATTACAGAAATATACAGGGAATCTTTGAAGTGTGGGACGATAAAGCAAAGGTACATTTAGAAGTGCCAGTGAGTTAGAATGTAAGGATGGCCTAAGGATTTGTGACAGTCCCATTACTTTCTCAAGTTAGTTCTATTTTAAACCTTTGACTTAAAAAATACCTTGCTTCAAAAATGATATTCACTTTGCAACATTTTAAGGATTTCATTTTAGGAGATCTTGAATTCTTTTTATTGTTGACCTGATTTTATATCAGATGCCTTTGTGATCAAAAAGGTAACAGCACATAGGCATATAAATTCTAGCTGTTCCCCACCTGAGTAACAGGGACAGGTAAAACCAATACAGAGAAAAAACAATTTTTAATATTAGAACTATGTAGACATTTTTGTAAAGTGTTTCTCCTAATACAAATACTATTCTTATGTATTGGTTTCTCAAAACAGTTGCCCCTCCTGATTCGCTTTGCTTGTGAATGATCCTTAGGATCATTAGGCCAGAATGATTAGGATCCTTGTTATCCTAATCACAATTCCACTGTTCCCTTTTTGCATTTTTATTTTATTAAACAAACAAACAAACAATGTTTCAGCCACAATGGCGGTGCTCAGGGCTTGCTTTTGGCTCTGTGCTCAGTGATCATTCATTCCTAGGGGTGCTCAGGGGACCGTTTATGGTACAGTGATTAAACTGTACCATAAATTGTAATTGTAAAGCAAGTACCTTACCTCCTGACATGTTTATTGACCCCACTTGTGACCTTTTCCACCTCCTTACTCCTTCTGTTGTCAAATTCTGACAAATATTTTTAAAAGTGATTTTTGGCTTCTGCTTATCTATTTTCTACAGCTAATATCTTGGGAATTAAAAAAAAATTATTAGTGAATCACCTTGAGGTACAGTTATAAACTTACAAACCTTCGTGTTTGCATTTCAGTCATACAATGATCTTTTACTCATACCTCCACAGTGCCCATTCTCCTCCACCAATGTTCACAGTATCCCTTCCACCACCAACCTGCCCCCCCCTCTCTGCCTCTGCAGCTCTGCAGCAGGGCATTCCCTTTTGTTCTCTCTCCTTTTGGGTGTTGTGGTTTGCAATAGAGGTATTGAGTGGCCATTGTGTTCAGTCTATAGTCTGCTTTAGGCACTTTCAACAGAACAGGTCCTCCCAATATCCTTTACTTGGTGTTCCCTTCTCTATCTGAGCTGCCTTTTTTCCCAGGATGTGAGGCCAGTTTCCAAGCTGTGGGGCAGACCCCCTGGTCCTTATCTCTACTACTCTTGGGTGTGAGTGTCCCATTCTTTTACTTTATATTCCACAAATGAGTGCAATTCTTCTATGTCTGTTTCTCTCTTTCTGACTCATTTCACTTAACATGATACCTTCCATGTTGATCCACTTATATGCAAATTTCATGACTTCATCTTTTCTAACAGCTGCATAGTATCCCATTATGTATATGTACCAAAATTTCTTTAACCAGTCATCTGTTTTGGGGCACTCGGGTTTTTTCCATATTTCGGCTATTATAAACGTTGCTGCAATGAACATGCAAGTGCAGTTGTCATTTCTACTATACCTTTTTGTCTCTCCAGGATATAATCCCAGGAGTGGTATTGCTGGGTCAAATGGGAGCTCAATTTCTAATTTTTTGAGAATCGTCCATATTGTTTTCCAAGAGGACTGAACCAGTCGGCATGGCATTCCCACCGCAGTGAAAGAGAGTCCCTTTCTTCCCACATCCACACCAACACTGGTTGCTTTTGTTCTTTTGGATGTGTGCCAGTCTCTGTGGTGTGACATGATATCTCATTGTTGTTTTGATCTGCATCTCCCTGATGATTAGTGACGTAGAGCATTTTCTCATATGCCTTTTACCCATTCGGATTTCTTCTGTGAGAAAGTTTCGTTCATTTTATCGTCCCATTTTCTAATGGGGATGGATGTTTTCTTCATGTAGAGATCAACCAGTGACTTGTATACCCTTGGTATCAACCCCTTATTGGATGGGTATTGGGTGAATGTCCTTTCCCATTCTGTAGACTGTCTTTGTATTTTGGTCACTGTTTCTTTTAAGTTGCAGAAGCTTCTTAGTTTAAGACAGTCCCATTTGTTTATCTGTTTCCAATTACTTGGTTAGTGGTGTGTCATCTTTGAAGATACCATTAGCTTCAATATCATGGAAGGTTTTGCTAAACTTGTCTTTAATGTACCTGATGGATTCTGGTCTGATGTTGAGGTCTTTAATCCATTTTGATCTAACTTTTGTACATGTTGTTAGGTATAGATATGAGCGCATTTTTTTTTGTTTTTTTATATAGCTGTCTAATTTTGCCAGCACCATTTGTTTAAGAGGCTTTCCTTGCTCCACTTCACATTTCTTACTCCCTTGTCAAGGATAGATGATCATATATTTGAGGGTGTGTGTCAGGATATTCAACCCTGTTCCATTGGTCTGTAGCTCTGCCTTTGTTCTAGTATCATGCTATTTAATTATTACTGCTTTGTAGTATAGTTTGAGGTTGGGGAAGGTGATGCCTCCCATATTTTTTTCCCCAATAATTGCTTTAGTTATTCGTGGGGGCTTATTGTTCCATATGAATTTCAGGAGTGTTTGCTCCATTTCTTTGTAGAATGTCATGAGTATCCCATTGAATCTGTACAATGCTTTGGGAGTATTGCCATTTTGACAATGTTAATTTTCCCAATCCATGAGAAGGGGATATCTTTCCATTTACTAGTGTTCTCTTTTATTTCGTGGATTAGCGTTTCGTAGTTTTCTTTGTACAGGTCCTTTACCTCCTTAGTTAAGCTGATTCTGAGGTACTTGATTTTCTAGGCATTTGTGAATGGGATTGCTTTGTTCATGTTACTTTCTTCTCTCTCATTATTTGTGTACAGGAAAGCCATGAACTTTTGGGTATTGATTTTATAGCCTGAAACTTTACTATGCCAGTCTATTGTTTTTAGGAGTTCATATCATCTGCGAATAGAGCTTGATTTCTTCCTTACCTATCTGAATGTCCTTAATATTTTTTTCTTGCCTAACTGCTACTGCAAGTACTTCCAGTACTATATTGTACAGAAGTGGTGAGAGTGGTCATCCTTGTCTCATCCCTGATCTTAGAGGGAAGGCTCTTAGTTTTTTTTTTTCCCACTGAGGATGATGCTTGCCATAGGCTTGTGGTATATGGCTTTTATTATATTGAGGAAAACTCCTTCTATATCAGTTTTAGCGAGTATTTTCATCATAAATGAGTGCTGGATATTTTCAAATGCTTTCTCTGCATCTATTGATATGATAATGTGGTTTTTATCTTTTCTTTTGTTGATATGATGAATTATGTTGATTGATTTCCAAATGTTAAACTATCCTTGCATTCCTGGGATCAATCCCACTTGGTTGTGGTGTATGATATTTTTGATGAATTATTGAATTCTATTTGCTAATATTTGAGAATTTTTGCATTTGTGTTCATCAGGGATATCGGCCTGTAGTTTTATTTTTTATTTTTTTGTTGTGTATTTGTTTGCTTTTGGTATTAGGGAGATATGAGCCTAATAGAAACTGTTTTGGAGAGTTTCTGTTTCTTCAATTTCCTGGAAAAGCTTAAGAAGGAAGGGCAAAAGTCCTCTTTAAATGTTTGGAAAAATTCTCTAGTGAATCCATCTGAACCTGGTCTTTTGTTTTGGGGAAGATTTTTTTATTATAGCTCTGTATAGCACTGTTATCCCATTGTTCATCATTTGCTTGAGTGGCACCAGTAACGTCTCCATTGTGAGACTTGTTACTGTTTTTGGCATATCGAATATGCCACGGGTAGTTTGCCAGGCTCTGCCGTGTATTCAGGATACTCTTGCTGGGCTCTATGAGAGGGATGAAGGAATCAAACCCAGGTTGACCGTGTGCAAAGCAAATACCCTACGTGCTGTGCTATTGCTCCAGTCCACTATTTATTACAGTTTCAATCTCCTTGATATTAATAGGACTATTCAGATATATCCAGATCTTTTTGATTCAGCCTTGGGAGATTATAGGAATCCAGGAATTTACCCATTTCTTCTGGTTCTCTTGTTTGGTGGCATAGAGACTTTCAAAGTAGTCTCTGATGATGTTTTGAATTTCTTTGGTTCCTGTTGTGATGTCCCATTTTCATTTCTGATTCGGTTTATTAGGGTTCTCTCTCTCTCTCTCTCTCTCTCTCTCTTGGTGAGTCTTGCTAATGGTTTATCAATCTTGTTTATTTTCTTGAAGACGAGCTTTTGGTTTCATTGATCTTTCGAATTGTTTTTTGGGTTTCTGCGTCATTGATTTTTGTTTGAGTTTCATTATTTCTTTCCTGTTGCCTGGTCTGGGCTACTTTTGTTGGTCCTTTTCTAATATCTTGAGCTTTGAAGTCTTATTTATTATTGTCATGGGGTTTTGTGTCATCTTTCTGTGAGTGTTTGTTTTGCTTGTAGGGGTTTTTCTTGTCTTAGCCCCTTTAGTCCTTTTAGGTTTGGTTTTGAGCCTATGAAGTTTCTGAGCTGTTGTTTATGCATGAAATAGTGTATTGTTCCTTTGAGTTTGAGTGAGAGTTTAGTTGGATAAAGTATTCTTGGTGAAGTGTTCATTTCATTGAATTTTTTCACTATATCCCACAACTGCCTTCGAGCTTGGACGGTTTTCTCTGATAGGTCTGCTGTGCATCTAAGGGGTGCTCCTTTGTATGTGATTTCCTTCTTTAAACTTGCTCCTTGCAGTATTGTGTCTTTATCCATGACATCCATCACTCTAACTATGATATGTCTTGGAGTTCTTTTTATTAGGGTCTCTTTTAGCTGGCACCTTTGGGCTCCTTGAATCTGGATGTCTGCATTCTCCAGCTCTGGGAACTTTGCAGCAATGATTTCTTTAACTGTGACTTTTTCATTGGAGTTGCTTCCCTGTCCTTCTGGTACTCCGATGATTCTAATTTTGTTCCTCTTGAAATCATCCCTAGGTCTCTGATTCGCCCTAGAGCTATTTTGAGGTCTCTTCCCATTGTTTGTTGTTGCCTGTAGGCTTCCTTCAGCTCATCTTCAAGTTCACTGATTCTCTCTTAGGCTGTAGCTATTCTACTCTTGAGTGCACCCACTGAGTCTTTTATTTCATCTACCAAATCCTTTATTCACGACACTTCTTTTTGTAGCTTTTCTATTTCTGTGCTCATTTTTTCCTGTATTTTTTTCAGCTGCCCGTTCCACTGTTTGTTTTATGTCTTCCTTTAATTTACTGAATACCTGTTCCACCGTTTGTTTGAGTTCATTGAACATCTTCAGCATTTCATCTCTGAATTTCTGAATTCTTTATTGGAAAGATCATATTTGTGGGTAACGCCTATTGAGACTTCTGGGCTTTTTTTTTATCATTCTCTCCTCATGGTGAGGTTTTGCGCTGTTTCTTCATGTTGTTGTGGTTGTATGGAGGTGTGACCTTCCAGTTCACTATCGCTATTCCCTCTTGTTACGAGAGAAGATTCTGGATGAGCTTTGTCGATAGTGGTGGCCTTTTTATTTTCCCCTTCTAGAACATGTCCTTCCTCTCAGATGTTCCCCTATTTCTTATGTGAGGACTCCAGTGAAGCTTTCACGGAATGTCATCTTTTATGTTCGGCTTGTGCAATTTCTTGTGTCATTAGTATTTTGGTGAACTTGGAAGAGACTCATGGCGTATTGGCCTATTGTGCTTGAGATATCTAGGATGTTACTCACGGACTAGACAATGGAGATTGAGATGTAAGTCCAGATTGCCTGAAATGGGAAAAATAACTGTGGCCGCTTTGGCCACAGGCACCACAAGAGGTCATGCCCACTTCTGTGGAGGTCATGCCCCCTACCTTGCTGTAGCTGGGGAGGCTGGGACGGTCTGGCTCTTAGGACATTTTTTTTTAATTTATTTTTTTTATTGAATCACCATGTGGAAAGTTACAAAGTTCTCAGGTTTATGTCTCAGTTATACAATGCTCAAACACCCATCCCTTCACCTGTGCCCATATTCCACCACCAAAGACCCCAGTATACCTCCCACCCCCCACTCCCCACCCCCCATCCCTGCCTGCTTAGTTGATAAATTTCACTTCATTTTCACTTTACCTTGATTACATTCCATATTTCAACAAAACATTCACTATTGTTGGAGTTTTCCCCCAAGAAAGATAGCCCTACTGCCCATGCAGCATTTGATAATTAGTTTTCCATTGCTGAAACTGGAGAGATATGAAGTCCCGTTGTTTCAAGTACATAGAGCTTTTCCCCCCTCCTTCCCGCGCCACCAAGTTCGTGCCTGCTTAATGAATAGTCCTCATCTTATGGCTGACACCACGCCGCCCTACGAGAAAAAAGGATATTTCCAGTCCTAGGCCGGCGTGGGGCTATGGCTTAGTTCAGTCTAGAGACATGGTTACAAGTAGTTTCTGGGACCGGAATTAGTCTAGATAGGCTCCGGATTCTGGTTGATCAGCAACATCGCGGCCACTCAAAGTGTGGCCACCTGGGTCGAGTCTCAGCTCGACCAGGAGCATGCCCTGGTATTGGCCTGAGACTTCCCAAGTGTCCTGCTGTTCAAAGTATATAGTTTTTTTTTTCCCCCTCCCATTCCCACGCCTCTAAGTTCATGCCTGATTAATAGACTTCATAATATAGTGGACACCACACCGCGTTTCTCCCAGAAAAGGGAAAAGAACCAAGAAAGAAGGATATTTCCTCACCTCGGCCGGTGTGGGGCTTTGGCTTACTTGACAGTCTAAAGAAATAGCTGCTACTCTGATTACCTTCAATATTTCAACAAAAAACACGGTACTATTATTTGGAGTTTCCCCCCACAGTAATATCTGCTAAAAAGGAACCTTTTCACGTTGCTGACAATCAGGAGATATTAGGTCACGCGGCTGTGACAGCAGCCGCGAAGTTTGGGATTTCCATATGAAGTCCAGGGAAAATTCTTTTGGTAATTGCATCACTGCAATCTTTTACTTCCCTTTCGTGGTGCTCACATGATGGAGGAGCCTGGAGAGAAGAACCGTGCCCCGCTGGAGGCCCATGGGCCAGTAGCTCCGATCACACAGTTTGGAGGCATTTTTGGGGCGCTGCTCGTGTCCAAAGGAGTTCAGTTGCCTCCGGGGTCGAGCTCGCGCGGCGGCAGAAAAGAACTCTTAGGACATTTTTAAGGACTTTTGAAAGCATCTAAGTATCTCTCTTCATTTCATATGCACAAAAGCCAGGTCAGTAGTTCTCAAAACACCTTTGCAATGCACCAGACTGTTTCTGTTTTGAAGAGCATTAGCGCTCTCCATTATTAAGTCAAAACTCCCTTAGATTTAGGACTATCTCTGTCTAGGCTGGTTTCCAGTTGCTTATCTTTCTGCATTCTTTTGTATCATCTGGTTCATGTACATTTCTTGAAAACAAAGCTTTTTCCTTTTCTTTCTCCCTTGGAGCATCAGAGGTTGAAGGAGCATGAAGAGATAAGTGAAAAACAAACTTCTGAGAGGGTGCTCATATATTTTTCTGCAGTATTCTGCTCTCAGCTTCTGTTAATCTTAAAGACTTAACTTTAATATCTATTTCTTAATTTTTTTAAGTTTAAAAAAATAAAGGAAGTGATTCATGGTTATTGGGAAAATAAAAACAGAGTTATTTAAAATAGCCTGTTTATAATTTTTAAACAGAACTTAGGTATTGTGCCTATCAAACAGTAGGTGTTCAATGAATGTTTGTAGAATGAATATATGATCATTGAAGTCAGAATCTAAACCAGTCAAATTATTAGGTCTGTTGTCTTTTTTTTTGTTTGTTTGTTTTTGGGTCACACCCGGCGATGCACAGGGGTTACTCCTGGCTCTTCACTCAGGAATTACCCCTGGCGTTGCTCAGGGGACCATATGGGATGCTGGGATTAGAACCCGGGTCGGCCGCGTGCAAGGCAAATGCCCTACCCGCTGTGCTATCGCTCCAGCCCCTGTTGTCTTTTAACTCAGTTATCATTTCCCACATTTTCACCTGTCATCTTGTTTCTTTTCTGACCAAGAAAATATAAGATTCTCTGTGTCAATGTGTGTGCACACACGTGTGCTTCTTAACAATTAGAAAAAAATGCATTTGAAATGTTTTATCTTGTAATATGTATGGGAAAAACTAGCAAGCTTCTGAGAGTTTCCTGCCCACTTGGGACAGCCTTGCAAGCTTCCCATGGTGCATTCATATGCTAAAGCCAGTAACAAGCTGGATCTCATTTCCCTGATCCTGAAAGAGCCTCCAATGCGGCATCATTGGGAAGGCTGAGTGGAGAAAGGCTTCTAAAATCTCAGGGATAGGATAAATGGAGAGGTTACTGAGCCTGCTCGAGAAATCGACGATCAACGGGATTTCGTGATCGTGATGTATAGGAACTATTTTGATATGATAAAAATACTTGGTTTTGGCATATTTAGTAGTGGTATGCCAATTCTGCACATGTGATTAATTTTCTTGCTTATTTAGGTGTAGGGCCCTGCAAGTAGGTTTTAGCACTGTATCACTGTAGCACACTGTCATCCCGTTGTTTATCGACTTGCTCCAGCAGGCACCAGTAACGTCTCCATTATGAGACTTGTTGTTACTGTTTTTGGCATATTGAATACGTCATGGGTAGCTTTCCAGGCTCTGCCCTGCGGGTGAGATACTCTCAGTGGTTTGCCGGGTTCTCTGAGAGGGATGGAGGAATTGAACCGGGTCAGCCCCATGCAAGACAAATGTCCTACCCGTTGTGCTATCACTCCAGTCCACAAGTAGGTATTAAGCAATTCAAAACTATGTTACTCTGTCTTGTCAAATAGTACCATGGTGAATAAATTTGGTCAAGATAGATTCACCCTAGTGAGGATAACTTTGTGTTTGTCCTTTCAGCCTTGCCGCAGGGAACTTAGTTTACCTTAAAGCAATATCCTTTCTGTATGGACACAGGAAGACAGTTAATATTATGCTTTGTAACTGGTAGCTTAATAACTCCAATAATATTTACTCCTGGGCATCTGCTTTCTCGACTTCGTTGTCCTTAGTTCCTAGCATCCCAAAAGCAGGGTCCAGACTAGGAATGGAATGGAATGGACCCAGGGCAAGCTGTGAGCTACCCTGGCATCGAGATGGGTCAGGCGAAAGTGCCAAACTGTAAGTTGAGAGCATGGTCATAGACAAATGCTGTCATGATCCAAAAGTAACGATGCAACTAGGACCCTGCTGGGATTAGGAAGCCTAACATTGCCTGAGGACTGTGGTCTGGAAGATATAGTGGATGTCCTCAGAAAGAACCAAACTTTAAGTTTGATATATCTCTTACTGTGCTCATACAGAATGACATTGCTAGAAATATTAGAAATAAATTTACTATAACTATTTAGATAGATTACTAGCTGAGGAAAGAGAAAGCGACACACCCTTGTTTGAATCCCACCCTTGAGCAGATCTCCTAGTAATCTGGAGTAATCTCCTTAGATGAGATTTTGTTAATGTCCTGGAGAAATGGTCTTACCTCTTTTTGTTGATTTGTTAATGTTCAACCCACATTTATGTCACCACCCTATATGAGTGCTATATAAACGAAGACTGTAAGAGAAGTAGAAGGAAGAGGTAAGACAGAAGCAGAGAGAAAAAACGGAGGCAAGACAGAAGACATAGGAGATGACACAGAAGCAAGAGGGAAGACACAGAAGCAGAGACAGAGAGAGATCGGAAGAGACCAGAGGAGAGACTACAGAGACAGAGACAGAGATAGAGAGACAGACAGAAGAGAGCACAGTGGCCACACAGAAGCAGAGCACAAGGAGGAGCCATGCCGATCCGGTCCATACACAGCGGCTGGAGAACACCGAACACAAGCGGTGAGAGAGAGAGAGAGAGAGTGCCGCCTTGAGAGCCCTCGAACAAAACAACACACATCACATCGACCCCCCACCTCGCCCCCCCCACCTTGAGCGCGTCTTTGTATTTTTTACACCCTAGCATGTGTAAACTTAAAAAAATTATCCATGGTTAGATCAGATAGAGGCATTTGTACATACGTTTATGTGTATTTGTTTATGTGTATTATGTGTATTTTAAATGTATATATGTGAGTTTTTATATTTACAATCAAATATAATTTAGAATTTTATTGCCTAGGACAGATACTTGTGCTTAGAGAATCTATTGTGTGCTTTTAGAGTATTGTTTAACTTAGGGGCCGGAGAGGTGGTATAGTGGGTAGGGTGTTTGCCTTGTACAAACACCCTAGGGGTGACTGTAGCCATACCAGACAATGCACAGGGATTTCTTTTGGCTCTACACTCAGGGAACACTTCTGTGTGCTCAGGGGACCCTGAGGGGTCTCTTGATTTAACTCAGGTGTGCTGTGTGCAAGGGAAATACCCTACCTTCTGTATTATCTTCTACAACTACTTTCTATTTTTATTTGTCTATCTCTAATCAATTCCCCCAAACCAGAGTTAACAGTAAAGTACACGTTTGTAGTACAGTGTGATGAAATTATTGTAATATTTAATCAAGAGAAGTTTGAAGATTTTCATAGTAGCAGGTTACTGGTTGTAGATATCTAAATTAGAATAGTCCTGGAGGTTTGTTTTCCTTCAACTCCTTCCCTGGGGCTATACATTTTGATACAAGAAGACTATTTAATGTGTTTGCACAATATAGAAGGATGTCTTGAAAGAATCTCGACACTTTGGTGTCAAGCTTCTCAAACTTTGGTAACCAAAAACTTTACCTCCCTTTTGTAAGTCAAGGTCAATTTATAGTTTGTTGGAGCTGGAAGGAAGAATCTGGAGAACAGAGATTTGAGAATTTCAGAGATCAAGGGGTTAATTTTTACCAAACTAAGTAACTTAGTAACTTATCTTCAGCAACCAGTATGTTTTGCAGCATCAAGGAATTTAGCTATGTTGTGCAATTACTTCCTCCTTTTGAACAATCTAAAATTAACAAGCAGCTGACTATCAGGTGATCTCCATTAATGGAATTGTTCTATTTTGTTAAGATTCATGATTTTCTCCCCAAATTTTATTTAGGCACCATGATAATGCTGCTAATAACAGAGTTTGACATGAAATATTCCAACATCATACCCTCTGCCAGTTGTCAGTGTCCATCCACCAATATCTCCCTGTTCCCCTCACTCACCCCTACTCTTGCCTCTTTGGCAAACTCAGCTCTGTACACCAGCTTGCTGGTTCTATGACTGTTGGTGTTGGTCATTTGCCAGTTGGCTATTCATTAGTGTTTCTTTATAGTTCACAGAGGAGACTGATCATTCAGTACATGCCCCTTTGCTCTGACTACTCTACACGATACCCACTAGTTCTCCTCCATTTTTCAACAATTGCATGATTTCATATTTTCTCATAGCTGGCTTATATTCTATTCTTACATATACCACATTTCTTTATCTACTCATCTATTCTTGGGCACACGGGTTATTTCCAAATCTTGGCTATTGTGAATTGCAATATTATGAATATAGAAGTGAAAATACCTTTTTAAAATATTGTTTTAGTGTTTTGTCACAGAGATCAAATTGGAATCATGGGTCATATGGAAGTACAATTTTTAAGGTGCTTAGTGGTGGCTTGGAAGGGTCTCATATCCCCACCAACATTGGCATCAAATGCAGTGCCATATGACAATTTCACTGCATTCAGTGATATCTCGTTGT
This sequence comes from Sorex araneus, assembly GCF_027595985.1. Lineage (NCBI taxonomy): Eukaryota > Metazoa > Chordata > Mammalia > Eulipotyphla > Soricidae > Sorex > Sorex araneus. Next base: position 290,624,881 of record NC_073313.1, on the reverse strand, counting down.
TGTGTTGACTTGTATTTCCCTGATTATAAGTGGCTCAGAGCACTTTTTCATATACCTATTGGCCATTATATATCTTCTTTGAAGAACTACTTATTTAGTTCTTTTCTCCATTTTTTCCGTGGGGATGTTTTTGTTGTTTTTTAATTTTATGAGTTTTTTTTAAATTTTATTTTATTGAATCACCATGTGGAAAATTACAATGCTTTCAGGCTTAAGTCTTAGTTATACAATGCTGAAACAACCATCCCCTCACCAGTGCCCATATCCCACCACCGAAGACCAAAAAAAAAAAAAAAACACAGTACACCTCCCATCCCGCCCACCCCCGCACCCCCCGCCTTGTAACTGATAAATTTCACTTTACTTTATATTAACTTTGGTTACATTCAATATTTAAACACAAACCTCACCATTATTATTAGGAGCACCCCACTAGAGTCAGACCTGTTGTGAAGAGAAATGAGGTCACGTGGCCGCAGTAGCGGCCGCGCGGTTTTGTATTTCTGTACTTTAACAACTAAGTCCAAGGAGATTTCTTCCGGATATTCAATCATTGCAAGCTTGTAAACCCCATCTGTGGTTGTCATAATATAGCGTCCCCACGCCCTTCATCCCCAGGAAGGGACAGGCGAGAGAGAGAGAAATACCTTTTCCCTCCTGGGCGGGCATGGGGTCGCGGCTTAGTTCTCTGGCTGGAGACAATCTGCAAGGAGCAGTTCATGTTGAATTTGGTTCAGCTGGGTCTGGATTCAAGCTCGCCCAGCTGTGGAGGAGCCGCCCACGTGTGCGGCCCCCAGGGTCACATCTCGGCAGCGGTGGGAGGGGCCGGTGCCTCCCACCTTCCCAAGGGCACCCTCGCGCCCTTTTGCTGCACTTTTTGTCGTAAAATCCCATCTGTGGTCGTCATAATATGGCGTCCCCACGCCCTTCATCCCCGGGAAGGGACAGGCGAGAGAGAGTGAAATACCTTTCCCCTCCTGGGTGGGCATGGGGTCTCAGCTTAGTTCTCTGGCTGGAGACAATCTGCAAGGAGCAGTCCATGTTGACTTTGGTTCAGCTGGGTCTGGATTCAAGCTCGCCCAGCTGCGGAGGAGCCACAAGTGTGTGCGGCCCCCAGGGTCACATCTCGGCAGCTTATGAGTTCTTTATGTATCTTGAATATTATCCATTTGTCATATTTGTGGTGAGTAATATTTTCTCCCAGTTTTTAGACATGTTATTTTTATCATTATTTGTGCATAAGTTTATTAATTTGATGTAATCTAATTTTTAAACTTTTGCCTTTTTTCTTTTTTGCCAATGGCATTGAGATTCATGATTTTTAATAAGAGGAAGTTAAAGGCAAAAGACAAGAAGCACTGAAAATGATTGAGTGGCTGTTCATGTAGATGACCAGCAATAAATCCAAATTCTGCTGAAACTAGTAAAATTTTGAATAAGTCTTTTGTCCCTTGCTTTCCTTATCTTAAGAATATTAATGAGCTAAAGTTATGTCATTGCTGTGTGACTGAAATGAAATGATTCATGCTAAAGGCCTAGAATACCCCTTGCCCTGGAATCCTTACTGTTTGTTTGCTATTGTCACCAGGACTAAAATGATGATCGTTTCTTTTTATATTAGAGTACCTCAATTTTTTTTTTAAATCAAAGATACTTGGGGTTGGAGTGCAATAGATAAGGATCTTGCCTTGCATGTGGCTGACCTGGGTTCAACCTCTGCACCCCAGGTAGTCCCCCGAGTCCACCAAGATTGATCCCTGAGCTCAGAGCCAGGAGTAAGCCCTGGGCACTGCTGGGTGTGGCCCCCAGAAATAAAACAATTTTAAAATAATAGAAGTTAGAGTTTTCCTGTTTTTTTTTTGGGGGGGTCACACCCGGCAATGTATAAATGCATAGGGATTACTCCTGGCTCATGCACTCAGGAATTACTCCTGATGGTGCTCAACGGACCATATGGGATGCTGGCAATCGAATCCAGGTTGGCTGAGTGCAGTGCAAATGCCCTACCCGCTGTGCTATTGCTCCAGCCCCTCCGGTTTTGTTTTAACTGTACCATTCATTGTATAAAGGAAATAGCACCAAGGAGTGGTGCTAAATAAGGCACTAAATCTTAGGTCACAGAAGTCCTAAACTTCAGCATATTCAGCGTATTCAAGAAACAATATGCAGAATCTACCAGTGATATTTAAGATGAGTTGTAAATGAGACTAGAAAATCTGGCATACTGCAGGCAACTCAATCTTAGGCTTTGAAGCAGTTGGGTTGGATTCGGATGCCCTTCATTCTCTTGACTTTTGAATTATTCCTCTATGGACTGCCAACACTTTCAGGAACATCCTAGGATAGCTCTGATTTACCCGATTGACAAAAATGTTATTAATTCATTCCTCATTGTCTTCTGTCATTATTTTCAGACTTTAGCTTCTAATATTTTCAACAGTAGCACAAATGGATTTGACTCTGATAATTATACATGAGTTCTTTTGGAACAGTCTTTTCCAGTTTTCATATAATTGAAATTGTATCACTGTCATCCCGTTGATCATCGTTTTGCTCGAGGGGGCACCAGTAAAGTCTCCATTGTGAGACTTGTTGTTACTGTTTTTGGCATATCGAATATGCCACAGTAGCGTGCCAGGCTCTGCCATGCGGGAGAGATACTCTTCATAGCTTGCTGGGCTCTCTGAGAGGGATGAAGGAATCTAACCTGGGTCAGCTGCGATGCCTTAACTGCTGTTCTATTGCTCCAGCCCAATTGAAATTGTATGTAATTATAATTAAATGTATGTTTGTATTTAATTTTGTCCACCCAACATATAGTCTTTCCACATTTAACTAAACCACAGAATTAGTTATTGTATTTTTTTTAATGTTGGAGTACTGTTATTTATTCAGCCATTGATTAAGCTGATTGAATTGGGCATGAACTCCACATTACCTTTTAAAATTGTTTTTAAAATTAGATATCCATGAGATAGACCATTACAAAGCTGTTCATAATTGGATTTCAGTCATACGATGATCCAGCACCCATCCCTCCACCAGTGCACATTTCCCATCACCAATGTCCCCCATTTCCTCACCACCATTCCCCAAGCCCCTACCCCTTACCCCCAGCCTCCCTCTGTGGGAGGCTTTTTCTTGCTCTCTCTCCCCTTTTCCTTTAGTGCATTATGGCTTTCAATATAGGTGCTAAGAGATTATGGTATTTGTTCAGGCATTCAGTATTTTTATTGGGACGGAAAAATAAAATAGACTGGAGTAGCTTTTCAATTTGATGGAAGCTTTGTGGCGTGGATGTGATTGCGGAGGCTTCTGGAAGTACAGGGAGGCGAAGAGAGGTAGCCCATCCCCACCCTGAGGAAGCCTGGAGATTTCAGTCACAAAACCTGCATGCCAAAATTTTCAGCAGATTATACCTTGGTGAGGTCTGTCCTGAGACAGTGCATTCAGGCTGGGGTTATGGTGGCGATTTTGGATTGTGGAAGCAAGTGGCTGCTGGGGACTCTGTTTGGGCGGGCCCCAGGCCAACTGGGTCCCCTCCAGTTTACCCTAGTCTGTTTAGCCACACTCGGGTCTGAGATTAACTGTGACTTTTGACCTCTTTTGAGATTTATCTATGGGTCTCTAAGATAAGATCAATAAATGAGCTTGTAGAGCTGAGCCGAAGACGGTTTGTGGGTATGGCTCCCACATACCTAACTTTTGGCCATTTAATTTCTTGGTAAAGTTGGTCACAAGTTATTGGGATCTGGCCAAAGGCACAGAGGCAATTTGGAGTGGTCAGGAAACCTGAAGGCACCATCAGGCTGCTGATGCAGGTACAGGTTGATCTGTTGGTGGCACCATATCCCGTAGTTATTGCATTTCTACATAAATATTATTGAACAATTTCCCAATTATTAACTATTTAAGTTGTTTTTGTAGTTTCATTTAAAAGTCCTTTTCTATATGTTTCTGCTCCTTTTATTTTCATTTTAAAAATTATTTATTTAGAACAAATTCCAAAAGTTATATTATTACACCAAAGGCACAAATATCACGATGTATTCATAAATTTCTACATATCAAATGTGTAAACATTTCCATGTATCAACACACATATACATACATAGAGCAGAGTGCCCCTCTCAGTTTTAAGAACTATTAAATGCATGCAATATATTTATCTCAGAAAAGCCCAGTACCTAATTTTTTGATTTTGGGGAAATAATTGGACTCAGGTTACTGTATAAATGATGGATGGGCTATTATTTCATCATTTTAGAAAGAAATTCTGAGCAGGATGACCATGCATATGTGTGCACACATTTATATAGCTTTCTCGCTATTTGGAATCAAGTGGGTGTTCTCTGACATTAGGTCGGAGCATGTAACAAGAGTGCACTATTTGCATAGTTAGGGGTGTTAGTTTAGGCAGAATTTAAGTAGATACTCTCTAGGGAAGACCTACTTTCCCTACCATTATATTATTGCAATTTAATGATAAATAATTTGGGTTTGCATATGATTTGTGGCTTCATCAAACATGCAGAGAACCTCTTTTTTATGTTCAGGGCAGTCAGGTGCTTTGGCAGCCATAAAGATGTGAAAACCAGAGTCACAGCATTCTGCAACTTTGTAATCAAACAAGAGGACTAGCATTTGGTCACAAATCAATACCCTAATAATTAGTCAGTGCTGTGTCTTCCCCTCAATAATGTGGGCATTAAATGGAGAATGAAATTACTTTCATGGAATGTTGATTTATCTTTAGCCTAGATATTCAACATGGGTGATAGCCTCAGGAGAAAAAAAAATTCATTTCCATTTTGAGGCCAATGACACTTATTTTCAAGACTAATTATGTAAGCTTTTCTTCTTTTATCAGTGGCATTGACACATGGAAATATCTGGGAAATCTGAAGTTTTCCAACATCCTTGTGAGAAGCAAGTACACTGCTATTTTCCAAATACATTTATCTATAAAGACAAAATTTCTTCTGGGAAACAGAGAGATTGAAATTAATGGAGGAACGACTCAGGAGTTGGCATTTGATCTTTAGCATGACAGTAAGATTAATTCAGTGTATGATATATATTTGTAGCTGAATTAATCAAATATGCTGAAATTGATAAGGAGAAAGGAGGAATTGACTTTGACATTCTGTTTGATAGTTGTTATTAAATACTCAGCAAGTTCAGTAAAATACACAGCTACTTCAGAAATAAAGGAAAAATTGTAATATTGACACTTATTTTTAGAAATATATCTAATTAACCTTCAACAGCACCTACAAAAATCCTCCAAGTATTAGATTATTTAGAAATTGTTAAAAATTTTTCCTTTAAACTCAACTCATTTCAGTTGATTTTCTAGAATTAGATTTGATTACATTTTCCACATATAGGCTAAACTTAATCGTTTTCTCCTAAGTGGGCAATCAGCATTTCTCTTAGGCTATAGAACTAATAGCCTGAAATGTATTCTGTGAATTAATATTGCAGTAAAAGGGCTGTTATGTTAAAAGCTTTCCTGCTCATGTTCTAAATACCTTAAGCTTTATAGAAGCTTCATAGAAGCTGACACAAATATCTAATAGCTTCATTTGTAGAAATCAAATTTGGATATAAGTGATGGTAATCAAAACGTATATAGTTTATGCAAAAATGGTATTTCTTAACTCACATATTCAATCTGAAAATCCAGATTCTATCTGACAGTGGGATGTACCAGTCCTCAAGTTTACTTGAAACTCAGATTAAAAGTAGATAGGCTAGTCACTGGGAACCAACCTCGGTTCCTTTCTCTGCCAACATTTTTCTTCCTTACTGCAAACTGGGGCTGACGTGTTGTGGAGACAGATCTAAGTGGTTCCTGAATTTTACATCTTAAAACTTTGAGGGGAATGATGGTAAATAACCCATTACCCAAACTTAAAAATCCAGAAAACAGTTCTTGTGAGTCTAGTTTAAATTTGAAGTTAGCACTGGATAAGATTGACGGGAACAAAGAAGTATTTTCTATTGAAATTACTTTATTTTGTATTTGGCCTTCATCCATCTGTGCTCAGAGCTTATTCCTGTCTCTGCATTCAGAGATTACTCCTGCTAGTGCTTGGGAGACCATATGCAGTACCAGGGATCAGACCAAGCTCCCGAACATCTCTTCTCTCTCTCCAACTCTGATCTTACACTTTAAATGCACTTTAAATTTCATTTCTCATAGAAAATATTTAAAATATGAATTATAATTTTTATTTTATTACAATTTTTACTGACACATTGTATATTTGAGGCTTAGCATGAGGCGACTTACTTAAATTTGCCAGTAAATCCAATAGCCAGGAGTCGGGCTGAGCATTTGTTTCTGTGTCTCATTCCGGAGACCCCCGGTCCTCCAGTGCATCAATCAAGTGCATTACTCCTGTTTCAATTTCAGGTAGTGGGATCATGAAATGACATGTCAACTCACATGGTAGTGAAGGTAGATGGGTTGGAGGTAGAGAAATGTGCTAAAGAGGATACTGTTAAAGGTTTCCCCTACCATCCTAATGTCAGTAATAGAGATTTGGGAGACGTTTGTCACCAAGCTAATGTTGACTGACCTAAACATGTATAGTAAATCAATTCACATTTAAAGGTATTTCAAAAGTGGACAAAACTATTGTGTCTCAAGTCTACATTCCAGAGGTCACAATTTCACTTACAGTTTATCTCCCCCCACCCCCACTGTTTTATTATTTACTGATTGTAAGTGAGAAAAATGTTTCTTCTTGAGATAATCTCAAGACTATTCAACAAATGCCTTTTCATTCCCAATTATGTGGAGTAAACAAATAGAACAAATACATTCACATATACATAGTTAGTTTTCTCCATGTACAGGGGATTTTTATAATTGCTTAACGATGAAAAAAGTGTTTCTTATTTCAGAATGAACAGAAATATCCAAAAATTTCAGAAACCATGTCTTTGGAAAAGATTCAAATTTGTTGCATATTTTTAAAATTTTAAGCATAATATAATTATAAAGTGAACTTAAACAATAGCTTTGTTCTCTTGGTTCATCAATCCAATTATTTGGAAGGTTATTTTGAAAAGGTATAGGTAAAGTGGGTAGTGGTTGAGTTCAAATTTTGATGCATTTAATAGCTTCCTCCATGTTTAAAAAAATTCTTGTGACATTTCCACTGTATAGGTTTTTTTTTCTTTGCTTTGGGTCACACCTGGCAATGTTAAGGGGTTACTCCTGGCTCTGCATTCAAGAATTACTCCTGGTGGTACTCGGGGAACCATATGTGTGCAAGGTAAATGTCATAACTGCTGTACTATATCACTGTGGCCCCTCTTCCATAAAGTTTTTATTTTGTTCTCTCCCACCCACCACACATACACCTCTATTTCTTTTGGAGGAGAGCCACACCAAATGATTGTTTTTACTCCTCAATGTCAAGTTTTAAGGGAAGAAACTTCCCAACTCTGTGTAGCTGTTGCCTGCCTGTTTACACAGAAACAGCTATACAGCTTGTCCAATAAGTCACTCTCCCTGCTTTATTTATCATTTTTGTTGTTTCTCCTTCAATTTTCTCATTACTTGGTACCATGCTGTTACTAGCTCAGCTTGACATAATGTCAGATTTTCCATTTCTTTGTTCTTTACCTCCTCCATAGTTTATCTCCTAGATAATAGTAAATTGTTAAGCTGTATTGCTTTAAGCAGAGATTCTGTGCTAACCTTTTGGTCAGAGAGACAAAGTGTGTCTATCTAACTAGTGACTTCCAGACTGACAGCTCATGTAAGGTCCTTCAAGGACCATGTGGCTGCTTTCACTTTTTGGAGAAAGTAGGGCACATAAAATTTATTACATGCAAAATTTGCCTTTAACCTTGAGAAACCCTTTCTACAGTTATGGGCTCCTATAATATTTTGATGTCCTGATCAGAGATAATATTTATACATATAATAAAGGAATTCATTATTGAAGATTGGGCCTCCAAACCTTTTGAGCCATGTCTATTTGAGGAAGTAAATGGTCAATCTTCTGAGTATGTTGATTATACTTACATAATACAAAAATCCTAAAATAAAATAAAGCAAGCCTCTTATATTTAAAAACTGGAATCCTTTTCATTCATGTAGTAAATAACAAGATTTGGGGATGTCTATTATGGAATGGAGGCATTGTGTCCTCTGCTCTTGCTCTCGAAGGAAAGAATTCAGTCAAGAGACTCAGAGTGAGATGGAGTGAGAGGAATTTTATTGCAAAGCAAAATTGAAATACAAGACATTCCTAAAATTGTGGAGAGGGCTAATTTAAAAATGGGCGGCCCTGCAAATTTGTACTGTGTAGACTGTTATTTGCTTTGCTCTTTCTCTGTTCTTATTCTTGGGCATCCCTTTGAGCATTTGCCTCACTCTGCTGCTTAGTGATCTCTGATTCTTGTTTTTACACACACACACACACACACACACACACACACAAACACATACACCCCTGTGTGTGAACAACCTCTTCAATTCTTTCTGGGCATGGAGAATCTGCCAGTAAGCAAGCTTTTGGAGCTCCATTCTGCTCCTCACAAGTCTATTTTCCGGTACTGGTTTTTAGCCTTTGTATACATGTGGCCTGCCATCTATCTGTGTGCTAGTACCCAGACCATCACTTACAGTCACTGCAGTAGATCCATGGTTTTCAATCTGTTTGTACCTGTGGCCCCTCATTGGCCATGGACTTGGACCAGCAGTTGGAAGCCAGTTTTATGCTCTCACAGCTAGCTGGCTCTCCCCCTTTCTCTTCTGCCTGGTCACCCACCATTGCCACAGATGCAAGAAGGGGGAGTGTTGAAAACAACAGATCTCCGGAGGGTAGCAATGCCCTAGGAATCTGTTCATCTGCAGTTTATCCTGCCCACGGACATTTCTTGCCCTCAGAAAAGAGCCAACCACAGACTAACAGAGAAGGCGACCTGGAGCCTACTGTGCTCCCTATTCTCGGCCCCCCCCCCACCCCCGCTCTCAATGCCACCTTGTCTGCTCAACCTACAGACCTCTGGCCTCCAGAGAGCCAGAGGATCGCCGCACCCAAAAGACTCTTCTCTCCTGCTGCAGAGCCAAGCACCAGGGGGTTGGTGGTGGTGTGTATGGGGCAGTGGGCTCTTTACTGCCGGTTTAACTCCTTCTCTCCTGCTCAAGCCTGCCCGCGTACTGGCTGTCTCAAGCTTCATGGCACTCGTGATTTCAAAATGGTAACCCAAGAATGTTACGTTGTATTGAAACACTTGATATATAAAATGGTCAATGATATTTATTGGTAACAAAGTCATAGTGTTAATTTGAAAGTGGGGAATTGATTTCACTCTTGTAATTTAAAAAATGATAAATTTCAGGTATAAAATAATAAAAGAATATGACTTTCTCTCCATGGAGTCCCAAGGACTCTCTCATGGAATCCTTGCATTATATCCATGGACTTCTTATAATTAGCATGAACACTGCTGAGAACCACTCCCACTTAAGGTGATCTACAGTATTGTTTTCACCTAGGTACAACATTTTAAACTAAGATCTTTAGTGAGAAAAATGTTTTACCAAACAAATTATAATAATGTGTTTTCTATAATTTTTATTTTCTTCTATACATACCTGCAGTAATAGTATATGTCTTAACAAAAATTATAATGCTTTCCAAGCATTTTTTTTTTTGCTTCTGCCTTATGGGCTGCTGTTTACTTTTTCAGCTACTCATGGGCACCAGTAGTTTTGAAATCTCTGCACATTTTTATCATCTTTCTTTTCACTTTATCACACACCATTTGAGTTCCAATGGCAGTAGTCAGCACCCATTCCCTTCTGAAAAAGGGAATTTTGCCACTATTGTCCTTAAAGCTCGTCCAAGGCTCCATCTCTGCCCTTACCTTCCAGCAGAGTTGGCTTAGAAATGAGGGTTGGAGACCTAGAAGAGCAAGACCCAGCATGTCTTTTGTAGCAGAAAGTTGACCTTTTCTAATACAGCTCAACTGCACCCATGGATTAGCTCTCAGCTTTCATACTTTCTTCTAGAAGGATGTTTTATTATAACTTTTAAATTGAGTTTTTAAGTAGGACAGCTTTAATTCTTTTTTCTTTTTGGGTCACACCCAGCAATGCTCAGGGGTTACTCCTGGCTCTGCACTTAGGAATTATTTCTGGTGGTGTTTGGGGGACCATATGGGATGCCTGGGATCTAACCCAGGCTGGCTGTGTGCAAGGCAAACACCCTACCCGCTGTAAAATAGCTCCAGCCTCTGACAGTTTTAATTTTAGAAGTAAAATTCACTTTGAGGATTTGGGAATATTGGCACTTTTCTTTTACTATGTTCTCATGGAATTACAACAATAGCAAAATGGTTTGCAAGTCAATTATCTAGTTTTGTAAGTTAAGGATGCCTGCAGTTCACTTTCATTTGTTTGAGTCTAAATACTCATATTTGAGCCAATTCTTAAAAATTGTATCTCTGAGTTCATGTGTGCTAGAATAGAGACCTCAAATTTTAGAAACTCCTAAAATTTTGCAAGAAAAATAGATCACCACAGTTGCTGACTCAGCAAGTCTGAGTCAGGTGGGAGCCTGCAATGGGTGGGAGCAGCAAACCTGCATTCCTGGCAGTGTGTTAGGCAACACACACCTCTGTCCAGAAGCAGACCATGGAGCCTACTGGTTAGAGTTTAAGTCACAGAGCTAACATTGCTGCTAATCTGTTTATTTCTAATATAATTTGAATCTCAAATTTTAAACAGCATGAAAATCTTACTTTCTATAAGCAAATATATACTTTATGTATTTTCTTTCCTCCCAAATTTCATTTTATTAAATCACCATGAGTTACAAAGTCACTTATAGTTGGCTTTTTGCCAATGTTCCATCACGGATCCAGTAACCCACATCAGCTTCCTTCCACCAGTGTTCCCAGCTTCCCTCAGCCCCGCCTGCCATCTTCACAGACATATTTTAAGTTGGTTATTAAAGTTTGGGTCTCGTGATTTCAGTGGTTTAGGTATTTAGCTCTATCATTCCTTGACCCCACCGATATACCTGAATCCCTTTGACTTGTGCCCATTGCTTCTCATCTCTCTCTCCCCCTCCCTCTCCCTCTGTTTCTTTCCTTCTTCTCCCTGTACTGTGGGGTCACAGGTGATACAGCCATCCCCTTTAAGTAAACCATTGCATTTTCTGATCTAGTTACTTTAAATACCACATGTAAGTGATATTATCCTATGTCCCTCTTCTTCCGTCTTACATAGTGTGTAAATTTTAAACATTACTCCCTTAGTAGAGGTAAGATTAAATGTGGGGGTTGTAAGATCCAGGGTCAGTTATAATGCAATATAAAACAGTTATGTGTTTCATAGCTGCTCTTAGACATTTTATGTATACAAAGTATGGATATATATAAAAGATATCCATATATGGATATATATGTAAAGATATCCATGTTATAAAGGAAATTTATATCAATGGGAAGTAAAATGGGCTTATATTTATAGATTTAGTCCAGTGACACCAACCTGTTTACTTCTTTTCAATCAATTTTACTCCTAGCCATTCTTTTGGCTTTTGTGCCATATTGTTTTAGGTGATACTTTTCCACACTTTTGAAGATGAAATTTCCATGAAGTTTGTTAACTTGTTAGTTTGAAATTGGTTAGTGTTTTTATTTTTGTTTTTTGAAGGTGCTATTGATAAATGACTCCCAGTGTGTGCCTGCTGCAAAGGTGGGAAAATGTAATCAATTTTATAGTTGTGCTAAGTGTTCAGCTCAGGCATCTGCTTATACTTCACAGATGTGTGAATTGAATTGAATGGGGGGAGATTCTGGTGCAAATCACCACTCCTTGCCAGTCTTGGTTCAGGAGCTATCTGGGCAGGGATTGCTTCTCCTTGAGTGAAAAGTGAAGTTGAAGCCATAACATGCTTCCTCCTGCCCCCCTCCCCCTCCCCCAGTTGCCTTTCATATATTTACTTAAAAACAAATTCCTTTTGACCACAGTGCTAGTATCTTAATTCAGCTGTCTTCCTGAAAAATGTTTGGCATAATTTATGCAAATTAAGGGGCAAGTAGCTTTGTTCCAGTATTGATTGAGCTTTTGCTTTCTCTGAAGCATTTACACAACTGGGGAAAAAGAATGGCACCAAAGAATGAGTCTGTCTATAGACAATGACAATCTTGAATTCAAAACCCAATGGTGTCATTTGTTAATTATGCTACCTTGGACAAGTGGTCAGTTTCTTTGTTTCAGGTAGAAAATCTGCAGGGCTGTGAGGGATCAGAAACAAGATGGGAAACAGCTGGTACCCAGTAAACAACCTATAAATGGAAGTTATTATAGGCAGAATTTCTTAAAGTTGCTCATGAATATCAAACTTTGACTCATTCATTTGCAGAAGTACAGCTGCTATATTTATTTAAACTGAAAGAAAATCCCAAACTCTGAATAATGTTTTTTCAGAGGACAGCCTTTGTACTTCTGACTAAATTTTTATTCAAGGTGATATTTGCTTATTTGTCCTTGCTTTTGGCTTCTGTGTATATTGATTGGTTTGTTGAAGTTAAATTGCTTTTACAATTTTATCCAAGTTTTTAAAGAACATTAAGTATACAATAGTTACAGGTATGTCTGTTACTAGTCTCCCAAATGTTAAGAATCCCTACTGTTAATAGCACACAGTACTGAATCAATAAATATTAGTGATTATTCTTAGTAATGATAATAATTTGACATTTCATTATACATGCTTCCAGATGTTACATGTCTTAAAATGAAAGTGCTGTTTTTTATGACCAGCACTTGTCTGAGTCATAGTAAGTTAAATTATCCTTACATATATATATCATAAAGAGCTGTTTGTCTTTTTATTCCTTATGGATTCCTGGTCAGTCAGACCATAAAAAAGCCCCTTTTTTCATAACTCCAAGTAATCCCACTCATATTGCCACCTCATAAGTGCTTCTTTATCTTCTGTTAGATAATACCTTGAAGTATTAAGGCAACCCAAGGTGTAAAAAACTAAGCACGCTGACAGGCCTGTGCACTCGTGGGCTCTCCAGGCGGCTCTGTCTCACCGCCCACATTTGGTGCTCTGGAACCACTGTGTATGGGTTGGATCAGGATGGCGGTTGGCCAAGGGCAGGCGACGGAAGGAAGAACGAGGACCAAGCTGGCTGCTGATTAGTTACCGTTTATTCAATCTTCCATCTTTCTCATCTCCTTCACTCCTAGCTCCTTCCTCTCTCTGGATCTACTGCAGCCTCTCTGGATTCTCTTGTCTCTCTCCTCCCTCTTTCTCTCTCCCCCTTGCCCCTAGGCTACACACAGCCAGGTAGCAAAACCATCATAAGAAAGCCCTTCCTGAGGGCCAGGCATTCCAAAGCCCTTCCTGACTCTTCAGGTTATTTTCCTTTCCTTAGTCCAAACACTCATTAACATCTTAATACTAGTTATTTTTGTATGGACATAGCAAGAGATACATTAAGTCTTGCAAGGCAGCTCTCCTGGCAACATCTTGCCACAGACTCAGACTACAGCACTCTGGCCAGATTAATCCTTCCTCATCCTAGCAGGGTCCAAATCTAGTTATCACTGTTTGGATCATGACAGCATTTGTCCATGACCAAGCTCTTAACTTATAGTTAAGCATTAGGCGCTTTGGCCAGGCCCATCTCGATGCCAGGGTAACATACAACTCACTGCTTGCCCTGGGTCCATCCCATTCCTCGTCGGGACCCTGCTTTTGGGGGTGCTAGGAAGTAAGAGCAGCTGAGGCTTAGGTTGAGAGAACAGATACCCAGGAGGAAAATGTCATGTAGAGTCAAATGACTCCCAGGTTACAAAAGCATAGCATTTGCTAAGTCTTCCTGTGTTCATACAAAAAGGACATGGCTCTGAATAAGCTATGCAAAGGACTCAAGGAGAAGAGAAAAACAATATATACAAGTCAACAGAACACTAAGAAAGAAGCTACAAATAAACTCAGAGGAATGGGAGCACTGTGATGGGAGTAACCCAATAAACTTAAACTACCTGAGGTTATGTTATCCTACACCAAGGCTTGACATTTGTCAATCAAATTCTGATTATACTTAAAAGAGAGGGACTTTGAAAGTTTGATATTTGGCACTACATTGTGATTCTCTGAGCACTGCAAAGGATTATTCTTAAGTACAGAGTTAGGAATATATCCTGGGCACTACAAAAAAAACCATATGCTAAAAAAATCTAAAATGATAGACAGATATATTTTATTAATATAGGTCACTTATTCTTTATTATATTTATAGGGCACATAAATTAAATATTGGGCAGAAGTTAAATAGGACCTCAGTTAAGAATGTTGTTAAGAATGTTGCTTGGCTCCTTAAAGACTATGATCCTGGAGGGCTACTAGTCACTTTTGGCACCCAGCGGCTTCTTATAGAAATGCACCTAGACTGTGAACTGAGCTACAACCCTATGCTGCCCCGGGAGGGAAAAGGTTTTTCTCTCTTGACCATTTCTTTTTTTTAAAAAAAAATTTATTCTTTTATTGAATCACTGTATGGAAAGTTACAAAGCTTTCAGGTTTAAGTCTCAGTTACACAATGCTCGAACACCAATCCCTTCACCAGTGCACATATTCCACCACCAAGAATCACAATATACCTCCCCCCCCACCTCCCCAGCCCCCCACCCCGCCTGTGTAACTGATAAATTTCACTTTACTTTCACTTTACTTTGATTACATTCAATATTTCAACAAAAAACCTCACTATTATTATTTGGAGTTTCTCCCCCCTAAAGTGGGACCTGCTGAAAAGGAAGCATTTGATAATTTGTTTTCCATTGCTTAAAATGGAGATATGAGGTCAAGCAGCCGCACGGTTTTGGATTTCTGTATTTTAGTATTTTAGTAACTAAGTCCAGAGAAATATCTGCCAGAAATTGCATCATTGCAAGCTTCTACCTCTCAGCTACTTTATATTCCACATATGAGGGCAACCTTTCTATGTTTGTCTCTTTCTTTCTGACTCATTTCACTCAACATGACACTCTCCATGTTGTTCCACTTATATGCAAATTTCATGACTTCAAAGGGACTCTCCTTCACTGCTGGTGGGAATGCCAACTGGTTCAGCCCTTTTGGAAAACAATATGGACAATTCTCAAAAAATTAGAAATTGAACTTCCATTTGACCCAGCAACACCACTCCTGGGAATATATCACAGAGAGGCAAAAAGGTATAGTAGAAATGACATCTGCATTTCTATTCCATTGCAGCACTGTTTGCAATAGCCACAATATGGAAAAAACCAGAGTGCCCACAAACAGATGACTGGTTAAAGAAACTCTGGTACATCTACACAATGGAATACTATGTAGCTGTCTCGACCATTTCTTTCTGCGGGGGTGGCACCCACGTGGCAACCACCATCTTCTAGAACCCACTACCCAGAGATACTAGTTTGCAATGACATGGCGCGCAGGAGATCTTGGGATGGGGGTGTTACCGGCATGCTCTCTGCCCAGATGAGATCTGGAGCAGCCTCACACGATACAGTGAATTGCGCTAAAATATCAGAAATCCAAAACCACGTGGCTGCAATAGTGGCCAAAGAGCTCATATATTCTTCACTCTCAGCAATGGAAAACAAATTACCAAATGATACCTTTTCAGCAGGTTTGATTGTTGGTTGAAAATTCTAAATAATAATAGTATTCTGTTGAAATTAAAAAAAAAGAATGTTGCTCAAAATGGGGTCAAAAGAATAGAAAGGGGTGGATAGCAAATTGGGCAAAAGAGACCCCAGTCTGTGGTTAAGGGTGAAACTAGAATTCTTCTGCCAAAAATAAGGTGATATCCACATATTTTGATATAAAGACTATGGGTAAAAAAACCTATATAATGTTTTGAACTAGTCTTTAATTTGAAATTGTGTTTTTTTTTTTCTTATAGCCAAATATAAGAAAGGCTGGAGCAGTAGCACAGTAGGTAGGGCCAACCCAGTTTCGATTCCTCCGTCCCTCTCAGAGAGCCTGGCAAGTTACTAAGAGTATCCTGCCTGCACGGCAGAGCCCGGCAAACTACCTGTAGCATATTTGATATGCCAAAAACAGTAACAATAAGTCTCACAATGAGGACGTTACTGGTGCCCGCTTGAGCAAATCGATGAGTAACGGGATGACAGTGATACGGTGATAGCCAACTAGTATTCCATTTTGTATTTGTATTATAGTTTCTTTAGGTAGTCATCTATTTTTAAACATGGGCTGTTTCCACCTTTGGCTATCATGAACAGTATTTTAAATCCTGGTACCTAAAATTAATAATGATATTATTCAATAACAAAAGTGAATCATTTTCCTGATTTTAGCCTGGAATCCCCCTGCTCTGGTTATAACATAAAATACTACTCAGGATTAATAAATGAAGCTTTGGCTTTTGCAATTAAATCAAATGTGAAGGAGAAAGACAAATATTGAATGATCTCATGACTTCATGAGACTGGACAAAACCAATGGAAGCAAACCCAGGGATTTGGACTGCAGATTCGTGTGTGATGAACAGGACTGGCGAGGGGCTCACGAGGGTTCAAGAAGAGAGGCCCACTGAATTGTGGTGGAGTGAGGATGTTGGCATTCTTGTTGTGGTTGTGGTGGGTAACAAATTCTCTGCAGAGGTGGGAAATTATAGTTCTAAAATGTATAAACAGCCATGTAAACTAATGTTATCTCAATAAAAAATAAAAGGTCAGGGACTTTAAAAACTACATGTTCTATAACTGTCGAAGACTGTTTCCTAGTAATGTTAACAGAAGGCAAATGCCATATGTCCCTGCACATTGATGAAGAAGTTTGGACCAATATTTGCTTAAATTTAGAACACTGACTCATCTTGGCTCAGCATTATACTTTTCTTGCAAACAAGAAAATGGGCTAAGAAGCAGATGGGTGCAAACTAGATCAAGAGCATTTATCTTCAAAATAAATGACTCAGGGCATATATTTTCTTGCTGGACACATAGTTAAATTAAACTATTACTGAGTATTATTGGACATTTTCCATGGATAAGAAGACATCTTTTCATGCCTGTCAAATTTAACAGTTTTCTGTACCTAGAATCCACTTTGCTTGGTCCAAATTCTTATTTTCACTTAGTAATTTAACAAAAAAGTAGAATAATAAATAGGTTCAAACTCACATGATTTGCCATCATTTTGACAGAAATATTTCAATAGCTCCCTTAGAAGTTCCTAACAAGCAAGAGTTTCTTTGTTGAATTAAAATTTTTGGCTTTGAGACACTTATTGTTTTGTACTTTCACAGATTAGGTTAATAGTGGTTGAAAATGGATCTGTAATCATTTGTAATTCATTTTCTCTGTTTTCTCCCTAAAAATTATGTTCATATGTACAAGTAATTATATGAATAAGTAATTGAAGTATTAATTAAACATTTATTATTTTGTTATTAATTATTATTTGTCTCACCACCAGACATTGAGATAGAATTTTCAGATTTAGCTAAAACAGGAGACACAGTTAACTTATACTCCCTGATCAACAACAAGTAATTATTTAGTATCTTGAAAATATAAAAAAAATTTTATCCTAAAAATCTGTTGGGATATAATTATGCTAAAATAATATTTGGTGTTTACTAGACATTTAAATTTATATATAAACAAAAATCATGGTCTAACAAGTACAGTTTTGTGAGATACTATGCTTAAAATGTTTATACTATTTAAATATATACTATTATACAAATATGTAATATACTATTATTAAACATACACTATACAAATATACTATTCAAATTATACCATTTTGTTACACTAAGTTTAAATATTTATATAAATTTATAGGAATCTATAGATATTAAACTATTAAAAATTTTAGGTGCAAGGAAATTGTTAGTACCTCATTAGTGAATCAGTTTTGGTTGCCTGTTTACTCTTATACTTTGTTGCTAGATAGGCAAAATTTGGGTTGAGTAAAATTTATTTTTAATGAGAGCATAGAAGTATGCTTTTGCTGCAAGGAATATGCTTTCTTAAATTAATCATGGTCAGAAAAAATTTTGACAATTGTTTATTCCCTATTTTAATTACAATGTAATAGTTTCATTTTAAGTTTTATGGTATGTGGAAGTTAGAGATAAGGGAAAAAAGGAAGTGGAAAGAAAGAATGTGGAAGGATGGAGGGAAGATGGAAGGAATTAATACCCACCTATTTCATCATCTAGAGATAGATGGAATTAATACAATATACTCATCATCCAGAGAAAACTAACTGTGAAGATATTTTTGTTCTCTTCTTCCTCTGAGGTTAGGATAGCTTTCTTTAGCATAACTTTCTCCACTCCCAATATTTTATGGATTAGCAAAACACTTAACTTATTGTGCAATAATTTGTCTTTGCCTATCTCTCTGTCTCCCTTAGAGTGCTGAATTCGAGAAATCAGGAGCAAGATTTTTGATTTTTATTCCCATAGTTCCTGGCACACAGATTAAACCATGCAAAATTGCTTGAATTAACTTGAGAATGAAACTTAATTCTATGCTATTATTGTAAAATCTAGTTTGTAAATTTAAGGTTTTAAACTTAAAGAAACATCTGTAAATATTGGTCATATACATACATATACCTTGGAAGAGTGGCACTTTTGCAACCAAGTCAGGTTGATTTCTTAAAAACATTATTGATCTTTTAAAAAAGGGGCCTCCCTCAATTTCTGGGTTGAGTTTCATTTTGAAAGTTGTTAAGGTCGAGATAGGTTAATATATTCAGATGGGATTGAAGTAACAGATGCGTTGCTATTTCCAGTGCAGAGTTGTTGAGAAAGCAGGAGAGGAGAGCTTAATTTGTACAATGCTTTGTCATCTTTGCAGTTCATCACTATCAGGCTGACACAGGCAAGTGTTTATCAATGACTTCTATTGACTGACACTGACCTTGTTACAACCGTGGGTTTTTTTGACATCAGTCAGTTTGACACATGGCACCAGGCTTCATGTGCTGCTGACTTGAATGTATTGTGAGTTCTATGGCGTTAGTAGAGCAATTCCTTGTCACTGTCACTACATCAAGCCTTTGACATCAATGATGTGCTATATTCTCTTTTCCATGTTTTCATTTGTAGTAATGTTCTAGTTGTATGATTGTTTTTAATGGAAGCAGGCAACAGATGTAAAATTAGCCATGGACTGATGCATGATCCACTTTGGGACTGTTCCAAGAACAGCGTAGTTTGCTGTAACTTTATATAACAAAAAAATTATTTAAGTAAATTTTAGGTTGAAGTGAGTAGTATGGTTTTAAGGAATGTGCGTGCAAGCTTTGACTCTCTTTGAAAGTTGAACTAGAGATTTTATACTTTTTTAAAACTTTAAAATGTAAGTAGGAAGAACTTGGGAATGTAAAAATGTTATGATTTGAATAATAATTTTATAAAAGGTTTCAAAATGCAACGTTAATTTCTTAAAAATTCTTAGGATGTTATGCATTAGGTTGAAAAAATATAGATGTTGCCCTTTTTATTTTTCCCTTGCCCTTTCATTAACTTCTTATCCTTCCTCACCTTCTCCCTCTTCTGTTCCTCCTCCACTCCACTGTCTCCTAGCCTGACATCTATATTTCCCGATATAACTTTGGACTCCACTTATTAAGTTTAATTATATTTTTGATTTCCAATAGTATCCCTTGAAACAAAAATTATCCATAATTATTACAGGGGCAACAATGCTGTTTATAATACTTATGTAATTGCATTTACTGTTGGGTGTGGCAAGTCTATGAAAATGGAATAAATGGGTACTGAGTGTTCTGGCAGATTTTATTTGTGAGCCATTGCTCATGCAGTCAGGGTCACATTACTTAGATATAAGTGAAATTAGACAGCAGGGAGAGAGAGGATTTTCTAATCCACCATAATGCCTTTAAGAGTGATTTGATTATTTTTCTATATATTTTGGCCAGTGCATATGTCTACATGATTATTGGGAACTTTTTAAAATTGGGAAATTTTTAATATTTGCATTAACAAGGAGAAAAAGAATACCCTTTCATTTGTAAATTATGTCATTTTTTCTTTTAAAATTCTTCCAGTAAGAAAGAATAATGCATTTCCATTGCACTTTTTTTTTGTTTTAGCTTGCTTCCCCAGGGTGGAAAAGTTTCAACTGTTTTCAATATATTTAGGTTATTGTAATGGCCTTTGAATCCCAGAGTCAAGAGAATAGTTGCATAGTGAATTTTTATTCCAGAAATGCATTCGTTGTGAATTTCTATTAAAATTGATTTTGCACATTTATTTCTGATCTCAAATATAAGACAGAAGAGGTTCTTTGGATGCTATCAGGAGTTACTTAGAAATATACTCAAATTGTGTAGCAAACATTCACTTTTTAGTAGATCCATTGCATGAATAGATTTGATTCGAAAGTTACTGAGAGCTTATCATCTAGATAACTTTTCACTAGGAATTATACTCATGGAATACCTTTCATTTTAATAGATCATAAGCTTCAAGACGGGAGGTCCCTTGAATGGATCAAGATAGGAACACGGTCAGTTAGCAGAGAGTTATATCTTACCATACTGCTTTATCCTGCTAAATGCAAAGTTTCTTACTGGCTGTTGTCCCTAGTGGCATGTATATAGTATGTGTATTTATCAAATTTTTTTGAATTTTCTCATATAGATTTTAAACTGAATACTTTGTTAGATTTATACCTATTATGTCACGTTTGGGGGTGCTAATTTAAATGCCTCTGTGTTTTAAATTCCAAACTAGACTTATTCACTGTTTCTTTATATAGGAAAGCAATTGCCTTTTGTGTATTAAGCTTGTATCTGCTGCCCTGTTATAATTATTTACTTATTTCAGGGGGTTTTCTGTTGATTCTTTCCAATTTTCTGCAGACTATCATGTCATCTGTGAAATATGGCATGGTTCATCTCATCTTTTCAAGCATGTATACTTTTTCATTTTTATTACTTTAAAATTTTATACTGTCAACATGATTTACAAAATTATTCATAGGTGAGATTCAGACATAAGTGTTGAGGCAAGAGCCCCCACCCAGTGCCAGCTTCCCTTCCCCAATATCTCTAGGTTCCCATCTTCCCACCAGATTCCTTCACAGGCACATTTATTTACTTTTTTTTAAATTTATAATAAATTTATTTATTTTTAATTAATGAATCACCATGAGGGTACAGTTATGGATTTATACACATTTGTGCTTATGCTTCCCTCATACAAAGTTCGGGAACCCATCCCTTCACCACTGCCCATACTCCACCACCAGTAAACCCAGCATCCCTCCCACCCTCCCCGATCCCATCTCCCCCCACCCAGCCCTGTCACTGTGGCAGGGCATTCCTTTCTGTTCTCTCTCTCTAATTAGCTGTTGTGGTTTGCAATAAAGGTGTTGAGTGGCCACTGTGCTCAGTCTCCAGCCCTCATTCAGCCCGCAACTCCCTTCTCCCACATGGCCTTCGACTACATTATAGTTGGTGATCCCTTCTCTGAGTTGCCCTTTCCCCACAATGTGAGGCCAGCCTCCAAGCCATGGAGTCAACCTCCTGGTAGTTGTTTCTACAATTCTTGGGTGTTAGTCTCCCACTCTGTTATTCTATATGCCATAGATGAGTGCAATTTTTCTATGTCTGTCTCTCTCTCTCTGACTCATTTCACTTAGCATGAAACTTTTCATGCCGATCCACTTAAATAAAAAATTTGTGACCTCCTTTTTTCTAACAGCTGCATAGTATTCCATTGTATAGATGTACCAAAGTTTCCTCAACTAGTCATCCGTTCTAGGGCATTTGGGTTTTTTCCAGATTCTGGCTATTGTAAACAGTGCTGCGATGAACATACATGTGCAGATGCCATTTCGATTATACTTTGTTGCCTCTCTGGGATATATTCCCAGCAGTGGTATTGCTGGGTCAAATGGGAGCTCAATTTCTAATTTTTTGAGAATCGTCCATATTGTTTTCCAGAAGGGCTGAACCAGTCGGCATTCCCACCAGCAGTGTAGAAGGGTCCCTTTCTCCCCACATCCTCTCCAACAGCGGTTGCTTTTGTTCTTTTGGATGTGCGCTAGTCTCTGTGGTGTGAAGTGGTATCTTGTGGTTGTTTTGATCTGCATCTCTCTGATAATTAGTGATGTAGAGCACTTTTTCATGTGCCTTTTGGCCATTTGTATTTCTTCCTTGGTAAAGTTTCTGTTCATTTCACACAACCCCAAATGTATGATCATCTAATCTTTGATAAGGGAGCAAGAGATGTGAAGTGGAGCAAGGAAAGCCTCTTTAACAAATGGTGTTGGCACAACTGGACAACCACATGCAAAAAAATGGGCGTAGACCTTGACCTGACACCATGCACAAAAGTCAGATCAAAATGGATTAAAGACCTCAACATTAGACCACAAACCATAAGGTACATTGAAGACAAGGTTGGCAAAACCCTCCACGATATTGAAGATAAAGGTATCTTCAAAGGTGACACAGAACTAAGCAGTCTAGTAAAAACAGAGATCAACAAATGGGACTACATTAAACTAAAAAGCTTCTGCACCGCAAAAGATACAGTGACCAGAATACAAAGACTATCCACAGAATGGGAAAGGATATTTACACAATACCCATCAGATAAGGGGTTGATATCAATGGTATATAAAGCACTGGTTGAACTCTACAAGAAGAAAACATCCAACCCCATAAAAAAAATGGGGCGAAGAAATGAACAGAAACTTTACCAAGGAAGAAACATTTATTTACTTTTTGATTTGGGTTTTGGTTGTTGTAGTTTGGATCTCCTGATTTCAGTGTTGTTGTCTCTAGTTAAGATCTGCAGCTATACTGTAGCTTTACCCCACTGGTGTGCTTGTGGCCCTGACTTTGTTCCTTCTAGCACTCCTCTTCTTACCTCTCCCTGGATTGTTCTACGACCCATCCATCTCCTCCGTGTTTTTCAGGGATGAGGGTGATGTAGGTGTCCTTCCTTCAATGTGTTGCAGTCTCTCATTCCTGTTATTTTGTATACCACAGATAAGCAAGATCATCCTGTTTGTCTTTTATTTTTAGTATATTAAAACTTTTAATATATACTTAAAGTAATGATAAAAGAAGTCCTTATCTTGTATTTGATTTCAGAGGGAAGGAATTAAGAATCTCATGATTATCTATGAAGTTAGTTATAATTTTTTTCTCTAAGTAGATAATACTGAGTTGAGAAAGTTAATTTTTATTCTTAGTTTAGTCAGTTTTAAAAAATTTATGAATGTTTTAGGTTTTGTCAAATACTTTTTCTGCATCAATTGATTTTATAATATGATTTTTCTTTTTTTAGCCAATTGATGTGATATATTAATTGATTTCAAATGTTGAACCGGCTGTGCACACCTGGGAAAAAAATGGTCTATAATTACTTTTTTATACTGTAAGCTTCATTTTGCTGACATTTTTGTGAATAATTTTTGCATCCATAAGACATTTTTATTTGTAATTATAGTATCTCTGTCTGGTCTTGCTACTAAGGTAATGCTAATCTTGTGGAATGAATTAAAAAATATTTCCTCTGATTCTATTCTTTGAAAGAACTTATAAAGTATTAGAATAATTTCTTCCTTAAAGATTTGGTAGTATTCACCAGTGATTCCAACTGAGTCTGGTGCTTTCTCTTTTGGATACACTGCTGATTCCATTGCTTTAGTAGAAATAGTTCCATATAGAGTGTTTTTCTGATTAGATAAGTGTTAGCAAGTTCCATCTTATAGGATTTAATAAATTTCACACCTGGTTTATCAAACTTTTATGGGTCTACAATTATTCAAAGTAGTCCTTCATTATTCTTTAATGTTTATACAATCTATAGTGATATTATCTCTGTTTATTTAAATTTTTAACTAAATTTGAAGTACCATGATTTATAATATTGTTAATAATAGCATTTCATGCATACAGTGTTTCAATATCACACTCTCAACCAGAATATCCTCTTTCCTCCACCACTGCCTGAGGGTCCCCTCAAATGGTCCTTGCAGTTCCCAGCACCACCATTCTGAGAAGCACTGAGTCTGTAGTGGGCATCTGACCCATTTGGTGGAGCATCAGTTGGTTGTCCCCCCCATTCCATACCCTGAGCACTGCTTGGAAGGTCTCCCTACAAATAAAATAAATTGTAATGATAATAATAACCAATTCATAAAAATTTTGTAAGGATAAAATGAGGAAACAATAAATACTTGGAAGATAGAAATGCCTCTTAGCTTCTAACTTCATGTTTATTATAGTAGCATGGTTATCACTATCATTGCTAGTCATGGCAGAATTCTGTGGGACTCTCTGAAGATAGCAGTTGTTCCATTTGTAGCTAGGATACAGGTCAACAAAAGGGGCCAATGAGATGAGAAGGTGGAAGCCCAGCACAGTATTAGTGGTTCTACAAGAACAATTGCAGAATCCTGTGAGAAACCTCCCACTTGCCCAAAATAGATGTTTTCCTTTGAAGAAAGTGTTGTACATGGAATTGCTTACTGGTGATTGTGTTCACATAAGTGTCTATTTGTGCACATTTCCTTATTCACATCCCCGAATTTGGGCCAATTCTCAAATCTTGTGTGACTCCATCCCCAGGCAGTTTCACAGCTTAGTAAGTGTTATCTTCCTTCATTTTGAGGGCTTATAAATCTACTTTTACTGTTTTCTCTTCCCCTGAAATCTAGTACATCATTTCCAGTTTTTACCTCAAACACAATGTCTCTGCAACTTTAAAATTTCTGTAGCTAAATTTGCTAATTCTCCTTGACAACATTTAAATGGTTTATCCTCATTTTGCTAATGGCACTAATATGTTTCAAATTTATTTTCCTTTTATTTCCATTAAGTAAATTTTAGGCTGGAGCAATAGCATAGAATGGTAGGGCGTTCGCCCTTCATGTGGTCGACCCGTGTTCTATTCCTTCGACCCTCTTGGAGAGCCTGGCAAGCTACCAAGAGTATTGAGCCCACACGGCAGAGCCTGGCAAACTACCCATGGCGTATTGGATATGCCAAAAACAGTAACAACAAGTCTCACAATGAGAGACATTACTGGTACCCGCTCGAACAAATAGATGAGCAACGAGATGACAGTGACAGTGACAGTGAAGTAAATTTTAGCTAGAATCTTTACTTCACTTTTTTTTGATTTATGAGCTTCATGTGTCCTTACTGGACATTCTCAGTGATTCAAGGTCTAGGGACATGCAGCATACATATTCCCTTACTAAAATATAATCCCCTTAAGGAGCTGAAAAATTAACATCAAGAGCTGCTGTGAAATATATGACATGAATTTAATGGTATAAACATTTTCTTTTATATATATATATATACATTATCAAGCTGATTATAAGATGAAAAGTCAAGGTCATTTATTTTATTTTATTTTTTAATTTATTTATTGAATCATTATGAGAACAAAGTGTTCATGTTTGAGTTTAGGTCATACAATGCTCAAACACCCATCCCTTCACCAGTGCACATTTTCCACACCACCCCCCCAGCCCAACCTTCCCCCTGATTCTGTGGCAGATAATTTCCACATTACTCTCTCTCTACTTTGATTACATTCAACATTTTGACACCAGTCCTACCATTATTATTTAGAATTTCCCCCCAACACTCAGACCTGTTGAAAAGGGAACGTTGGACAATTTGTTTTGTATTGCTGGTTATGAGTAGCATATGATGTCGTGGCCGTGTGGTCTGGGAATTCTAAAATTGTATAATTAGGGTTTGGAGAGATTTCTACCAAGTGCCGCTGGGTTCTGAGATTCATTTGTGTGTCTCTGGGATCATGGCCATTAAAGGAGCTTAATAAGTAGCAGGGGACCCTTTCTTGGGTATCATCTCAGGGTCCCATTGGTGGAAGGGAGGAGAAGGATCGACTCCTCCCCATCCCGTGAGGCCTGGTATGTGCCATCAGTGTTGGCCCGAACCTGGGTTTTCCAATGAGGTCTGGAAGATGGCAGCCGCTGGGATTCTCGGGGAACCGGCACTTCTGCTGTTACCCACTCGGTTCTGAGATTTGTTTGTGTGTCTCTCTCAAGGTTATTTTTTAACAGAAAAGATAGCTATCTTTTAAGGAAGAATATAATAAATTAGAACTAAAAAGTACCACAACATAACAGACCAGAATTTTTGTTTTCTCTGCATTGTTAGAAAACAAATTTTTGTTTTCTATGCAGTTAGTTAGAAGGAAGAAAATATGCAGATCTTTCTCATATTTTTATGGTAAGAATTGGTCTCTAGATATAATATGTCCAAGGTTGGCACATTAAAATACATTCGCTTAAGTGTGTGAATGAAAATTCTACAGCTAGACAGTAATAAAAGTGAAACATAAAGTATACCTTACAAACCATCAGAGAAAATAAAATCAAAGGAAAGGTATATCAACTGCAAAATAAAAAATGAAATAAAAAGACAGGAAACATTTAAAAAGGAAGATAACAGACACAGGTCCCAAAATATTTGTTGTAACAATAAATGTAAAGGGAACAAATAACGTTTTTATAGTCTTTGTGGAATTTTATTATCAAAAATAATTAAGTAGAGATCTCTTCCTCTTAGAGAGGTAGCAGCAGGGGTAGCAAGTAGGATATATTGGCAGGTGTGACTAAGTGTGAGTAACACTGAGATTCTTTGGAGCCCCAGGTCTTTAGTATCCAGCTTGGTTATGTAGGAGCTTAGTAGGGTGTATCTCAAAAAGTCCTGTCTTTCCTCTGGGACATGTCATGTCACTTGAGTTTTTATTCAGATCTAAGCACCCTAAATCCTAGAAAAATGGAACGCCCAGCAGACGTCTATCTATCCTCCACATACAACACCATTTTTGTTTATTAACTTTTAAAAATATTTACGTAATCCTTGGTTAGGTAATGTAATGCAGTTCCCCAAAGCTTTAAATGTGCTTTACAATTTCTACATTTCAGTCTCCAGACAAACCTTACTTTTAAATCTAGCCTCATATACCCAAGTCTTTTCTTACCACTTTGTATATCTCGAACCTAACATGTCCACAGTTGAACTCTTTCTTTCTCAGTGAAGATTATTTTGCTTTTCTTTTTCAGTTAAGAGCAACCCTATTACTCTTTTCCTGGAAGTTCTCAGATTTTATGTTTTTATTTTTAATGTACTTATGATTAGTTTACAACATTCTAGAATGAATAATAATAATACCTTAATTCCTTTACATGTGAATAGGATTCACCACACCCATGCCAAAAATCTTCCCTCTCCCCTATTCTCCCACTTGCTCCCCTTCCATCTAATTAACACCATTGTTTTTACTAAGCTGACTAACTAGATTTAGGGTATTAATTTTTTAGTCCATTTGCTTTATTTATATTCAATATATGAAAAATCTACCAATTGTCTTTTACTCTACTTTTTTTCATCTAGCACAATCAGCTCAGGTTCTATCCATATTTCCACAGTTGGCTTATTTTAGTCATTTATTTGGGGTGCTCTTAAGCAGTGCTTGGGGATTCAGGGTCCTTTCCTGACAAGGCTCACTCAACAGTTCAGACAGTCAATGCTGGGGTCAGAGGGTGCAGCCTTTGCTCAGGTTTTGACACTCAGGGATCATCAGAGCCACACCTAGCAGTGCTCAGGGGGCCAAGCAGGAGTTCCACCCAGGAATCAAACAGTGTGGAGCCCTTGGCCCCTGTGTCCCGATCCCTTTTGGAGGATAGTCCATTGAATATATTCTTTTTTTTTTATATATTCTTTTTAGTAGGAACCGCACCCAGATGTTTACCTTAGGTGAAGCTTGGAGGGGGGAATGCGATGTCAGAGATCAAACTCAGGGCCCCCCTATAGCAAGAGTTCCTTGCCCTTTGCGTTCCGAAGACCTGCCAGCTAGTGAGCAGCCAGACTTTCTGCTTAACCTCCAAGAGCCTTAATCTTCACTTGGGGATTGGGTCCAAAGGGAGAACACTGGGTGGGCTGAATTTCCTTCTTATTGAAGTCAATTCTTTTAGCAAGCATCTCCCTCTGAGAGTGTTCAGAAAGGATCCTGGTACTATTCTTGCTTATCTCTCCTTCCAAAGAGGAAATGTGCATATTCTTATGCTAATGTGTTTTCCAACCTTCACACCTTTAATTTAATTCAGGTGGTTATTAAGGAGTAAAGTAACATTATCTTTTTTTGCAGAAAAGTCCAGGGAAAGAGGGAATCTGAGAGGTCTCAGAGGCATCAAACTTCCTGAATATTTATCAAAAGTACTAAAGCTGTAGGAAAGGAAAAAATGAGAGTAGGACCTGAATGAGAAATCTAGGGGGCAGGATGAGATGCACAAATAAAGGACTTGGAAAGTGCTATTTACTTAACCCCTGGGTTTCTGTGGCAGGTGAGACAATCATAACACCAGAGTAGAGAGAGGTCAAAGAACCTAACTAGCTAGAATGCCATTACTTATATACAGCACAGGGTTAGTGCTTAATTCATTACATATAAAATCATTACTTAACTTTTTACAGGGGAGTGTCACTTTTCTCACTCATGTCTCTAAATCAGCATTTCTCAGCCTTTTCCTGGACTATAGTTTCCTTCCTGTCCTACTGATTAGTCCCCTAATCTTGAGCTGTGGTACTCCACTTGTGTAATTTTCACCTGTATTGGGTAGGGCATTTGCCTTGCACGTGGTCAACCTGGGTTCAGTTCCTCCATCCCTCTCAGAGAGCCGGGCAAGCTACAAAGAGTATCCTGCCCACATGGCAGAGCCTGGCAAGCTACCCATGGCGTATTTGATATGTCAAAAACAGTAACAAATGTCACAATGGAGACGTTACTGGTGCCCACTCAAGCAAATCGATGAGCAATGAGATGACAGTGACAGTGACAGTGACCCTCTTGGAATATCCTGAGTGTGCACAGGTTTCATATATCCTGCAGTTGAGAACTGCTGTTTTTAGGCATTCTTTCAATTTCAAGGCTGGTGAAGAATGTTTCTCCAAGTTCTTTTGTCTTATCTTATGTAAAACTAGTCCTTCACTTTCCTGGGATTTGTTTATTACTCTCTTTTAAGCTTCAAATACATATTGATATACAACTTAAGTCACTTGAGTTGCTTAAATATACCCGTCATGTTGTCAAAATGAGTAAACCTGTCTCAGAGGTTGTGTTAGGGAGTTAGGGTATTTCCCATACTAACGTGAATTAATTTTTACCCCACTTATATGCATATTTCGACATTATACAGGAGCACCTTTTCAGTTACTTGACTAATCAAAGATTTGAAATAATGTACTCAGGTTATTTTATTGATGGTTGTGTTCTCTTGAAATGCTGGTGCCCACTGCCTATTTTGTTTCCTTTGTTCCCTTTGCTAAGCCTACCAAAACCTTAACAATATTATGTGCTAGTGAATTAAAATATTTAGATAGGAGAGAGAAAAGATAGCTAAGTGGATACAGGAGCAAAAGTGCCTATTCCTGAAGCCTGAGGACATAGGGTCAGTCACTGGGGTTATATACATATATGCACAGTGCAATTCCGGCAGCCCCGCTATCTGGGAGCTCTGGTGCCATAATTGGTTTCTGGCTATTCTGGGGCAGGGGGTTGCTGGGAAGATCCCCAGCGTCAGGACAGAGGCTCCCAGCAGTGTGTGTGGGAGCGTCTAAGTGGACAGTGTGAGATCTCCAGGGCCACTCACTGCAGCTGGGACATGTGCAGGTTCAGACCAAGGAAACAGTGAGAAACAGAGGAAGCTGGCCGGGAGAGATGAGGGCAGAGGAAGGATAAATGAAGCGATACCAGGCAGGACCCGTGGCACAGAAAGCAGGTGGCAGCCCCCTGAGCATGCTGCTTGTTCCTGTCCTGACATCCAGGTCAGAGGAAGCCTGCAAATAGGAGACTGGCCACATCTAGGCTTAATGAGAAGACAAAAATGTGCTTCTTCCCTTCTTGTTGGAAAAGTATATGTATCTTTCTATATGGACTGGAGCGATAGCACAGTGGGTAGGGCGTTTGCCATGCATGCGGCCCACCCGGGTTCAATTCCACGGAGAGCCTGGCAAGATACTGAGAATATCCCGCCCACACGGCAGAGCCTGGCAAACTACCTGTGGCCTATTCAATATGCCAAAAACAGTAACAGTAAGTCTCATAATGGAGACATTACTGGTGCTCACTCGAGGAAATCGATGAACAATGGGATTACAGTGCTATCTCTTTATAAATCTTTATATATGTGTGTAATACATATATATGCCAAAGAAATCCACTTCTAGTTGCCACCATCCCCCCCCGCCCCGTGACCCTTCCCATGAGTTATGGGAGCTTTCTATTTGCTCTCTCTCATTTCCAGTAAAATCTGCTTAAGTGAGGCTGTTTTTGTTTTGTCCTCTGCTGCCAATCTTCAGTGGTTCAAGACAAGACTTGCTCCAGGTAACAGTACCACAACTAGGGTCAGTGAGCACTGTGGCCAAGAATGTGAGCACCGAAACCTGAGGTGTGGGCCATCATCATTGCAACATCAGTAGAGGGAAGGGAAGGGGGAAATATTTAGATAAAATTATGGTAAATTACAGTAAGGAAATTGGGACTCCATAGCAGAAATACATTAAAATATAATCTATGCAGAACAGATGACTGGCTAAAGAAACTTTGGTACATCTATACAATGGAATACTATGCAGCTGTTAGAAAAGATGAAATCATGAACTTTGCATATAAGAGGATCAACATGGAAAGTATCATGCTAAGTGAAATGAGTCAGAAAGAGAGGGATAGACATAAAGATTGTACTCATCTGTGGAATATAAAATAACAGAGTAGGAGACTAATACCCAAGAATAGTAGTATATAATACCAGAAGGTTGACTCCATGGCTTGGAAGCTGGCCTCACATGCTGAGGGAAAGGCAGCCCGGATAGAGAAAGGAACACCAAGTAAAATGTGGTTAGAGATCCTGTGTGGGATGGGAGATGCATGCTGAAAGTAGACTAGAGACTGAACATGATGGCCATTCAATACCTCTATCGCAAACCACAACACCCAAAAGGAGAGAGAACAAAATGGAATACCCTGCCACAGAGGCGGGGTGGGGTGGGGGGGACAGGATTGGAGGGTGGGAGGGATACTGGGTTCATTGGTGGTGGAGAATGGACACTGGTGGAGGGATGGGTTCTCGAACATTGTATGAGGAAAACACAAGCACGAAGATGGGTAAATTTGTAACTGTATCCTAATGGTGACTCACTAATTAGAAATAAATTAATTTAAAATTATGAAGATTATTAAATTATTAGAAAGTATTACTGTAAAAATAAATAAAAGTTAAAAATAATAAAAATATAATCTATGCATATTTCTCTTTAAAAAGCCATATTTCCTCTAATAATTTCAGATTGATAATGAATTTATTCAGGATTTGGAAAATAATATACTTTCTGTCTCCTACAGTCTTACTGAGTTATATAATTTTAATTATCAAGAAAAGAAATCCTTCCAGTAAGATCATATCAATAAGGCTAGGATACCTATTTTCAGAATATAAATGCTTACCTTAGCTGAGCTTGAATTTGGTGCTGCTTGGCATTTTATAATATATGATTAATTTTATATCCCCAGGCCAGAACGTAATTTTACTCCCAGGATTCAAAGCTTCATTTTTTCCTTTAATGAAATACAGAATGTGATTGAAGACTTGCTGTATTCTGAGCAATAATAGAACCTGATTTCAGAACAGCTCATTTCTGATGAATGGACATGGCAATGTAACATTAATTTAGAGACTATCTTTTATACAGAATGTTCAAACCTGACCATCTAAGACTTTTAGCAACCTGCATTTCCTTGAAACAACATCTCCAAAACCATAATAAAATACCATTCTCATAATACCAACTAATACTCAAACAATTACTAAACTACAAATTGAATCCAAATAATGGATCTATTTATCTGGGGACCCTGCAAACAGTGCTCAGGAGCTCATGGGGCTATTTCGTGAGACACTTGGTAAACTGGAATGAACGGTTCAGTGCTTGACCCATCTATGGACTGCTCAGGCCATAGGCCATGCTCAGCAGGAGGAGAGGGGAGGGAGACCAGAGTTCTTACTTGGTTTTAGATACTTGTCCTCAAACTTCAGGGGAAGAATCCACCAGGAATTTCTCTTTTCTTCTTCCTTCATTCTTTCATCTGTGATAATCCCCCTACCTAGTTTCTCCTGGCAGAAGATTGTTGTTTAAGAAAGCTAGTTGTTTAAGTGTACCAAATGTTTTGTCATTATACTATAGTGTAGTACAGTATTTTCTTAATACAGAAAAGTTATGCCTAATAATTAAGTAAAATATCTAATCTGTGTGTCAGACTTCAAAGTTAGTAAGCCTCATCTAGTTATGAAGTATAATGGTCTTAGTCTATGTATTTTAGCTTTGTTTTTGTTTTCACTTTCTATGCAGAATGACTTTCTTTGACCATTAGAGTCCTTCTCTCTCCAAGATAGTCATTTTGATTTTCTCAATCAGAGCAACTAGGGACTGGGGATATAGCTCAGGGGTAAAGCAATTGCCTAGGGTCAATATCCTGCATCTCCCCTTCCCCCCCATCCCCCAAAAGTCAGAGGAACTATTTGGTGTGGGAACTCGTCTTTAAAATTTAGTGACATTCAATGACTATGAGTTGTATGCAGAACATTGTTAGGTGGTATGAAAGAGAGAGGAGCAGGGATTGCATCTACATAAACACATTACACACAGAGAAAGGGCAGCAGAATAGATTTTTGACATTTACAGCCTTAAAATTATTTTTTTACATTGAAAAATTAATGAATCACTGTGAGATACAGTTACAGACTTACAAATTTGCCTGATTACGTTTTGGTCATACAGGGTCAATGATCGGGTATCCATTCCTCCACCAATTCCCGTTCTCCACCTCCTGACTATGGCACACAGAAATGTTTCCAGACATTGCCAAATGACCCCTGGGAGGAAAAATTGCTTCAGGTTAAGAACAACTTTGTGGTTGATGAGTGAAAGTTGAACCATTATAAATGGAACCAATATTTCTCATGGGTTTAATGTGTATACTAGAGTTCTATTCATGAGAACACATTCCATTCAAAAAATTACAGAATTGATTTAAAATACTTGTTTTTAAAGACATTTATCAAATATGTACAAGTAAACATTTCAAAATATATGTTAAGGAAGATATTTGGTAGCTGAGATTTGTTAGAATTGAATTCAGTGAAGTTTACTCAACATTATTTTATATTTTTTCTGAATTCAATATGAATTCTTCATATGAATTCTTCATTAAAACCCTGAATGAATTGTTTGAGGCTCTTC
This sequence comes from Sorex araneus, assembly GCF_027595985.1. Classification (NCBI taxonomy): domain Eukaryota; kingdom Metazoa; phylum Chordata; class Mammalia; order Eulipotyphla; family Soricidae; genus Sorex; species Sorex araneus. The sequence goes on along the minus strand of NC_073313.1, from coordinate 290,591,522 downwards.
CTGTTCCTGGAGTGAGCAGATATCATTGGGCTACACTAGCACATGACAGGGACAAATGGAGATGTTACTGGCGCCCACTGGAGCAAATCAAAGATCAATGGGAAGACAAGTGATACAAGTGAATTCAATATAGGTATTATTTTTTGATGTAGAGAGTACAGAATATGAAAAGAAATGAAGACTGGGAGAGGCTTATTCAATAAATTTGGCCAGGAGACTCTTTAGACTCACCTGTCTGTGAGATAGGGTGAGTTTTCAAGATCTTACAGACTAAAAAGATTAGTGAGATTCAGAACTTAATGAGTGGTCATTTTTATTACTTCTTTGAAATCTAGCCACCCTAGATTATAGTGGATCAATCAATGATAATCCTCAGAGTCTTGGGAACAGCCCCCTTAGCATTGTCATTCTGCCTAGAATTAACTCTTCTGATCCTCCAATTATCAATCTTTTAAAGTTTGTTTCTCAAAAACATCTGTTTTTGAGAACTTGTAAACTTTCAAAATATTTAAATTCTTACTTACTCTCACTTCACTGTATTTAACAGGCTTTATGATTTCTACTTTAAATTCTTCAGTTTTCAGAGTCATTTCTGTCTTAACAAAATTGGCACTAAGCTAAGGTTATGTGACTGAATACTAATTCATGAAGATAGTTTTCAGAAGGAAAATTGCAGCTAAGTGAAGCACTGATAATTTGTCAACCTGGATACTTTTCTACATGACTTGAGTAGGATCTGAAATTAAAAACCAGAAGAGAGAGGATTAAAAATAGAACGGGTTTCAGTTTCTAAAAGTGAATTCTTGAAGTGTATTTCCTGTCCTTTTAATTCAATTTATCACATTCCCTGCCACCACCATTTCTGCAAATAAGCTGCATTTCCTTTGGGGCTTCCAGATCTTTCAGCTGGACATTGCTAAAGACTGGTGAGTTGCCACCACAGTTTAAATCATATCATATTGGCATTGTACTAGCAGATACTGTACTTTAAGGTGGAAGCAAAGACTGAAACGTTTTGTCCTTGTTATATATTTTGGTTCGTGTTTTATTCAGTTCAAAATAGGCCCAATGTTAATTTATTTATATGTGGGCAAGTATAACCGTGGAAATCAAGAAGATTTAAGCAATTTTAATTCTTCATTGATTATATTTTCTCAAACAAAATACATTTAAGTATAGGTATAGTTGCATTCTAATTATAGAAAAAGTACATTAGTAAATATATGAATAGTGTCATTATAATAATATCAATTTATCTTATAGGATTCATAAATAATAGAAGCAAAGTTTGTAGTATAGAAATAACACCATGCTTATTAGAATTTTTCTAAATGAAAGAATTTGAGGGTCTATGGAGATTTAAAATTTTATTGACTTTCTATCAGTTCAGTAGATGGTTTGAGGGATTTTATTGTAGTGAGAATTTATTACAAAATTATAGATTATAGTTATTTTAGATATGCAATCTGAAAAAAGTCCTCAGATTATCTGTTTCAATGGCTCTTAAATTTGTAAGCCACAATTTTGTGTATATGCATTCATTTAAATAGAAAACAGAATCTCTGAGATTGTGCTTATTTTTATAATTTTTGTAAAATTTAATTCTATTTCATTCTTTTGGTCTCTTCTTTAACTCATTTTTCTTAAAATGCTCGATAGGATTGACTCCTAGTCATATCCTGTGTTTTGCAAATATACTGATCTTGAATTCATGGGCAAAGCCTCTCTGAAGTGCCCTGTCTGAGGTCAATCAGCTCATTAGCAGCAAAAGCAAATGTTCTTCTGAAAACACATATGGAATTTCAGATTTAAGTCATTTAACATTTGTTGCTTACAAAATGATTGATGATTCATCCATGAGTGCTTGAAAGGGCTTGAATATAAACAGGCGGCAAGCATTACTGTTGCTGTAGCGTGTGCCTGTCCACACACGGACACTAATCTTGGGAAGTGACTCTTGGACACGCCGGCCCAAGAAATCTGATGCATGTCATCGGCTTTGAGTTATCTTCATACCTTTGGCCTCCCCACGAGAGAGAAATGAATCATTCCTGAATCTAGCTATTTCCAGTTCTGAAAAGGCTGTTTACTCTTCTTGGAGAAGGCATGTGGGTGACACAGCAAGAGGAATCTGGAGCAGGTGCTGTTCTGCCTCAGGCCACTGTCAGCCTGTGACTTTCCGAGGCATTTAACCTTTTGCACCTTGATTTTTATCACCAGCAACAGGAGAGAGTAATACTGAACCAATGTCCTCATAAGCTGTTGAGTTTTTGTTATTTTGGAACCTTCCCAGGGGTGCTGGCTCTGAGATGGACTGGGAAGGCCAGACAGTGCCAGGGATGGAACTGGGGCCCTGTGTGTGCCAATTAATCGCGAGTGCCAGCGGTTGGACTCCGTCTCAGCCCCACCTGAAGATCATGCACGGGAATGGAATGAAAGACTAATATACTATATAGACAAGAAGTACTGAACAATGTTCCTATTGGTCAAGATCCTATTTTTCCTTTATTTTTAAGATACAAAGGACATAGAGTGATTATGATGGTCATTGATTATGATTCCTCCTCTGAATAAATTAGAGTAAAATCAAAGGTGGGGAATATGGCTCTACTTGTTCAAAATGTGTTAAGAGGCTTCATGCATATATCTTCCAGCATCATCTTGAATATCAGCCATATGCATACATCACAGTCGGGTAGGTGTTGTGGAAGAACATGTTGGCCACGGCGAGACACAGGCTCTGTCAACACTGGAGCTACAGACAAATGACTCAACCCTGGCAGGGTTTCTCTTCTCACTAGAGAAATGAGGTGTCCTGTTCAACCTCACAACACTTAAGGATGAGTCTGTGCGTTGAGTTGGTAAAAATAAGTGCTAGCAGGCTATATACACCTGAACCACCATCTGATTTTTGTTAATTACATCATACTGAGAACACTGCAGACATATATTTTCATATTTTTAGTGACTGATTTTACCTACAAAGTTGAGTAGTTGTAACAAAGATAGCATGATCCAAAAAAGTCTGAAATATTTACCATCTGGCCCCTTACAGAATAACTTGCCAACTCCTGAAAATGGTCTGAAAATGAGTATAAAATTCTTTCCATTTCTGGCACATAGCAAAGACCCAAAGAAGAAAAACTGTTTTAACTGTATAATGGTAATGGTGAATAAGATGACACAAATGATGATAATATTGGTAGTGATGAGGATGATAAATATTTTATTTCACTACCAGTTTCAAACTCTTTTATCCTATTTTAGAAGTCACTCTTCACATTGCTTGGATACTATTCCCTCCTTTTCCTCTTGTCTCAAAATTAATTTTAAGGGAAGGATCAGAAACTTTCTATAAGACAAAGGAATAAAGCTCAAGCTATTTTTAGCTTTGTCAGGAGGTGTAAAGAGATATTTGGAGGGGACATCTGGATCTGCTCCTTGTTGATTTTTACAAAATGTGACCACTAACCTCTTTATGTTCATTTTTTCATCGGATAGTTTCTTTGGAGCTATTTGTGGAGGGACCATGAGGGATTTATTCGTTCATTTATTTTTCTTGAGAGCCCATCTGCACCCCAGACAGGCCTTTCCTGTGTGGGGCTTGATGATGAGTGCTGCTAACATCCCAAGGGTTTTCTGGCAAATGTTTTCTGAAGGGTCCTCCCCAGCTGTGCTCAAGAGCCCAGAAAGCACTCCTGGTGACACATTGCCATTGGCCTGGTCATGGTGGGCAGGGCTATACCCAGTTGTGCTTTGAGGCCATGTGATTAAATTTGTGGTACCAGCGATAGAACTGGGGTCCCCTGACATGAAAGATATGTGCTTTGAACTATATCCCTGACCCTACTAGAGATAGTTTTCCTGGTCTGAATTTTTTTTCAGTCATCTCTTATTTATCCAATTAATCCCATATAATTGTAATGTATGTTTATTGTTTTTGATGTTGCTTCCCTCTGCCCCTGCACCCCCCTCATCCCCCTGATAATTCATTTCAAAATTTTTTCATCTTTTATTTGGCTACAGATCATGACCAAGCTTTCCTTTATCATCCTAAGAATGTGGGACACATTTGCAATAGCTGTGTATTTTTTTTAATTTAAAAGCCAAAGAAGAATAATGAGCTCCTTGTCTTTCTATTAGAAATTTCTGGAATATCATGTTTGCTAACAATCACATAAGTTTTGCTCTGTCTGTGACTTCGGAGATAAGACCCCCTCTTGCCACCTCTGGATCACGTCTGTCTTAAAAAATTAGAATCACTCAGAAAATTAGCATCTGTTTCTTCTCCCAGTTATCAATTCACATTTCAGATCTGTTTCTCCTTTTAAAAACAGTTTCCCTAGCAACTGAACCAATCTTACATGATCAGAGCTGTTTGTCGCTTTTGAAGTTTGACTTTCTGACAAGGCCTTCTGGCCTAGGGGGATAAAAAGCAACATCCAAACACAAACATTTCAAAAACACTCAAGTGATGAATAACCAATGGAGACCGCATTTTAGGAGACTTCTGTAGTTTGTGTGCCAATCTCCATTACCACCACCCTCGCCAATGTTAGAAATCTCTTGAAGTAGCTATTTTTGTAACAAAACAGATGGAAGAGATTCTAAAATCATCAAAAATATATTCTAGGAAGCAGTGGGTAGATTAAGATATAGGAATGTTTGCTATAGGCAGCCAGGCCAAACAAACTCACCTTGTAGTTGTTCTTAGGCTGAAATAAGAACATTCATCACAATTCAGATGTATCATGGGGAACAAAGTCTTTTTCTCCCTCTGCTCTTAATAGAACAAGACATACTGAGAGAGGTTGGTGAGTTTTAGGTAATACTCATCTGGCTTTTCACTTACATCTTCACCACTTTCATTATTATTAGCATTGTTTAATACTGGTGCTTTTTTTCTTTTGCCCTGCTGTTGTCCTATTTATCAATAACCAGAGTCAGAACCTCATTTAGTTATGGTTTCCTTTCTCTCTACACTCTCATTATGGCTCCTGCTATAACTTAAATATTGTTGAGAGTGGACAAAGTTACTGGAGTAAGAAAGAGAGGTATGATATGCATAACACTATCATGGATCATATTGTAAATCATGGCACATCAATAAACTGGGAAACAAGAAAAAGCAAAAGAAAGAGGGTCAGAGTGAGCATGAAAGTTTCCTGCTTTTCATCATATCACTTCTACTTCTTCAAAGGGAAAAGGTAAACTTCCGAGACCTCCAGAAGTTTGTAAGACACTGTAGGGACCTCCACATGAACGTAGAGCAGAGATTAGACAAGAAACAATCAGAGCAGCAGCAGAAGAAGCTGAATCAGAATTTTCTCATAATGATTGGTTATGTTTTCTTTTTGGAAGATTTTCCCTAAGAGCACAGCATTTTTTGTAGGAATCAAGTCAAATGGGAAACTCTCTCCTTCTTGCTTGTAATTGAGATGGAATTTGTCTGCAGTCCCTGCAGCATATAGGCTGGTGGTTTATATTTCATGGACATAAGTGGAAGAGTCATTTGCAAAAGGACTTGCATTTTCACAAAGTCAATTGATTTTGGGATAGAAGGAAATGTTTGAAAAATTTTAAAAATTCAAAATTTTTATTTATTTATTTATTTATTTATTTATTTATTTATTGCTTTTGGGGTCACACCTGGCGATGTACAGGGGTTACTCCTGGCTCTACACTCAGGAATCATCCCTGGTGGTGCTCAGGGGACCATATGGGATGCTGGGAATCAAACCTAGGTTGGCCGCGTGCAAGGCAAATGCCCTACCCGCTGTGCTATGGCTCCAGTCCCCTGAAAAATATTTTTTTAAATGAAGGAAATTAGTAAGAACCACATACACATTTGGGGTCTTTTGTTGTGTTCTAAGTGCTGTGTCCTTGTATTTCAGATAAATTAGGTATTCAACAAAATTCTAGTTATAACCATTCTCTACCTTGATCCCAAAGGTCAACAGGAACACAATGGATTGTCCAGTGAGTCTTGAAAATGGCATCCTGGAATCTTTGACATATAGCCATAATTTTCTAAAATTGTTCATTCTAGAGAAACAAACAAACAAAAACAAGAAAGCTATAAAATAATTATGAACACTGGGTTACGCACAAGCATATGAAAACTAAAATGTACACTCTTAGGGACATCTAATATTATTTTTAGGGCATGAGTAGATTTATTTCATGACCTTTATACAGATCATATTTTTTTGATTAAGGCATAGAAATGCCTATTGTCTGATTATTGTAAAATGTCTTTTGGAAAGAAAAGCATAAAATCTAGATATGTTGGAAAGAGACATCTGCCCAGCTCCCTCTTCGAGAGATTGGCTGTAGAAAGTGCTCTGTCTGTCATCTCCTTCCGATTCTGCCTCCTGGAGGATGATACTGTGATGAGGTAACAGCTTCACAGGGGAGCCTACCTCAGCTGAAGGCCTGGGCACATTAGTTGGAATACAGGATTCTCTCACATTAACACTCCCACCTTTATACTCAGCACAGGATCTCTTGGGGCGACATTACAGTTAAACTTTGCCCTATGCCAATCCTGCACCTGACTTTCTTCATACTGTTTTTAATAACCCAAGTAACCGTAACCTTGAGTTTTGTGACAGTATCTACTTCTAAGAAGCTAACCCATAGCACCTGGTTATTAATTATATTGCAACTAATTTAAGAGACAAGATTATTTAGTGGATAGCTGATGATATGGGAAAGGATTTATGTGCTAAAATCAATTTAAACTACTGAACAAAAGTCAGCTGTTTCCTGTTAGACCTGAACTTGCTTGTTGACATACCTAGGACACTTGAGAGTGAGAAGCGAGTAGAGAGAAGTGAAGGAGGCAAGCAAGGAGACAAGTAAAACTGGCTTGGAAGATAAAAAATTGGTTTGCATTCAAATGAACACATATTACTAATCAGGGTTTGGAGAGGTAGTATAGTGGGGAGGCACCTGCCTGCCTCCTCCCTGCAGCTGACCTGGGTTTGGTCCTCAGCGGTATCTATGGCCTTTTGAGCCCACCAAGAGTGATCCATGAGCATAGAGCCAGAAATAAATCCCAAGCACAGCTGGGACCCAAATAAAACAACAAAGAAACCAAATTAAAAACAATTTAATATATATTTAATGCTTCTGTCTACCTGGAGCTACATAAAATGTTTTACATCTATTATATTATTTAATTGAGCCTATGAATTAAGTTTTCAAAGTGCCTGCTCTCAACAAGGAAACGGATTTTAAAAAATTAATAAAACTATTTAAGTTCAGGCAATTTATAAGTATAAATCCAAGTCGCAGATCCGCATGTGTCAGGCTCCCTAGTCAAATGGCTTGCATATCAGGTGCTCAGATTAGAACCAGCCAAACATTAAAGAGGAGATTTTAGAGCTCCAGAGAAATGGTAGAAGTGTAGGTACAGCTGGCTAGTAAGGCAGCCAGCTTTCATGAGTGTGGCTGCCAGGAGAGGAGAGAACAGCCATCAGGGAGAAGAAAACCAGGGCAAGTAGGAGGAGCTAAAAGGGCAGTCTTTGGATTCTTGAAAAAAAGAGAATAAGGGTGACTGGAGAAATACCGGTACACAGAGGGTTCAGATGTCACTAGCAGATTTTATTAGTAATCAAATGACCTAACAATATCTCTAATATTTTAGGGAGATAAACTAAGTGATTTGAGAAGTATGAGGTCATCCACTGATCATCATCTGTAAGAATGCTGAAAATTCAGGTTGGTGGGAGGAGGAAGGCTGGCTTTAATAGATGACCATTTAAAACATATGTAGTGATCTCATTGTTAGTTATAGACTGTAATAACAGTTTAATCTAATACTCTGTTAGGTATGTGTTGCAAGTTTTATGTGTACTAATTAAAATAACTTTAATTAGTATAAGGAAGTTACTTTTATTATTCCTATTTTACAGATGGGGAAAAGTGAGGTAGTAAGAGGTAACCTTATTAGTATTACAATTATTACATAGCAGAATTGGATTCAAATCCAGCCATTAATCTGCTGAGCTCTTGGCTAGTAGGACAGAAAACCTGATGGTTTCATTAAAAACTGATGAATTAGCAAAGTTTATATATTGCTTTTGTTTTTCATCTCAGGTACAGTTTTGTAGAAAATGTTGAGGGTATTTAGTGATTATTTATTTTTCTTTTCCAAAGAGCTATTTTAAAAAGGGATTAGTTTTGTCTTTTCCTGTTAGTTTTTAAGGGAAAATTATTTAAAAAATAATTTAAAATGTAAAATGTTGAAGGAAAGAAATATTTCATTTTTCCTAGTAAACGTATTGAGGGAACTGAAATCATACATTTTGGACTTTAATAAATGTCTCCAGAAAGAAAGGAGGCATTCTATCGTTATAGCAGAAAATTTTAGCAACTATGCACAGGAACAATGACTTTCTGTATCTCAAATTCCTTTATGCCTACAGGCTGCTCAACCGAATGTCATTAGAATCACTAGAACTTATTTTCACATAGTTTGAAGTATCGCTCATCTCCTACACAATCACATGTCGACTACAAAGTTATGTATATAGCTGCACATAACACAGTAGAGACAGCAGATTGGAATCTAAGACGTAACTGATTGCCTGCCCGCTCAACATCTCTATCCCGTTCCAGGTAACCAGACTTTTTAATGTCAATACATGCTTTCAGAAATCTGAGGGGAATTCTTGAATTTTTTTTACTAGGACCAATAAAATAGATTTTTAATATGATAATATTGAGCTATTTAAAGTAAAACACACTCTAAAGAAGTGTTTTTGCTTCGAATATGGTATTTAGAATAGACAAATTTGAAACAGGTTTGCTTTTATATGTAGACATCGATTAACAAAGTCATGAAAATAGTTTGATTATTTGCAGAAATCTAAGAGTAAAATAGACAACAGAAATAATAGAAGTTCATCAGAATAAAATGAAATGCCAAGTGAATTTCATTTATTTTTGGTTTTTGGACGGCCACATGTGGCAGTACTCAGGGCTTATTCCTGGCTCAGTGCTTGGGGATCACTCCTGGCTGGACTTGGAGGGCCAAACTGGGGATTGAACCCAAGTTTCAGGTGCAAGGCAAATATCTTACCCACTATACTAGTCTTCAAATTCCAACTGTAACAAAATTGTAATTCCTAAGTACTTAGGAGCTAGGGGTGTAGTTCAAATGGCATAACACTTGCTTTGCATGTGTGAAGCCCTGCATTGGATTCCTGGTCTGGAAAAAAACATACACATGAGTGTATTCATAATGATATTTTCATAAAATTTGAAAATTATTAACTAGATTCATTGATTTTAACACTTAATGTTAGATTTCTATTTACATTGTGCAAGTCAGTATCATATCTTACAGATATGATAACAACTCATTTTCGAGAGAGCTTACTACGGTAGACATCATGCTCAGAATACCTTATGTGTAATTATATTTAATTAATGTGAACTCCCTGTGAGTTATATACTGTGGCTTCTTCATGGAAACAAGGGAGCACCTATTCATTGTAATTTTGGTAATTTTGATAATCTCCATTTAAACCTGTGGGTAAATTTGATAATTACTTAACTTCTTGTTTTCAGTTTAAAAATCATTGCTTTTTTATTTCCTTTTGTGATGTGCAAAAAATTCCTTTAAATGACTTATTTCGTTAACTTGAAATTTCCCTGTTTGCATCCTGAATATTATACCGTGAGAAAAAAAATAAAAAGATGCTTTTCTTGTATTTTGTGCCAAATTGGTTCTTAATATTTTATCTTTTAAGAAGTGACCTGTTTCTAATCTAGTAAGCCTTCTAAATCTCAAGTAATTTCTATAAGTGCTGAAGGCTAAATTATATTTGCATATACTGTCTTCCTGTTGATGTGAGTGGTAGAGAGAAAAAGTCTTGCTTTTCCTTAATTCTTTACACTTGACCCATAGCACCATTGCTTCTTATCTCCTCTTTTTTTCCCTGGGCTATTAATACACTACTAAGTTGTTAATTCAGTAAGTATATATGTAATTTCTACTAACGATACAGCTGAGATCTGAAAAGATAGTCTGATTTATTTTTAAGAAAGACTTCATGGCAGTGCTGGTCCACGGACACCTCTCACCTTGTGCTAAGATAGTGTACACTGTAGTCATGGTTTTACCTGGGATGAAAATCACTAGATGTCAACCCTAAACCAAAAGAAAAGATGATCTCAACTTCATTTGCCTTACCGGCAGTCTTCACCCACTCTTTCATAAATGCATATGTACATCACCAAAACAACCCTTTAGGCTAACTGGAGGTTGATCTGTAGGATATGGAGCAAATGTTAGATTTATTAACTTTCCACTGACTGCTGTGTAATTCTTGAGGAATTGGAGTTTTAGAAATTGTGAGCGAGTCCTAAGGTTTGGAGAGTTTAAATAAGATGATGGCAGCTCAAGGTGAATATGCTTAAAATCTGCCTTTCTGTTTTGTTTTGAAGTAAAACATTAAAGGTAGAAGGAAAGAAACTTCATATAGAGAATTTTGTTAAATTTTATACATGTCATCTATTCTGGGCTGAAGCAATAGCACAGTGGTAGGGCATCTGCCTTTCACGAGGCAGACCCGTGTTTGACTCCTCCGCCCCTCTGGGAGAGCCTGGCACGCTACCTGTGGCGTATTCGATATGCCAAAAACAGTAACAATAGGTCTCACAATGAGAGACGTTTCTGGTGCCCGCTCGAACAAATTGATGAGCAACAGGATGACAGTCTTGACAGTCGTGATCATCTCTGAATCTTTCACACAGCAATCATGAATTAACACATTGTTAATTTATTTCATTAGATACTTATTGAACTCCTTCATGGCAAGCACTCGAATAGGTGCTGAGAATATAGCTGGGCACAACATAGAATAATCTTCCCACTGTGGTTTTGTTTACTTTTCCATGGGGGGCCCAAACACTAAATAAATCACCATGATATGATTATATAACCTTTGATGGGGGAAAATATTATAAGAAAGTACAGTTGCATCAAGTATACAATGGAAGATTCCATCTTGTCCAATAAACTCATGATTTTGTAAAATTTGTGTCAGAAATTATGTTATCCCTTTGGTATAAATAAATTTAAACTATTCTCTATATAATTTCTCAGTTTTCAGAATGCAGTGGGATCAGAGTGTTCTAAATAGAAAAAGGAATATTCTCAATAGGAGAGAGGTGGGGGAGAGAGAGGGAGGTAGGGACAGGACAGGGACAGGGACAAGGGGCGAAAAGAAAAGAAAGCGCCTGCCATTGAGCCAGGCATGGATTGGGGGGTGGTAAGAGGGAAGCTGAGGACACTGGTGCTGGGACATGTACACTGGTGGAGGGATGGGTGTTAGAATACTGTATGACTAATATATAATCATAAACAGCTTTGTAACAGTCTATCTCACAGTTACTCAAAAAAAGTAAAAAAAATGCAGTGGGTGATGAACACTAAGGGAACAGGCTTCTGGAGAACATTTAAAGTAGAGTAAGTAGTCAGCCATTAATTTTGCTCCATTAAAACAAAAAGAATATGGGACCAGCAAGATAATATAGAAGGTTAGGTGCTTACCTTGCCACAGCCAATGCAGGTTCCATTTCCAGAACCACAAATGGTCCTCCAGCATCACCAGGAACAGTCCCTGAGTACAGATCCAGGAATAATTCCTGAGTCCAGAACCCCATCCCCACCCTCTCAAAAGACATTGTCCTTACTCCTAACCAGTCTCTTATTTCTAGTTATGAGAAGGTAGAAATAATTCTTTTGCATTGTCAAATTTTTGACAGTCCATTATAGAGTGCCATTGAACTTATTAGCAATACTGAGAAAGTATTACCTCAATATGATAACTAAGTAGACTGAGTCTGTCTTGGTTTGCTCATTTTACTCCTGATGTCCTAATTACTAGCAGTCCTTCCCTCTTTCTCACTCAGAAATTTCCCAGTTTGTGTGATAAACCCTGTGGTCAAAATAAAGCATGATTAGAAATCTGCTAATAAGTGGAAGAAGCTTGGGGGAATGTCTCATAAATAATCTCTGGAAGATATTTGTCTAGGGCCAGGGTTATAGATCAAGTGGATAGAATGCAAACTTTGAATGCAGGAGGGAATTCCTTATATTTAAATATATATAGAACAAAATAGAATGCTGCTTCCCATTTTATTTTAAATAAAAACAATATAAATCATATTAACCAACAAACATACTGAAAATAAATCATGGTTTTTAATTTTGCCATATAGAAATATACTCTAATCACTACAGATGTGTATATAACTCTATTTACTTACAATAAGATTTTATAAAATTTATTCTGTTAGAACTTTTCTTTTACCATATATATATATAATGAGAGAAACAAATTCAGACAACATATATAAGTATATAATATATAGCAAATATATATCCACTGTGGATGGTCTAAGCACTTTTATTTAATAATATGCATTATCTCCAACAGTTGGCCTCACACTTTATTATAATTTGGACAGGTTTCAAGTTCTTCAGGAATTAATCTATGTTTCATTTATTCAGTTTATGTGTTTATTTTCCTGTGTTACTGAATGTGTTGCTCATGAATATTAGAACAAATGTGTTTTTCATTGGTTGATCTAGACATCTATTGCCCCTTCCTCATCTCCTCTGAGAATATTTGTATATCTATCTCATTCTGCTATCTTTCTAGCTCCGATCATGAATAATGTTTTGATTAGTAATTCTTGGGAGACTTATTTTTTGATTGAGCTATGTTATTTTTATGCATTCATCAACTATCATAACAGAGAGAAATTTCTCTCTAGTTAAACTGGTCATACTGTGATTAGAATTATAGTATGCCTTAGACAAGAAAGAGGTTTTGTAGCAAAATAAATGAGGAGCTGTAGGCTAAAGCCTGTCGAAAGCCTCTTGATTGCGGAACTCAACTCTGCACTGATATGAAATGCACTAACTACAAAATGTGTTTGACTACAGAATCCCTACATTCATCTTGTAAAGCTGATAATTTAAGAATAACACATTGCATAACGCATTACAGAATTCTTATTTGAGAAATTGTCAGGAGAAATTAAATGACTCATCAAAGACCTCACAACTATTTGGTGAAAACTCTGAAATCAAAGCCTATTTTGTCTGCTTCTGACCTACACAATTGGCAATGGAATAGTTTGGAGTATCCTGTGTCTTTTGCTATATGCATATAAGACTACTTCAAAGTGAGTTGACTCTGCCTCTTTAATTTTGCTATCCACAAACCTCTGTACCTTTGGTTCCTAGCAACAGTGACAAATTGTTCCAGTGGAACTGAGAAACTTGAGACTAATTCTGTTTTTTTTTTTTCCTGACAGTGAATTGTTCCAAAAATGGTCCTTTTTCACTATAAGAAAAAAGTTAAAGGAAATTCCACAAATAAAAAGATCACTGTCAGTCAAGCAGTTCACTGAGCAGATATTTATCAGTCTTTTAGGGGGGAGGGAGGTTATATTATTCTAAATGCAAGGAAAATAGCAGTGATCCAAGCAGAGTTAGCTCTTATAAAGTTTAAAACCCATTGAAAAATATTAGATGAGAAACAAACTTTTTTTTCTATTTATTTTATCCTCTTCCCTACCACCCTCAGGGGGTTTGAAGGCAGCTTTTCAGGATATTGAGCCCATCAGGTGGGTGGTTCTGTGCTAGGGTCTAGGGTGTTAGGCTGTTTGGACCATGAATTTCTGGGAATCATCACGTCATAACTGGTGATGCTCTGTGATCATAAGGTTTGTTACTCATAATGCTCCAAAGTCATATGGTTCTGGGGATTTAACCCAACTCAGGCATGTGTGTCCTAACCATTTCCCAGCCACTAGAAACAAATTTTATAGATTGGTAATGTTGTGAAGAAATATTACAAGGTCAAGAAAGGAATAGAGAATAATGGTAAGGAACCAGGTTTCTGTTGTGATTTTAGGTATGATACTAAAATGATTTACTGTTAAAACAGTACTTGAGCAAAGTCATGAAGAGCAATAGGAAGTTTGGTAAGAACATTTCAAAGAGAGGGATTAGTATGTTCCAGGAATGTACAAAAAATAATTTTGGGTAGAACTGTAGGAATATATGTGGGAAGAGCCAGGTGGTGAGAACCCCATCATTTGTGATGCAATCACTTTAAGGATTTTGTTTTTTCTCTAGATCACAAAACAAGCCATTATAAAAATTTCCCTGGAAGAGTGACATTCCTCATCTTCTAGTTTGAAGATTTGATCTTGATAATTCTATGTTGAGAATAACTGTAGGTGTATGTGTTAGATCAGGTTTCCAGGAAGCAGACTCTGAGGTGGAAATTAACATGAACACATTTTCTCTCAAAGAGATGCTCTCAGGAACAACACCTGTGGGAAATGAGAAATAAGCAAGATTAAGCTAGGGAAGAAATTTGGATGTAAAGTGTTCTCCAAATGAGCCTAACCATCTTCCTAAAGAGCTCTGAAATTGAGTCATCCTTTTGAATTGTTTCAAAATGGACTGTTGCAGGTGAACTATGTGATGTCAGGAGCCAGGGCCATAGTAGACTTGAAGAGGGGACTGCTACCAACTTCCTGCTTTATCTATCTCAGTCACCCAAGAAAGTGTGTGGAATACTAGCAGCTGTCAGATTTCTCCTAAATTTTACTTGCTATCCATGGCCTGTGAACATGTCCCCATCTGATTTTCAGGGGGACTTGGAACTCAGGCTGGAGTGAGGAATTTGTTCTTTGTAAGAAAGGAAAAGTCATCCCTCATTCTACCCAAGTTTCCAGGTCCACTGTCTACCCTCATTGTAAGAAATTCAGAAGGAGATGAATAGCAAAGTCAGTTTATTTGGGAAATGGTAAGAGGAAATAGGGAGTAAGAGGTTCAGAGAAAGATGGATTTCTCCAGAGGAGAGAGAGACAAGTACACCTTCGAAGGTGAGAAGTTGAGATGTGGCTGACCCTGAGACTAGAGAGTGCACATTCCAATCAGGAGTACAAAGGAACTCCCAAGTGGGAGAATGACCATGGTGCAGCACTGTAGCACTGTTGTCCCCTTGCCCATCGATTTGCTCGAACAGGCACCATTAACGTCTCCATTGTGAGACTTGTTGCCACTGTTTTGGGCATATTGATAAGCCATGGGTAGCTTGCCAGGCTCTCCTGTGTGGGCAACATACTCTTGGTAGCTTGGTGGGCTCTCCAAAGGGGTGGAGAAATTGAACCCGGATCAGCCGCGTGCAAGGAAAACATCCTACCTGCTGTGCTATAGCTCCAGCCCATGACCAAGGCTAAGAAGCACAAAGGCAGTTTTACAGGGCTTTCCAAAACTGCCCTCCCCACCCCACCCATCTGTCAGGTCCTTGCTATGTTATTGTTGAGAGGAAAATTTTAAAACTATTGGTGTTTATCTTTCATATTCTTATCACAGCCTTTGTTCCTGACTTGGAAGTATTCCTCTAAGGGGGTCCAATCTTTGGGACCAACACTTGTGCATTTCAAAGGATCTCATCCTTGTCTATGGATTATTGCACTGAAGAAATCTTTATACCTCTGGCTGCTGTGGTTTTGAGACACAGTGGCCTTTACTAAACCACATCACCAGGACCTAACCTGGTTGCCTGTCAGCCTGTCTATGTCCTTGCAACAAGAATAAGAGAACTACTTCTTTATATTGCTAGTTCAAAGTAACATCATGCAGGTTGTTCCCGAGGAAGAGGAGTGGCTTTGGGCAAGGAACTTTTTTCATTTGAGGGAAATTTCTGGAGAGAACTGACAGCTGAACTCTGTAAAAGTCCTTCCAGCTTCTGGGGATAGCTTTTAGTCCACCCACAAAGGATTGTGGATGATTTATCAGAGCTTTCTCTATAGGAGGCCAAATGTAACCAGGGAAATTAGTTAGGAAACAATGATTCAGAACAATGATGATGGTAGGTTCTGCTGCTGGGATATTGGAAGTACAAATAGCAATTTATATTTATACTCTGAAGGCAGAGCCAAAACCTTATGCTGATATTTTGATAATAATTACGAAAAATTCACTGTATCACTGTCATCCCATTGATCATCGATTTGCTGGAGCTGGCCCAGTAACATCTCCATTCATCCTAGCTCTGAGATTTTAGCAGCCTCTCTTTACTCGTCTTTCCCAATGATGCCACACTGGAGACTCTTTCAGGGGAATGAGACCCATCATTGCTACTGTTTTTGGCATATGAATATGCTACGGGAAGCTCTCCAGCCTCTCCAGTGCGGGTAGGAATTGAATCTTGGCCCTTGATGAGATAACATGGTGCTGGGGGCAGTTTGTGGGTGTGGCTGCCAAGCTACTGGAAAATGGGGTATCTATGTGGAAGAGGCCCAGTCCTGATCCGAGAAGGCTTGGAGATCTCAGCCTCAGGTCCCGCACACCTGGGTTCCTCTGCCGGTTCCTTCATGCGTGAGTTCATCCACGCTTGTGGAGAGTGGTCTTGAGCATGGCTGTGGCTGGGTCTTTGGCTGCTGGGGCTCTACTTGGGGTGGGGAGGGGAACTCAACCTGCCTCTCTCCGAGTGGTCCTGGTGAAGACAGCCAGGCACAGGGGTAAGACTCTGAAAAATTAGTAGAATTATCTGTTTTTTGCTTAAGCAATGGGAAACAGGTAAATACAGTATGTCGCTGATGAAAAATGTTGAGGGGGTGATGAATAGTTTCAGGTAAAAGGTAAACCATTCATCTAGGATAGATTAAGCATTAGACATCAGTGAAATAGTGAGTGAAACTCTTAGTTGGATAGATGGTGCATTATCCAGAGAAGTCATTCAGTCTAAAAAATAATGTTTGGAACTCACTGATTTATAAATGGTTTTAAAACCATGGAACTGGATAGGATCACCCAAGCTGCTGTTGCTCAACTAACTCAGAGCCTACGGGCTAGCCTAAAACAGAGAAGAGTGTCGAGGGGATAGGAACAAGAACTGATATTTTAAAATTGGTATTTGAAAATACCAAAAAGAAATAGTATTTTAAACTTTAAGTGCAGAAAGTGATTTAATAAAGGGAAGGTGACCACCAGTTTCTCATCCCTAACAGATGTTTCTCATCATTGTCCCTATAGCCTTTTCAAAGTTTACCATGTTTACAGTTTATTAATTTCCTCTGTATATCAAATTGAGTCAAAAAATCTCATATAAATATAAATATGAGATTTTTCCTCAGTGCTAATTTTGCTCAGTTAATTTAAACTAACATGGCTTTCTAATATCATTTAAAGTAGAAGAATATAGTCCAAAGAGAAGAGAATCTAAGTAAGTGACAGGAATTGGAGCTGTGCGGATGAGGCCAACATGCACATCCAACTTTGATGAGGCTAAATTTAGGCTGTGATGGAGTCTCATAGGGATTTGATAAGATGTAAGAATTCACTTTCATTATCATTCATTGAATCTGAATCTGTGGATTTGGACAGTCTTTGTGGGGATCCATTATCGCCAGAGATGGGGAGCAAAACTCCTGCCATCATAGAAGAAATATCACCAAGTGCTAAAATAAAATGAGATGTGGCCCAAAGTTGGTTATTAGAGATAGGAACTAATAGTACAGAAATTAAGAGTGAAGAATCTCTTGGAATAGACAGAAGTCATAGCCCCTTAATGTTTACATCAAGCACATCATCTTGTAATTGCCTCTAACTTCAACCAACAGTCTTGTGATTAGTGATAGTGTATTATCCATGAGGTGGAAACCCATGTTGAGTATAGGATGCAGGCCATTTTAATGTTTTTATCTCTCAGAGCTAAAAATAGTGTTTGGCACTCAGGGGATTTTATTAAGCTAAACAAATGGAATGCCTAGGAAGTACCTTTTAAAATCAAGAACAACCATAGGAACAGAAAAATGGATATATGAGTAGCACTGGCAGTTGTATCTACAATCACTTAAATTTTTTTCTGGCAAACTTTGGTAGATAACCTAATTTTCTCATTTTCCCCCATGTCAGCAAGAGAAAATGTTGGTTCTATATAATTTATTTTAAAAAGTACATCTAAAAGATTTGTCTGCAGTCATATCAACTTAATTTAAAGATGGAGAACCCCTGCTTTAGCCACCAATAGCACCAGATTTCTTGGTGCAGGTGGGACAGTGTACATGTTGGGTTGCTGTACATGGTGCTCAGGGTTTATTTCTGACTCTTTGCTCAGGGGTGTTCCTGGTGGCACTTGGGGGAACACATATGACATCAGGATTTGATCCAGGGTAATGGCTGACATAGCAGCTTTAGGAGTTGAGGCAGACCCTAGGTGACCTACTTATCTATATAGTGTTTAAATATTTATATATAGTAGATATATTGTAGTTGTAGTTGGACAAGACTCTCTCTCTACTCCCCTGAATCCTGTGGGAGTACTTTACTTGCTTTTTGTTATCTGAGAGTGAATCCTTAGTTTTGGGAAAGTTGTCATAATTTTCTATCCAAATGAGAATTGTTTCTATAGGAACTTTGCTGAATACGTGAATTTTTTGAAACTGTATGTAGTTACTAACCAGATGGCTGATACATGCTACTATAATACATGGCTGCATGGTCATTATATGTTTTATTTTGTTTTGTTTTTGTTATTGGGCCACACCTGGCAGGTTATGTGCTCAAGGATTACTTCTGGTGGGGCTCAAGGGAGTGCTGAGGATCAAACCTAGGTTAAATGCATGCAAGACTTACATAGTGTGCTAGCTCTCAAGTCCCAATGTATGTCCTGTATGTCTTTTATAAAGTGAAAAGCTCTAGTTTCTATTGAGAACAGTTAACAGTCTATTATGCCAGTAAGTTCTAATTATTAAACAAGGGAAACAGAAGTTGCCAATAAGATGCAGAACAGAATAGTAAAATAATCAATTTATTTCATTGGTTCTCACATTGTTATGATTCAAGGAGGATTCCATGTAGGACATCATGGAGGAACTGAAATATTCCTTTTCCATTATTTTAGGGTCTCAGGGTTTAACCTGGTTCTGTGCTCAGAGGCTATTATTGGCAGTGCTCTGGGTACCCTGTGCAGGGCCAGAAATTGAATAGATATTGGGTGCATATAAGGCAGGTGACTTACCTCTTGCATTCTCTCTCAGGTCCTTACTCTTCAAAATTTGGTTGTTCAAATATGTTAATATTGCTTTGTATTTGGGGAGGAATGAAGAAATATCAGAGAATAAAGGAATGAGATTGGGAGAAGAACTTTATAATTGGGATTCACTTAGAATAAACTGATTGCATCATTGAAAAATTCCTGATTGCCAGTTTCCTTGGAGAATGACACAATAGACTTTTGAAAGAAGGTAGAGCTAGCATTATATTTGTATTACCTATTGATGTTTGAAAATATATGCATATTTTGTGCATATAATTCACCTACTTTATAACATAGTATTAAATCACATTAATTCCCTTAGTTCTGTTTAATTTTGTTTTGTTTTGGGACCATGGCTGGTTGTGCTCAGGGCATACTCCTTACTCTTTACTCAGGGATTGTTCCTGGTGGGACTTGGGAGACCATATGGAAAGCTTGGAATTAGATCTGGGTCAGCTACACACAAGGCAAGAGCTTTACCCACTGTATTATTTCTCCAGCCTCAAGATTTTGGATGGTTTATATTACCCCTGTTTTCCGATTCTGACTTACCATTATTCTCATTTATATTATTGATCTCTCATATTAAGCTTTACATATTGAACGAAATAATCATCCTCACATAGCCTTGTGAAATAAGGACTCTGCTTGCCCATATTTCACCACTGAGAGGGCTGAATCTTTGAGAGTCTCACTAGAGGTTCTGCTCATAAAAAGAAGTGACTCTAGAGATCTGTCCTGTTTAGTGCCACCTTCTGCGTTCTGTTCTTTTGAGAGGTGCCTTCTCACAAACTTTTCTCTATTCATGACATGAGTGCTCTCTGCACCATTTTCACCTCTTCTAGGCACAGCTCAACTGTCACTTTCTCCTTGAGGGACCACAGATATCTGTGGCCTAACTGTCCTCCAGATGGTCTCAATCTTGGCTCCACAACTGATACAGAGCAGAGCAGGGCATCTCCTGGGATCTTGTTGAAAATGCAGAAAATGTGGGGCTGGAGTGATAGCACAGTGGGTAGGGCGTTTGCTTTGCACTCGGCTTACCCAGGTTCAATTCCCAGCATCCCATATGGTCCCCTGAGAACAGCCAGGAGTAATTCCTGAATGCATGAGCCAGGAGTAACCCTTATGCATCGCCACGTGTGACACAAAAAGCAAAAAAAAAAAAAATGCAGAAAATGTGAAAATCCCACATCTCCTCGAGGAGAACCTGCATTGTAGCAAGATCTCCAGGTGGTATATATGAACAGTTTGGGAGCTTCATACTTTGTGCTTTTCTTTGGGTTATAAGCTCTGAAAGGCAGAAGGGCTTTCTATTGTTTGGTAGAAATTCATAAATGTACAAAGCATACAAGACAACACATTACTTGGTGATGTGATAAGATATAGCATTTATATTCTGAAATTTAGATCATTCTCTACTTCCAAAAGTATTATTATTTGGAAGAATTTCCTTCTGTGTGGTGATAGAGTCCAATTTGACAATTATTTAATTTGTCATGTTTTTACCAACTTAGGCATTGGCTAAAGTTGAAAATGTTAATTGGTGTCTTGTCCCCACATCAAACCCTCCATTCCTTCCCCATGGCCTTTGATCTATCACCTGCCCTTGGGTCCCATCTTTCATTGCCAAAAGCTCAAATATAGATATTAGAGATTTGAAAAAACTCAATACTCAGAAGATAAAGAAAAAGAAAGCTGAAGACTCCAATTAATCTTATATGTGAAATTTTGAGGTCTGTTTCTCTGCAAGGAGGACACTGACTATCTTCCAGGAATGCTGAAATAGAATTTTGTCTCTAAAAACTACTGGATTTCAAGTGTTATTTTAGATTGAATTTGGTTAGTATCAAAACCTCAGTCACTACAGATGATCTTGTATTTTCATTTGCTATTTATATGCCAAGAACCCAAAGCTAATGATTTTTGAAATGATGGCTGTGTGTTTTCCAGTTTCTTTATTTAGATGCAATGTTTACATGTATTTGTATTTCTGAATGTTCTCTGTGAGGGTGACCAAATGATCACACAGATTGGCAGATGCTCGGGCCCTTCAATCAACTTCTTATTGCAGTACAATCTGGTTTCTCTGTTCTTTTTTGCAGAATATATCATCGGAATATATGCATAAGAGAAAAGAGGGCAAGCACATATAGGTTGCATTTAAAAAAATTCACACTAATTCTATTTCAGCAGTCAGTATGATTGCTGATGAACTTGCAAATCTGAAAATTGCTTAAACTTAAAGCCACGCTTTGGAACTGACAACATTCTTTAGTTCAGGGAGGATTCCACTTTACCTCTTTTTAGAGTTCTTTTTTTTTTTCTTTCCTGTGTGAATGTGTGTGTTGTTTTAGTGAGAGACTCCCTTCCCACCTCAGTCATTGGTTTGCTCACTCCCTTATGCGATGAATCAATGCTTCCAGAACAGGGGCTTCTGAGTGACTGCGGGAACAATTACTTCCAAATGAACTCGTGCATCTTAGCAGGGAACGTTCAGACCACACCCCAGGTAAAGGGAAGTCTTTCCTTAAAGCTTTCAGTAACTTTTAAAGGCTGCGGCTGTGCGCTGTGGTGTTTGCTGCAAGAGGGCTTGAGGGAGAGCTGCATGGGGGTAGAAAAATTGGATTGTATATTATAATGCAATGTTATCTAAAGTTAGTGGTAAGGGCGAGCAGTAAAGGCAAAACTGCTTACTGGGAAACCAGGGAAAATGCTCAGGACAGCCCTTGGCATACTGTTGATGTAAGGACACCCTGTAACATCTCTTAATAGGAGGCTAGTGGCCATCTGTGGTGTGGGAGTCAACATCAGAAAGGCGAAGGCTGTGGGGAGAAAGGAGAAAGGAAGAAAAGGCAGACCAAAATGAGCTGCGGAGCAATTAGCTTTCAGGGCGCACGGGGAAAAACATTTTTTAAAAATTATTATTTGGTTATCTGTGAGAAGGAGATAGTCTCAGAGATTTTGAGCACTGGAAACCATATGTAGGAAAAGATTTAAAATCCTAGCTCTAATTTCTATGATTCATATATTTTCTCATGGATAGAGACCAAGATGTGTTTTTAAACGGCATTGACAAGTGAAAGTGTTAATTGGCATTTAACAAGTGCAGTGGTATTAACATGCATCTGTTTCTGCTTTGTGTTGTAAAGGATTTTTCATCACCATAGCAATTCATTTCTGGGCTCCATTGGAACAAGTATGCTGTAAACAGCTACATTTTTTTCTCCTTTCTGAACAAGGGATCCAGCATTCTATAACACATGGCTCTTTATCTAAATGCTGCAGTCTAGCTATTGTAGTTTCAAATGGAATTTTGCACCCGAAATGATCTGTATCCTTGGTAAGATTAGAGGATGCTAGGTAAAGGCGATGAAAAGAGCACCATGCCAGCATTGTCCTGGTAACTTAAAAGCAAATACTGAACTATTGCCCTTTCTGTGGTTGCTCTTCTGAGGTTATGTGTATGGAGAGGAATTTATTCCTGATCTTTTTCTCAAACAGCAACATAGAAAGATGAATAACTCTTTAGTTCTATTAGATTTTCCTGTTTTATGTTACTCTTGAATGATATAAAGTATTGACTCAACTAAAATTAAAACTTATTCTCCTATACTGTTAAAGAAGTACTATATATGATATGTTTCTGTAAAAAAATAGAACTAATAAAGTAGAAGGAAATAATTTTATTTACTTTCAGTTGCTTTCATTGTTGACATGTGGTTATGTTTAGAAATTTATTTGAGGGCATTGATATTCACATACCTTATTAATTGAAACCTGAGGTTTCATTTATACTTCTATTTTATCCACTAAAATGATAGCTATTAATCTTTAATAGGCCCATATTTTATTATATAGCAGCAATGGAATTTTATTTATATTTTAGAGATTTAACTAACTTTTAATTATACAAGTTATAGAGACCTTTTTAAGTATTTATTTATTTGCATTTTCAAAAGTAAAGGCATTTATTGTTAGTTGTGGCTAACAATAAATGTATTTCATAGCCATGACATTTGTACTGAAAGCTAATAAACATCAGCATATAAGTTTTACTTATATATAATGTAGGATGGAACTCTAGTCAACATAGAGAGAAATGAGGGCAGGCCTATAGAATCTGAGGTCATCATTTTACCTCCTTTTTGATTAGCAAAGTATTATTTATTTTCTACCAAAGTGAAATTCTATCATAGATTATATGAATTATCCTCAATGATTTTCTTACTAAGACCACTTTCCATCTATTATGATACTAGTTATGTAAAGAAATCTACCTAAAAATAATCCATCTAGAAAGTGTATGAAATTATTGTATTGCTGATAATGTGCTCCCAAATCTCACAAGGTTTTAATATTCCTCCTTAGGAAGGAAAGCATTGTTTAATATTTTCAAATGATAAGCTGCAACCTGAAAGTCAGCATAAAGGTGTTGAAGGAAAATGAAAAATCATTTTAAATACTGGAGAAAACTTTGGTTTAGAAGGATTTGTTTTTGTATTTTAGACACTTTAAATATATACATTGTTTCCAACTATCTTTGTCATGGTGGTCCCTTCTCTATCCAAACTGTCTTCTTCCCCAGCATTTGAGTCAGACTTCCAACTGTAGACCGATCCTCCTGTCCTTGTTTCTACTGTCCTTGGGTATTGGTCTCATATTATCTTTTTTTTTAAATCCCATAAATGAGTCCAGTTATTATTTATCTATCCCTCTCCTGACTCATTTCATCCATATAATATTCTCCATTTCTATCCATTTATAAGCAAATTTCATAGCTTTATTTTTTCTAAGAGCTGCATAATATTTCATTGTGTAGATGTACTATAGTTTCTTTAACCAGTCATCTGTTCTCAGGTATTCAAGTTGTGTCCAGATTCTGGCTTTGTGAATAGAGCTGCAATGAAAATATTAGTGCAGATTTAATTTCTCCTGTGTGTTTTTGGGACACTGGGGTGTATTCCCAGAAGGGGTATTGTTGGGTCACATGGAAACTCAATTTCCAGGTTTTTGAGGAATGCCCATATTGTTTTCCAAAAAGACTGGGCCAGTGGCCTTCCAACTAACAGTGAAGGAGAGTACCTTTCTCCCCACATCCACAGAAACATTTGTTGCTCTTGTTCTTTTTGATGTGTGCCAGTCTCTGTGGTATGAGGTGATATCTCTTAGTCATTTTGATTTGCATCTCCCTGATGATTAGAGTTATAGAGCATTTTTTCACGTGCCTTTTGGCCATTTGTATTTCTTCTTTGAGAAAGTTTCTGTTCATTTCTTCTCTCCATTTCTTGATGGGGCTGGATGCTTTTTCCTTGTAAAGTTCTAACAGTGCCTTATCTTGGATATTAACTCCTTGTCAAAGCAGTGTTGGGTAAATTCCTTTTCTGAATCTATAGCCTGTCTTTGTATATTGGTCACAATTTCTTTTGAGGTGCAGAAGCTTTTTTAGTTTAATGTAGTTTAATTTGTTCATCTTTGCTTACACTTGCTTGGTCAGTGGTGTTTCATCTTTGCAGATAGCTGGAAATAGTCACTCTAGATTAGAACTGTGCACTGAAAACAGGTAAAGGAACAAACATAATCTATCAGTTCCTGTATTGCAACTCACAATGTCCCAAAGTCTAGAGAGAGACAGAAGCAGAGAGACAGAGAGAAAAAGAAGAAAAGTCTCTTCCATAGAGACAGGCTGGGGGAAAGGTGATGAGAGGGAAACTGGAGATATTGGTGGTAGGAAATGTGCACCAGTGGAGGGATGGGTGTTGGAACACTATATGACTAAAACCCAACTGTAAAAAATTACGAAGGCAGCATGCGAGGGAAGGGGAGGTGCGATGTTGTTCTGTTGTCTGTGTGCGCACTGGGGCAGTTCTCTTTAGCACGCACCGCTCTCGTTTGGTGTTCTTGACCGACTGTGTATGAACCAGATCTGGATGGCTCCTCCTTGTGCTCTGCTTCTGTGTATGCCACTGAGCTCTCTTCTGTCTGTCTATCTCTGTCTCTGTTTCTGTAGTCTCTCCTCTGGTCTCTTCCGACCTCTCTCTGTATCTGCTTCTGTGTCTTCTGTCTATTTTGTCTCCTTCACTTCTGTGTCTTCCCGTGTGTCTTCTGTGTCTTCTCTGTTCTTCTCCCGTGTCCGACTCTCGTGTGTCTTCCCCTCTGTCTCTGGTCTTCTTCTTCTGTCTCCCCTGTCTACTTCTTGTCTCCCTTGTCTTCTTCTTCTGTCTACCCTGTCTCCTTCTTCTGTCTCCCCTTCTTCTGTTTGTGTCCTGTTGCCTCTTCTTCCACAGTCTTAGTTTATATAGCAAATTACACAAAGGTGGGTTTAACATTAACAAATCAGCAAAGAAGGGTAAGACCATTTTTCGAGGAGATTAACAAAATCTCATCTAAGGATCTCAACTAGGAGATCTGTTCAAGGGTGGGGTCTAAATAAGGGTATGTCAGGGTGTGTCCCTTTCTTCTTTCCTCTGCTTAAATAGTTATAGTAAATTTACTTCTAATATTTCTAGCAACGTCATTCTGTATGAGCACAGTAAGAGATATATCAGACTGAAAGTTTGGTTCTTCCTGAGGACATTCACTATATATTCCAGATCACAGTCCTCAGGCCAGGTTAATCTTTCTAACCCCAGCAGGGTCCTAATCTTGTCATTACTTTTGGATCATGACATCATTTGTCTATGACCATGTTCTCAACTTATAGTTGAGTATTGTGGCGCTTTGGCCTGGCCATTTCGATGCCAGGGTAGCTCACAGCTTGCCCTGGGTCCATTCTGTCCCTCATAGGAACCCTGCTTTTGGGGTACTAGGAAATAAGGGTAGGGTAGAGAAAGCAGATGCCTGGGAGTAAATATTATTAAAGTCAATCAGCTCCCAAGTTACAAAGCATATCATTGACTCTCTTTCTGTATCTCTACAGAAAGGACATTGCTTTAAGGTAAACTAAGTTCCCTGCATCAAGGCTAAAAGGACAAACCCCATGTTGTCCTACACCCAACCATGATTAGCTTTGTAAATCTGTTTATCATGCTAACTCAAAAATAAAAAAATAGGTACAGATGTCATTTCTACTGTGCTTTTTTGCATCCTCGGGATATGTTCCCAGAAGTGGCATCGCAGGGTCATATGGAAGCTCAATTTTCTAGTTTTTGAAAAACTGTCTAGTTTCTGAACAACTGGATAGTTGTTCAGAAAACTGGTCCAGAAAGGCTGGACCAGTTGTCATTCCCACCAACAGTGAAAGAGCGTCCCTTTTTCCCCACATCCGCACCAGCACTGGTTGCTTTTGTTCTTTTGAATGTGTGCCAGTCTCAGTGGTGTGAGATGATATCTCATTGTTGTTTTGATTTGCATCTCCCTGATGACTAGGGATGTGGAACATTTTTTCATGTGCCTCTCAGCCATTTGTATTTTTTTTTTTGAGGAAACTTCTGTTCATTTATTCTCCCCATTTTTTGATGGTGTTGGTGGTTTTTTTCTTGTACAATTCTACTAGTGTCTTGTGTATTCTGGATATTTATCCCTTATCAGATGGGTACTGGGTAAATATTCTTTCCCATTCTGTGAGCTCTTTTTGTATTTTGGTCACTGTCTCTTCTGAGGTGAAGAAGCTTCTTAGTTTGATGTAGTCCCCATTTCTTTATGTTTGCTTCCACTTTCATGGTCCGTGCTGTTTCACGGTGATTCAATAAAATTAAAAAATATATATACATTAGGGCCTGAGTGATAGTTCTGCAGGCAGGGTGTTTGCCTTGCATGCAGCTGACCTGAGTTCGATCCCCAGTATTCCGTATGGTCCCCCGAGCACCGCCAGGAGTAATTCCTGAGTGTAGAACCAGGACTGAACCCCTGAGCATCTCCAGGTGTGACCCTAAAAGAAAAAAATTAAAATTAATATATACAGAGAGAGGGGGGCAGAGAGAAAGAGAGTTTCTAGAAGGCATAGGATTTTTATCTTTTTTGAAATTTGGGTTTCAAAATTTTTAAAAATTTAATCACTGTGAGATAGACTCTTATGGCATAAGTGCTTTAATTTTTTAGTTACCAAAAGTTCTGTCTTAGAACAGGAATAAAGTTAGGTAATTCCATAATAAGAGTAAAAATAGCCTACAATGATATCCAGACCTCTTTGATTTCTTGCTCAAAAATAAATATATATAACAACTATTATCTATGCCCCAGGTTACCTGTCTCAGGACCACTTAGATGTCAGCCATGCGCCGTGATGACACTCTCTCCATCCCAGACTTACTGTCACCAGCATGGCTTCTGTTTTCATAGGCACAGTCAGGTTCACATTCTTGTATCATTGTTCCTTGTCTTTCACCAAGTCATATCCTTATTTTTTTTTCTGGAAACCGAGTAACATGATCAAAGACTGGCCTTTTAATCATTTGGATCTCTATTTATATGTTATTTACTCACACATTCATATTGTGGCCCAGGATGTAAATGTTTTCAGAGACATGGAGACTGCCAGTGACTTGCATCTAATTTACTAGTTTTTTTCTACCCAAACCAAACTCTGTGGTGGATAATTATCCTTAAATAACTCTCTTTAATACCCTCAATTTCTTTACACCTTCAGCATCCTTCTGTCAGAACTACCTCCAAACATCAGTTCTTTAAACGTGACAGTTTATCTTTGTTTCCATGTGAGACAGTTGAGTATTCCCAGAGGGAAGTGTCAAACTGTCAAGTGAAGCAATTCACTACAAATTCATGGATTTGATTTTGGGATAGGCCCTTAGTATTGTCAGCTCATCCTTTATATCCTTATAGCTAGATATCTTATCTGAGGAAAGATTGATGATGGTTATTGACCTTGCAGTTAACATTGTTTCAGCTTTTTCCATTTCCCTAAAATCCTGTGTCACTTTTACTACTTCTTCCTCAGTTATCAGATTACTTAACATTAGATTTGGAGGGTTCAACCTTAGACCTTTTACTCTACTTTTTCTTACACTTTAGTAATTTAGTCTCATATTTTGCGCGTATAAGTTAACAACCCTTACAATTATATCTCCATCCCAGACATTTCTCTCAACCCATCCTGACATCCATATTCATATTGTTACTTGAATGTGTATTTGACATATAAAGCTTAATCTTTTCCCCTAAACCTGCTTCATCTGCTGTTTCCTTTATCACAGAGAATAGGGTATTTCTTGCGGATCTGCAGATTGAAATCTTTTACTCATATTTGTCTCTTATCTATCTTGCATCTAAATTTGCAGCATATTGTTTTTCCTTTGAAGTGTAGCAGACTTTTAGCATTTTGTATAAGTCTTATTACAGCAATTAAAGTTTGCTCTATTCTCCTAGCATGGATTATTGGAATAGTTTTAAAAATTTTCTTTCGTCAGGGGAAGCCTCCCAAGCAGTTAGAGAGTCTGGCGGTTATTCCCAGTGATTCTCAGCCAGCCTAGGCTTAATGGTTTCAAGCTGGGGTCTGGGGATGTGTTGCTGCTTTGTCCCTCTGGTACTCAAACCACTAGGCTGCTCTGGACATTGTGCTATATATTTTTGTATACTTAATTCATTTTCTGTCTCCTGTGTCAGATTTTAAATTTCACTGGGGATATATTTTAGTTCACTATGATATCACCAACTGCTACAATGCAGTCTGACATTTAATAGGTATTTAATTAGATTTTATTTATGAATTAAACTAAGTAGAAGGCTAAGTTCAAGTAAAGACCTAGCTTTAATAGGTGCAGAGTAGATCATAGAAAGAATATGAGATCATAGAATTAAAGATGCAGGTGGTTGAGCAGATGTACTGATAGGGATTATGTGCATTCTTTTTTTTTAACCATTTTATAATGTTTTACTATGTTCATAATTAATTTTTATTGTAGTTTAGGTAAATGGTTACAATAGTGTAAACATTTGTAGTACTGATATGTAAGTTACTGTGCCTCACCACCACCAAAGTGCCCAAGACTCTCTATCACTGTCCCTGTGTCACCTCTAACCCACCACTTTACTCCTCCCCTTCACCACTATTTGCTAATCTGAGTTTTTTAATCCAAGGCCAAGTATTTGTCATATTTATCTACTCTCTATTCCCTTGTTTTGTCTCTTTCTATACCACAGATAAGTGATTATCTAATCTTTCACCTTGTTCCTCTAGTTTATTTTATTTCACCTGATACTCTCCAGTTCTACCCAGGTGGCAGTGGGACTTCTCTTCTTTGTTATTTTTTTATTTGGGGGGAATTATTTTATGATTACTTCAGTAATGCATGAAATGAGGATCAAACCAGCAACTTACAATGAGAAGGGGGGACAAGATGTTGAGGATATGAATAAGGAGGCAAATATATGAGTTCTTTAGGTTAATGACAAAGTGGTGGGTTCTGAAATTATGACTACAAGTCAATACTAAAGGACTTGCTTGATTCTCAAAGCCATAAATTTTAAGTGAACACTAAATATGGTAATTAGATTTTCCCTATTCACATTATATCTGTGGCATAGGTGTTGGATAGTTAGGGTTAGAATTAATGGGGACTGTGATTTATCTAAACTGAGATTATACTCGAGAGAGAGCAAGCTACACGGCACACCACATGGGAGTAATTGTGTCTGCTTGAGTATTGCCGTTGTCTTGTTTTGTTTAAACATGGGAAAACATAATGTTGGAAGGATCCATAGACTTTTATTCTGGTGCAATCTGAGAAATGGTTGAGTTGAGGTACTAGATAAAGTGATATGGAAAGTAAATGATAGTGATAAGAGAATCAAAATGATAAAGTTAAAGAGGGGATATACCCACAAATCTTGAGTAGGAGTGGGAGAAGCCTGATAAAGTAGGGGTCAAGGAAACACATTACTAGACCAACTGTCCTTGGGATATAACTAGGTGATATAAAAAGCATCATATAACAAAAAATTGGAAAAGAACCTTGAACAAAATATTCAAAGGAGAAATGGTTCAATTTGAGCGTGGACAGATGACTAAGGGTCTGAATTGTTACAAATGGAGGCCATGAGAGTCAGAGATGCATGTTCGTAGATGAGTGGAAGTTAAAGAACATATAGAGGCACTTAAACAGTGGATAAAGGACACATCATACTTTGAGGCTCAGTGTGAGAGAAAAGAGCTACCTCTGAGGGAGTTTATATGGCAACAAGAATCCTTCAAAATAAAACTGAATTGTGTTGTAACTGAAATGTGGAGAAAAGTTAGGACTCTAGTTGATATTATGGTGGCTGATTAAATTCCAGAAAGCATATAATAAAGTCTCAAGAGTTGGAGTAGCATGCAAGGGGAAACAAAATTAGGAATGTACATACAGGATTGATGGGTGTCTCTGAGACCAGACTTACTCGAGGGATAAGGGCTGCAGGACTTGCCAAGACCAAGTTAGTATGGCTTGAAGAGAGAGGAGAAAGGTTTTTTCCCCCAGGACTTCATCTTTCTTGTGATAAAAACATGGGGAGAGGTGCACAGTGCTAATGTGATTTTTACTAAGGTGGGTACGTGTTATCAAAAGCATTGGTCACATTTCCCTCACCATTCCATTTATTCCATTCTACCACATTAAAGACCTTTTCCTCATCTTAATTTTCTCTGGTCTCCAGACAGATGAGGTTACTTCTCTGGTTCTTTAAATCTGCCTGCCTTTTCTGAAGCTTTCATAATTATTGGTTACTTCTCTGAGTCTATAGTTATAGACTAACCCTATCCCTAACACAATACCAACCCATGCACTTTGCTAACTCTCTTTCCCTCTGTGAATACTCTCAACCTCTCTACTAACACCTCACCTAAATTGGAAAGTGCAGTTGACAGTCCTGTCTTCCCTTGCATCTTTTTACATCTGTCTTCACTCTGTTGATCTTTTGTCACTTAAGAGAACAGAAGTCTCTCTTTCTCCTTGTTTCTATTCTTAGATCTTTCACAACCAGAATAATTTACCTGAAATTCTAATGCATTTTTGTCAGTTCCTGGTCAAACAGTACTATTATGCTTCTCTGTTGTGAGTGGACAAAATCCAAGCCAGCTGTAGATGTCACTGCTAATTCCCCTGCCCCACCCCGAGATTTCTCAGCCTAAGATATACTTATTCTCATCTCCCTCTTCACTTCATATTTAAAGTTCAGCTCTTGCCTTTCATAGAGTTTCTCAGATTAGTAAGGCATTTCTAACTGCAAACTTCTGAGTGCCTCACACACAGAGTATGTAGAGTCATTTTTGAAAGGATAAAAAGTAGATGAGAAGAGTTCTATCCTCTACATCCTTGAGAGGAAATATTAACATTCTAGTAGCCAGAAAGTTAATTTTTTTCAATTCAAATTCATATTTTAGCATTGTATTTAATGATAAATGTTGGAAGTTTCTTGCTTGGTTGATGATTATGAATCAAATTGAACCTGCTAAACCAGGGTTAAATGGGTAAACATCAATTTTGAAACAGCCCAGATGCTGTGTTTTGTGATAACTGAGTAGAGATGACTCCGAATATTCCAGCAGATCAACTTGTCAACCTGCTGTTTTATTGCCACCCTCTAAAACAGCATCTTCCTGGGGCCTCACAGCTTTCCCTGATAAATGGTATCATTAAAAAAAAAGCTATACTATGATTATTTTTATGGTTGTTTTCTTTGGCAACCATGCACCCAAGCACTAGACAATAGACGATTTATCAAAATAAATGAGATAAATATCATGGTTTATAGAGAATAAAATCAAGACAAACCTCTGACAAGACTGAAAGTCTAATTTATTACATGTCTCATAGGTCTCTTCTGGTGATTCTGAAGCCAAACCTCTGATCTTCACATTTGTCCCCACTGTCAGAAGACTACCAACCCACTCTCAATTGACTGACACCTCTAAATTTCTTGTTAAAATTCCTGAGGAATCAAGTGATAAGAATCCAGAAACTGTAACTAGGGTAGGATTCTTTTTATTCTTTTTTTTTCCCTATCAAGCCATTAACACTAAACCATCACTAAATTATTCATCAATAATGATACAAAAATGTTCGAATGCTTATTTTCTCAACTTAAAGTGAGATGGCCATAGAATTTAAGGTTGACTAAAAATACAATTATAT
The DNA here is from genome assembly GCF_027595985.1 of Sorex araneus. Taxonomy (NCBI): domain Eukaryota; kingdom Metazoa; phylum Chordata; class Mammalia; order Eulipotyphla; family Soricidae; genus Sorex; species Sorex araneus. Next base: position 290,559,367 of record NC_073313.1, on the reverse strand, counting down.
AATGGAAGCCTAGATGTCATCATAGTCTTTGGGCTATGGTTGTAGCTCAGTGGTAGTGTTCCTGCCTCGCCCGAATGAGACTCCGGGCTTGACCATGGTAGTCACCTCCGCTGCCCAAAATAGAATTAAATGTCAACAAACCTCACAATCTAATATGTTACTCTCAATCCTTTTGAGTCAGCAGGCATCCATTATTTGCTATTTATAGTTCACCTCCTGGCACCTCCCCTTCTTTCAAACCATTTAAAAGTACTAAGACCAAGATATTTTGTAGTTAAAATTTATCTTGAACAAAAATACAAGATTGGGTCTGGGCTCCACATATATCCCTTGAGCATAGCCTGGAGTGTCCCCTGAGCAGGAGTAAGCTTTGAACATAGCTGCATGTGGCCCCCAAACAAAAACAAAATGCAAAATACCCAAACTTGGGGAATTTTATAAATATACTGTATGCACAAACTTTGATGTTAGTTTTGTAAATGTGTGCAGTTTTGGTGTGTAAAAGTCTTATCTATAGTCATAAAGCTATTGATACTCTTTCAATAGTGGAACTTTTGAAAATGTATCCTGTGGAACTAATACAGAAGAAAAAAATTTTCTGTAGGAAAATAGTTAGGAAAAAATAAAAGCTGCCAAACAGCTAACAGAAAACAATATTGTATATTACCTTAACTAGATTATAATTACAATAATTATGTAATTCCTTATAAAAGTTAACTTAGAATATTGTGACAAAGTACATTACATTATACTGCAATTATTACTATATAAAAGAAAGTCAATATAACAATATATTACAGTATAATATATTACAAGAATATATTACAGTATATAACATATAATATATTAGGTAATATATTATATATACTATAGTATATTGTTACATTTTACATTATACTGTAATTATAACTCTATAAAGGAAGATACCAGGACTGAAAACAGAATAGAAAAAAATTGGAAAATGGTTTGTTAAAATAATTAAATCTGGGATGAAGATGGCTTTGTCCTTAAATATTATTTTATTATAAATAAAATGTGAGTGAGGGAACTTTATAGACTTGAGCCAATTGGAATGCTTGGTTCAGATTGTATTGAAATACCTAGCAAGTTGTAATTGTATCTATGATTCTCAGATTTTCAACCTTGTTTCATTTTATTTCAAAGACTATTGGGGCAAAATTATATCAGATAACCTGCATGCTATATGAAGTGATTTTTGGGAAAGTATCTCTACAGCACTACACTGCCACATGTAACATACTCATGGGATACTTTGTCATTAGGTGCACTGAGTCTGTGAGGAGGTAGATATATGAATCAGTCTTGTTTTCAGTGGACCAAAATTTCCAAAAATAATGTATTTATTTGTTATTGCAACATTACACACACAACCACATTTTTACAACACTTAAAAATTTACAAGATTTTAAAAAATAAAAAAATAAAATTTACAAGATTTTCTCCCTATTATTAGCAATTCAATGTTATAATAAAACAGGATACAAAATCACTATTTCTTTATATATTTAACAACTATTAATTAGATATATTCTGCAATAGATGCTGTGAATTCTGAATGACTAAATTCAACTCATAGTTGTTGAAAAGAAGACAAAAATTAAAATGTTAAAAAGATTAGACCTCAAGTTGTGAAAGATACAGTAAAAAAAAGATATGAGTCTAAAATACTATAGAAAAAAATACTATAGACTGGTGGACTGTGAATCCTTTTATTATTTATTTATTTATTTATTGCCTTCTGGGTAACACCTGGTGATGCACAGGGGTACTCCTGGCTCTGCAGTCAGGAATTACCCCTGGCGGTGCTCAGGGGACCATATGGGATGCTGGGACTCGAACCCAGGTTGGCCTCATGCAAGGCAAATGCCCTTCAGCTGTGCTATTGCTCCAGCCCCTATGAATCTTTTTAGATGATTAATTTACATTAGTAAATTTTTATTTTATATTATTAATAAATAACTTGTTTTCTCAAACAAGTGCATTTTTGTTATTTTACATGTTTACATATTAAGATTTCTCTTTGTTATTTAAGTTTTAGGCTTTCGTTACTATAGAGTATTATAAATTATAATTTGAATAACATTATCAGAGAAATCCTAATCAGAGAGTACTTGTGTTTTATATTAAATATATATAATCATCAGCTGAAAAACACATAATGATGTATAAAATGAAATACTTAGTTTAGTTGTATCTAATCACTTCTATTTTATCTTCACATATAAAGCCCATGCACACATACACAGCAAATATTAAATTAACTGCTACAGTGGAAATTTATTTTACTGTATTCAATGTCTTCCTTAACTTAGTGTTTTGAAGTGACTTTAGACTAAAAGAAAAATTAAAAAGAAAATAATAGCTATCATAGTATGATTTTCTAAACCATGAAAATAAACACTGTTCCTTTTAAATACAATTAAGATAACGATTTTTTAAGAAAAAAAGTAGAAAAGATAATTTGATAGCTGATCAAGTTGATTTGCTTTTGGCTTAGAAAATTGCATTCATAGCAAATTAGATGGGAAAAGATTTTAAAATGTAGAATTTAGAATTATAAATACAAAGTAAAATACAGTAAAACTTTTTATGCATAAAAAGTATTTACCTTTTTACTGCCTTCACTACCTCCTCTATCCTCCCTTCTTTCTCTTATTTTTCTGGTTTTTTTTGTTTGTTTTTGCTTTTTGGGTCACACCCAGCAATGCTCAGGGGTTACTCCTGGCTTTGCACTCAGGAACCACTCCTGGCGATGCTTGGGGGACCATATGGGATGCCGGGGATCGAACTGGGGTCGGCCTCGTGCAAGGCAAATGCCCTACCCGCTGTGCTATTGCTCCGCCCCCCCTCTTATTTTTCTTTCCCCACATCTTTCTCCTTTATTTCTACCTTTATTCCTAATTGTTTTATATATATTATGAATGTATATGTATTTTGTTCTGATTTTGTATTTCCTTTTAGACTTTTATAAAATATTTTTTTTCTAAAATTACTTTTCTTTATAAAATAATATCATTATTTTATTCATAGCAGATTTATTTGCTGCTATTATGGACCCTGAATTCTTTGTACTTAGGCATGAATAGATGGAGCATTAAACACATATATTTAAGTTAAACCTATTGTCTTCAAAACAAATGTTTTGATGTTTTAAAGAATTTTATGCATTAGGACTTGCAATGCTGCAATGAGGGTTTCATGCGTACAACATTCCACAGCCCACAAGATTGTTTTTCTTTCCACCATTGTCTCAGGGCTCACCCTTAAGTCTCCAAGCCTCTTAAACTCAATTCTGTAGACCAGTTTTCAGATTCTATTGCTTTTGGCCATTTGTTATGCTCTTACTATGCCCCCTAATATTTCACATACAACAGAAAAAAATAAACTAAAACAAAAAAGAACAAAAAACTTGTGTCCTTGGAAATTATAAACAGATTAAGCTTTCAAGTACATATGTAGAAGATAAGCATTTATCAAATCCATGCCAAGGTTTTTATGTCTCTCTATTTATTGCAGTCTAATTCCAATGAATACTTGACCTTAAATGCTGAGAGCCAGCAGAAGAGAGACCAAGGGCCATTGCTTTACCCTACAGAAGTCAGTGAAAAGGTTTCACAAGAAAACGGGATTAGAGCAAACGAACCTCAAAGAATGCAGCAAAGTGACCTCTTCAAAGCTGAGTATGTCTTTATTGTGGACTCTGAAGGGGAAGATGAAGCTACAAGCAGAAAAGGTGAAGAAACTCCCACTCTTGGGATGGGTATCCCAGCTCCACGACCCAAGTCTCTCGCCATCTCCTCCAGCCTGGTCTCTGATATGGTCCCTCCCAAAACTCTAGGGGTAGACCTCCAGGTCCCATCCCAGTCAGAAATTCCTCATGGCACAGCACCTCAGCAAAAGCCTATACAGGTAGGTTTTTCTTCTTACCCTAAGAAACAATAAGTGTTTGCATAAAACATGTCCTGTCATATTTGCAAAGGCATTTATGCAAAACTCAAAGAAAAAGAACTAAACCCCCCCAAGTCCCAAGATCCTAAGTTGTCATAGTACAAAAATATGTAAATATTTTACATGTAATTTACGTATATAATATTCAGCAATATTCAGAAGACAAAAATTTACAAATTAAAAAGGATTATATAATTATACTATAAATCTAAGAGAAAATGAAAAAATTCACTGATTCACTGAAGTGGATTTGCAAGAATATTATCTCTTGTTGGGGAATTCTGGAGAAGGTTGATATTGGGAGTTTCTTAGGAGAGAGTGCATGGTGAAATGAGTGGTTTTATCATGAATTCTTAATAGAATAAAGATTGAGTAAGAAAATATCAGTTGCTTAGATACAAACAGATCACTTAAAAGCTGGAAAACTTAATATAAGGGTTAATTAAGAAATAGGAGGGTGTCAGGAAAAGAATTCTCCACCATTCGTCCAAAGGAAAATATCTACTGAAGTTGGAAGGCTGGCCCCACTGAAATAGGGTGACTGTCCCATTTCCAAAATCAGCAGTAATTCTGAATGGTTCCTTTAAGATGGTGAGTCTATGGGTCTATGGTGTGATAGAAGAAAATGTATCTTGATGGTTGGAAAGAAAATAATGGATAGGAGTAGCATTTGGAGAAAAAATATTGATGTTATTGGCTAATGGTCAGCTCTTTGTTATAATAAAATTATAAGATGACTTTGACAAGGCAGTGGTAAAATGTAAGGATGCAGAAGATAACTTGGAGAGTACTGAATGTGGAGTTCTTGTTAATGAAGCATCATGACGTCTTGCTTATGATCTAGCTCTGCATTTGAAGTTTTGCATAGCATTTGGGAGAACACTTATATTGGTGAGACTTGGTCTCATGCAAAACTGTAGAGGAGGATTTTTTTAGGTGCTACCACATTTTTATTCATGCAACTTCAGTGACTTTTTCCTGCTATATGCAAAATACCTTCAATTATCTAGTATTCTTGTGCTACCTTCTGATTATTGAAGATTGACCGGGGTGCCCTCAGCCAGTCCTACTGGAATAAAAATTATATTTCTTATTAAAACTTAGTCTCAGTTATTTTTTGGAAACATTCTTATAATATCACTATATCACTGTATCACTGTCATCCAGTTGCTCAAGCGGGCACCAATAATGTCTCCATTGTGAGACTTGTTGTTACTATTTTTAGCATATTGAATATGCCATGGGTAGTTTGCCAGGCTCTGCTGTGAGGGTGGGATACTCTGGGTAGCCTGCCGGGCTCTCCGAGAGGGACGGAAGAATCGAACCCAGGTCAGCCGCGTGCAAGGCAAATGCCCTGCTGATGTGTTATCCCTATAGCCCTCTTATAATATAATTAAATTTAATCTTAACTAAGCAGTGATGAACTTGGGACTTTTATTTCCTGTGTCAGGAAAAATATTTAAACAGCTGAGTTGAAGATGTTACTCATTCAGTGAAAGGTAACATGATGTGGCCCTTTGAAGGCTGTGTAGCTGTGACGATGCCAAAAGATCACCACAAGAGAATGTTGTGGAGGGGATGGCAGGCTACAGCACTGAGGGTGCCAGGGTCAGGCGCTGTTAAGGCCCCAACGCAGGGCTCACCCATGCAAGCCTGTATTCTACCATTTCCCCAGTCTAGCAAAATATAATTGGCAAAATAGTTTTTGGAATTTTTCTTTTTTTTAAATTTTTTTTAAATTTTATTGAATCATCGTGAGATAGTCACAAGCTTTCATGTTTGGGTTACAATCTCACAATGATCAAACACCCATCCCTCCACCAGTGCACATTCCCCACCACCAATATCCCAGGTAAATCCTCCCTTTCCCACCCTCCTCCTGCCTCCATGGCAGACAATATTCCCCATACTCTCTCTCTACTTTTGGGCATCATAGCTTGCAACACAGACATTGAGAGGTCATCATGTTTGTTCCATTATCTACTTTCAGCATGCATCTCCCATATCAATTGGTTCCTCCAGCCATCATTTTCTTAGTGATCCCTTCTCTATTCCATCTGTCTTCTCCCCTCTGCTCATGAAGCAGTCTTCCAGCTATGGGGCAATCTTCCTGTCCCTTGTATCTACCGTCCTTGGGTGTCAGCCTCATGTGATGCTATCTTATGCCAAAAATGAGTGCAATCCTTCTATGTCTGTTCCTCTCTTTCTGACTCATTTCACTTAGCATGATACTTTCCATGTCTATCCATTTATAAGCAAATTTCATGACTTTATCTCTCCTAACAGCTGCATAGTATTCCATTGTGTAGATGTACCAAAGTTTCTTTAACCAGTCATCTGTTTTAGGGCACTCAGGTTGTTTCCAGATTTTGGCTATTGTGAACAGTGCTGCGATGAATATATAGGTACAGATGTCATTTCTATTGTCATTTTTTTAACTTTTAATAGGGGCCACATCTGCCAGTGTTGCGAGCGGAAGGTGGTTTTAGGTGCCACTCTTGGCTGTGCTCTGATGGGTGGTAAGACCCTGATTCTGAGGAGCTGCACTGCTTGGGGCCCAGTGGTTGCCAAAGCTACACTGGGGCCACAGCAGTAGTATTGGAAGGCGATGTGGTCCTGGGGATCAAACTCTGGGCCTCTACACACTCGGCACAAGCTCCACTACTTTGAGCCATATTCCTTGCCCCTGGAGTCTTTGTCTATTTTGTTCCCACATAGATTTCTTATGTGGAATTGGCAGTGTATTTGGTTTCATGTGACCAAATATATAGAGAACTGGAGAGTTAGTGCAGTGAGTGTGAGGGTGCTTGCCTTACACCTGACTGACTTGGATTTGGTTCCTGGCATCTCATAAGGCCCCCAAGCCCTGCCAGGGGAATCCCTGAATGCAGAGCCAGGATTAAGCCTTGTGCATTTCTGGGTGTGCCCTTGCCAAAGTCATGGCCAAATATATGTAAGTCAAGCTAGAGACCAAAATTGCACACACTTTGGAATAATTTTTCCAGCTTACTTTGGAAATATTAAGTACATTATAGTTCATATTATCAATGCTAAAATAAAAAGTGAAAGCTCAACCTAATTTATTAGTGGTGATTGAACATTGCGATTATCATGAATAGAGAAATACTGTCTCCTGAAATACAGTGATTATCTCTGTATCAATTGCCTATATAATCCATTTGAATGATAAATAGATAATTTTGAAATAAAAATAAAATGAAATGAGTATAAGATGCCTGATATTCACAAATACAAACTAAAAACAAGTCATGACAGAACCAAGAGAGGCACTCGCATAATTTGTAGGAGTAAAAAGTTTAAAAAATATTGCATAATTGGATTTCTTAATGCCAGCAACATTGATTTTCAATATTAATGAAATTAATTCTAGTCTATCTGGCAAAAGTAAATCCATATACAGAATTGTCTCTAGCAATAGTATATCAAGTTGTCAATTATGCAATAACATCAATAAGAGTCATCAATAATGCAATAATATATCAAGCTATTCCACTTTTTATTCTTTCCTTGAACCTTTACATAAAGTATTGTAGAAATTGTTTTTTTAAACCACATTTCTCTTCTCCAGATTCCTGATTTTCAAAAATAGCACACACACACACACACATCACATCTCTATGGAGTCCTTGATTTATCTGTGTGGAAAGCTTCTTCCTTTCCTAGCCCCATCTCCATTCTCACCCAGGCTAGTTCACACCGAAGATCATGTTTTTTCTAGAGCTGATCTATTTGAAGAAAAGGTACTTTAAAAATTATTATTATAATGTAATTCATAATACTTGGTTATGCTTCATACTTGAACACCAATCCCACCACCATGACATCTTCCCACCACATTTTGGATGTTTTCATACCGAACCCCAAACCCTGCCCCAAAACAGAACTGAAATAATTTATTTTGCATTGTTTGTTATGAATAAACTGCTAAAAATGCTCCAAAATACTTTCCTTAGAAAAGAGTGTGTGAAGATTGTTGTACTTTACCCAGGAGCCATTAAGCCCTTCTATAAGAGATTACTAGTATATTGTTAAGGGTTGAGCCTTGTGTGCTTTTATATATACACATATGTATGTATGTGTGTATATATATATATGTAAAAATATATTTCCCTCTAACATTGGTTGTCTTCTACTTTAAACCCCATCTAATGTGGTGAGCTACTCTTGGAGTATGAGTGGTGTGAAGCATGAAGAAAAGGTACTTTTTCTTCCTCTATCTTTGTCACTTTCTTTTTAGCTTGCTGACCTTTAAAGAAAATCTTCAATGTGGCTTCTTTTCACTATGTCTTAATAATCAGCTTTGTCAAGGCCTTTCTCTTGCTCATTCGTGCATTCCTAGCAATTATTTCAGTGTCTTGCTCATAGTAAGTTTCCAAAAAGATGCTTTGAAAGAATAAATATTTATAGTTCATACCCAGGATCTCCTTGTCTGACCCTTTATGAAATCCGCTTTGATCCCCACAGTGAAGAAAAACTCTCCCTTAATGTAATTCTTTTATTTGTTTCTTAGTACATCTTTCATCATAATTATGTTTTTCCAGGACATATTATAAATACTTAGGTTGATGCCTTATGTCTCCTAGCACACTGAAAGGTCTTTAAAGTGCATATTAAATCCATTTCTTTATTCATCAGTCAATTCTCTACAGGAATTACTATATTTTCTTGGCATAGTCAATAAATTTAAAAAATGGGCCAAATTAATTTTTATTCTGAATACTTTCACCAAAATGTTATATTTAGTTAAATGAATGTGATGTTTAAAAAGCCACTACATAAAAGTTTTAAATAAAGCTATAAAAATAAATTTTTGAGAAAGAGAAATGTTTTTGAATCTTAGTTTTTAAAATGTTGTCATGAAAGTCTCTGAATTAGCTTAATTAGGATATAAAAGATGAAAAATATATGACAAAGCTTAGAGGTAAAATAGTGAGAATTAAAATGGGGGAGCGCATGGGGTAAGATTAACTAGATTTGTTCATTATTAACATACAGGGACATAAAAATCTACCATTAAGAGTTTTGTAAGCCATGGTATCTAAAATAAGAGTAATATGTGAAAAAAATGAACAATGAGTGCATTATATAGTCAGGAAATTTGGGTGCAATTGGCTATCATTAATTGAAGAAGGAACAACAGGCTTGAGAAGGGCTAGAAAGGAAGACAAAACTATGGTGTTAAGTTTGAGATATATTGGCACAAAAAATGACATCTAGGGAGTAGGAAGAAGTATAGATATGCTGTGCTGAAGAAAGAAAGAAGTTTGTTACATAAATTGAAGAGATAAGAATGAACATATTCACTCATCGAAAAAAATGTAGAACAAGACAACAAATGTAAAACCTAAGGTAGCACAAAAGAGCCCAGGAAACAAAGTCAGTGAAAGATACTCAAGGAGACCAAAGATATTGGAAAAAGCTAAACAAATATTCAACCAAAAGAGTGGTCTATAAGCAAGGTCAAATACTTCATTAACTAAGATAATAAGTAATATCTAATAGGGACCAGAGAGTTCATACATGGCCCTCCAGCCCAATTTCAACCCCTCGCACCAAATATGGTCCTTTGAGGACTGCCAGAAATAAGTCCCGAGCACAGAGCCTGCAGTAAGCCCTGAGCACAGCTGGCTGTGATCCCCAAACAAAATAATAATATAATATAGTATAATAATCTGAATATAACACAAGGAAATATGTAAAGCAAAGTCAAATGAGCAGGTTCTTTGAGACCTGTTAAAATTTGAAATTAGGAAGTCATGAGGTGACCTCAGTGGTATACTGTGAGTGAGGTATTAGGGCAGACATCAACTTGATAATTGGTAAAAGGTGAGGAAAAGGTGACTGGAAAATTGTCTAAGGAAAGAAAAACGAGAAAGGTCATTATGACCATCTTCATCTGGGAAAGTTGCTATTATAAACCCTGATCCTATGATTTGAATAACAGGACGATGATAGTAATATTCCTTGAGATATTATATGTAAAGGACTTAGAACAGTGCCAGATCCAAGATAGGTTCTTAATAAATAATGAACTGTTTTTTTGTTTGTTGTTTTCGAATCACACCCTGCAGTGCTCAGGGCTTACCTGTCTTCGTGCTCAGGGATTGGTCATTGGGCGTCTGGGGGACCATATGGAGTCGGGACTGTGTGCAGCTGCCGTACCCATTCTGGCCCTAATTAAATGTATTTTTACAAAGTTTAAAATGGGCATAGGTTTAAGGAATATGTAAGAGGTCTTTTACATTTGTTTAAATGTAACTTGTGTGCAAGATCTAAGGAGAGAATGTGGAAATTAAGATGAGAAGATCTGGCTGGAGTCAAATGAAGGTCAACATAAAATCCCTGGAAATATGAACATTAGCATATATCTGTTAAATATCTACCGTCCATGGATCTGTGGGGAAGGGGTTACATCACCTTTTTATCAGTGGAACTTTAGAAACAGAAACCTTCCTTAGAGCTGAGTCCTCATTTTCATTTTGAAAAATTAAATGCCCTATTCAGACCAACATATTTAATTACAGTAGCCTTATCTTATCCTATATATTTTTGAGCCTTGTGCTAGAAAAAAATTGCATTCTGATCTCCATCACTGAATCCAATACTGGAACATTGTAGGTGCTTAGAAAGTGTCTGTGTGGTTGGATGGGAGATGTGTGCTGAAAGTGGATAAAAGACCAAACATGGTTGCCTCTAAGTATTTGTATTGCAAGCCATAATGCCCCAAAGAAGCAGGGGAGGGAGAGGGAGAGGAGGGAGAGAGATTTCCCCCTCAAATGGCATATTTATATGTAAGGAAGTGGTTTGCAAGTAACCATCAGCTGGACAACTTTCTAAGTAAAGCAGAGAAGAACAAGAACTGAGTCTGCTTGAACAAGTAGGTGAGAGTTGATTCAAGTAGTCACTTAGGTCCTGAGAGGGCTTCTTGATTATATAATTTGCCTTTTAGGGGTGATTAGAAACTTAGAGAACCTGGTTCTTTATATACCTATATCTATAACTATTTCTACCAGTAATCTATATCTATATCTCATATCTCTACTATATATCATCTTTATCTCCCTTTATATATACATATATATCTCTTATGTATACATACATATATTTTCAAGAACAAGAATAAGAGATTTGAATTTTACTTTTTGGTTTTGGGGCTACACCGAGTAGTTCTTCAGGATTACTCCCACTACGGTGCTCGAGTGTTGCTACCACCAGGGCTCTGGGGACTGTCTGGTGCCAGGAATAAAGCTTAACCCTCTACCTGCAAAGCGTAAACTCTGGTCCTCCGAACCATTGCGCCCTCAAGTGATTTGCTTTTTAAATAAACTCTTGTGATCTTCCCATTGCCATGTCTCCTTTTCTATCTCTTGATGAATATGTGATTCCCACTGCTTTTGTCACTGTGCCTGATGAAAGACTGGACACAAGTAGCATCGTGCAATTGTTGTGTGAGGCCTCAGCTCTTCTCTGTTGCTGCAGGATCCCCGTGATCTCAGACCAGTGGCTACTTGTTTCCTGTAGGTGAGATCATTTGTACTGCTAGTCCAGGGACAGAGGAAAAACATTAATAGAAAATCAAGTTACTTTGACAATTCCAGTGAAACGATGGAATTGGATGAAAAAGGAGAGTGTCCTGAATTATTGATGTTGAAACTCAGTTTTTTTTCTTGCTGGTGAGGTAAAAATGGAATTAGATATCAGAGTCATTATTGTCCTCATACCTTGCCACTTCTATTGCTCAGAATCTAAAGGAGAAAATGAAGTGCTGATAACTGAGGGAACATGACAGCACTTCCTCAAGGAGACACTCTGTCCCCATTCTGCAGCCTCTGCTCCCTGCAGGATGATCGTACTCCAGTCACTAACTAGGGGAGTAAATATTAAAAGACATTGTACAGCAGGTACAATAAGCTTGTTTTGGTTGACAATGTTTTATTATAATATTGACAAGTGAAGGTGATCTCGGGTGACAGAGAGTGAGTCAACTTGATGTTGAGAACTTACTTTCCTTATATATCTGTTTACCGAGGACTTGAAGTTTCTAAGAATCAATTCACCATATTAAGTAAAAATTCAATGGCACTTCAAAAATAAATGGACCTGAAAGTATTGATAATGAAAGGCAAATTGTTCCAGAAAGAGTGAATACCTTGAGGGGGAACACCTAACTTGGTCTGCACTATCAGGAAGGGATAGTTTCCATTCACTATTTGAATGGAAACACGAAGGTTTGATGACCTGTTTTCTGGGTAGACATGCAGTGTCTGTATTTCAAGCAGGGGAAACAGTTGGGAGGTGCCATCATATAAAAATAGTGTGGGGGCTGGAGCTATAGCACAGTGGATAGGGCGTTTGCCTTGCACGAAGCTGACCCGGGTTCAAATCCTAGCATCCCATATGGTCTCCTGAGCACCGCCAGGAGTAATTCCTGAGTGCAAAGCCAAGGTGTGACCAAAAAGCAAAAAAAAAAAAAAATGGCGTGGAAGAAGAGAACGCATAATGAAAAACTCATTCAAAATTAGAAACTGGGGGGGGGGGCTGAGCAATAGTACAGTGGGTAGGGTGTTTGCCTTGCACGTGGCCGACCCGGGTTTGATTCCCAGTATCCCATATGATCCTCTGAGCACTGCCAGGGGTGATTCCTGAGTGCAGAGCCAGGAGTAACCCCTGTGCATTTGCCAGGTGTGACCCATAAAGCCAAAAAAAAATAGAAAATATACTAGAAAAGTGGAAGTAGAAGCCACAGGTATAACAGTTTTGAAAGGGTGAGAGAGATTGTAAGTGTCAGTTTCTATGGAGAAATTAGGAAAGATAATGGGTTATCTTTACCTGCTTGCTTTTGGAAGAATGAAATCATTGTATATATTGTTTATAGTCTTTGTGGAAGAGCAAGTGGTTACAAACTTGTTAAGCAGTCGGTGAGAGGAGTATTTGTTTACTGTTACTCCATAAAAATTACCACAAATTCAGAGGCTTAAAACAATACCTATGCATTTCACTCCTGATTTCTATAAATCAAATGTCTTAGCACAAGTGAGTTTATTGGTTGCACAGGTTGAAATCAAATTGTTAGACTTCCTATCCAAGAGATGGGTCAGCTTCTAGGCTTCTTTAGGTTATGAGTGAATTTATGTCTTCAATAAATAAATTGAGGCTGTAGAACTCCCCTCATCTTGCTTCTTTTTTTTCTTATGATGCACGTGGTTCAGTCTGAACTTGAGCTGTATTTCCACTCTCATAGCAGCTTGATTCTAAATACCAGCAAGACAGCAAGAACATTTCTTCTATGATTTATCTGCTTGATCCTCTTCTAGGGAGCTCATATGATTAGATTATGCCCATGCAAGATAGTTCTTGAAAATCACCTGGTTAGTTGCTTTAATTACCTTTGTAAAACATTTTCACCTGTGCCAGATTATTTCTAAGCAAGTCACAGTTCCTCCCGTTTTCTGGGAAGACACATCTCTGAAAAGAAGTTTTAGAGAGCAACAAGTAAGGGAGTCAGTGGGTGCTTGCAGCCACAAAAGTGACTGGGAACAAAATGGGACTGTAATTAGGGGAAATAAAGGAACTACCATGGCCTACCATTATCTCTTGTATGTTCAGGTCTTCATAAACTTGTGATATTTAGCAAAATGTTGCAAAATTTAGTGTTTGCAAACAACCTCCACTTATTTAGTTAAACAATTTGTAGTCCAATAATCTGTGTTCAGTTAGTGACCACAGATCTGGATCGAGCACTTTACTGTGGTTCACTTACATGTCTGCAACTGGCTACTAGATTGACAAGTCACTGCTGTGCTTCCTCGTGGTTTGTTAACTGAGAAGGACCTTGTCTTCTCCACTACACCAGCCTGGACGTATTCACTTCATGCAATGTTCTATACTCAGCTGGCCAGTAAACTCCGAAGCACAAGTGTTTTTCAAATGACTTTTCTTGTATTCTACAACTGTCTTTCTTTATTATATGGTAGTTCTCTCCTACCTTTATGCATATTTTGCATTTTGTGGTTTCTTATATGTGTTCAGCTGCTATTGAGAGATATTACATATAATAAAATACTTAGATGCTATACTCACGTAACTTTTATTGTGGCACATTTTATTGTTCTGATTTATTATTAATATCTTGTGAATAATTTATAAATTAAGCTTTATCAGAATGTAAGTATAGGAAAAAGGACTATATATGTAGTAGATGTAGGAAAAAACACAGTATATATTGGATCAGGTATTATCTGTCAGGCATCCACATGGAATCTTTTAACATATGTCCTTTGGATGAGGAGAGGACTACTATATTTGTTAAGATCCCATTGGCAAAAACAAACACACTGTTAACTGAGATTAATGAGTAAGGGGGTGGGGACCATGTTGAGCAGTTCCCAGTGGATGCTCCTAGCTTCATGCTTGGACATCTTTCCCAGTGCTGCATGGAATAAGCTGTGTCGCCAGGTACTAAACCCACCCAGCTGCACGCAAAGCATGCTTTCAGCATGTTGAGCAAGCTATCTGGCACAAAGGAAATATATCTTTTAAAATGAAAAGAGTATGGTGAGCACTTTAATAAATCACTTCATTATTTTATTATGTTTTTAATTATTAATTCTGCTTAGGTTTGTGTTAGGATTGGAGAGATAGAATGACTATGACTATATAGTATATAAAGGAGAACTAATAAAACGAGATCCCTCAGAAGGCAAGAACTTCAAAGCACACAGGGCAAATTTACCATTTAAAAAATTAAATGTAATTTTTTTCTTATAAGGGAAGGGAATGAAGGTGAAGGTACACACTTGTGTTCCCTAGGTCAGAGAGTTAGTATAGCAGGAATGGTGTTTGACTTGCTTGAACCTGGCCTAGTTAATCCCTCTTGTCACATATAGTTTTCTGAGTCCCTCCAGGAGTTAATTTTTATGCTCTGTTTTGTTTTGGTTTGGGAGAGGGGGCATCTGGCAATGCTCAGGAGTTACTCCTATTCTGCACTATTCAGAACTACACAGATGACCAAATAACAGATCAGTAACTTTAGCTAACTGTATATACATTTTTTTGAGGAGGGCTTGGGCCAAACCCAGTGATATTCAGGGTCTACTCCTGGCTCTGCACTTAGAGACTACTGTTGGGACTCAGGAAACCATACGAGGTGCCAAGGATTGAACCTGTGCAAGCAAGTGCACAAATGCCCTACCCACTGTACTATCTATCCAGCCCCTAGTTAACTGTAGATTATATCAAAAAAATCAGAGTAGTTTTGCAATGAATTTGGTTGGAGAAATATGGATAGTCTCTATTACATAGCAGTGGATGCTTGATTAAAATCATCCATATGGGAACAGAACACTGCAGGCATCCTCTGTTGATATTATTGTGAGTATATTCCAGAGTTTAGGAAAGCCTTTTCAGTATAGAAAGTTTTATTGGAGGGAAATATAAGAAGGAGACTCAGAAGGGATCTTGGAATTAGTGCAGAGCATAGGTGTGACTTGAGAAAGGTGTTTGATGTGAAAGAGTAAGAGGGGTAAGGTAAGAAATAAATGACGAAGACAGAATAGGTTTAAGAGAGAAAGTATTAGAACCTCAAGACAAACTAAAAAAATAACATGAAGGTTATTATGGAGGAGTATGAAGTGATGGAGATATTTATAGACTACGATAGAGTCGTTTATCATCACTGCTAAGAGATTTACAGGGAAGAAGTAATGTAAAGAATCCATTCTGAACTCCAGTACTGAGCAGTTGAAAGTGTTCATTCTTTCTCATAAGATTATTCATGTCTTTTCTACCTACTTACAAAAAGCTTTGTTAATGAGAGGAGCTCAGGAAAATAAACCCTTGAATAAAAAAAATTCATTTCTCATTCCTGATAATTTTCTAAAAATAAGGTACTACATTTTTATCTCAGTATAAACTAGGATCACTGCACCTGAGCCCCAGACCCCTGCTCCTCTCCCCCACTTGTCCTTCTTTGATATATATGTATATATGTGTATATATATGTATGCATATATATGTATATATATATATATATGACTGGAGTGATAGCACAGTGGGTAGGGCGTTTGCCTTGCATGTGGCCGACCTGGGTTTGATTCTTCTGCCCCTCTCGAAGGGCCTGGCAAGCTACCCAGAGTATCCCGCCCGCATGGCAGAGCCTGGCAAGCTCCCCATGGCATATTTGATATGCCAAAAACAGTAACAAGTCTCATAATGGAGACGTTACTGGTGCCCGCTCGAGCAAATTGATGAGCAATGGGATGACAGTGATGAACTAGGATATTCTCTAGATGTAACTGCAAACTGGAAATGACTATATCACAATATATAATACAAGTGTATAAGGCATACAACATATATAAATGCATAAATAATCTTAGGCTTTTTAGAGTACTCTTAGAATTTCTTCAATAATCAACTATCACTGTCACTGTCATTGTCACCTCCTAGCTCATTGAATTGCTCAAGGAGGTAGCAGTAATGTTTCCATTGTGAGACTTATTGTTTCTGTTTTTGGCATATCCAATATACCACGGGTAGCTTGCCATGCGGGCAAGATACTTTCGGTAGCTTGCTGGACTCTCTGAGAGAAATGGAGGAATTGAGCCTGGGTCAGCCACGTGCAAGGCAAAAGCCTTACCCTCTGTGCTGTCACTCTGGGATGTGGCATTGTATTTAACTAGTATTTATATGACAAGAATACTGTACTCCAAATACACAAATAATTTACTCATAAAAAGAAAAATATTTTGGGTATGTTATCTCAGAAACAAGTTTGTGATGAGTTATTTGAATTTATCAGTTTTAAACATACTAAAAGACTTGTGAAAATCTTTGGATCAGGTCTGTTGAATATCTTCAAAATGTATGATTAAGCAAAATAAAAAAATACCTTTCACTGCACTTGTCAAGCTTTTGCTAAGTTTGGGTAATATAGAGTTGTATGTTTTTTCTGCTATGTAATGTGTCTGTGTATGCATATCTGTGTATGTAATATACATAATATGTAACATAGTATCTCAACTAACTTACATTACCTCAAATCTTTATTGACACAGGTATTTTCCTTTCTCTTACTGATTGATAAATCAATATTTGAAAGAAAATCTCTACTTAAAATAATTGTGCTTTAAAAAGCATATCAATTCAGTACTAGTCTTAACATACTGGATTACTTGTAGAATAGCACAAAAATGCATATATCCAGTTATTTCACAAACAGTTCAAAGCAAGTACATTATTTGTTTTGTTTTTGTTTGAAGTGGAACTGGTAGAACTACACTGTTTTAGGAAGCTTATATTTCTCAAGTATTCTGGATTCTTTGGCTATAAAAACTATTTCAGGGGCTGGAGCGATAGCACAATAGATAGGGTGTTTGCCTTGCACGTGGCCGACCATCCCAGGTTCGATTCCCAGCATCCCATATGGTCCCCTGAGTACTGCCAGGAGCAATTCCTGAGAATAGAGCCAGGAGTAACCCCTGTGCATCTCTGGGTGTGACTCAAAAAGCAAAACAACAACAACAAAAAAACCTATTTCAGCACAATCCAAATTGCTTGTTAAATTTTAATTCTGGGCAGTAGTAGCTAAAGAAAAAAATTTTTAATCTGAAACCCTTCTATTTTGACTTTATTTTCACACTCAATTTCTCACTGACATTGACTGATAAAGCTTTTGAATTCCAGGCATTGTTTAGGGTTATGAATACCTGGAGTAGCCCAAGATTTTAGAATTTTAGACATTCAAACTGTGATTAAAATCTTCAAGGATTGTAGTCATTATTATTTTTTTATGACTTATCCTCTTAAAGTGGAAGAAAATCTATTATATTTTCCAATGAGTTTTTTCATATTGATAGCAATTTATGACTTTTTATATTATTTGTCTCCAAATTATGATAACTTCTAGCCAATCAATGACTTTCAAACAGAAACATGCAAATAAACTTTCACATTGATTTTCATTCTGGGGCTATTAATAGGGTGCAGGATATCATACTTTGTGATTTAGTTACATCTTGATTTCAAATCTAAAGCAGTACCTCATTAGCAAAACAACTTCTTCCACTTTTAGGAAGTTTCACGTACCTCCTTCCGTGTAAACTAATAGAAGGACTGTTTGTATAAATATTCAAGTGACAAGAGTCTCTTGATCCTCTTGCGGATAGTGCCCTATGACAATGTCTGTTTCTCTTCCCTCTAGTTAACTTCTCCCTCCACCTCCGAGCAGCATGCCTGTAAACCGCCCGCTTTCTCCTTTGTTTCTCCGACTAATCCGCAAACACCACCTGGCCCAGGGGCCCCCGCTGGAGCCTCTGTCCTAGAGGAGTTCCACACTCGGAGGCTGCATCTCAGTGGGGCCCTGGTGGAGGAAACGGCTACGTATTTCCAAACTTCTGCTCACTCTGCACCTTTTATCTCATCGAAGGGCACGTTCTCGTCATTACAGACCCCTCACTCTGCTCAGTTATCAGGTTCTAACTTAGCGAGTACGCCTGCAGCTGATCAAACACCTGGACCGACTCCTGAAGTTCTGAAGAAGACAACACCTGTAGCCTCAAATGTCCTTAGTCCCAAAGAAAAGGCAAGAAGCTCTTCTCCCACACCGTCCTCCAGTGCTTCTCTGAAGTCCGGTTCTGCATCCTACATACCAGTCCGTATTGTCATGCATTCACTTTCTCCAAGCCCCAAACCGTTTTCAACTTCCGTCCATGGTTCCTCTTCGACTATCTGTAGCCAAATGTCATCTACTGGCAGCCTCTCCAAGTCAGGGAGAAAATCCGCAGTGCCATCTCGGCTCTCCCTTCTCACTGCCATCCTAAAATCAAACCCCTCTCACCAAAGGCCCTCTTCCCCTGCGTCCTGCCCCACCTTCTCTCTCAACTCCCTGGCTTCTTCCACGCTCACACTTGATCAGAAAGTAAAACAAACCACATCCATGCCTAAAAAATCTCTCTCCAGCTGTTCCCTGAGATCTAGATCCCCCGAGCAAAGAGAACACCAGATTCCTGAGCTTCCTCAGCAACTCGTACACTTACCCCTTTTCACTAAATCAGACCCCCCTTCCCAGGTGCCTGCCATTTCTCCCACAAAGTATGCAGGAAGCAGCCTTCTTTCTTTGGACATAGAAAAAACACCGTCACCTATTTCTTGGAAGAGCAATCCAGCCCTCTCCTTGCAACCTAGGACAAGTCCTGCAGGTCTTCCTCCTGTTCCACCAAGCCTTTCTCCTCTTTCTTCAAAGGACAGACATGATGATGAGCTAAGGGATTCAGAAAGATCCAAGAATATTCACACGCATCCTTCTCCATCAACCTCCTCTGCACTGTCTTCTATGTCTTCTCCTACTAACCAAGGAGCTGTGAGCCCCTCTCCAGAAAAACGTTTTCATCCTTCCCCAGCTCTTTCAAATCTGATAAACAGATCCAAAAAAACGCTTTCTGGCCAGGGGCAGACTCCGTCATCTACTCCTGCAGTCCCTGATTCGAGTGCTAGCTCTGATTCTCTTCGCAGTTTGAGGTCTTCCCCTATTCCTCCTGCTAATCTGCCCATCCAGGGAATACCCTCAAATTGTGGTAGCGGTAACTTGCCTTCAAGACTGGGAAAATCTGAAAGTTCATGGTCTGACCACAGGTCATCTCCCATCTCTCTAAGAACCAACGAGTTGCTTTCTCCTTGTGCACTGGCCATGCCAACAGACCCTGAAAATAAGACATCTAAGGTATTTTTTGCACGCTGCATGTTGCATGTTTATTTTGCAATATGGAAGTCTTATTTTTCCCAGGGAAAAAAATAAGTATAGTTATGATATTCATTTCTGAGAAGGAGATAGAGAAATGCATGGAGGTTAGGGTATTTAAATGTGAAGTTGAATTAAAATCTAATATTGCTTAGGTTTCTGTAAATCCTTTCGAGTCTGCAAACACTTTTTGTGTAAATATATTTATGGCTTTTAATACTTAATTTTTGCATAATCATAAATTATATTATTGATCCCAATGATCATATTTATAGTAGCTAGTTGAGATTTGGGACTATGATGTATTTCAGATTTATTAATAGTACAGAATCTATTATTCATTAAAATCCCCCATGATGATAGAATACCAACAGGCATAGTATTAAATGTATTATTGTAGATGTAAGTCAATATTATTGCCCAGCCCATTTGAAAATATATACTGTTTCTTTGTTGGCATTTATACATTAGTATTTTTCTTCTTTTACCAAGTGAATTTCTTCATTGCTTTCCATCTCACAAACTAATCAGTTGGGGCTAGCTATGTAGGACAAAATGGAAGAGAAATTTTTATCAGTAAATTATTTGATTTATTAAAAAAATACTATTGGGCTGAAGATATAGTACAGCATCTAGGGCACTTGTCTTGCACGAAGCCAGCCAGGGTTTGGTCCCCAACACCCCATATGGTCCCCTGAGCATACCAGGAGTGGTTTTCCAACACAGAGCCAGGAGTAAGCCCTGAGTACAGCTGGGTGTGATGTAGGGCTATTTTTAAAAACTTGAATATTTAGTAATTATTAAATGCAGAAAGGAGGCAAACTGAGTATAGAAAAATAGAATTAAGTGAAGGCAAGTAGTGATTTTTAAGTATTCTGAAGCAAACCATTGAGCAAAAATGTAAAACAGTATTAATTTTAACATGAAACCTGAATTAATTTTAATATTTGAAGGAGCAAATCTTAAGATTTTATTTAAAAATAGGTTTATTTCCCCTTCTTTATGCACCAAGAAATTAAATTTTAGTTAATAACTTGAACAGGTCACATGTCTTGTATTAACAAAACCGGCATTTATATTAATATAAAACTAATAATTATTAAAGTTACGTTATTTTAGCACAATGGGTAGGGCATTTGCCTTGCATGTGGCCGACCTGGGTTCGATTCCTCAATCCCTCAGTGAGCCCGGCAAGCTACCAAGAGTATCCTGCCCGCATGGCAGAGCCTGGCAAACTACCCGTGGCGTATTCGATATGCCAAAAACAGTAGCAATGTGTCTCACAATGGAGACATTACTGGTGCCAGCTCAAGCAAATCAATGAACAACGGGACAATAGTGCTACAGTGCCACATTATTTTTACTATAATCTACGTCACTGTCACTGTCACTGTCATCCCTTGCTCATCGATTTGCTCTAGCAGGCACCAGTAACGGCTCCATTGTGAGACTTGTTACTGTTTTTGGCAGAGCCTGGAAAGCTAACCATAGCATATTCAATATGCAAAAATAATCTATGTATACAAAGTAATTATATGTTAATTATTACTTTAATGTGTTTAATAATTTTTATTAAGAAAATCATTGCTATGAAGCAATGACCAGAAACCCCAAGTTTATGATCATTATAGAAATTATTAAATCATTGTATTTTAAACCTCAATACAAATGGGCAAAGAAAATAAAACTCCATAATTCTAAATTTTAAAATTCTATGTATTTGAAGTAAAATGATCTAGCACTATACTCTCAAACATATATGTGTGATTATAGAATTTTTATGAGCATGTTATAAAATGATGATCCAAACACTTGCCATTCCTAAATTTTTGACAATAATTTTTAAAACAATACCTCTATATACTTGAATCACTATTGCCTTCTTAAAAAGTGATTTTTCACCAGAGAGTTCTTCAAATTGTTTTTGTTTATGGTTCACTCTGCTTTGCCCATACTTTTGGAGAACTGGAGAATGTGCCCAAACCCATTTTTGTCTTGCTCACATATACTACCAATTCTGAGGATAAGAATTTATTTTTCGTCTGATTTCTTTATTTCCAAGTAAACAGAAATTAAATTAAACATGGAAATCTAAAAACATTGCTGAAAGTGAAAGTGCAAAGAATCATAATTCATCACTTTTTACCCATTTCTTTAAGTAGGAAAAGTTTAGAATGGACAAAATTTACGATAACTCTGAATAGTAGTCACTTTCTGACATATATTGTTCTATGTCATCATATTCATTTCTTCTTTGCTTCTTGCTGTGTTCTCCCCAGAATTAGACTACCTTTCTGTTTGGTAGTATAAGTTATTACTTGAAGAGTTTATAATTTCATTGATATTGATTCTGAAATAGATAAACCCTATCTCAGTTTTTTTGTAATGTTTTATCTAACTTGCTAAGATTATTTTGTACTGTTAGGAAGAAATGGGCAACATAAACATTTGGCATTTAAAAGACTTACATGTGGTCATGAATTGTTTCTTTTTTAATCCTTTCCTTTATGGTGCTAATCCAAGCACAGGCTCTCTTTGAAGTCAGAGAGCTTTAGATTTCAATCAACTTCGCTCAGTGCCAGCTCCCCAAAGCAAAAATACCCTAATATACAAATGGCCATCAAATTAAAACATAAATGCTTCAAGGATATTAGTTCAAAGACTGGACCCCAATGTCCTTTGATATTGAAATAAAATGAAACAGCTACAGAATTCTGAACTAAATTCAGGTATAAAACATGTTTGATGTTTCTTTTTCATAGATAGAATCTTAGGGTTGTAATTCAGTTTTCATTAGCATGATATAATTACTATACTTGAATTTCAGAGAAGGCTGAAAATATTATTGTATATTAAAATCATGATCCCACACAAGGTTTGCAGCTATAACTGTTGCTCAGGCTAGTACAACTGTTTGCATCTATTGTACCATATATTTTTTTCTGGAAAAGAAAAATATCACAAAATTAATCCATAGAATTACATTTGTTTTTCCAACTTACTTTGCTTTTATTTCTAAGATTTTTTTCCCTAGTAAGTTACCATGGTTTTCTGTATGGGAATTTGGGAAAGATCATTATATCAAAACCTCATAAAGTTTGTCACTCACTGAAAATAATCTGAAACTCTTTATTATTATTATTTTTTTTGCTCTGAGACCCTTCAGTGGTATGCTTACCCTAGCCTTAAAGCTATTTGACCACAACTTGTTTAGGGAATCAGTTGGAAGCTTTTTGATATTTCATATAATTTTATAGCTAGTGTTTTATTTATAAACTCTCATTCCTTCAGGGTATCACAACATTTCCAAATTCATCATGTGGGAAACTTGTTGTTAACAGTCTCTTTGTGACTTTTTCTGTTTCTTCTGAAGCACATGTAACCAGGAAAATGAACAATATGGATTGTACCTCTATGAGCAAAACTAGTTAATCTGGATTTATACAAACATTTTTCATTTATTCAATTCATGACTCCTCAGTGCTTATAATGTGCAAGAACATTTTTTAATCAGCAGAGGACAGTGCACAAATAAAATATGCACCAATGCCTACTCACAGAAAATTTCCATTTGATGATGGGAGAGACATTATAAACTGTACTGCTTTGGGACACTGATGATTGGGGCAGTGTTGTAATGGCATACTCATGGAAAGGATAATAAGCAGTACTCTAAACCCCAGTAACCTTAAGACTTTTTTTAAAAAAACAAACTTTACTGCTCCCTCCCCCTATACCATTCCCTAACCAATAACTTTATGCATTACGGTCATAACTGGTCCATGGAGAAGAGTATAGCAGGGTAAAGGGTGGTGTCCCCAGTTTGTATTCAGTGGCCCAGATGTTTTCCTTGAGAAGAAATCCAAGGAGGTTATGGTTCTTAAGAGAATACAATCAGGAAAATCATCAGGAAGAGCTGGGAAGAGCAAAGAACAAAGATTAAAAAGAACATACAGGGATCAGCATGTCCACTGAGTAAAGAAGTTATGGTTATCAGAGAGAGATGGAACCAAGAATCAGGAGTCTTATAGACTACTTCTGAGTCTTCTTTTTATTTTCAGTTGGACAGAAAGCCATGGGAGGGATATTAAAAGATAATTGAGTCTTATCTATGTGCTGCAGGTTATTAGACTGAAGGAGAAAGTAAGGCAATCTTAGACCTTTAAAACAAAGCAGGCAAATAATGGTGGATCTGGTGAAGTTGTAGCAGAGAAGGTGGAAATATCTCGATACATATTTTGCATGTAAAATAACTTTCAGCGAAGATTAAAGTCGCACATATGAAATGAGAAGCAGCTGAAACTAGACTAATGTGACTTCTTGTTTGTTTTTATCTCTTTTTGTTCAATGTCTTTCATTCTGTTTCATCCATAACGTTCTTGATATCTCTCTGGGTATTCTAGATTTTCCTTTTTCTCCCATTCCTGTTATCTGTGACTTCCATATTTGTGCTAATTCTCTGTTCCGTTTTCTTGACCCTCGCCAGCTATGGATTGTGTTAGTACTGATTCACACACAAGGTTAGTGATAGATAGATGTGTCATTTTTACTCTTCGGAGAATATTTGCATTTTTAATTAAGGTGGTTTGCACTGTTTATCTCAAAGAAGAGACTTTTTAAAAGACCAAAAAAAGGCAGTGTTCAATATGAGTTCAAGCCTTTGAAGTTCACAGCTTTGAAGAAAAATGACATCAGAAGCTCAGCATATTGGATTGCCTTCAGGACAAGCGTGGGAGGAGAAAAAGGGTCTCTACACAGATAGACTAGTCTAGGATCTTAGCAATAAATAAGGAACTAAATCTAATTTTTTCTTCACCTTAATTAATCTTAATCTTCAATTAATTTGGGAAACCAATATTTGCTAATTGGGTCAACAAACATTTACCAAACATCTATTTTGTGCTCAGTTGGTATTAGTATTTAAAAAAATCCAATTTCTGTTCTGTAAAAGACAGGTCTATAGGGAGAGAATATACTATAATATAATTAAATGTTATAAATGTAGGATGCTAGGAACCCTAAAAATTCAGCCATGGAGAATGTTGCTAGAGAGAATTGTTCAGGAAAGTTTTTTCTGTTGGTACTTCTCTGCTAATCCATGGTCTATTGCCACATTCTGACATCACCCTCAACCTTACCTTTCATCATCAGGAAATCTCTTTCTGTGAATTGGATATTGTGTGTTAATTGTCAGGGAGACTCTGACTGAGGCAGCAGCTTAGGCATGGCCAGAGGAACAGGGAGTGTGAGTGTAGGAGTAATGAGAAGTGCACTCTTTCCACAGATGAGATGCTTCTAGAAGGAGAAGAGGCCATTGTGCCAAGGGAAGTTCTTCAGGAAGGTTACCGCTTCTTGTTTTTCATATAATAGATGCTCTCACTCACCTGCACTAAAGAGGAGCTCAGCTCATCTTTCTCAAAGCCAATGAGTTTGCTTTTTGATCTCATGGGTCTGTGAATCCTACGGTAGAATCTTAATAGATTGCATCAACAACAAAAAGTAGTTGAATTACCTTTCAAAGAAGAAAAATAAGTTCTTGTTGTCCTAACTTTTACATCCGGTATTTGTATCAAAATGTCTATCACCCAAAAAGATTCAAGGTTTTATTGTATTTTATTGTATTTTTATTCTGAACAGGGACTTTTGAAGTTATAGAAATTTTAGAAACTTTGTAAACTGGGACCAGGACAATACTTTAAAATTGAGCTAAAATGTCTTAATTATTGAGGTATAGTTGACTTTTAACATTGTATACTTTCAAATATATAGTGCACTTTATTTTGTATTTTGATATATTGTGAAATTATTTCCACAATGATCTGTTTAACATTAACCTTGATATATAGTTATACATTTTTTCTCTTTAGGTAGAAACTTTTAATTTCTACTTTCTTAGAACTCTCAAATTTACAATAAAGTATTGTTCATGATACTTGCCATGCTATACATTATATTCAAATGACTTTATTTTAACTTAAAATTTTGTAGCAAGAGACCTTTCTCCTATTTCACAGAATACGCTCAAGCTCCCCTGTTCCTCTGGAAAACACCAGTCTGTTCTCTGTATCTATAAGCTTGATTATTATTTTTTATCTGTTTCACTTATTTATTCCACTTAGTATAAAAATTCATACTATTTCAAAAATTGCGATTTCATATTTTTAAAGCCAAATAATTTTCCATTTTATAAAAATTACATTTTCTTTATTCTTTCATCCAAATACATCTCAAAATATGCAATATTTTATTTTGAGTTTTCTGTTTGCTTGCTTGTTCATACCCAACTGTGCTCAGGGATTACTCCTGGCTCAGTGTTCAGGGACCACTCCTTAGGCCTTGGCCATCCATATGTGGTGCCCAGGGCTGGACCTATGTGAGCAATATGCAAGGCAAGTGCCCATCTCCAGTTTTGTCTCTCCGGCCCTATTCTGAATTTTACTTAAAAATCATGAAATTTTGTTATTTGGCTCATTAAGGCTTTTGTATTAAAATGATATATGGAACCATGATTTTTTTTGTAAAAGTGAATTTAAGATTGAGTGTGGTATTCTTATTTTTTGTTATGGAGCAAAGTTGCTTATATTACTATCCTTCAAATATTGACTAATTTACTGCTTGATAAGCATTTGTTGCTAAGCTTTATATAGTCTTTGTTTTTATAAATGATCACTATATCACTGTATCATTGTCATCCCATTGATCATCAATTTTCTTGAGTGGGCCCAGTAAAGTCTCCATTCATCCTAGCCCTGAGATTTTAGCAGCCTCTCTTTTCTTGTCCTTTCCAATGGTGCCGCATTAGAGGCTCTTCAGGGTCAGGGGAATGAGACCCATCATTGTTACTGTATTTGGCATAGAATATGCCACGGGGAGTTTACCAGTCTCTTCCTCATCCGGGCAGTAAACTCTTGTTAGCTTGCCAGGTTCTCCAAGAGAACTAGTCTATCAGATGCCGCATTTATAGTAGACATTAATAAATGTCTATCATTTATAAATGATAGTGTGTAACATATCAATAATTTATTGGTGAGTATTCATTAAATTCTTGTACTATACAAAATGAAACACTTTCTTTTAATATCAAGCAGGAAAAAAACCAACAATCAATATTTATAGTATTTGCTGGACTAATGGTCCTATGAGTAAATACTGTTAATGAGAATTTACACAAGTCTGTAGAAATGGGTGTTTTAAGTTATAACACATACAACACGCAATTGCCTATAATTAATAGGCTGATACTTTACTGTGATACTCCTTTGCTACTCTTATTCTAATAAAATATTAACACAAGCAAGCTAACTTTTTAGGAAAAAATTGTCTAAGCTTTAAAAACTCTTTTCTCATTTAATAACATCATTTAGCTCAGTAGAACTAGTCAAAAATCATGTATTCGTTCCTCTTTTCATCCCCACTCTTACTTTCTGGTTACCTGTTCCAGCTGTACAAGACCAAGTCAAGCTACAAGGCTCTGGCAGCAATCCCTACAAACATATTTCTATTGGAACAGAAGGTCAGTGTTGGCTCAAAAGCAGAGTGAAATTTACATTTTCATTACTTTTTCTAAAATTTGTTGAGAAGGTTTTGTTTTAAAGTTCTTTTTTTTGCTAAAGTAAAATGTTGCTGCTTGTTCAGAATGCTATGATGAAAGCATCTTGGTCGAAAGCATTGGAGACACTGATTTATCATGGAGGATCCTGCTTCAAACAGATTTGATGCAGATGCAGATATTTATATTCTTTGGCATTGGGAAAATGATGTCAAGAGCTTTCATCTTTGTTCAAATTGACCAAA
Source organism: Sorex araneus (assembly GCF_027595985.1). NCBI lineage: Eukaryota > Metazoa > Chordata > Mammalia > Eulipotyphla > Soricidae > Sorex > Sorex araneus. Next base: position 290,531,847 of record NC_073313.1, on the reverse strand, counting down.
AATAGAGGTAACATGAGTTTATATGTGAAGAGCTTGGTCAGCAGTGGTGACTGATAGTGGCTTCATCAAGATGAAAATTTGTTACCTGAGAACTCAGCTTAACTCCTTAAATCCCATCCTAAACTCAATCTTTTCATCCATTTTTAGTCAGTGATTCCATATCCATGAATGGGAGGGAGAACCAATGTTCCCTCCAATGACCCAGCTGCTTTCACATAGCCCCAGAGCATTATTGCTTTGCTATTAAGAGTCATTAATTATAAAACTACAGGCTCCTGCTTCTGTAAATAAATTGACTTAAGTCCTCTTGTTTGATAATCATATCTCATATGCTCTAGTGATAGCTAAATTGATGATCAGATCAGAATGGAAGTATAACCAGTTTTGGATCTGATGAAATGATTTATTTCATAAGTTATTTTTATGAAATCTGGGCCATGCATTGTTTCACATTTTAATTCATTACCATGTATTACAACATTTCAATGTGTTATTGTCAAAATATTAATTATTGCCAACAAGGCCACATTTTGGTTGTTATTTATGTAAAGATACATAAAGATACTAAAGATAGATAAAGTCTTGTTCCATTCTTGTTCTTTTAGCATGATCTGGGGAATAAAATATTTGCATGATCTTGTTTTAGAAAAGATGAGTATGATTCTTCCTTTTAAAGGTGAGAATTCTCACTGGGACCTGCTAAGTAGGCACAGAAGTAACTATCAGAGGACAGTATGTTTTACATCTGGTATATCTGATATTTAATTTCAGTAATCCACATGTGAACCCAAATCAATGTTTTATATATTTAAGTTCTTGAACTAGATGGTCACTTGGCTACAGAGAAATTTGGATCTTTTTATTAATGTCTGCTCTGAATTTCTCTCTTTCATAGTTCATTAACAGATGAGTTTTATCTAAAGCACAAGTCTGAGGAGGCTTCCAGAGAATATAAAAGGTGACTACATCCTCAGTCACCCCTTACCCTACAGGATATGGTTGTTGTTGAATCCCAGTAACTGTATTGCTTTACTAACACCCTATGGTTATATCAGATGGGCATTTCTGAAATATATTCACAAGAGTCTGCTTTCATAGAAATGAAGAAAAATTCTCTCCTCAACACCCTGACAGGGAGAATAGGGGCTCATTATGAAATTGTATGGTACTGTAAAATTGTATGATACCACTATTATATTTAATTTTTCTATAGTACAGTTAATAATTTTGAAAAATCTATCTGTGATAAGAAATATTTAATTGCAGAATATCTGTGAGCTTTCTTCTTTTCCAATTAAGTGAATTTTAGAGATTATAGTTGATTTGTTATTTATTAACTTACTTTTCAATTTCATCACCAACCCATTTCATAAATGTAAATAATATCAATCTATGTTTATCACAGTTCAAAATCATATGGAAGAGGACTTCATTTATACTTTTGAATAAAATACTTGAGAAAAATTATTGCGTTTCCTTTTAGTGCAGCAAAATATTAAAAAACTCTCTGGAGGGTTAATTATTACTATAAAAACTATAGGGGTAACACGGTCTTAAGGTAAATTGCTTTACGGCCACAAATATTTGATGATCCGTAGGTCAGATTATGTATGTTTTTCTTCTTCATATTCTTTTTAAAATTCCTTATTTTCAGTTTTGTTGGTTTTCCCAAGTTATGTGTTCCTGAATAAGTAACTTTCCATTTTAAGCATTTTAAAATCATAACTGTTTTATCTCAAGAGATTTGAGCTTATTTTTTAATATGATTTCTTGAATGATATTGTACTGTTCCTTTCATGGTTGAAACTTAAAAACATCTGGTAATTTAGTTCTATTATGAAAACAGAACTCATCCCATGTCATTAAAACGTAAGGGACTTATTTTCTGAACTGAGTGAGGAAAATTAAGGCTATAGTTACCAGAAACACAACTATTTGGGGAAGAATTAACAACCTGGAATAATTTAAACCATAGAATTTTTCTTATATCCCTTTCATATCACATGGATCATTATAATTTAGGGGTAGACTAAGGTTCCAATACCATATTCTCATTATATCCATGCTCTAGAATTCCTTAATTAAAAAACTTTAAAATATATTCAAATATTAGTGCAAAGATTGCTCCATTGAGGGTTCGAACCCATGCTGGATATTTTATAACACATTTCATCTTATAGTATCTAGTATAATTAACCCCCTAAAATAATGCTATTTTTAAAAGCAGGGCTTTTTAAAAGTAAAATAGATTTGTCTTGCTATAGACATTAAGGTACCATTGAATCACTGGGTTGATTTCAGCTTTAATCACCCATAATTTTCAAAAGAGTACATATTATTGGCAGAGACATGAGGTTTCTGGCACTTCTGTAATTTATTGTCTGCCTCAAAAAAATTTATAGCTCATTCCATATTTTATCATATCCCCCACTTTGAATGTTTATGAGAAAAACATCTTTACCTTGTATTCACCAAAGCTTTATTTGAATGTAAAGTATAGCTTAACATGTTAAATTCAGTGTTTTGGTTTAATCTCCTGTCAATAATCTCTTTTCTAACATTCCATTGAAAATGGAATAACATATTTATAAAGGGACAAATTAAAATCATCTCACTTTTTATTTATGACTGCTCATGAATCTTAGTTTACAGTTTACAGTTACAGTTTCTAACAAATTATTATTTGTTCATCGGAGTATAAGTCTTTTTCCTTAGAAGTATACTAAGCTATCTGTTACCTTCATCAACGAGTATTACTGTGGATAAAATAAAGGCTAGATTTAGATACTAACAAATGATGTTCTTTTTTGCCAGTTTCAGGATATATTTTATTTATAACCTATATGTGCTTGAAAAAAATGTTTCAATTTTACATATTGTGTATAAGATTATTTATTTAAATTGGAGTTCTAGGATAAAAATTATTTTAAAATTTTGGTGGAAAAATGATAAAGGAAAACAACTGTGAAGACAATAGTAAAATGTGAAAGTAAATATTAAAATGTAAAGGTAAATAGTTGATATGCCTTCTTATTTATGAAACAATTTGCTCTGAGTTGCTAGTTGAAATTTTTAGAACATAAGTTTGTAAGCTCCAATAAGATTGAGCATATATATTTGGGTGAGACTATTTTTAAGATATCTACTTGTCTTGGAAAATCTGGTCTCTAATTTAGCATATGGCCTATACTTGTGAGATTTCTTAATTTAGATTAGTAGTAGAAGTGGATATCTGCTCAATTATTTTAGTAATGGAGAAACGCCCAGATCCAAAATCTACACTAGCTGCTTTCTTCTCAGACTGTTGTCTGTTGTGCACATATTTTTTTAAAAAAAACACAGCCAATCATATTTAATTATGCATATTAGCTTTTTAATCTACCATGAGCTCTTGGAAAGAATGTAAGTGTTCATTGAGAGAATTAATTTAGTTTACAGCTGGCTAAATCTCGAAATTTTACAGAAAATTTTCCTCAAAATATCATAAAAATAAGGAGCCTAGTACATCAAGATTGGAATGAAGATAATTAGTAGTCTTCCCTTAGACTACTAATAGATTAATAGCACAGCGGGTAGGGTGTTTGCCTTGCACGCGGCTGGCCCAGGTTTGATTCCTCCGCCCCTCTTGGAGATACCGGCAAGCTACTGAGAGTGTTCTGTCCGCACGGCAGAGCCTGGCAAGCTCCCCATGGTGTATTCGAGATGCCAAAAACAGTAACAACAAGTCTCACAATGGAGACATTACTGGTGCCCGCCCACTCGAGCAAATCGATGAGCAACAGGATGACAGTGACAGTGACATAGTTGATGGAGATAAGGAGTTCCTTTCTAATACTTCCAATTTAAGAAAGAAATTATAAACATTTTTGCCACTGTGTCCTGATGAACAAGTTTGGAAATTGTGATAGTTTATCAGAGGAAGAAACATTTGTCCTTCAAAGATCTTGGGATTAAGAATGATAATTAGGGACAGTGGTTTAAGTGTAGAGCACATGTCATACAAGCAGAAGACCTGGGTTTGATCCTCAGTATCTCTTATCTACCCTTTGCCCACATTGCCTGGCATTATCTCCACATAATCAAACAAAATTTAAAATGGCAATGACTATTAGATTTACCCAAATATTAAAATAATTTAAATGTTCATATAAAATTAAATAAGCATTCCTAGTTCTTCCTTGAAAATTTAAAACCAGTCACAAAAATAATGTAATGATAAATATTTCTTGCTCTTAAAATAGTTATGTATTAATATGTCTGTAGTATTCTTTAGCTGACAGTGTACATTTTCCCTCGATTTCCCATCTCTCAAAGCTACTAAGATTGATCTGAATTTCCAACTGGATAAAGTAAGTCAGATTTCTTATCCTGTGAAAAATTTTAATTCTACATTATCACAAAGAACTTCATGTTGACAATTGACAATAGGTAGTCAGTTTGTCATCCTAAGAGGATATATTTTACCACAGAGCTGATTAGGTTTGCAAAACATAGGCGCATTTAGCTTTAGTATGAATCATTTTAGTGGTGGGAGGTTGATTTGATCATTACTGAAATGCAATAACCACCCAGAAAATTTTAAAATCCAGTCAGAATAAATCCTAGGTATCACAAAGCCCCTTTAAGATTATTTTTCCTTTGGAAGCAGTATACTTTTTAAAGCCTATCTACAGTGTAATTAATACCTTCTATTATCAGACTTTTAGAAATAATCCACTCCCAACTAGAGAAGATTATACTGATTCAATATTTCTGACTAAAACGTGTTTGCCATTTCATCAGAGATGCTTGTTTGTGGGAACATATTATAGTTTATTGACATACAATTCCGTAGGCACTTTGATATGCAACTTAAAAATGTGTAAATCTAAATGAGCATCTATTCTGTCAATAAGCAATCTACAACTGGATTTCTTGTCAATGGATATTTAAAATGCTTTATTAAATACATCTTAACTTTATAGACCAAAATAGATCCTTTTTATGACTTCTTGAAGGCTTTATAGAGATGACATATTTGATAAATGGCAACTCATCCATAAAGAACAAATTTTGATAAATTTCCATATTACTTTAATTCAAAATCCTTCCCTCTCCAAACTTTAATAAAGTGTGAGTGTTGTTTCACCATTACTAATCAAATCCTTCATTTTTATTTATTCTCTAAAATCACTTAATAGATTTTTTTCATATTTTGAGTAAATTTTAGTATTTTTAAATAGCTTAAAATAACATTGTGCTTGCATATAGTATTTAGTTTTGGCTATAAAACTTATTGATTGCTTATTTGCTGCACATTGATTATGTGTTCAGATCTTTATTGATAGTTAAGTTGCATTATAATATGGGAAACGAGGTTTATTTGTTATTTAAAGTATGAAATGAGCTTATAATAATTCTTTAAAGAATTTTACAAGAGGGTATTGAATCACATTATTTCCATCAATCATTAATTCTTTGAACTCCATTTTTATTTGCTAGTAATTTTGGGGGGTCAGTTTGCTCATTTTAGTCTATACTAAAGTTATTTTTTGTGTACGTGTTGTCCGCTATATCCTATAATTACAATGGTAAGTACCATATTTTACTTATTATAATAGAACAAAACACCCAGTAGAACAAAGGCATGGCTGGATATGTAATTATGATACAGAATTTATAAGGTATATACAAAGTTATACCATGTCTTAAAAAGGTAATGATAGACACATTGAGAAAATCTAAAACATTGTTAAAGGAGTTTGGTTTGGATATTTTACAATAAATAGGAATTTCCTAAGTAAGCTCAGCACACTCTAAGCAGAGGAAGTCTAGTATAGCAGGAATTGGAATCTGTTCTTGGAAAGTTCTCTCTAGTGCACCTGGAGTCCTTTGGACTGAAAGAGCAGCATGTGAATACGGTATGGGTAGAAGGGGTTGTTACAAAGATGAAGAAAGGAAAGAATCCTTTTCTGAGGAGACTGTTCTTAGTTCTTTAATTATGTTTTTTTCCTTCTCTATGATTTCAGTTATAGTTAGAAGCTCAGTATAGTTAAAACCTATAATGAAGGTCCAGCAGTCTTTTTAAAATTTTTTTTTTTCTATCTGGTGAAATTGGGCATGCTTCAAATGGCTTAACTGCAACTTTATTTTGTCACCCTGCTTGTATGGATAAGGTTCCCTCACCAAACAACCATCCTTAATAAAAATTCCCAGGTACAGTTTTCACACATTCAAATAAGCACATACTTCAAAGCCTGATTTCCATTCTCCCATTTTCCATACTGTCCCTGAAGATGAATGCTTATGGCCAAACATGGCACCCAGGGAACTCTTCCCCTACATTCTTGTGTATTTGGCTGACAGTGATATTGATTTCATGTTTTATGTCAGTTAGGTATTTAATCATTTTCAAAATGGTGGAATAAAAACCTCATTCCCACCATCAGGATGAATAGGAGGTGATTAAAAGACCAATTCAATGTAGCCCATACTGGAACAGAAAATATAGTTTCATATTATTGACTCAGATATCTCAGATGTTGCAATTAGCTTGAAAGACTTTTAAAATTATAATTCAAGTATCTGTCCAGAGTGATAGAACAGCAGATAAGGCACTTGCCTTGCATGTGACTAACCCAGGTTTGATATCTGGCACCCATTTGATCCCCTGAGCACTGCTAGGAGTGATCCCTGAGTGCAGAAACAGGAGTAATTTTTGAGTACTTCCAGCTGTATCCCCCCCCCAAAAGTATTTAGAACATGCTCATATTAAATTCTTTGTGTAGGGGCTGGAGCGATAGCACAGTGGGTAGGGCATTTGCCTTGCATGAGGCCGACCCTCGCTCGATTCCTGGCATCCCATATGGTCTCCTGAGCACTGTCAGGAGTAATTCCTGAGTGCAAAGCCAGGAATAACCCCTGAGCATCACCGGGTGTGATCCAAAAACCAAAAAAAAAAATCTATGTGTAAATTAACATATAGGAATAATAAAAATTAAAACTATAAAATATAATCTAATAGAAATTCCAGATTGAAAGATAAAACATCAGAGATAGAAGATTCATTTGAGTTAATTTAATATAAAATTTGATATGGAGATGAATCAGTAAACTTGAATATAAATTGCAAGAAATTAAACCATCTGCAAGTAGAGAAGGAAAGACTGAATAAATGGAAAGAGCACCATAAACTATGGGTTAGCAAAATATAATGGAAGTCTCAGAATAAGGAGAACAAATAAAATGAAACAAATATTTGAAGAACACTATGGCCAGAATTTCTAAATTTAATGAATCAAATCAATACATACTTAAGAAACTCGGTTTCAGTAACATTATTTCAAGGAAGATCACATGCAATCACATGGATAAAAGTTAAATATTAAAAGAAAATTTTGTAGAGTAAAATAATTTGTTATGTTTGGTTGAGCAATGCTGTGTTTCATAAGAAATGATGGAAAGAAGACAATGAAATAGCATCCTTTAATGTTTAAAAAACTGAACTGTATGTTCATATAAAATTGAATTGAACTTCTCTGTAAATCTGATCTTGATTTTCATAATGTTAGGTATAAATGAAAACATTTTCAATTATTTTATTAAAATGTGTAGCATTGTTTGTATTCATCAGTGTAACATTCTTATGGTAGATAAACTGTGATGCTTCAGATGTTTGATACAATTTACATTTAGTATAATACCACATCAAAGTTTGTGTAGTTCAACTTGACCTTTCCACATGGCTCTCTTATAGGAGAATATAATGTAATATCTATCCATTTTGTGCCTTAGTTATCTGAAGGTGAAAGATAAAAGATCATCATATAGACTCATAACTGTTTTATGCCCATAGTCATTTACCAATTTTGTTCACATTATTTTAATAAGAATCAATCATAAGTTTCTACCTAAATTTATGAGGCTAAGAAAAAAATATATTTGTGCCTGAAAAAATGAATATGCCTGATAGCCTTAGCATTACTACTACAGTATCCAAATTATTCAAGGTAAAAAATAACAAGAACATTGATATAAATCATTTTAAACAAATAAAAATTTGAAAATTGAATAAAAGAGAACTAGAAAAGGAGAGAAAAACATAAAACCGAACAATTTTAGAAATATTCTTAAAAAATTATTCTATTAAAAAATGCTGATCTCATATTGCAAGAAAATCAAACTGTATTTAAAAATAAATTTCAGATATTTTCTGCTTACATACCTCTCTCTCGCTCTCTCTCTCAACCACACACATAAGTACACACGTACACACATACACAAACACACACGCCAAATATTCAGTGGCATGGAAGTAATTCCCACTGAAGGAAAGTCAGAAACTGAATGACTGACTTCTACACATAGGTGCCTGGGTGTCCATATGGAAACAGGTAGGAAAGACTGGGAATGTTCGTCATAAACCTCTCCCCTACAATTGATATATAGGGAAATGATTATTTCCCACTTTTCCCGAAGGAGTGAAGGGTTTTGCATTTCAACTTTCAAGGTTTTTACTCCAAAATGGAAAGGACTTTTTTTTTTTTCGTTAAGCTATTTTAAATGGTCCAGCACAGAGAGGATGTGAAAATGCCCATTCCTCAGTCTTTGCCTGGAAGGGCCTTTACAGAGTCCTTTACAATCTGTTACTGAGCGTCTGGCTTCTAATTAGCACATATCCGGATCTGGCTCCAACCCAACACACAGCTCTGGGAGTCAGTGAATACTTCACCCGCCTTTTCCCTCCAGCTTGTTCCAGCTGTAGAACCAGCATTTATCTGAAGGTGATTACATAGATATCTAGCACCCCATTTTTAATGGTTGCCACATAGAGCCCTTGAATTACCTAGCTTGATTAGTCAAGTTTTAAAAAAAAATGAGCTCAGAGAAATATAGCAAAGAAAGAAGCAATTGTAATTAATTAATTTTTATGAATAAGATGCTTTATTTAATACCATGATTTATAAAGCTGTTCAAAATATAGTTGTTACCGACTTTGAATATTCAAATATCAATCCCACCACCAAAGTGAGCTTTTCTACACCACTGTGCTCACTGGCCAAACCACCTTCCAAGCCTGTTCCCTTAACAGGCACACAGTAATTTTAATTTATGTTTCTCATTACAGCTAGACAACTAAAGGAATTATCAAAAATACTGGAGCGATAGCACAGTGGGTAGGGAGTTTGCCTTACATGAGGACGACCCGGGTTCAACTCCTCCTTCCCTCTCAGAGAGCTTGGCAAGCTACTGAGAGTATCCCTCCCGTACAGCAGAGCCTGGCAAGCTCCCCATGGTGTATTCGAGATGCCAAAAACAGTAACAACAAGTTTCACAATGGAGACGTTACTGGTGCCCACTCCAGCAAATTGATGAACAATGGGGACAGAGCTACAGTGTAGTGCTACTTTATTAAAAAAATATATCAGAAAGCTATTATACCTCATCATGGGATTGTTAAATTCTTGTCTAAGGATTTACTAAGCTGTTTGAGCTGTTTGTTGCTAATTGCAACCTTCAGTACTATTATTTTTTGTTTGTTTAGTTGGCTTCTATGTTACTTTCCCAAATTATGATATGCTTCTCTTACTAGAACTCCAGTATTGAGGAATTTGGAGGTGTTGGTTGGCTTAATATGTGGCTGCAGGGTCCAAAGATTCTAGAATCTATGGTCTGGACCAACGAGTTGAAAATATCAGAAAGTTCTCAGCAAGGACACCTGACCTTTTTCAGTTTGCTGTCTCTGCAGAGAGTATTAGTGAAGTGGTAGAGTCAGCCATTTGCGTGGCTGCAGGGTAGGTTGTGAGTCTGACTGCCAGGGCCACTGCAGAGTGGGACCAGAGCTGCCCCTTTCTTTCCCAGGGATGCTCCATAGTTCTCAGTGGAAGATTTGGGTGTCCTGAATTTTATCAGTTTGGCTTGCATCTCCTTGGAGATTTAGGCATGAATCAGCAGAGCAGGCCCGTGTGGGTGAGTTACCATGGTGGTGGCTGTGGAAAGAATCAATTTTTAAAAATTAATGTAGGAACATTCACTTTATCATAAGCAATAACCAAACTTGCGTGGAAGAAATAGTTAAGAATTCCCTGTCCAGTTCCTATGTAAAGAAACTTAATTACATACATTCTCAAATGCTATCTGAATGATGACTTCTAATCAGTCTGCTTCTGATGTTGAGTGTGACCCTTGTTGTTTTTTTGTGTTGTTTTTGCAGGGTTGGGGGAAGGTACAAACACTGGGCTGTGCTCAGGACTTACTCCTGCTCTGTACCCAGGGATCACTCCTGGCAATACTTGCAGACTTTATGCGGTGCCAGGTTCTAAGAGGTCAGTTGTGTGTGAGGCAAGCACTTTATCCACTATACTATCTTTTTGACCCCATGGACTATTACAAGTCTCAACACACTCAAATACTAGAAGCCTGTAAGAAAAAAAAGTGACTTAGACAAAAACCCAAAGATATTAGAGACCACCAGTTTACAAGGTTTATTTTCTACTTGACACCAGAATGGAAGAGATGACTATTTTTCTAATACACAGAAGCAAACAGAGAACCAACAAAAATGAAGAAAAAAGTATGTTTCAAACAAATATGAATTTCTGTGAACAAGTCTTAATAAAACAGAGACAAGTGGGACTGGAGGGACAGTATAACCCAGGAAATAGGAGATTTGACTTACATGTATCATCCCACGTGGTTTGATCCCTGTCAGGATATGTGGTCCCCAGAGCACCAAAAGGAGTGATCTCTGATCACTCTAAGCACTGCTGGGTTTGGCCTTCAAATAAAACAATAAAATATAGAAAAGTGATTTACCTGAAAGTGTTATTAAAAAAAACAATATATAAATGTGGCCACCAAGATTAGAAAATCAAATGCATGGGGAAAAAGATAATTTTGGCAAAGAGATAACAGTTTTTAAAAATGCCAAGAATTCATAGTCTGCAAAATACAATAATCAATCTAAAATATTGAGTAGGATGATTCACCATTAAACAACATCAAGCAGAAAAAAATAGTAAGCAAACTCAGAGAGAGGGGAACTAATCCAATTAGAGGAAGAAAAAAAAAAAGAAATTTCAAAAACTGACAATAGATGCTGGAGGGATAGTACAGCAGGTAGGGCCTTTGCCTTGCAAGAGGCTGACCCAGGTTCGATTCCCAGCATCCCATATGGTCCCCTGAGCACCGCCAGGATTGATTCCTGAGTGCAAAGCCAGGAGTTAGCCCTGAGTATTGCTGAGTGTGACCCCCCAAAAAGCCAAAAGAAAACCCAAAAAACTGACAATAGTTTAAGGGGTGTATAGGATACTCAAGTGGGCCAATGTACACACTTTTTATTAAAAGGGATAGAGAAAACTTTTAAAAGAAATAATCAGTGAAAACTTCTCAAAAATTAAGAGGCAAAGAGAAACAGACATCCATGTTCAGAAACCTAAAATGCACCAAGACAAAAGAGACCCAATTTAGGACACACTGTAATCAAAATGACAAAAGTTAATCAGAAAGAGAGGCTCTTAAAAGCAGCAAAAAAAAAAAAAAAGAAAGAAAAAAAAACGCAAAAACCTTATGTACAAGTTAACTTCCACAAGATTATCAGCAGATTTTTCAGCAGATATTTTGCAGGCCAGAAGGGAGTAGGATGATATATTTAAAGTGCTGAAAAGAAAAGATTTCCAACCAAGAGCTTTCTGACCAGCAAAGTTGTCCTACATGGTAAAGGAACAAAAGAAATTACACTTGTTAAGTGAAAGCCCAAAGAAATCATTGTCACTCAGCAGACCTTACAAGAACTGTAAAAGGGAATTCCTTCAGCTAATAAGGGTCGAATTAGTTTAGATGAAAAGTCATGAAAATACAAAACTAAATAGTAAAGATGCATATATGATTGAATTTGAAAGTAAAATTGTAATGGTGATGAGGAAAAAAATTATAAACGTAACATAATGGCTAAAGATAAAAATATTTTATACCTATAATACCTTTTAGTGCTTACATTCTATAAAAAGATAAAATGTGCCTTCAGAAAAAATATATGATGAGAAGAATGTAAAAATGTAAATTTTGACTGTAACACAAGCACAAAACTCTATAACTGTATCCTCACGGCAACTCATTAATAAAAACAATTAAAAAATACATTAAAAAATGTAAAGCTTTTGGAAATAAGCTATACATATGAGTAACCCCCAAATACACATCTAAAACATAGGGGTCTTTTGTTTTTTCATTTTAAGTAGTTTAAAATATACTGTTATTCAATTTAAGTTGCTTTCTTCACCCCCACCCCAATCTTGGGGCCTCTCTTGGAAGTGCTTAGGACTTACTCCTGGCTCTGTGCTCAGAGATCTCTCTTTTCAATGTTCAGAGGACCATATGGGGTGTTGGTCAACCATCACAAGGAAAAATTTCTTCTTACAGTATTATAGCCCCAGCCCTGAAATTTTTTTTCCAGCCCTTTGAAATTAAGCTGCTTTATGTAAACCTCATGGTAGCCAATAATCAATTTGTACTATATACAAAGGATAAGCAAAGCCAAGCATAGCACTGCAGAAAATAATCAAATTATAAAGGAAAAAAGCAAAAGAAGGAAAGGACAGTTAGAAAAGTCAGAAAACAATGAGCATAATGGCAAAATAAGTCTATGCTTCTCAATAATTATTTTAAACCTGTATGAACTAAATACTTTAGTCCAAATACATGGGGTGCCAGGAATTAAATGCAGGTCAGCTGCATGCAAGGTAAATGCCCTACCTGCTATACTTTTGCTTAGGTCCCAGAAGTGGTCAGTTTTTTGTAATCATATAACTTTTCAAGATTCAAGCAGGAAGAAATAAAAATCTTGACCATATCAGTAACAAGCAAGGAAATTAAATAAGCAGCTAAAAATACATTAAGAACAGAAGTCCAGGACCAGATGGATTCACCAGTGAATTATGAAATAACTAAAACCCATTCTACTTAAATTATTATAAAAAGTTAAAAAGGAGAGAACATTTCTAACCATAGTCCATTATTAGACCAATAGAGTAACTAATTCCTATAACATGCATTTTAAAAGCACACAAAAAGAAAACTATAGATTTAATATGTCTGATGAATGTTAGTGTAAAAATCCTCAACAACCTTGATATATCAGGTGTAACAGCATATCAAGAGTCATTTATTATGATCAAAAGTGACTCATCCTGGGGTTGCAAAGGTGATTCAATATATTCAAATCAATTAATGTAAAACAGCACATCAGAAAAAAGTGATATGTTGATATTAATAAATGCTCAAATTCCATAGGATCTAGATGCAATGTTTTTTTTTTTTAAATTTTTATTAAATCACCATGTGGAAAGTTACAAAGTTCTCAGGTTTATATGTCAGTTATACAATATTCAAACACCCATCCCTTCACCAGTGCCCATATTCCACCACCAGAAACCCCAGTATACCCCCCGCCTCCACCCCCTACCCCCTACTGTATAACTACTGAATTTCACTTCATTTTTTCTTTACCTTGATTACATTCCATAATTCAACACAAAACTCACTATAGTTGACATAACTCTCTCTCTCTCTCTCTTTTTTTTTCTCTTTTTCCTTTTCCCCCTTTTTTTTTTCTTTTTCCCCCTCATCCCCCTTCCTGCGCCTCATAGTATGGTGTACGCCACGCCACGTCGGCCAGCGTGGGGCTTTTGCTTAGTTCACAGTCCAGAGGTGGCTGCTACATTAAAAACCTTCAATATTTTCAACAAAAACTTACTGTTATTATTTGGAGTTTCCCCCCCGAGTCAGACCTGTTCAAATGGAACCAATTCACATTGCTGAACAATTATAAATGTTATATATGCCCCCTTCCCATGAGTTCCTGGGAGCCCCCAAAGTAAAATCCGAATACCTGTGGGTCTGGAATCAGAAGATGGCGCCTGCCACATGGTGCCGCCAGCCCGCCGCTTTCCATGCAGGAAGACAGGGTGGGGGGGGGGGGGAAATCCACCCCCAGCAGCACCGAGTTGTAGCCCAGTTTGGTGTCCCAATGCATTGCTCTCGGGTGCTGCGCTGGATGCCCGAATGTGTTACATCTTTGGAGTCAAAGTCTTTAAGCGCCGCAGAGGGTCCGATTCGCGCTCAGCGGCTCCGGGTTTATCTGGGCCGAGGGCGATGCAATGTTTTTATTAATAATATGTGGTGTTGTGTGGTCTCCCTGTTGGTTTATACTTAGTATGATAACCTCCTGTCTTTCATCATCATGTTTTTGACAATATATAGAAGCAGTTTTAATGTGGTCAGATTTTTCAATATATTTTCTGGGATCAGTGGGTTTTTTTCCCAAAATTCTTTATTACATAAATATATGGTCACCATCACTTATTAACAGGGAAATCAAAATAATAATAAAATATCATCTCACACCTGTGAGAATAGCCTATCTCCAACAGACAAGAAACTGGCTGGCAAAGGTGTGGAGAAATCAGAACTTTAGAACTTGATTATTTGGAATGTAAACAGAGACAGTCATTACAGAAGCTGTGAGGGTATTGTTCTAAAGATATGTATGGGGAGATCATATGATATAACTTTTTAGCTCCTGGATATTTATTGCACCCAGATTGATGACCCAGAGCATAGAGTGTGCCCTGTACATGAAGAAGGGCCAGATTAATGCTGGGAAAAGCTTTAGATATTAAGTCTATATATCCCCCCCAAGCAAACAACCCCCCCAACTAATTTTATATATATATCTTTATATTTATTGCAGCATTTTTCAATAGCCAAAATATGATGACAAACTCAATTCCAATGAATGAATGATTAGATTTAGAAGATATGGCACTCAATAGATTTCTATTCAGGGTTAAAAATATAATGTTGCTATTTGTTACAACATGTGTGAACCTAGGCAATATTGTTAGTGAAGTATGTCTAAAATGCTGCATTTCTCACTAATATGTGGAAGGTAAACTATGCAAAAACTGTTTCTAAATGTTTTTAAAAACTTATGGTACTTAAATCTCTAAAGGTGTTTGGCATTTCTTTTCTTTTAATTCTTCATTTAAAATTTTATTTTCATTTACTTACTACTGGTTTGCAGTATATTTGAATTTCTGGGGTTTGCTTCATACTTTTGTGTGTATAATTGTCAGCATTTCTACCACCAAAATTTCACTGCCATTCCACTACAAAAAATATCCCTTTGCTTATTCCTTTACCTTCCCCCTTTCCATTTCCATATTTTTCATTGGATCTAAAATTACTTTTGTTGTTTGTTATAGTTTGTTGTAGTTTCACATTCCCCATAAGAGTGAAAGCACTTGGTAATTGTCTTTCGCTTACTACACTTAATATAATCATGAGTTTCTTCTCTTTTTGATATGTCATTTTCATAGGTGTGAATTTCACTTCTTATGAGCAATGGAATAACTGAATTATTTTTTCTCTATCACTTGTATCACATGTCATCCCGTTGCTCATTGATTTGCTCGAGTGGGTGCTTGTAACATTTCCATTCTTCCCTGTCGAGTGCTAGTGTAGCCCAATGGCGTCTGCTCACTCCAGGAACACAGAGTCTCAAACCATTCATTCAGGGTCTTGGTGAAGATCAGATCATCTTTTAGGTGGACAGCCAGGCGTTCTTTTGACTAACCATGGAAATCCAGTCAGTTAATTTTTTCTCTATATATCTGAAATTGATCACAATAAAATATATATTTCATGTTGAACATATTTAAAAGTCACTCGAGGCAAAGTCTAATAGAAAAGTTAGTTAAGACTTTTTGAATATAAATAATTTAAAAAGAGGTGATTTTTTCCTTGTATCTGCATGTTTTTTTCAAACTTTCTCTAAAGCATTTCCATAAGAGTTGTTTTGTATAGTATTTTGAGAATTGGTTACATAATTTTTATTTTTATATGTGTGTATGTGTAGCTTCCCAGTGTATTTTGAAGTAAATGAGGTTCATCTTGTTTTAAGATAACCAAAATCTAGTTTGTATGTTTAAAATCTCAGTTTCTTTTCTACAGCCCAATATTTTACGGTACACATATTAATACAAGGAGAAACTGGACAAATGTGAGAAATGCCTCTAGGTCAGAGAATAGCACAGTAAATGATTCAAAGATCTCCTCCACCATGGAAATACTGAATTATATAGGACTTTCTTTGAAGAGAACTTTCTACTGCAGTAGCAAAAACCTTACATGGAATTATTTGACTCCTCTGTAGGCACTGGATAAACCATCTCAAACCGAAAGCATCTCCAAAGACAACATGTTTGACCCACCATTGGAGGTAATGAAGCTAGATTATCCCTGCTTTTAAAATGTGTTCCCTCAACTCCTTGCTAACTCAGTACCTGGTTTCAATTCTTCCAGTTCTATTTTCCTGCACAGCTCAGGCAGCAAACTGAAGAGCTCTGTGCTACCATTGATAAGGTCTTACAGGATTCCTTGTCTATGGTAATGCCTTAGACTAGAAAGCACAATTCAAACATTTGCTTTGCTTCTCTTCTTTTGCTTCTACTCGTATGTGATGTATAATAGTCCTGTCCTTTTTATTTTGCAGCATTCTTCTGATTCTCCTTCGAGTTCTGACCCAAACAAAGTATGTATAATGCTGTTAACCATAGGAGTTCCAAGATCAATGATTCTGAAACCATATGAGAAACCCAGTAGTGAATTATGAAATTAATTTAGTGGATAACTAGCATTTTGTTGTTGTTAACAAAAAAAAACCCCTAAAACACAGAACAGTAGGAATGTGAAATATCAGACTATTCCAAGTAGTGAGTAGGCATATAGACACAAGTTTTATTTGTAGATATATGGCTACAGCACAAAATCTATTTTTAACATTGAATCAAGCTCAAAATAGTTTGCAAGCTAACATGCTAGGGTTTGCTGTTAAATATCGACATATTAAACACTCTGAATTGCAAGTGAAAATCTTAGCTTATGTGTAATCTCAAACATAGCTGCAGTGCATATAACTCAGTCACAGAATTGTGGCAGTAGAAATAAAGTACAGTGACGTAGCATTAGTCTAGAAGGTTCTTTGTTTTTGTGTTTGTGTTTGTCTTTTGAAGGTGAGGAGGGCAACTCGTGGTGATCAGGGCTTACTCCTGACTCTGCACTCAGGGATGACATTTGGTGTTGCTTAGGGATGGGGCACATGGGTTACCAGGGATTGAATGCAGGTTGGATGTGAGCAAGGGAGCACCCACCTGTTGTACTCTCTCTCTTGCCCCCTACTCCAGGGATATCCACTCAGTTACTATATCCGTAATTTGTTTTTCTTGTACTGAGTTAAATTCATGTTATTGTTTCTTGATTTGGACAGGTACCTGAATTTATTAGAATACTACTAAGCAGTGTTAAAAATGAATAAATATTTCTGTATTATGTAATCAGACTATTTTCATTTGGTGAAATAAAATGTTCTATCGATCCACATGAATTTTTTGAAATCCTACTCATCCAGGCTTCAGTTTTTAAAATTTTTTTTCATAGATAGTTATTAGGGTGGATATTTAGGAATAAATTTTATTTTGTCATGGAATTAGTATAAATATTTTTGCATATTATTTAATAAAATAAACATTATAGAAATAGATATATGAAGTAGATTTTTAATGTACAAGATTCCTTTTAATTAAAATATTAATCCTAATTTCCATGGTAGGTTATAGACAAATAATCTTTTTCTTTTTTTCTTTTTTTTTTATTTTATTTTTTTTTAAATTTATTTATTTTTAATTAGAGAATCACCGTGAGGGTACAGTTACAGATTTATACACTATTTGTGCTTATACTTCCCTCATACAAAGTTCGGGAACCCATCCCTTCACCAGTGCCCATTCTCCACCACCCGTAAACCCAGCGTCCCTCCCACCCTCCCCAATCCCATCTCCCCCCCACCCCACCCTGCCACTGTGGCAAGGCATTCCCTTCTGTTCTCTCTCTCTAATTAGCTGTTGTGGTTTGCAATAAAGGTGTTGAGTGGCCGCTGTGTTCAGTCTCTAGCCCTCATTCAGCCTGCAACTCCCTTCCCCCACATGGCCTTCGACTACAATGTAGTTGGTGATCGCTTCTCTGAGTTGACCTTTCCCCGGAACGTGAGGCCAGCCTCGAAGCCATGGAGTCAACCTCCTGGTACTTATTTCTACAGTTCTTGGGTGTTAGTCTCCCACTCTGTTATTCTATATACCATAGATGAGTGCAATCTTTCTATGTCTGTCTCTCTCTTTCTGACTCATTTCACTCAGCATGAAACTTTTCATGCCCATCCACTTAACTACAAAATTCTTGACCTCCTTTTTTCTAACAGCAATATAGACAAATAATCTTTAATAATGACATAGAAATCCTGAAAACTATCACTGGCAATATTAGTTAGAAATTACATTTTAGCAAAGAAGATGTATAAATGAATAATTTAGTTTTTAATCTTTCTTTACTATATATTCAATATATTTTAGGTATAAAAATAGAAACTGATTTGTCAAAAAAGTTACATAAAATTTAAAATGTATATTTTTTCTCATTTCATTTGCTAAATATATACTATTATACAAGATCGAACTCATGGCCTTCTTTTTTTTTTACTTTTATTTTATTTTATTTTTTAAATTTTTTTATTAGTTTATTTTTAATTAGAGAGTCATCGTGAGGGTACAGTTACAGATCCATACTTCTTTGTGCTCATGTTTCCCCCATACAAATTTCGATAACCCATCCCTTCACCAGTGCCCATTCTCCACCACCAGTAAACCCAACATCCCTCCCCCCCTCCCCAGTCCCGTCTCCCCCCACCCCACCCTGCCACTATGGCAGGGTATTCCCTTTTGTTCTCTCTCTCTGATTAGGTGTTGTGGTTTGCAATAAAGGTGTTGAGTGGCCATTGTGTTCAGTCTGTAGTCTGTATTCGGCCCACATCACCCTTCCTCCACATGACCTCCAACCACATCCACATTTTACTTGGTGGTCCCTTCCCTGAGTTACCCAGAATGAGAGACCAGCCTCCAAGCCATGGAGACAACCTCCTGGTACTTATTTCTACTATTCTTGGGCGTTAGTCTTATAGTCTATTATTCTATATTCCACAGATGAGTGCAATCTTTCTATGTCTGTCTCTCTCTTTCTGACTCATTTCACTTAGCATGATACTTTCCATGTTGATCCACTTATATGCAAACGTCATGACCTCATTTTTTCTAACAGCTGCATAGTATTCCATTGTATAGATGTACCAGAGTTTCTTCAACCAGTCATCTGTTCTAGGGCACTCGGGTTTTTTCCAGATTCTGGCTATTGTAAACAGTGCTGCAATGAACATATAAGTGCAGATGTCACTTCGACTATACTTTTTGGCTTTTCTGGGATATATTCCCAGCAGTAGTATTGCTGGGTCAAATGGGAGCTCAACCTCTAGTTTTTTGAGAATCGTCCATACTGTTTTCCAAAAGGGCTGAACTAGCCGGCATTCCCACCAGCAGTGTAGAAGGGTCCCTTTCTCCCCACATCCTCTCCAACAGCGGTTGCATGCCTTGTTTGCATTGTAGATGCTCTAAGTTACTGAGCTATTATTTTGTGGGTACTTTTTAAAAAAGAAATCGAATCACAATGAGACACACAGTTATAAAATTGTTCATGATTGGGCTTTGAAGGACATTTGCTAATTTGTTCAACCTTTCCACATGGGCTCCTCATGAATATCCCTCAGTGAATACAAAAATCCTAGACTTTTTTGATAGGCATTAAAAAATGTTTGTTCAATGAAAAAAAAAATTAAATAATAAATAACAGACCTAGAAAATAGTGACTAGATTTTTTTTCTAGTCACTACTTGTAGTGACTATAGGATGCTTGTAGTGTGTATCTAGTATGTTTTGAACCCTTGTGTCTGGAGTTTGTAGGCAAACTCTGGGGATAGATAGCTCACTCACTGATGTTGTGTGCCTCGAATAGAACTCTAGAGGACAATAGGTATCAGGGAAAATGGGGTAGGGGAAATGAGCAAAAGAGAGAGAAGTGGCCTGTGGAAAATCAACAGTGTGTCATCATGAAAGCCTAAAAGTGGTCTTTCAGACACTCATTGTGGTTGCTATCATGAAAGATTTCAAATGTAAGGTTCAAACTTACCATGTGTATTTTAAAATTTACTGTAAATTTTGTGTTAGTGTTCATTTTTGTATTTTTAATTTGTATAAACTTGAATAACATATAATTCTTTTTGAACCTATGGTTGTTATTTAGTATTAAATATCAAAAGAGAGTCCTTGAATAGATTATATGTGTACATATATATGTATGTGTGTGTCATTTTCAGTTTATGTTTCATTAGGTATTTTATTTTCTATTAATTTCTATCCTTTTTCACCTTCTCGTAAAGTTTTCTTCAAGACAACATACTTATGAATATCATCTTCATATTCAGGTTGAGGTTCTGTTTATATGGAACATTAAGCTAATCAGTCTTTATAATTTTAGTAATGTTAACCCTGATTTTTGCTATCTCATTTTATATTTCCTATTTAAAATGTTTGTTTTTACATTTTCTTAAGATACTTCAAGACTTACTGATTTGAAAATTATTTTTATTTGAAAATTTAAAAAAGTTATAGTAACATGTACATTTAAAATTAAATATTTATATTATATTAATTTTAAAGTTCATAAATATTTTTTTAAAATTGTTTAAGTATTATAGTAATTTTCATTTTCCATTTGTTTTTCAAATATCTATCTATTGCTATATAATATATGTACTATTGGTTTTATGCTTTCTTATTTGAAAGCAATATTTACTTAAAGAAATATTTACTTATTTAATTAATAAATACTATGGCAATATTTTTTGGTTGTCTACACACTTAAAAGGTTTTAAAAAAACTCCTAATTTCTGACATATTCATAGCTGTCTCTTCAAGTAAGTTTTATTTTCAAATTCAAAATCCTGATAAATTATATATTTAATGTCTTTTTTATTTTTTCTATGATGTATGTGCATGAGGATACTTTTATAATTGCATTTAAATTACTATTTTCTTTTTTTTTGTTTTTTAAATTTTTTAAATTTTTTAATTAATGAGTCACAGTGAGGGTACAGTTACAGATTTAAACATTTCGTGCTTGTTTTTCCCTCATGCAGTGTTTGGGAGCCCATCCCTCCACCAGTGTCCATTCTCCACCACCAATGAACCCAGTATCCCTCCTACCCCCTAATACCATCCCCACCATCCCACCCTGCCTCTGTAGCAGGGCATTCCAATTTGTTCTCTCTCTCTCCCTTTTTGGCGTTGTGGTCTGCAATAGGGGTATTGAGTGGCCATCATGTTTGGTCACTAGTCCACTTTCAGCACGCATTTCCCTTACCACACGGGATCTCCAATCACAATTTACTTGGTGTTCCCTTCTCCATTTGGTTTGACTTTCCCCCAGCATGTGAGGCCAACTTCCAAGCTATGGAGTCAACCTTCTGGTATTATATATTACTATTCTTGGGTAGTAGTCTCCTACTCTGTTATTTTATATTCCACAGGTGAGTGAAATCTTTCTATGTCTGTCCCTCTTTTTCTAGCTCATTTCACTTAGCATGATACTTTCCATGTTGATCCACTTATATGCAAAGTTCATGACTTCATCTTTTCTGAAAGCTGCATAGTATTCCATTGTATAGACGTACCAGTGTTTCTTAACTGGTCATCTGTTCTTGGGCACTTGGGTTTTTTCCAGGTTCTGGCTTTTGTAAACAGTACAGATGTCATTTCAACTATACTTTTTTGTTTTGTTTCTCCAGGGTATATTCCCAGAAGTGGTATTTCTGGATCAAGTGGAAGCTCAATTTCCAATTTTTTGAGAAGCATCTGTATTGTTTTCCAAAGGGGCTGGACCAGTAGGTATTCCCACCAGCAGTGTAGAAGGATCCGTTTCTCACCACATCCTCTCCAACAGCAGTTGATTTTGTTCTTTTGGATGTGTGCCATTCTCTGTGGTGTGAGGTGGTATCTCATGGTTGTTTTGATCTGCATCTCCCTGATGATTAGTGATGCAGAGCATTTTTTCATGTACCTTTTAGCCATTCGTATCTCTTCCTTGGAAAAGTTTCTGTTCATTTCTTCTGCCCATTTTCTAATGGGGTCGGATGCTTTCTTCTTGTAGAGTTCAACCAGTGCTTTATATACCCTTGATATCAACCCTTTATCAGATGGGTATTGGGTGAATACCCTTTCCCGTTCTGTAGATTGCCTTTGTATTCTGGTCACTGTGTCTTTCGAGGTGCAGAAGCTTCTTAGTTTAATATAGTCCCATTTGTTGATCTCTGTTTCTACTAGATTGCATAGTTCTGTGTCATCCTTGAAGATACCTTTAGCTTCAATATCGTGAAGGGTTTTGCCGACCTTGTCTTCGATGTACCTTATGGATTGTGGTCTGATGTTGAGGTCTTTAATTCATTTTGATCTGATTTTTGTGCATGGGGTCAGGTCAAGGTCTAAGCCCATTCTTTTGCATGTGGTTGTCCAGTTATGCCAGCACTATTTGTTGAAGAAGCTTTCCTTGTTCCACTTCTCATTTCTTGCCCCCTTATCAAATATTAAGTGATCATACATTTGGGGTTGTGTGTAGGGATATTCCACTCTGTTCCATTGGTCTGCGGCTCTGCCTTTGTTCCAGTACCATGCTGTTTTAATTGTTACCGTTTTGTAGTAAAGTTTAGGTTGGGGAGGGTGATGCTTCCTATCATCTTTTTCCCAAGAATTGTTTTAGCTATCCGTGGGCGTTTATTGTTCCATATGAATTTCAGGATAGCTTGATCCATTTCTTTGAAGAGTGTCATGGGTATCCTTATAGGGATCATGTTAAATCTGTATAGTGCTTTGGGGAGTATTGCCATTTTTACGATGTTGATTCTCCCTATCCATGAGCGGGGAATATGTTTCCATTTCCTCATGTCCTCTTTTATTTCATGGAGTAGTGTTTTATAGTTTTCTTTGTAGAGGTCCTTTACTTCTTTAGTTAAGCTGATTCCAAGGTATTTGATTTTCTGGGGCACGATTGTGAACAGGATTGCGTTTTTCATGTCCCTTTCCTCTGTCTCATTGTTAGCATATAGGAAGGCCATGGTATTTTTGGGTATTGATTTTATAGCCTGCGACTTTACTGTACAGGTCAATTGTTTCTAAGAGTTTCTCAGTAGAGGTTTTAGGCTTCTCTAGATATAGTATCATATCGTCTGTGAATAGTGAGAGTTTGACTTCTTCCTTTCCTATCTAAATGCCCTTAATATCTTTTTTTTTTTTTGCCGAATGGCTATTGCTAGTACTTCCAGTACTATATTGAGGAGAAGTGGTGAGAGTGGGCATCCTAGTCTTGTCCCCGATCTTAGAGGAATGGCGCTTAGTTTTTCCCCATTGATGATGATGCTTACCATAGGTTCATGGTAGATGGCTTTGACTATCTTGAGGAAAGTTCCGCTAAAACCCATTTTGGTGAGAGTTTTCATCATGAATGGATGTTGGATCTTGTCAAATGCTTTCTCTGCATCTATTTATATTATCATATGGTTTTTTCCTTTACTTTTGTTGATATTATGGATTATGTTGATTGATTTCTGAATGTTAAACCATCCTTGCATCCCCGGGATAAATCCCACTTGATCATGGTGTAAGATCTTTTTGAGGAGTTGTTGCATCTTGGTCTGAAAAGATAGTTGATACAACTTCTATCTTCCCGATTCTATTAAGGTATAATTTGTGGCTCAGAACGTGGTCTATTTTGGAAAATGTTCCATGTGCGCTGCAAAATAATGTGCATTGTTTCTTTTTGGGGTGTATAGCCCTGTATAGGTCTATTAGCCCTGTCTCCTCCATTTCTTCCTTCAGAGCCATTGTTTCCTTGCTGAGTGTTGTTCTTGTCGACCGACCTGCCCAGAGGTGTTAAGGCAGTGCTGAAGTCTCTAACTACTATCGTGGTGCTAGTTATGTCCCCCTTAAATTCTGTTAGGAGTTCTTTTAAGTATTTTGCTGGTCGTTCATTAGGTGCATATATGTTTAAGAGTGTGATTTCTTCCTGTTGTACATATCCCTTGATGTATAGAAAATGGCCTTCGCTGTCTCTTCTGATCTTTTTCAGCCTGAAATCTATGTTGTCAGATACTAGTATGGCCACCCCAGCTTTTTTGAGGGAGTTGTTTTCTTGCAGGATTGTTTTCCATCCTTTTACTTTTAGTCTGTGTTTGTTCTGGCTATTCAGATGTGTTTCTTTAGGCAGCAGAAAGTTGGGTTTAGTTTCTGAATCCATTTTGCCACTCTGTGCCTCTTGATTGGTGCATTTAGACCATTAACATTGAGAGAAATTATTGTTATGGGATTTTGTGCCATCTTTCTGTTGGGTTTGTTGTTCTTGTAGGGTTTTTCCTTGTCTTATAATAGCCCTTTTAGTCCTTCTTTTAAGTTTGGTCTTAAGTCTATGAAGTTCCTGAGCTGTTGTTTCTCCATGAAATAGTGTATTTTTCCTTCAAGTTTAACTGAGAGTTTAGCCGGGTAAAGTATTCTTGGTGAGGCATTCATTTCATTAAGTTTTTTCACTATATCCCACCATTGTCTTCGGGCTTGGAAGGTTTCCTCTGATAGGTCTGCTGTGAATCTAAGGGGTGCTCCTTTGTATGTGATTTCCTTCTTTGATCTTGCTGCTTGCAGTATTGTGTCTCTATCCATGGCATCCATCATTCTGACTATGATATGCCTTGAGGATTTTTTATTTGGGTCCCTTTTAGCTGGCACCCTTCGGACTCCTTGGATCTGGATGCCCACATTCTCTAGCTCTGGGAATTTCTTAGCAATGATGTCTGTAATTGTGTTTTTTTTTTCATTGGGATTGGTTCCCTGTGCTTCTGCTACTCCAATGATTCTTATGTTGTTTCTCTTGAGGTCATCCCCTAAGACTCTAATTCGCTCTATAGCCATTTTGAGGACTTTTGCCATTATTTGTTGTTGCCTATATGCTTTTTGCATTTCATCTTCAAGCTCACTGATTCTGTCTTTGGCTGTAGTCATTCTACTATTGAGGGCTCCTACTGAGTTTTTTATTTCATCTACTGATTCTTTTAATTGTGTCATTTCTGTTCGTAGCTTTGAAATTTCTGCTCTCATTTCTTCCTGGATTATCTAGGTGGACCGTTCTAAAGCTGCATCCATATTCTCCCTTAATTTATTGGATGTTCATTCCATAGTTGCTTTGAGTTCATCCACAATCTTTACAATTTCCTCTCTGAATCCTCTATCTGAGAGGAGGTTGTATTTCTCGGAAGTCCCTGTTGAGGTTTCTGAGATCCTCTCTTCCATCTTTCCTGGCGATTGGGATTTTCGCTGTTTCTTCATGTTGTTATGGGCTTTACTGTCAGGCGCACTTCCTTAGCTTGTGAGGGGCCTCAGTTGAAGACATGGGGCTATGGTCTCTTTACAAATGACTTTTTGTTCAGCTTGATATGTTCACTGTCATTTTTGTGAAATTAGATAGGCTAGGCAAGTTGACTATTAGCATGTAATGACTAAGATGACCAGGGTATTCTTCATAGGAATAGGTTATACCGATTGTAATCAAAGTGTGATGTATAGAATGGGAAAAATAGCTGTGGCCGCTTCAGAAGGAGGCTGAGCTCCCATTTTGAGACCACACCCCCTAAAGTGAGGACACGCCCCCAACAACCTGGGAAAGAGGCGGGGCTCAGGACAGTGCCATTAGGTGACTGAGATCAGCGAGGCCAGGCTGGGAGCGTCAGAGCCCCAGACCCCAGGCGGCGGGGATGAGGGGCGGTGATAGGAGAGCTCTTCTTCGTTGGGCAGGGTGGGTCTTAAATTACTATTTTCCTGGAAAATATTGTAGATATTTTTTATTCAGCATCTTTTTCTCCTTCAATAATATTCTTGGGACTAAGTGGTCAGCATGATATTTTCTCCTCTGCAAATAGTAGTCATTAAAGAATGGCTCTGTAACTTTTAGAATTTTATCTTTATCTATGGTATAACCGATTTTTTCATAATGCTTCTAAGTTTGCATTTCTTTTTCTTTTATGGGTTTGGATTTGTAGTCTCTCTGACCTTTCTGCTGTAGTCTTCAATCTTTTATTCCCCTTCCATTTGGGATAATTTATAATCATTATTTTTTCAAACATTTATTGCCCCCTAGAATTCTTGTAATACTGAATTTTATCACATTCACTTCTGTATTCTATATTCATCTTTATTTCATTTTCCTACTGATGTATTGCTCCCTAATTCCTTCAAGAGGATTCCTTGATCTAATAGTTTAGCTCAAGAACTTGGTTCATATTAATTCTGTTCTTCAATGCATATTCAGTGTTTTGTCATAGCTTATATATTTGTACATTCCCTTTTTTTTTAACAGTCAGGGGCAGAAAATTTAGTATAGGGATCCAGCCATTTCCTTTGTGTGTTGCAAACCATGGGTCCATCTCTGTCTCTGCATATATTTCCCAAGCACTGCTAAGAGTGATCCCCAAGTACGGAAGTAGGACCTAAGCACTGCCAAGTATGGCCCCAAACAAACAAAGTAATTCAGTATACAATTTACTCACTCTAAAGTTCACCTATTTGGTCTCCAAACAGACTGTTTTCAGTTTTTTCTAGTATGTTCCATTCTCACTGATGTGAGATAATATCTCATTGTCTTTGTTATCTAAATTTCCCTGATAATTAGTGATGATGAGCACTTTTTTGCCGATTGGCATCCTTTTGTCTTCTTCAGAGAGTGTTTGTTCATTCTTCTCTCCATTTTCTTTTTTCTTTTTTTGCTTTATGGGTCAGCAAAAAAAGGCAAGCACCCTATCCGATGTACTATATTGCTCCAGCCCCTTTTATAGTCTTTTTATTTATTGTTATTGACCTTCATGAATACTTTATATGTCATGGATATTGACTAGTTATTGACCCTTTGTTTGATGTGTGAATACTTTCCCCCAGTCAGGTGTCTTTTAGCTTTAGCCCATATTTCTTTTGCCATGCAAAACTTTTTATTTGATGTGGTCCCATTTATTTATTTGGGTTTCTGTTGTCTTTGCCAATGGAATGATTATCATTAAACTCACCAAAGTCCAAATCTTGTCTTTTTTTTGGGGGGGGTCACACCTGGCGATGCACAGGGGTTACTCCTGGCTCACGCACTCAGAAATTACTCCTGGCAGTGCTCATGGGACCATATGGGATGCTGGGAATCGAACCCTGGTCAGCTGAGAGCAAGGCAAACGCCCTACCCGCTGTGCTATTGTTCCAGCCCCCACAGTCCAAATCTTGTAATGTTTTACGTATATTTTTTGTGGGGGTGCATACTCAGCTGTGCTCAGGGTTTATTCCTGGATCTGCACCAAGAGATATCTCCTGCCAGGCTCTGGGACCATATAGGGTGGGTGCTGGGGATTGAACCTGGGCCAACTGTATGCAAGGCAAGTAACACACCTACTTTATTATATCTTTGGCCCTTTATTATCTATGTGTTTTATGGATTCTGGTCTGGAGTCAAGTCTTTTGATCCACTTTTAAGTTGACTTATATGTAAGGTTTCAGATATGGATCCAGCTTCATTTTTTCACATGAATTTATCAAGTTTTCCCAGCACCACTTCTGAAGCAATTGTTTTTACTCTGTATCATATACTAGCTCCTTTGTTGATAGTTTTCCATAGGTCTGGGTATTTGTCTTTGGTTTCTTGATTATAACTCATTGGTCAGAGATTTTATCATCATCCCAGTACCATGATGTTTTAGTTATTGTTGCTTGATAGTTTGATTTATAAGTAATGAGAAACCTTCCAAGTTTTTTATTTCTCAGTATAGCTTTGGCTATTCAGGGTATAATAAGATTCATTACAAACTTTAGTGTGTCTTATAAGAATATGATAGATATCATTGAAATTTGCATGGAGCTTGCATTAACTATATAAAATAATTTGG
This sequence comes from Sorex araneus, assembly GCF_027595985.1. NCBI lineage: Eukaryota > Metazoa > Chordata > Mammalia > Eulipotyphla > Soricidae > Sorex > Sorex araneus. The sequence continues at coordinate 290,503,916 of NC_073313.1, read as the reverse complement.
GTAGGCTTATCATTTTTTCAATATTGATATTTGCCATCCATTAAAATGGAATACTTTTCCTAAGGTCTTGATCTCTTTCTTAAGTGATTTCTAGTTTTCATGGTATAGAATCTCATGTATTTTGTTAATTTGATTCCTAAGTACCTGATGGTTTTTTAGACACCGTTTGACACTTTTATCTCATTGTCTTCTGGCTCATTATTTGCATGTTAGAAATGTGACATATTTTTGTGTGTTGACTTTGTAGCCAGCTACTTTGATGTACTGGTTTATTGTTTCTAGGAGCCTTATGGGGAACACTTTAGGGCTTTCTATGTGTATTATAATGTCATCTGCAAAAAGTGATAATTAGATCTCTTTTCCAATGTAGACCCTTTTGATAGCTTTTCTTTCCTGACTGCTATTGCTGGAATCTCTTATATTATACTGAATAAAACTGGAGACAGTGCCTACCGTGCCCTGTGCCTGACCTAAGAGGGGACTTTCAGTGTTTGACCATCAAGAATGATGATGTGCGTTTGTTTTCAATGACCAAAATGTTCCTTTTCAACTCTATTCTATTGGGGGGTTTAATATGAATGAATCCATACATAATCAAGATCCAATGATCTTGTAAAAAGCTTTCTCAGTATTTTTGTTTGTTTGTCTGTTTGTTTTTCTCATTTTTGGGTCACACCTGGCAATGCTCAGGGATTACTCCTGGCTCTGCAGTCAGGAATTACTCCTGGTGGTACACAAGGGACCATATGGGATAGAATCAGAGTTAGCCATGTGCAAGGCAAATACCCTAATCCACTGTACTATCACTTCAGACCTAAAAGCTTTCTCTGTATTGATTGATAAGGTCATATGATTTTTATCTTTCCTATTTACTGACATGGTGTATTATGTTAATTGATTTGTGTATGTTGAGCCATCGTAGATCCCTGTGATGAGTCCCTCTTGATCATGCTGTAGGATCTTTTTCATACACTGTTGAATTCATTTTGGTAAAATTTTTTTGAGAGTTTTTGTGTTGTTGTTCCTCAGGAAGTTGGTCTGAAAATATCATTTTTAGTAGTATCTCTATATGCTTTGGTTACTAGTGTACTGTTGGGTTCCAAAAAGCTGTCAGGAAGAATTCTTGTTTCTTCAATATTTGGAAGAGTTTACATCTGTGGAATATAAAATAAAAGAGTGTGAGACTAACACCCAGGAGTTTTAGAGATAAGAACTAGGATATCTGCCCCACAACCTGGAAACTGACCTCACATGCTGGGGGAAAAGGCAGCTCAGATAGAGAAGGGAACACCAAGTAGAAGATGTTGGGAGGACCTATTCGGGTTGGAAGATGCGAACTAAAAGTAGACTATAGACCGAACATGACGGCCACTCAATACCTCTATTGCAAACTGCAATACCCCAAAAGGAGAGATAACGAAAGGGAATACCACAGAGGCAGGATGGGGTGGTGGGTGATGGAGTGGGGGTGGTGAGAGGAATACTGGGATCATTGGTGAAGGTGAATGGGCACTGGTGGAGGGAGGGGTAAATGATCACTGTATGAGTGAAATGCAAACACAAAAGTTCATAAGTTTGTAACTGTACATCACAGTGATTCTCTAGTAAAACTTTAAAAAAAAGAAAAAAAAATTGGAAGAGTTTAAGGAGTAAGGGTAGTAGTGATTAGTCTATGCAATATAATTATTTCATCCTTCATATACAATTGAGTTATCATGATGTTTGGGTGCATAGTATAATAGTTTTTCTTTTTACTATTATTATACTGAAACCACTTTGAATATAGATATTTTAAAATTTTTTTATGAAAACAACATAATTTACAAAGTTATTCATAGCTGAGCTTTCAGCATACAGTGTTCCAGCACTGAAACCACCACTGGTGTCAGTTTCTCTCCACCCCCAACCTTCACCCTGGCCTGCATTTGAAAAGTGTCTTTCTTAAGTTTGGTTGTTAGGATTTGAGTCTCATGAGTTCAGTGTTGATGACTGTGGTTTGGATATTTATCTATACCATTTCTTTACAGCAGCAATGTACCTACCTCTTTGATTCCTGCCCCTATGTTTTGCGTGCATGTTTGTGTGTATGTGTGTGTGTGTGTGTGTGTGTGTGTGTGTGTGTGTATGCCTGTGCATGATAATAGGGATCAAACTCAGGTCTCTATATGCAGGGCATTCACTGTATCATAGAGCCACATTTGAGTTCTCAAGCAATGTTCTGAGACAAAGTGAGTGGTAAGGTGCATCCTAGATTTTTGTTGCTGTTACTTTGTTGTTCTGTTTTGGGGTTTTTGTTTCTTTTTGTTTGCAAGTGAAGTCATAGGAACAGAGGGGGAAAAGGAAAATTAAGGTTTAAAAATGATCAAGAACATAACTCTTTAAGTGAAGAGATGAGACAGTCAGAATGCAGCTGATAATGGCCAATGATTTTGAAGTCCCACTGAGACCAAAGCAATGTTGTATCATGGTACTTGAGAAATGAAGATGGTGGATAATACAGGGCTCTGAAAGTAGAGATGGAAGAGATTTTGTACTTTGTTTGTTAAAGTCAAGTCTAGGGATGCTTTTGTGAGTTGAATTAAATATCCCTGGAGCTGAAAGTTCTAAGCTTAGAGATAAGCCTCTGAATGAAATATGAAATAACTAAAACTTACATAAAGGATGATTAGGATTTCAGAGGAACACCAACAATTAAAAATGGGAAATTTACTGTAAAGGTTGATAGATAACAGCAATAAAAATAATATCAGGCATAGTTTTATGATATAATTTAGTAATATCGTTAGTTGTCAAAGAAATGAGATTTTGTATAAAAGAGACTAATTGTTAGACAGTATTAATAGTAAAAAGATGAACACATCTCAGAAGTTGAATTTTTAAAATAGTTCCTTGATTACATTAGTAACATCACTGATTTTTTTCTTTTTTTTTTTTTATTACAGATGCCTACAACTCTTCCCAGAGCAGCTGGTCGAGAAACCAAATATGTGAGTCTCTACATAATTATGCATACTAATTTTTAAATGTATGCTTTGGAGGGAACTCAATTGCATAGTCATTTAAGTGGAATTAGTTTGTTTTTTTGTAAGCGGAAAGGGGTAGAGTAGTATGATTATCCCAGATGTGGAAGATCATATTATACCAACCAAGATTATTGAATAAATCCCATCTTAAGTGAGGTTTAGTTTGATTAATTTTTTTAAATAAAGCAGATTTAAAGGAACTGCTTTCATTATAATTATCAAAGCTTGGTTAAAATTTTAATTTTTGTTATGGTATATTGTGCTCATAAAAAAGTCATTTCAGATAGCTGAAACATTAAGATTTGTCTGTTTCCAAACATGATGACCTCTCAGTGTCTGTGTTGCAAGCCATAATGCCACAAAGTAGAGAGAGAGTATGGGGAATATTGTCTGTGATGGAGGCAGGGGGAGGGTGAAAAAGGGGGGGTATACCCGGGATATTGGTGGTGGGGAATGTGCACTGGTGGAGAGATGGGTGTTTGATCATTTTATCATTGTAACCCAAACATGAAAGCTTGTAACTATCTCGCAGTGAGTCAATAAAATTTTAAAAAATTAAAAATATATATATATATATATAATTTGTCTGTTTCCAATAGAATTTTTATTTGTTGCTTTCTTACATTTAAATGATAATCAAATAAATTAGTTTCTAATTATGAGAAAAAATTTGATTAAATATGTGTAGATATAAAGATCCATGCTTGATTTCACTAATTATGAAATTCTGGCTCTGTGTAGTGTAGATCTCTCCACTCCTACCATACATAGATTTATTCAGTCCTACCTAATAGTGAGTTCGTCTACCACTGGGTTATCTTATGCTTCTGACCAGCCGTATTCTAGTGAAAAACAAAAGTCTGCTAGCAAATGTTTACTTTTTAGTTTAAACCAAACTAGTCGAAAACTCTTTTTGTACTATATGTTAATAATTTATAGTACGTTGTTTTTATTATCATTATTATCAAGAGTAAAGTTACCAAATATTTTTATAACATCTCATTATAATATATTTATCTTTGTGTTATCGCTTATATTTTCACAAGACAAGTAGTAAATTAGACAAAAGTTTTCAATTTAACCACACTCAGAAAAATCTGTTTTGAGGAAATTAGTAGAAACATCCCTTAGAGCAGTTCTAAAAGGTGTTGCTCTTATTTATATTAGAAACTTTTGGAGCAAAAGAAAAAGAACATTGTCATCTAGAAGGGTGTTTATGTCATACTGTTTCTTAATAACTATCTGTATAAATACTTAACTCTCTGTCAATTAGTTTTTCCATGTATAAAATTGGGATGCTAATATTTGGTTGATTTATACTGATTAATGTATGGAAAACTCTAAATGTAGACCTGACACAATAATTATTCAAAAGCATTAGTTCATCGTTTTCTTGTTTTTACTTCTTTGACCGTGAACATGCTCTTCTTGTTTTCCTCCTACTCATTTAGAATATAACAATTGACCTAAGTGTCTTGGTTCTTCAACTGGCTGTGAGAAGGAAATAATTCCGTAAAGTTGTCTCCATACTTTTTGTGATTAATTTATTTCATAAGAGCCAGGCATAAGAAAAAGTATCTAGAATATTTTGTTCTCCTTTTTCTTTTTCATCTACTAATTACATTTAAACAAAGTGCCTTTGATTTAGACTCACTGACACAGTATAAGGTGAGTGGGATGGTGTCTTCTTGTACTCTTCCCTGGGGTGGTTAATTTGATGGCAATAGGAATAAATCTGGAAGAGATGTACCTCCATAGTAAGAGATTATTTCAAAGTCTACCTACTTTAGCCTTTAAATATCTATCATCTCTCTTCAAAACTTTGAAGAAATTAGGCATCTTCTTAGTATATTCCTGCTGGGACTTCATGTGTCACTGACTTTGTGGTGATTCTCAGATAAAATTCAGAAGAGATCACAACCTCAAACCACAGGGGGAACATAAAAAGACTTAAAATAGAGCTAAGAAAAAAATTTCTTTTATGCTTGAGAATATACTTAACAGATTTGCACAATCCACTTGTATTTATAGAAGTCCTTTAAATATAGCACATATTCTGTAATCCCAACTAGAAAAAAAATCTAGTCACTATTTTTGAGGTCTGCTATTTAGTATTTGACATTTTTTTCATTGAACAAACATTTCTTAATGCCTATCAAAAAGAAGACTAGGATTTTTGTATTCACTGAACGGTATTCATGAGAAGTCCATGTGGAAAGAAGGTTGAACCCTTCCCATTTATGAAACATATAATAAAGGAAGAAGGGATCAAATAATTAAAATACTAAGCAATTTAAACAATTTATGTTAAGCAATTAAAATAGTAAATAAGTGTGGTACTTTCTTATAGAAGTAAAAGGAAACCTGGCCAGAAAGAATGGTTGATGGTAAAGTAAATAAAAAGTTGATATTTTCCAATGTATTAGGATACTCACTGGATTTTTTATTTTTCTGTGATGATTATCATGGTCAGTTAAATTCAAAAAACAGTAGGAGTTGGGGAACATGAATTTTGGGAATAAGCTGACTATTCTTTGTAGAAAAAAATAAAATAATGGAAAAAATGTGCTTATTTTCTAATTTCTTTTCCTCCTTTTTACACTTGTTTTGCTGGGAATCAACCCCATCCTTCACACATACTAGGCTTATGCTTTATTTCAGAGCCACATTTCCAGCCCTCACAGTTTTCTTCAGTTTCCCATATACTTGAATTGCAAATTTTTTAAAAGTAAGTTTTATTGAGTATTTATTGTAAAAAAACATAAACTATGCTAACAAATTGAGTAATGGTGACATCCACAATTCATTTGTAGGATTGCTTATACAACCCAGTATTTGATCTGATTGTTTTAAACTGACACAAAGTTAATAAAAGCAATAACTGGGTTTCGGGGCTCTATTTAATTATTAAGCTTTGAATAAATAGTGAGAGTTATTATTGTAATGAAATGTCCATTTTACAGAGAAGAAACCCAGGTATAGGACATGTAAAAGTCATAGGACATGTAAAATCCAAACTAATTTTTGCTTAGGTTAAAGCCTTGGCAATTAATACTTATATATATAACTATAGAAGTGTGAAATAGTTTGTTTTCCTTATGTACTTCTCCATTAGTGTTTATACACTGTGTTTCAATTAAAGTCATATTTGGTTACATTTAAAATTTACATTTAAAGTGATAGTCATAGATTTAAACTCTAAGAGTTTAAATCAATAAAAAAAAGAGTTTAAATCACTTACTTATATATAAATTAACTCATACAAGAAGTATTTCTCAGGATAGTCTTTACTGAAAAAGTTTACTTCCCCTTAATGCAAAGAATAAATTTTTATTTGTTTTTAATTCTATTTTCACTTTCATCTTTGTAGGGCAATCTATTTTCCCCTTTACATTACACTTTCATTGTAACATTTCTTTTTCTTTTATTTTTTGCTTTTTGGGTCATACCTGGTGATGCACTCCTGGCTCTGCACTTACTCCTGGCAGTGCTCAGGGGACCGTATGGGATTCTGGGAACTGAACCCAGGTCGGCCATGTGCAAGGCAAATGCCCTACACACTGTGCTATTTCTCTAGCCACTGTGACATTTGTTTTTCATTACTTATTACTAGTATGAATTCATTTCACTCATATAATTCAAAGCCATAGTACACTTTTTCAAGAAAAACAAAAATTGCAGAAAATTAAAATAATGTTAGATGCTATTACTAATTTATCAAAAAATTCTTCTATGCTAATAACATTTTATCAATAACATTTTTTTCACAAACTTTGAATATTTTATGAGCTACAATTTAAATGGTAGCAAAATCACGAACAAGAGCTTATTGAATATAATATAGTACACTGGCAAGGTCTCATTTTTATTGAATTTAGGGACAGAAAAATATGTCAATGGAAGCATATTACTTTGAAAATATAAAATATATTAAAAATGTTTAAACGTTATTAAGAATATTCCCCACTATGTCTACAGATATTCAAATAAAGGTCATCATCTCTAGCTTAACTTCCTCCTGTACTGCCCTTGTTGCTATGCTTGGCACTGTTGCTAGGCTGGAGTGTTTCAGAGGCAGTGTGTACTTACACGGTTACAGATCTTCACGTAAGGGATGATATAAACACAATCCACTTAAACCCAGTTGTGGCTTCATAGGATGCTATTTCCAAAGGATGTTCCCAGAGATTTGATGAATTGTAGAGTTGTAAACATCTAAGCAAGAAATTCTACTTAGATAATTTTAAGTAGATAATTTCATTTCTTTTATTTATTGACAAGAAATATTTCCAAGGTAAATATTTGTAAAAGGGTAGAAGGAAGTAACTGAAGACTATCTGTTCTGTTCAATGAGGACCAAAAAAAAAGAGAGAGATACCCTTTTTGCCTTGAATCCTCAGTAAAATTCATCAGACACAAAGATATCATATTTCAGCCATTTCAGCCATTGGTCTCTGTTCACTTGCAAATATAAACAAATTGTAACTGGTCATTATGCTACCTTTTCCTCCTTATCAATAATGCTCAGGACTAGTTAGAATTATTGTTCTCCAGATTAAAGGGTAGTGCTTTTAAATGCTTCTAAATTTTCTTTTGTTTTTTGAGCCATACCCAGTGATGCTTAGGGCTTACTCCTGGTTCTATGCTCAGGGAAAACTCCTGGCACTGCTCAGAGGACCATATGGGGTGCAGGGAACGGAACCCACATCAGCTGCATGTAAGACAAATGCTCTGCCCACTGTACTATCCCTCTGGTCCCTACCAAATCTACTTCTTTGTGCTAACATTTTCTAGGGATGTAGTGCTAACTTATCAAATGGACTGTAATGAGATATTTGTAGAGAATAAAACCTGCAAATAAGCAACACGAAGTTAGAGAAATGTGATGCCTCATAGTATTTACCTATGGCCTTGGTGATTAACATTCATACTATTGCAATTCACTATTTGGGACGGACAGATGGCTTATCAAAAAGTGCTCAGGAGATCAGTCACCCCGGCAGTGTGAAGCGCTGATTCAGTACAAGGGCTGAAGAACGAAATGTTGCTCACAGGTTCTGGGGATTCCCCCACCACCTCATTGTGCTGGGATGCTCCTGCGCTAAGCCCAGAGGTGCTTGGAGGGCCTAAAGGCTGCCCCTGGAGACACCTAGGGAAACAGGTGGTGCTAGGATCTGAGCCGGGGCTCACTTATCCTCCATGCTACATTGTCTTTCAGCTCTTTTGAATAGTGTCCTATCAGAACATTCTGTGTTAAGAATAAGAGTGTAATTATTTGCTTCTCCACTAATACTTGGAGTTACTTTTTTTGCTCATTTGTAGATCAGTCTTGCTTGAGAGAAAGAATATAGTTCAATTAACACATTGTTATGAATTGAAGTGCCTGAAGAAAAGAAATCTCAGGACAATTAGTCAACAAGAAATGGTGGAAGAGAAACATTTTAGTGATATTGAACCACAGTCCCACCCAGGGACAGAAGTGCTCAAGAGGAGAGTGCATGTCCACAGCAAAAGTGCAGAGTATGGAAAACAAAGCAACTCTTGAGCACATTTTGTCTAACAAGCTTTGATTTTTGTCATGATTTCCCAAGAACATTTTTCTGGAGTGATGCATTCAAGGGATGTGTCCACAAGGAGGGAAAGCTGCAGATTGCAAAGAAAAGCACCCTAGAGAGTGCCTGAGAGGGGCTAGAGTGATAGCACAGCGGGTAGGGCAGTTGCCTTGCACACAGCTGACCCGGGTTTGATTCCCAGAAGCCCATATGGTCTCCTGAGAACCGCTAGGGGTAATTCCTGGGTTCAGAGCCAGGAGTAACCCCTGTGTAATGCCAGGTGTAACCCAAAAAAGCAAAAATAATAATAATAATAATAAAAAAAAGAGAGTGCCTGAGACTGGTTATACTTTCCTCTGACACCAAGCTTTTATTTAAAAAAAATATGAGAATGGGGAAACTTTCTTCTTTTTTAAAAATAGTTTTATTTTATTTTTATAAAGTTGTTCACAATAGCTCATTACAGACAATATTCACACACCAATCCCACCACCAAGTCCCCTCCAACCGCCATACAAGGAAAGTGTGTGGAGATGACTGTATTTAATTCTGGGGTCATTTCAGCCCTTGGGTAAGAGATTACACCCGAACAAATGTGTGCTACTCTTGGCACATCAGTGGGCTAGATTATAAGAGGTCAAGCGCTCCAGGAAATTCTGTGTCTCTCTCTTCTAGGAGTTTTATTTCATAGTGTCTGGATCTTAGCCATTGATGAGATTACATGGCGCCGGGGGCAGTTTGTGGGTGTGACTGCCAAGCTTCTGGACAACTGGTTAGCTGGGGAGAGGAGGCCCAGTCCTGTTCCGAGCAAACTAGGAGATCTCAGTCATGGGTCCTGCATACCTGGGTTTTTCTGCAGGTTCCGTCATAGGTGAGGCTCATCTGAGCCTGTGGAAAGTGGCCTTGAGCATGGCTGTGAGGTTGAGTTCTGGAGTTTTTCAGCTGCTGGGGTTCTGCTGGGGCGGGGAAGGAGACTCAACCTGGCCCCTCTGAGTTGCCCCAGTGAGGATAGCATGGTGCGTCCTGACACCAAGCTTTTAGAAGAGGAAACTCTCTCCAACGTTACCTTGCCACAGTGGCAGCCTCATGTAGCAGTTGGTTTTTCAGTGGATTTCAAATCCTTGTCTCTGGGTCTTTGCCACTTTAACTTTCTGTTTAACCAAATAACAGATTATTTTGTTGATTTCCTCTCCCAACACCTATCCCACCCTGTGAGATCATACAGAAGCTCTCACACCACATGTGCACTCCATAGTCCCTCTAATAGACTTTTTTTGAAGAAATAAATAGATAAAATTTTGACTTTCATAGTTTTTGACTGCTCTGTTGTATTATTATTATTATTATTTGTAATGATATGCTGATTGAGGCCAGAGAAGGTTCTAGGGGTAAGACAGTTGCCAGAATTGTGGCCAACCCTGGTTCAAATCCTCAGCACCACATATGGTCCCCTGAACGTCACTAGGAGTGATCTCTAAGTGCACAGGCAGGAATAAGTGTGACACTGCTGAATGTGACGCAAAACTATTTGTATACTTATATTAACTGTGTCTGAATAAAGGAGAATTTCTTTTGTAACTAGAATTTTGTCCAAATAAGACCCAGAGATAGTGCAAAGACTGTGCTTCATGCCTTGCGTATGCAAGGACCCAAGTTGAATCCCTGACAGCACGTGAGTCCACAAGTTCCCCTGGGTGTTTCTGATGATCCCACCCCTGTGGGCCTGATTAACAGCATGGCTGGACTAAGTCTTGACCAGTTATCACAAGGAGTGAGCATTGCTTGGGAGACCCTTATTCCAAATAGTCTCTTTAGAGTATAGATGAGGGGGTGGTATTTCACAGCAGAGCCATTCTATTTAGCTTGTTTGTTTAAGAATCTTCCCTGGTGGTTTCTTGGAGGTTATTGTGGTGCTATAAACCACCTTGGCGAATGAGCTCGAGAGTTTCTGAGGACAGGCATCTTGTGGCTTTCCAACTCTTGGCATCTTCACACAGTCTTGGAGATGCTGAACTAGTTGATCATATTCTTCGTTGATGTTATCAACAACAGCATCTTCCCATGTTGCCCAATATTGCCAAAGAGCTCCAAGTTGGTGGTCATTCTGGGAGTTCTCTTCTTAAACTTAAATTTTGCAGACCTTTCTCCCAGCTCTGTGAAGTAGAATTTTGCACGAAGGAGACAGTGGTCCAATTCCATTTGGAATTTTGGGACAACAGCGACATTAGTCAGGCAAAACCTTCGAATGAATATGATGCGGTCCATTTAGTGCGGAACTGTCCACTGGGAGACTCCCATGTCCAACTTTTAGATTCATCCTTCTGGAATTGTAAGTTGCCATGGATGTTCTTGGTTGAGATGATGAACTCAGACAGTCTCTCACCCTATTCGTTCCATTCTAGGCCATGGGACCCAATGTGGAGTTCTTCAGGTGACCTTCTCGGTCCTATCCTGGCATTAAAATCACCAACAATGATCTTGTAGAAGGTGTGGTTTTCTTTATAGAACTTCTTCATTTCTTCTTCATCGTAGTTGGATGTTGGTGCGTAGATGACGGAGATAGAAACTGCTGGCAGTGAGCCACATCTATTCATGTGTAATCGTCCGATTTGTGTTGTTAGTTATTTGAATGAATCAATGCTCATGGCCAAGTTTGTGTTGACAAGGATACCAACGCCACCGATACCTCTGTTGTCGCATGCTCTGAGGAACAGTTCTTCTCCATTGTCAAAAATGGCATGGACAGACCGATGATGTCATACTTGATCTTCTGTGCTTGCACCATTAGGTCCTCAATGGATGCTTCCGATGCCAGCGTACATGTGTTGAATGTACAGTCATTTTAGTCTGTCTTCGTTTTGGCAGTCTAGTTCGTCCCTGAGATTTTTTATCACCCTCTCCCTGCTCATCCTTCTTAACGCTGCTATATTGAGGGCTCTTTTGGTGTCAGGCAAATGAAGCCCATTGTTGTTACTGTTTTTGGCATATTGAATACACCACGAGTAGCTTGCCAGGCTCTGCCATGTGGGCGGGGTACTTTCAGTAGCTTGCCGGGCTCTCAGAGAGGTATGGAGGCTTTTAGGGCAGCCTCTAGTTGCCCTTACAGGTGTTCCCATGGTTCACGCCATATTTGAACCTCATCAAATATGGTGTGGAAATTATGGAAAATGGGTATTAAGTGTTTTATACTGTGTCTGGAAACTGGCCTGGAACTGGGTAGTGCAGGTAGTGGAGGTCTGTCGGTGAGGTATTTTATCTGACTCCCGTAGGATGGGACTTCTGGGTTTGATCCCTGGAGTGCTAGAGATTGGAGGGGGCAGGCAGAGGATCTTGTTTCCAGGTCTTGTTGAGCCTGGAGTTTAAGGTTGCAAAGTTCTACTTTACCTGGTTCTGTGAGGCTTCACTCATGCATGAGCATTTGGCCCGAGTGTTCGGAAAGTGGCCTGGAGCGTGGCAGTGGCTGGGTAGTGATAATTCATGATATTAAACATAAATCAATATTTTTATTCTTTGGTAAATGAAATCAGGCTTTATAAATGTCCACTTGACCCTTTGGTTTTAATTTAACTTCTCCTTTCTCTGGGAATAGATTCTCATAATAGTGATATGAATTCATTATAGTAGATGAAATGAATATTCTCCAGAATGTCTAAAGTATTTCATTATTATTTGATGATTCATAGTGAATAAATTTTGAGTTTTATAGATAAAGAACACAAAGATATTTAGAAGTTTTCAAATTTAATCAATATATTGATCCAGGAATTATATATTTCATTCTATAATATTTTTATATTATTAGTTTGATATACTGGTAGATATTAGAAATATAGTAAATTATTTTACTTTAATTTTGCATCTCTTTTTTCTATTTTTTTCTTGAGTTACAATGACTTAATATTGTTATTATCATTATAATTCATCATTATCATCTTGCTGATCATCGGGTTTCTCAAGCAGTTTCAGTATCATCTCCATTCGTCCTAGCCCTGAGATTTTAGAAGCCTCTCTTTACTCATCCTTCCCAAGGATGCCACATTGGAAGTTCTTTCAGGGTCAGGGGAATGAGACCTTTGCATTGTTACTGGTTTTGCCATATGAATACACCATGAGGAGTTTGCTTGGCTCTTCCATGTGGGCAGGAAACTCTCAGTAGCTTGCCAGGTTCTCCCAAGGGGAGAAGTAGGCTATAAGATGTCTCTCCGCCACAATGCGGTCACGTGCACTTCCAGGAGCTCGGTATTAAGTCTCTGGATGTTGGCCGTGGGTGGGATTACATGACGCTGGGGGACAGTCCCTGGTTGTGACTGCCTAGCTACTGGAAAATGGGAAACCTGGGTGGAAGAGGCCCAGTCCTGATCTGAGAAGGCTTGGCGGTCTCATCCCCGGGTCCCACACACCTAGGTTCCTTTGCTGGTACTTTCATGCATGAGGCTTGTCCAAAAGTGTGGAAAGGGCCTTGAGTATGGTTGTGGCTAGGCTCTGGAGGTCTTCGGCCCTGGGAGCTCTCCTTGGGGCGGGGAGATGAGCTGAAGCCCACTAACTCTGAGGGGCCCCGGGGAAGATGGCCAGGTGCATGGGCAAGAGACTCTCTGACTTGTTCTCTTCCAGGAGCTTGGTTTTAAGCCTCTGGATGTTAGCCGTTGGTGGCATTACACGGCGCCGGGGGGCAGTCCCTGAGTGTGACTGCCTAGCTCCTGGGAAATGGGAAATCTGGGTGGAAGAGGCCCAGTCCCGATCCAAGCAGGCTTGGAAGTCTCAGCCCCGGATCCCACACACCTGGGTTCCTCTGCTGGTACCTTCATGCGTGAGGCTTGTCTGAATGTGTGGAGAGGGGCATTAAGCAGGGCTTCGACCCCGGGAGCTCTGCTCAGGGCGGGGAGGGAAGCTTAAGCCCACCAACTCTGAGGGGCTCCGGGGAAGACAGCCAGGTGCATGAGCAAGAGACTCTCTGCTTTTTGACTAAATATTGTAGTTGTTTCAAATATAAAACAAAATGATTCACAATTGTGAAATAAGCACCACTATAAGTCTAGCTAATAGTAATCTCCATACATGGAACAAATATATTTTCTTGGGATAACTTTAGATCTATTCTGTTGTGTACTTTCAAGTATGCATTATAATATTATAAATTATAAATGTTCATGTCTAAGAAAGTATTTTTTCCTGATTTGTTTCAGTCAAGGAGCTTCGATCTAATTCAGCACATTTCAAAGAAACATTAACTTATGGAATTCTTAGAAAATCCTCTCAATGTTGTAATAATGAAAAATTAAAGGGAAAATCTATGATTTTCAAAGAAATAATTATTTTTCTTATTACATTATGAGGTTAAAACAAAATCGTAGGTGAGCTGAAAAGCACTATGATGGACATTGTGAAAGCAATTTTTGTCAGTATGAAATAGTCGTAAACCTCAGTGCACACTAACCTGTCCACAGCAATCAGAGCTGGGGAGCACTTAGCTGGGGCGCCCTGCTGTCACCGAGCAACCAGAAATGGCAGCACGCTGTGACAGTCCTCTTGAAGAATGGCATGAGTCAGAGGCAGAAAACAATGTCAGATCTAGTATAAGGGCTGCAGGTGCTTCGTAATTTTATTTTGGTGATTCACACCCCTACCTACATACTTAGCGACAGCATAAAATCACTAAATTTTCCATTTTCAATGATAATTTCTCTTGCAAAGTAAATGCAACATTGATAGAATCTACCCTAAAAAAATTGTGATGTCAAAAATATGCCCAGCATATTTATATGCTGGCTTGTTGATCATTTCCCACGAAAGCTGAAGGTTGGGCTGATGTGGAAGATAAGCATCCCATTCAAATGCAGGAATGCTTAGTATAACATAACTATGAAAGCTACATATTAACCCAGCTTGAGATAGAGCGGGGAAAAAGGAAATGGAGCTTCTAGAAGTTAAAAATAAAGTCTCCGGGGCTGGGGAGATAGCTGAAAGGGCTGGAAGACAAGTGTGATGCAGACTCTGCTTCATTTCCTGGCACTGCGTCATTTCAAGGTACCACCAGATGGCGCTAGTAGCCCCAGTACTAATGAACCCCTCAAGCATTGCACAGAGTGGACTTGGTGTCCCCTGAACATTGCTTGGAAGTACCCCCACCATAAATAATAGCCCAGTAAAATGCAAAATTCAATCTCATGTTAAATGTGCTAATGTGAAGTGTATAGGTGAAGAAACATGAGTTAATTGGCAGACTATATGTAGAAACCAATCTATTTCTGTGTCTGTCTCTTTTTCTCTCTTCCTTTCTTCTTTCTCTCTCTCTCTCTTTCTTTCTTTCTTTCTTTCTTTCTTTCTTTCTTTCTTCTTCTTTCTTTCTTTCTTTCTTTCTTTCTTTCTTTCTTTCTTTCTTTCTTTCTTTCTTTCTTCTTTCTTTCTTTCTTCTTCTTTCTCTCCTTCTTCTCTTCTTTCTTCTTTCTTCTTTCTTTCCTTCTTCTTTCTTTCCTTCTTTCTTTCTTTCTTCTTCTTTCTTCTTTCTTTCTTTCTTTCTTTCTTTCTTTCTTTCTTTCTTTCTTTCTTTCTTTCTTTCTTTCTTTCTCTCTCTCTCTCTTTCTTTCTTTCTTTCTTTCTTTCTTTCTTTCTTTCTTTCTTTCTTTCTTTCTTTCTTTCTTTCTTTCTTTCTTTCTTTCTTTCTTTCTTTCTCTCCTTCTTTCTCTCTTCCTTCCTTTCTTTTTTTCTTCCTTTCTTCCTTTCTTTGCTTTAAGGTGCTCAGGATTTACTCCTGGCTCTGTGCTTAGAGATGGCTTTATGTGGGGCCTACGGAATCATACATGTTGCTGCAAGTTGAATCTAGGTTGGCTGCATGCAAGGTCAGCATCTTACTCACTGACCCTCTGCACTATCTCTCTAGTGTCTATATTTTCTATAAATTTTCCTGTATTTTTATGTAGGATGGATTGAGATAGATTGTATTTAAAGGATCCTCAATACAAACTGATTAAATTTAATAAAAATAGGCAATATTTGGAGAGATAGTCATGGAGAATTTTACAGAATTGAAGAAATATACACCAACCCAGAGTGAAGGAATATACCAAGTTCCCAAAAAGTATACATAAAATATAAATTTATCTTCAGATATATTGTATTGAATGCCATGGAGAAAATCTTAAAAGCTAACCATATGTGAAGATAGATGATCCACCAAGTTATGGCATTTATACTGTAGCAGTAATAGATAGAAACCAGAGCTAATGTGATAGCATGTACAATTTTTTAGAGAAAACCATTGTCATCCTAAAATTTTATGTACAGTTGTTGCTATCCTAAAATTTTACGTATAGTTAAACTATCATTCAAGAATGAGAACTAAATACAAATTCTTACAAGAGAATAAGATGTGAAAAAAATATTAAACCATTTACAGTAGTCAGAAGGAAGCTAAATCACCATAAAAGGACTCAAGAATGAAGAAACAGCAGTCTTAAAATGCAATAATTTTCTACACCATAATTTTCTATATTTTCTTTGTATGTTTTTGTTTTGGGGTCACACCAGGCAGTGCTCAGGAGTTGCTCCTGGCTCTGCACTTAAGAATTACTCCTGGTGGTTGTTAGGGGACCATTTGGGATGCGGGGGATTGAACCCAGATTGGTAGCATGCAAGGCAAGCTATTGCTCCAGCCCCAAGAAAATCTTACAATTTTTAAATATAAATAATCACTAAGGAAAAATCTGTTGTTTCAACATGTGCTATAGAGCTATAAGCACCCAACAGCATAGTATATTGAGGTAAAAATAGGAAGTACATAGATAATAAAACATTACCTAGAAGAATTTGTGATGTATTGTGGTAGTGTTTATGTTAACATAGTAATATTAAAAATATTAGAGACAATATGTTCACTATTAGGTGAAAAAATATAAAATGCATTGGAAAAATACTTTAGTGTATGAAAATCTTAAAAATGATACTTCTACTTCATTATTTTAAAGTATTATTGCTGATATGCATTAATAAAAGAACTTTGGCATAATTTAAAATATAGGAATGTTTATTAAATGTGACCTTTACTAAATGGAAACTATTCCTATAATTTTACAGGCGAATCTCTCCTCCCTCTCCTCTTCAGTGTCTGAGAATCAGCTGGTATGTACCCTTACTAAGGCATGGGTTGTAAAAATATACTGATCTCTCAAAGGATATCAAGGCAGGTTTATCTGAGTGAAAGTAAACAAATAATATGTTTACTATGTGCGGTTTCCTTTCCCTACTTCTCTAAAAACAGTTTTATGGTATTGTACTATAACTCTATGGTATTGTTCTGCAGTTTGAAAGCATTAAAAAACAAACACTATGGGGTCAGAAGCAAACAAGAAATTTAGAGAAGAGAGCGTAGTTTATCATGTGAAAAATCAGAAATAGGTTCAAGGAGAAGCCCACTTTTGATAATGTACATAGTCTAGACATGTGAAACTTGGAAAGGCTTTCATACAAGATTAGCACCTGAGTTATCTACATCAGTGATGAGCAATTAAAAGAATATGTGAGCCACAAATGCAGGGCACATATATACTTTATTTTTTTATGGTAGCAAAATTATACAGATAAAGAGAAACAGGTTACATTAATTTCAATAATGTATTTTATTTAATGGAAATAAACATCATTTCAAGATATTATTGGTAAAATTGAGATTAACATTAAATTACATTTCTATGACTGGAAAAATTCTCTGAAATCTATCATGTATTTCACATTTATAAAACATCCTAATTCATACTGTTTATACTTTAGGGGCTCACTTGGTGGAGAAACTGGTTATCATGCTGCATGGCACAGATTTAGATACTAGAATCTGTTGTTTAGAGATAAAAATGTTATTAATTAGGCTCATCATCATCATCATCATCATCATCATCATCATCATCATCATCATCCCGCTGATTGTCGAATTTCTCGAGTGGTCTCAGTAATCTCTCCATTCCACCTAGCCCAGAGATTTTAGAATCTTTACTTGTCCTTCCCAAGGATGCCGCATTGGAAACTCTTTCAGGGTCAGGGGAATGAGACCCAGCATTGTTACTGCTTTTGGCATGTGAATACACCATGGGGAGTTTTCGAGGCTCTCCCATGTGGGCAGGAAACTCTCAGTAGCTTGCCAGGGTCTCCCAGAGGGAAAAGAAGGCTATAAGATGTATCTCGGCCGCAAAGCAGCCCTGCATGCTTCCAGGAGTTTGGTTTTAAGTTTCTAGATGTTGGCTGTTGGTGGGATTACACAGTGCCAGGGGTAGTCCCTGGTTGTGACCGCCTAGCTACTGGAAAATGGAAAATATGGGTGGAAGAGGCCCAGTCCTGATCCGAGAAGGCTTGGCAGTCTCAGCCCTGGGTCCCACACACCTGGGTTCCTCTGCTGGTACTTTCATGCATGAGGCTTGTCCAAAAGTGTGGAGAGGGGCCTTGAACATGGCTGTGGCTAGGCTCTGGAGGTCTTCAGCCCCGGGAGCTCTGCTTGGGGTGGGGAGGGAAGCTGAAACCCACCAACTCTGAGGGACCCCAGGGAAGATAGCCAGGTGCATGGGCAAGAGACTCTGTCTCGCTCTCTTCTGGGAGCTTGGTTTTAAGTCTCTGGATGTTGGCCGTCGGTGGGATTACACAGCACCGAGGGCAGTCCTGGGTGTCACTGCCCAGCTCCTGGGAAATGGGAAATCTGGGTGGAAGAGGCCCAGTCCCAATCCGAGAAGGCTTGGCGGTCTCAGCCCTAGGTCCCACATACCTGAGTTCCGCTGCTGGTAACTTTATGTGTGAGGCTCGTCCGAACATATGGAGAGGGGCCTTGAGCATGGCTGTGGCAAGGCTCTGGAGGTCTTTGGCCACAGAGAGTCTCTTGCCCACATGTCTGACTGTCTTTCCTGGGGCGCCTCAGAGGGGGTGGGATTCAGCTTCCCTCCCCGCCCTGAGCAGAGCTCCTGCAGCTGAAGACCTCCAGAACCTTAGCAACAGCCATGCTCAAGGCCCCTCTCCACATGTTCAAATGAGCCTCACTCATGAAGTTATTAGCAGAGGAACCCAGGTGTGTGGGACCTAGGGCTGAGACCTCCAAGCTCCCGCAGCCAAGTTAATTAGGTTACTTTTAAAAAATAAAGGTCCCTTTAAAAATATTTCTTAGCTTTATCAGATTGAAATAATAAATAGTCACTTAGGTATTGCAAGTTAAAGATTCTCTTTATACATTATAAATGTCTTTAATTGTAGATTTCTGAACATTTGTCACCTTTAGTAAAAGTAGTGAAAATATCAAGCAAAGCTTTTGAAGCATTAAGGAAACAAACTCTGCCTGTGGTTTAGATATATACATAAACCCACTCTACACCAGTGATGTGCCTGGCGATCTGCTTCCTGTCCTTCATCTCCCATCCCTCTTCCCTCCTCAGTTTCTTTCCTTTCCTTCTCATTTCTGTAATTGAATCAAGGCTAACTTGGGTACTCACCTTCCTTCCCACTTTGGTACATTTCCCTGCATTCCCTTGTCCCGTTATTCTGTAAACCATTGAGCCAACACTAAGCGAAAGGCCTGAACTGGAGTAACCAAACTTAAAAGTATGCCTGGTAAGGAGGCAAGTGGGAGTGGGAGAGAAATTGGCACAGTGGTGGGGATTGGTGTTGGAACATTGTATACTTAAAACTCTGTTAGGAAAAATTTTGTAAATCTAGTTGCTTTAATGAAAAAAAAAACTAAATAACCACTACTTAATACTGATTTCCCCTTTTGTTAAGGGTTGTTTTGGTGCCCTATGTCAATAGCTATCCAATCATCTTGTTGTCAAAGTCATAGATCAGAAATATTTTGATTTATTTATACTAAAAAGTCACTATATGAAAGTATGGTCTTGCTTTGAAGACTGATTCAATAAAACTGGTTGATATTTTGATGTCTGTGTTTCTAGTGGAAGAGATGTGTCTGCATGATGACATATGTCCTTCTGCAAACAGGTTTAGATGAGTGTCAGGTACAAACGTCGTGCAGTTTAAGGATGCTGGGCTGGGAGCCTCAAAACCCTTCTTTCACTTTTGGCTTTGGCACTGACTCCTAGGCTGACAGTCACAGTTCTGGGTTCCTAGGGTTTGAATCCCCTAATTGAACAATAAAGGCGTTTTGTATCACACTTCAAGTCCTGCTAGCACTCTGAGGCTGTGATTACTAACACAGTGAAGTGAAGGAGTTGCCATAGAAACAAATACTCAAATAACAATGAAGCATCCCAGTTTTCCATTTCAGATGTGGAAATATTGCTATTGCTACTTTAATAGTTTGAGTAATGATATACTGATATTTTTTGGAGAATAAGTGTGAAAATCAGGGATGCTTTAACATTTGTATTTATAATTTCGCTCAACACACTATACAAAACAGAGATATAAGATGTAAATTGAATAATCATCTGCACTGTAGTCCCTGTTGTTTATGGATTTGCTCGAGTGGGCACCATTAATGTCTCCATTGTGAGACTTGTTACTATTTTTGGCATATCGAATACGCCACGGGGAGCTTACCAGGCTCTGCCGTGTGGGTGGGATACTCTTGGTAGCTTGTCGGGCTCTCCGAGAGGGACGGAGGAATCAAACCCAGGTCGGCCTCATGCCAGGCAAACGTCCTACCTGCTGTGCTATCGATCCAGTCCCCAAAGACAGTAGGTACATCTGAGAAATGACAAACATTTGTAAAGCAGACCGCAAGACGCTTTACTGGGGAGCCAGGGCAAGGGAACATTTTAAAAACAAAATAGTAAGAAGAATGTTGTCTGGGACCAGAGCTTGATGGTTTACTGGTTATTCTCAGATATAATCTCATTCACACATGCTTCGCTCCTCCCCCTGATATGGCAAACTCTTAAATAGAGTTCAGACATGATTAGGTGCTGAGAAATGGCTGTGAGAAATCAGACGCAGGAATAATCATCTAACACCTAAAGTATTTTTCCATGTCCAAACTTGTATAACTATCTTCTTGTTGTTGCTATTGTTGTTTTGAGGCCTTAGCTTGCAGTGCTCAGAGCATACTTCTGTACTCAGGAATCTCCTGGGAGAGCAGAGAGACATAAGCAGTTCTGGGGATTTAGCTGAGGTCAGCTGCAGGCAAAACAAGAGCCTTAAACCCCCTTCTACTTTTCTATCCCTTAATAAATACCTTTATACATGTGTATAGAGCATATATTATTTTTAAAATGTCTATTATATTTTCTTAGATTTACACCAATCACTATATAGTATTTTGCCACTTTTAAAATGCTTGGTATGGTGTTCTAGATCTTAGAAGTCAGCAGGTCATCTTGTCATCAAACTCCTGCCCCCAGCCATTCCCGTTTTCAGAGGGAGGGGGTGGGTTGAGTTTCCCTCCCTGCCCCAAGCAGAGCCCCAGCAGCCAAAAATCTCTGGAACCCAGCCACAGCCATGCTCAAGGCCACTCTCCATATGCTCGGACGAGCCTCACCCATGAAGGAATAGACAGAGGAATCCAGGTATGCGGGACCTGGGGCTGAGATCTCCAAGCCTGCTCGGATTGGTACTGGGCCTCCTCCATCCAGATCCCCAGTTTTCTAGTAGCTTGGCAGTCACACCCACAAACTGCCCCCAGCACCATGTAATCTCATCAACGGCCAAGATCCAGAGCTATAAAACAATGCTCCCAGAAGAGAGCGACACAGAATCTCTTTCCCCTGCACCAGGCTGTCTTCACTAGGGCACCTCAGAGGGGAGCAGGTTGAGTTTCCCTCCTCACCCTGAGCAGAGCCCCGGCAGCCAAAAATCTCCAGAACCCAGTCACAGCTATGCTAAAGGTACTTTCCACATGCTCAGATGAGCCTCACCCATGAAGGAACTGACAGAGGACCCAGTTCTGAGGTCTCCAAGCCTGCTCAAATTGGTACTGGGCCTCCTCCACCCAGATCCCCAGTTTTCCAGTACCTTGGCAGTTACACCCACAGACTTCATCCCCTCTCCTGCGCCATGTAATCTCATCAATGGCCAAGATCCAGAGGCTATGAAACAAAGTTCCTGAAAGAGAGTGATGCAGTTTTTCCTAGAGCGCACAGCCACATTGGCAGCCCTGCGACCTCTTTATTTTTATTTTTATTTTATTTTTCCCCACAAGGCAGAGCCTGGCAAGCGACTTGTTACATATTTGATATGTCAAAACAGTAACAACAATGTGCTCTTCATGTTCTTGGAGCAAGCAGACTCCATTGTGCTACATTAACACGCAGCAGGGACAAATGAAGATGTTACTGATGCCCGCTCAAGCAAATCGATGAACAACAGGATGACAGTGATACAGTGATACAGTGATACACCGATCACTATATAGTATTTTGCCACTTTTTAAATGCTTGGTATGGTGTTCTATATTATACAAGTCAGCAGGTCATCTTATCATCAAAATAAATGACAGTATTTTTATTTGTCAACTGAAATATAAGGGTTGGAGCCCTGGTATACTGGATAGGATGCTTACCTTGCCTGTGGCTGATCCGGCTTCTATCCCCAGCATTTCATATGTGCTCCAAGCACCACCAAGCACCACCAGTAGTGATCTCTGAGCACAGAGCCAGGAGTAAGCCCTAGCACATATCAGGTGTGGTCCCCAAACAAAACAAGTGAAAAATCATGAAAAACATTGCTTGATTCTGAACAAGATTGATTTCATAAAATTGCTTGGTTATACTGGCATTGGGCTAGAGAGATAGCACAGCAGGTAGGGTGTTTGCCTTGCACGCGGCCAACCCAGGTTGAGTTCCTCTGCCCGCCTCGGAGAGCCCAGCAAGCTACTGAGAGTACCTCACCTGCACAGCAGAGCCTAGCAAGCTACCCGTAGCGTATTTGGTATGTCCAAAACAGTAACAAAAAGTCTCACAATGGAGACATTACTGGTGCCTGCTTGACCAAATTGATTAGCAATGGGATGATAATAACAATGACAAAATTAATATTTTGGCTAAATCCTTTCAGTACCCTTTAAAGATAAATGTGTAATTATTTCACAAAATGAAATATATTAAGATGTCATTGTAGATATAAAAATAAGTTTTCTTTTGCCTAACAAAATAAATCTGTTTGTTATAGAGGGTAAAAATCCAGATATTGTTTCAAATAACTTTTTTAATAAACACTTTTTTATTAAAGCACCATGATTTACAAAGTTCTTCAGAACAGTATTTTTCAGTTTGGTTATTGTAGGTCTGAGTCTCATGGTGATAGTGTTCTTGGCTCAGTGGTTCACACACACACACACACACACATCACAAGATGCTGCAACACTACTGATGTTTTCGAGGACTACCCCTGTCCCTGCTACCTCCCATTTCCCTCTTACTTCCCCCCATTTATTCCCTTCTCTAACTTCTCTAACTTTCCCAGTTCTATAATCTAGGGCAAAAGATTTTTATGAACTTAATGGAGCGATAGCACAGTGGGTAGGGCATTTGTCTTGCATGCGGCTGACCCGGGTTTGATTCCTCCGTCCCTCTCGGAGAGCCCAGCAAGTTACCAAGAGTATCCTGCCCGCACGACAGAGCCTGGCAAGCTACATGTGGTGTATTCGATATGCCAAAAACAGTAACAACAAGTCTCACAATGGAGATATTACTGGTGCCTGCTCGAGCAAATCAATGAACAACGGGTTGACAGTGCAGTGGAGTGCTATAATCTAGGGCCAATGGTAATCTAGGTGTCTTCCCTTTGATACTTCGAATGCTCTTCTCCTGTTATTCAAAATGCCTTATATGAATGAGATCATCCAGTATTTGTCCTTCTTCTGGTTTACTTTGCTTCACTTAAGATATCCTCAAGTTGAGATACCCTCAAGTTCCATCCAAGCTGCTGCAAATTTCATAGTTTTATCTTTCCTTACAGTTGCATAGTATTCCTCTGTGTGTTTTTGCCACACCTTCATGATCCCCTCCTTTGTTGTTGCACACCTGGGTGGATTCCATATCCCAGCTATTACACTAAGTGTACCATGAATAATGGTGTGCATCCTTTGAATGTTTTTGTATCTTGGGGTAGATAACAAAAGTAAAATTATTGGGTTATATGACAGCTCTATTCTTATTTTTCTGAGAAGTCTCCATGTTATTTTTTATAAGGGTTAAGCCAATAACTCTCCCACCAGCAGTAGATGAGCCCATTTTTACCACATTCCTGACAACACAGATTGCTCTCAGATTTTACTCATATGTATGATTCTCACTGGTGTGAGATGATACCTCTCTGTCTTCATGATTTAGATTTCCCTGATAATGAGTGAAAATAAACAATTTTTATTTTGTCTATTGGCAATCCAGTTTTCTTTTTTAGAGCAGTGTTTGTTCATTTCCTCTCCCCATTTGATAGGGTTTTTTGATTTTTTTATGAGTGCTTTATGTATTTTGGATATTATATATCTTGTACTTTATATGTCTTGGATATTTATTTGATATATTGAGTGCAAATATTTTCTCTCACAGTCAGGTTTTTGTTTATTTTTTTTAGCTTCTGTTTCTTTTACCATGCAGAAACTTTTTAATATTATGTAAGTCCATGTGTTCATTTATTTATTCATTTTTGACTGCCTTTGCCAGTTTAATCGTATCATTGAAGTCACCTTTGAGTTCCAGTCTCAGTGTGTTCTGCTCTTTTTTGTTTTGTTTTGTTTTTGGGTCACACCCAGCGATACACAGGGGTTACTCCTGGCTCATGCACTCAGGAATTACTCCTGATGGTGCTCAGGGGACCATATGGGATACTGGGAATCAAACCCGGGTCGGCCGCTTACAAGGTAAATGCCCTACCCACTGTGCTATCGCTTCAGACCCTCTGCTTTTATTTTTTTCAGTATATTTTATGGATTATCATCTAACCTCAAGGTTTTTGATTCACTTTGAATTGACTTTTGTATAAGGTATGAGAAATGGATCCAACTTCTTTTTTCTTTTTTACATGTGATTATCCAATTTCTCCAACACCATTTGTTAAAGAATCTATCTTTAATGCCCTCAGATATCCAGCTACATTATTAAAAATTAGTTGACATTAGGTCTGAAGGATTTGTGTTTGAGTACTTGATTGATGCTAAACCATTGATCAGAGAGTCTATCCTTATACTAATACCATTCTGTTTTGATCATGTTAGCACAAAAGTGTATGTATACCTGAGCTCAAGGGTTCTTGAGGATTCTATAGAAGATTTGCACATGGATAGTGTGTCACTTAACATAATAAAAGGAGCAAAAGGAAAGGAAGGATCTTGGGAATCTTCAAAAGGCTTCTTAATTGCTGGGCTAAGTTATTTCAATATCAATAGAATCTATTTTAATAGGGGCTATTTTCTTTGAAGAAAAAAAAAACACACTGGACTCTGCAAAATGGGAAAGCATAGCTTTTTTTAGTGGCAGTTTGGGAAATGTTTTAAATTACATTTGGCTTTGGCTTTTGAAGTTTCATGCCATTGCAAAAGTGGTCATTGTTGCCTGAAATGGAATATTGAATCTAGAGAACAAAAGACAATTTGAAAATAGATTTTAAAAAATAAGCCATATGGCTATATCCAAGTAAAAGCAAAATGTAGATTATTGGAACTCTATAAAGAAGAGTGCTTAAACTGCAGATACTTTGTTCCCAGTTCTGAATGCCCCATGATGTGTCCTGCTCTGATGAAGCATGACTCATTTTTCTGAGGACCCTTGAGGTGTCTGTTCTTTGGAAAATGAAGCTCTGAATACTTTTATGTAGAACTGAGATCTTCAAGCTTGAAACAGTTTGTCCTTGACTGGTTCTTTGACTCAACTTAAATGCCAAGATTGCCTTCAACTATTGTGTATGCCTTCTTAAGTTTGAGTCATGCTATTGCCTTTCCTTTACTCATTGAATTATTATTTTTAAATTTATTTATTTTTTAATTAGTGAATCACCTTGAGGGTACAGTTACAGATTTATACATTTTCGTGCTCATGTTTCCCCTCATACAATATTCGAGAACCCATCCCTTCACCAGTGCCCATTCTCCACCACCAATAAGCTCAGCATCACTCCCCCCCAATCCCATCTTCCCCCACCCCACCCTCCCACTGTGGCAGGGTATTCCCTTTTGTTCTCTCTCTCTAATTAGGTGTTGTGGTTTGCAATGGGGCTGTTGAGTGGCCATTGTGTTCAGTCTCTAGTTTACATTCAGCACACATCTATTGTTTCTAAGAGTTTCTTAGTAGAAGCTTTAGGCTTCTCTAGATATAGTATCATATCATCTGCAAATAGTGAGAGTTTGATGTCTTCCTGTCCTATCTGGATGCCCTTAATCTCTTTTTCTTGTCTAACAGCTATCGAAAGTACTTCCAGTACTATATTCAAGAGAAGTGGTGGGAGTGGGCATCTTTGTCTTGTGCCTGATCTTAGAGGAAAGGCCCTTAGTTTTTCCCCATTGAAGATAATGCTTGCCATAGGCTTGTGGTAGATGGCTTCGACTATCGAGGAAAGTTACTCCAAAAACCATTTTGGTGAGGGTTTTCATAATGAACGGATATTGGATATTGTCAAATGCTTTCTCTGCATCTATTGATATGATCATATGTTTTTTATCTTTACTTTTGTTGATATGATGGATTATGTTGACTGATTTCCGAGTGTGATACCATCCTTGCATCCCTGGGATGAATCCCACTTGGTCATGGTGTATGATATTTTTGATGAGTTGTTGGATCCTATTTGCTAATATTTTGTTGAGGATCTTCACATTGGTGTTCATCAGGGATATTGGTCTATAATTTTCTTTCTTAATGGTGTCTTTGTTTGCTTTTGATATTCGGGAGATGTGTGCTTCATAGAAACTGTTTGGGAGAGTTCCTGTTTTTTCAATTTCCTGGAAAAGCTTGAGGGGAACTGGAAATAGGTTTTCTTTAAATATTTGGAAGAATTCGCCAGTGAATCCATCTGGACCTGGGCTTTTGTTTTTGGGGAGATTTTTGATTACAGTTTCAATTTCCTTAATATTAATGAATCTATTCAGGTATTCCAAGTCTTCTTTGTTCAGTCTTGGGATTATAGGAATCAAGGAATTAATCCATTTCTTTTAGGTTCTCTTGTTTCATGGCATACAGGCTTTAGAAGTAGTCTCTGACGATCTTTTGAATTTCGTTGGTTTCTGTTGTGATGTCCCCCTTTTCATTCCTGATTCGGTTTATTAGGGTCTCTCTCTCTCTTTGTGAGTTTTGCTAGTGGTTTGTCAATCTTGTTTATTTTCTCAAAGAACCAGCTCCTGGTTTCATTGACCTTTCAGATTGTTTTCTGGGTTTCCATGTCATTAATTTCTGCTCTAATTTTTATTATTTCTTTCCTTCAGACTGGTTTGGGTTCCTTTTCCTGGTCCTTTTCTAAGGCCTTGAGCTGTGAAGTCAACCTATGTATATAGGCCCTTTCTTCCTTCCTAAGGAATGCTTGCAGAGCTATAAATTTTCTCCTTAACACAGCTTTAGTTGCGTCCCATAGGTTTTGGTAGCTTGTGTCTTCTCATTTGTTTCGAGGTATCTCTTGATTTCTTCCTTGATTTCCTTCCTGACCCACTCATTGTTTAACACAGAGCTATTTAATTTCCAGGTGTTTGTTTTGATTCTTTGCGTCTGTGTGTGATTAGCTTCTATCTTCAGCGCATCGTGGTCTGAGAAGATAGTTGATACAATTTCTATTTTTCTGATTTTATTGAGGTATGTTTTGTGGCCCAGTACATGGTCTATTTTGGAAAATGTTCCGTGTGCACTGGAAAAGAATATGTATTCTTTCTTCTTGGGGTGTAAAGCCCTGTATAGGTCTATTAGGCCTCTCTCTTCTATTTCTTCCTTCAGAGTCCGTGTTCCCTTGCTGAGTTTTGTTCTTGTCAATCTATCCAGAGGTGATAGGGCAGTGTTGAAGTCTCTGACTACCATTGTGCTGTTAGCGATGTCCTCCTTAAAGTCTGTTAGGAGTTGTTTTAAGTATTTAGCCGGTCTTTCATTAGGTGCATATGTGTTTAAGAGTGTGATTTCTTCCCGTTGTATATATCCCTTGACAAATAGGAAGTGACCGTCGTTGTCCCTCCTAATCTTTTCAACCTGAAATCTGTGTTGCTGGATACTAGTATTTCCACCCCAGCTTTTTTGAGGGAGTTGTTTGCTTGCAGGATTGTTTTCCACCCTTTGACTTTGAGTCTGTGTTTGCTCTGACTGTTCAGGTGTGTTTCTTGCAGGCAGCAGAATGTTGGGTTTAGTTTCTGAATCCATTTTGCCACTCTATGTCTCTTAATTGGTGCATTTAGGCCATTGACATTGAGAGAGATTGTCATGGGGTTTTGTGTCATCTTTCTATGAGGTTTGTTGTTCTTGTGGGGTTCTTCCTTGACTTACAATAGCCCCTTTAGTCCTTCTTTTAAGTTTGGTGTTGAGTCTATGAAGTTCCTGAGCTGTTGTTTATCTGAGAAATAGTGTATGGTTCCTTCGAGTTTGAGTTTGAGTTTAGTCGGATAAATTATTCTTGGTGAGGTGTTCATTTCATTGGTTTTTTTCACTATGTCCCACCATTGTCTTCGGGCTTGGAGGGTTTCCTCTGACAGGTCTGCTGTAAATCTGAGGGGTGCTCCTTTGTATGTGATTTCCTTCTTTGACCTTGCTGCTTGCAGAATTGTGTGTCTATCCACCGCATCCGTCATTCTGACTATGATATGCCTTGGAGTCTTTTTATTCAGGTCTCTTTTTGCTGGTACTCTTCGGACTCCTTGGATCTGGATGCCTGACTTCTCCAGCTCTGGGAATTTCTTAGCAATGATGTCTTTCACTGTGTTTATGTTCATTTGGATTACTTCCCTGTGCTTCTGGTACTCCAATGATTCTTATGTTTTTCCTCTTGAAGTCATTCCCAAGGACTCTGATTCGCTCTATAGCCATTTTGAGGTCTTTGCCATTATTTGTTGTTGTCTATAAGCTTTCTGCAGCTCATCTTCAAGCTCACTGATTCTGTCTTCGGCTGCAGTCATTCTACTGCTGAGGGCACCTACTGAGATTTTTAATTCATCTACCGAATCCTTTATTTGTGTGACTTCTGTTAGTAGCTTTGTGACATCTGTTCGTAGCTTTGAAATTTCTGATATCATTTCTTCCTGCATTTTCTTGGTTGACCTTTCCAAAGCATCATTCATATCCTCCCTTAATTTATTGGATGTCTATTCCATGGTTGCTTTGATTATATTGACTCTCTTCAAGATTTCTTCTCTGAATTCTTTTTCTGAGAGGTCCTGTATGTGGGTAGACCCTGTGGAGATTTCTGGAATCTTTCCTTCATCTTCTCTTCCTGGAGGGGATTTTTGCTGTTTCTTCATATTGTTATGGAATTCTAGAGTTGTAGCCTTTTAGTTGTCTATCCCTATTCCCTCTTTCTGCAGGGAGATTCTGTTTGCGCTGTTGATGACGGTGGCTTTGTTCCAATATCAGAATACTTCCTTACTCTCAGTCGCTCCTCTTGGTTTATGTGGGGCTTCTAGTGATGACTGAAGGCTATGCTCTCTTTACGAGGAGTTTGTGCAGATTCTATTGTTCACTGACAGCTTTTGTGAAGCTCAAGTCAGCTGAAGGCCTATTTGGCAAAAAAAATGATTTAGATGGCCAGGGTGATTTTCGAAGATATAGGTTATAGAGTGTATAATGAAGAAAAATTATAACTGCGGCCGCTCTGGCAAGTGGCCACGCCCTTTTGAGGCCATGCCCCCTAAATACAGGCCACGCCCCCAGTAATCTCTTGGGGCACAGGGCGGGGTAGGCGGGGTCCTCCTTGTGAGTACCTGATTGGGAGTTCGGCTGTTACAGAGGAGCAGAAAGGCGTGTCCATGCAGCCCAGGGAGTTGGGGGTTTCCAGGGGAGCCCCCGCTGTCTGCAACCAGTGGGAGAGTGTCCCTCGCGTCGGTACTTATTGAATTATTTCAGTTCAACTACTATGAGCCATGTGTACACTACAAAATGTTTATTGAGCCTTGGAATGTGGTTTTTAATAATTCAAGCCATATATATATATGCATACTTATTTTTATGTAATTATCATGGTAACTATGAAACATTTTAAAACCTCCCATCAGTTAGGCATTTTCTTAGATTAGATATTTAGTAGCAACACTACATTACAAATGCATATTGTAGTGCATTTTTTCTTTATAATTCCTATTCTGGCTTTTTTTTTTTTTTTTTACTGTCTTACTAGACAGTAAGGTTGGGGTGGTTTGCAGAGGATACCAGTGTTGCCCAGGGCTTACTTCTGGCCCTGCACTCAGGGATCACTTCTGTCAGACTCAGGGAACCGTGTTGGGTGCCCAGGATAGAACTCAGGTCTGCCGCATACAAGGCAAGTGGCTTACCCTCTCACTATCTCTCCAGCCTGTAGTTCCCTTATTATTATGACAAAAAACTGGGGTGCAGATTTTAGCAATGCTATATCAGTAGTGCCAAGACTAATTGGTAATAGAGGAATCAGTTTTCCCACTCAATGTAGAAAGCTTTACTCTGCACTATAATATTATGAAGTTTGAAATACTTATTTGAGGATAATAAAAATGACAGTATTTGCTCTAAGCAGAAATTAGTGTTTGTTTAAAAAAGAATTAGTTAATAAATATTTACTAATTGAAAAAGTGAATCAGCTAGATAGATAAATTTCTTTTTTTTTTTTTTTTTTTTTTTTTGCTTTTTGGGTCACACCTGGCGATGCACAGGGGTTACTCCTGGCTCTGCACTCAGGAATTACCTCTGGCGGTGCTCAGGGGACCATATGGGATGCTGGGATTCGAACCCGGGTTGGCCGCGTGCAAGGCAAACGCCCTACCCGCTGTGCTATCACTCCAGCCCCGATAAATTTCTTTTGCCAACAATTTGTTAGAATTTTTTTGAGTATTTATGAGCTTGTTGTTGCAGAAACTTATAAAAACATTAAATAACACTGCAGAATGAAGAAAAGGCTGAAGAAAATGGGTAAAAAAATCTTTTTTTGGCATTTTGCATGTATTAACTCAGTAGAATTCTTAGTATTTAAGTATTCTTCATATGTTCTATTTGGTTGTTTTAGTTCCTTGAATAGATACAAATAAACCGTGAATATGGGACCCAGTCCTTTGCTTCTGTTATTTCATCACACCTCCTCAGAGCCACAGTTGTAGTCAAAAGCAATTAAAAACATGCATCCTCTAGTAAAAGTCACTAATTTAAGTAAACTGTTTCTCTAAGAAGCCATTACTTTAAAATCAGCAATGGTGTCTGTACATCGGTATTAGTAATCTATTTCAGTGTTCATAGCAGCCAGGGGTTGTACCAACTTGTCATAAAATTATGCTTACAAATTCCAAAGGGCAGAAACAATGTTTATTTTTAGTGTCTATAGTGGTAATGTTGAAATATAAATGTATATTTGATGAAATACAAACGTAGATGATTAGCAGGCTTAGACTTGTACTCTACAGACCATGACCTGGCTCGCACTCACTCTCCCTGGCCCAAGGACTATAGACACTATTTCTTGAACTAGGCCTCCCTCACAACCAAGATAGAATCGAACATAATCTCAATTCT
This sequence comes from Sorex araneus, assembly GCF_027595985.1. Classification (NCBI taxonomy): domain Eukaryota; kingdom Metazoa; phylum Chordata; class Mammalia; order Eulipotyphla; family Soricidae; genus Sorex; species Sorex araneus. Next base: position 290,472,776 of record NC_073313.1, on the reverse strand, counting down.
ATCCCACTTTCGAATTTTCCAAGAAAGATGACACCATTTGGAATCAAGAATTTCATGGCAAGCCAGATAATACAGGAGTGAAGGCACTTGCCTTCTACCACTTACAACTTGGATTAAGATTCCCAGATGTTACATATGGTCCTCTGAGCCAGGCCAGGAATTTGTCCTGAACACAGAGCCAAATGTAAGCCCTGAGTACTGTCAGGTGTTACCTACTTGACACTTCCCTCACCCAAACAAAACAAAACAAAAGCAGATTTTCATTTGTCACTGCCACAAGCAAATGGAGAAGAGATGTTTAAAATCTTATCAGTAGGTAAAGAAGAGATCTCTACCCATGAGTTCAGATAAATTCAGATAGTAACTTCTGACTTCTCTTATCTCTAAAGGTGATTCACCCCACCCTACTCTCTTTTTTCTGGTTTTCTCTTAGTGAAAAGATCCATGTGGATGTTCTATCCTGTGAACTTTTCTCTTCCTGTGTTACACAGTAATGAAAAAGTCAGTATAGGAAACATAAGTAGGAACCCTAAACTGACAATCAGCACCACTTGAAGTGCATTATTGTCAATGCGCAGGGCTTTTCACTATTACATTTTTTTAGCACCTACTAGATTATAGACACAGATCCAAGTGCTGATTATATGAGTAATCAAAATGATTTTTTGGTTTACACCAGAGTTTCATTATAGTGGAGATATCAATATAGTAACACAAAAACTGATGTTAAATAGTAAATGGGAAAAATACTATTAGATAAATAGGGATTGCTGTTTTATCTGTTCAAATGAAACATCAGAGGACCTCTCTCTGATGAGGTGGCATTTTTAAAACAGCTTGAAAGGGAGAATCTTAGAGAATGAAACAAACATTTCAGACAAAGCAAGAAACAAAAGAGCGAAGTTCCATGGGACTGGGCAGGTTGTAATGGGTAAGTTGTCTTGTGAGTAGCCAACAGTGGTTTGATCTTCAGCACTACAATGGTCTTAAGCCTGGCCAGGGGAATCTCAGTGCAGGCCCAGGAGTAAGCTCTGAGCATTTTCCTTTGTTCTCCCCCAGCCCCCTACTCAAAAAGTAAAAAGTTGCAGAAATATGAATGAACTAAATGTGAGTGAGAGTGAGGAGTTGAGAGGGGCAGGGAGAGGTAAGATTTGAAGGCGAGTGGCTGGTTGGTAACAGGGAAGATGAGGTCACACAGCTGCATACAGGCTCACCTCCTCTCACCTCACAGGACACCAAAGCTTTCCACTGCTACAGACAGTCTTGAAAATGTTTTGAAGTGAGGTGAGGCGCTCCAGATCCTTGAGAGGAGCCCCATGACATGATTTATACTGTGATAGTCCTATTATTTAAATAGTAGAGTAAATTAGCTTTTGGAGAAAAAAAGTTTTGTCTTCCTCATTTCTATGGATTCCAAAGTTCTTCAGAATCGTTAGAACTTTAGACTGAGGCTAGACCTAAACTGGCATAACCCAGCGAACATCTGATGGCAGTGAGTTTTAAAGATTCAAAACAGCATTTGTTTTTCTGTTGCATACTCAAAAAAAGAACCATGTTATGTACATGCCAAGTGTGAAGCACACACTGTAACCTCTATACTATCATAAAACCACTCTCGCCATCTATTATGACTTTTCTAACTTGATTAATTTCCATTATTTCTCCTTGGACACAAAGAACAACTTACATTTGCCAGAATTAGTGAACAAAAATTTACTTGAAATCTGAAAATATTGGATAGCTATGAGGCTGGAAGCAGTGTAGATCAGAAATCAATAATGGGTTACCCTTTTAAATGTCTCTTTCTGGCAGCAGAAGTTAAAGATTAAGTAAATGTCACTAGATGGTAGAGCAAGGTAGAGCAAGGTAGAACTATCTTTAGGAGGGGAGCACTGTATTTTGATGTGTTGAGTTTTAATTGAGGGTTTTCAATTGGGTATTTTTTTTTGGACTGGGGGGTGTCCAATCTGGTGATGCTCAGTGGTTACTCCTGGCTCTACACTCAAGAATTACCCCTGGCAGTGCTGAATTTGGGTCAATCACACACAAGACAGTACCCTACTCAGTATAATATCACTCCTGCCCCAAGTGCCTTGACCCCGTGATGTGCAGGGGTTAGTCCTGGCTCTGCACTCAGGAATTACCCCTCACAGTGCTTGGGGGACCATATGGGATGCTGGGAATCGAACCCAGGTCAACCGTGTGCAAAGCAAATGCCCTAACTGCTGTGCTATCACTCTAGCCCCAAACTTTCAAGTTTTCAATGTGCATATGAATCATTTTGGAAATTGGTAATGTGTAAGTTCTCATTCAATGGGTGGGATCTGATGCCTAGTACTTCTAACAGGTTTTCAAGTAATACTACTGACTTACAGACCTCATTGTGAATAACAAGGTATGAGCAGTCATCTTAGTTGGATGTGGTCATTAGTGTACTTGTGTGTTGTAATGTAGATTACACAACTATTTGGTACTGAAAAACAAGGTATTGGGAAGAACAGAGGGAAGTTACTAATATTCCAAGAGTTTCTGCCAGTGGTAGCTCCAATTACTTTACATATGCTTTTTTTTTCTGTTTTGACTTTTGGACCATACCCAGTGGTGCTCAGGGTTTACTCCTGGCTCTGTAATCAGGGATAACTTCTGGAAGGGGTTAGACAACCATATTGGATACTGGGGTTGAACCCAGATCAGCACTGTGCAAGGCAAGTACCCTATCTGGTATACTATTAGTCCTGTCTACTTTCGTCATATATGCTTTCTTATAGATACTGTGATTTTCTTAATTTGAGTCATTTACTTAAATATGCACATGCAAGTTTTATGCAGTACCTCTTTAAGCTACAATTTCCAGAAGGGCAGGCAGGTAAATAGAAAATGTACCATAACTAATTATTATTGAAGGACACAATCATTGGTTAGCATTACGATAATATTGGCAGAAGGTTTGGACAGATTGAGCGACCTTTTCAAGGTCATGCTGTCTATTATCAATATTGCAAACACTACAGTCTATGTACTTCATGCTCCCTTAACACCACTATCATGCTTCCCCTGGGGTGTAATTGTAATGAATTTTAGATATCAATATACATTTGAATATCTTGTCCATGCAAACTATAGAATTTTAGGAAGAAGGAGTAGTGGCTATGTGTGGTATATGTGTATAGATGAAGCAAAGACATATAGGTGCTAATATTTGGAAAAAATCTCAGGTTTCATTGTGGTTCAGGAATGCTCCTTTGGTGAGAACATTTAAATCACATTAAAAATAAGTTGTATTTAATGAGATTAATGAAAAGGAAAGTAAAATCACACAGAATGAGGTAAAGATTGCCAAAATCAATGACATGTCAATTGGCATTGGAAAAAAAAAAGATCAGTGAATATAAAGAGATTAAAAAAAAACTTTAAAAATTTGAAGACTTTGTATTTTGGGTCAAAAAAGTTATTGAAAAGTGGATGTTTAAAAATTATTTGAAGTTTTTATGAGAGTCAGAGTAAAGCAAGCAGGTAATACGCTTGCTTTACACATGACTGACTGCTTCAATTCTTGGCACCCTCTATGGTTCCCCTGCCTTTCTGAGAATAGTCCCCGAACATAGAGCCTGGAGCAAGCTCTGAGCACTGCTGGGTGTGGCTCAAAACAATAAGTTAAAAAATATATATATGCTTCTTGTTTTTCTCCTCTCAAGTAAGCATTGAACTAATTAAGATCATAAACTTAATGACTAGACTAGACCCGGAATTAAAGCTTAACATCATTTATTATCTTCATAATGTTGGTATATGACCTGTTCTTATTAAGCTTTTCACAGAGTTGCTGGTAAGGAATTGATGAGCTAGTCTCTATAAAATACCTGGCCCCATGTAAGTTAGATAAAATATCAATGAGTATAAGAGAAAAGTAGCATCATCAGCTTCAAAAAATGCCAATAGTTCTGGGGCCTGAGCGGGGTAGACTTTTGCCTTTCATTTGGCCAATCCGAGTTTTGATCCCATATGGTCCCTGAACATCGCCAGGAGTAGTTCCTGAGTGCAGAGTGAGAAGTATCCCCTGGGCATCGCAAGGTGTGATCCAAAACACAAAACAAAATACTAAGGGCTTTGAAACTGTTTTTATGGTATGTAGAATGGCATGGGCAAACAGAGATTTCCCTGAGTGTGGTTTATCAGTGTTCATCATGGTTTATCATGGTTCATGATTAGTCTGTGTGGTTCCGAACTGGAGAAACTTGGCTTTGGTTTCCAGATGAGAGACAACTGGGTGTGGAACAGATGGTTAAAGGTTATAGGATAAGAAATGTGAAAAATGTCAAATTAAACTGTCTAATTTTATTTGCCTGGAGCTATATGTCACATCTAGATATATTGACTGTTGGGTTAAGGTGCAGAAGCAAGAGCAGGACATAGGAGAGAAGTGATAAATATAAGAATCAGAGAAACTATCATAAAACATGTAAGAAATAATATCAAAACTTACTAAATAAACTAGAATGAAAAAGTATCAGAGATTTCAGGGAGTCCCAGCCTTAGAAATAATTGTCAAATAGAAAATCATCAAATGCTGGAAGTTCATAGAAATTAAGAAGTGCAATACTGGTGGAGAAACAAATAGAAAACATTAGGAATTGATTCTGTTATTGAAGATATTTGATATCCAACCACCTAGGAGTTCTCCCCACCCCACCCAAGAGAGTGTTCAGAGTGAGATTCTAGGCCATATGATCTGTTGCCTCTTCCTGAGAGCAATATAGTGATTGAGTAGTCAATTCTCTCTGGCAGGGGGGGTGTATTAGCATAGATGTGTCCCTGATGAACTGTCCTCTCTTTAGGCAGAATTCAGTTTCATGTTGGGTTTGTAACCTGGTGAGGCCAAATTATTAGAATTATTGATTTCCTTCTCCACAATGAAGCAGGGGAGGAGAAAGTGTAGCATTTGGAAAAGAAAGAAGGAGACATGGAAAGGAGAAAGAAAAGTAGGAAGAGAAGTTTGGGCAGTGTAGGATCATGACCAGATACTCAGCACCTTCTTGATTGCCAGTGCCAAGAGGAGCCAGCGACTGCCCAGTTTCATTCTTGTGCAGACTTTCCTACTCGCTCTCGGTTCTCAGGTGTATAAGCTACTGTGTGATTTCACACAGTATTGGTTTTTACTTGTACAATTTTCCCTTCTTGAGAGAAAGACTTTCTTAAGTGGGAAATATTTCTCTGTCTTAGGGGAGACAGAGACATTTCTCAATCTATATGTCCCCATATATATATATATACACATACATGTACATATATGTATATACATGATGTTATATATACATATATGTATATATATGTATATATATGATGACTGGGAAAATATATTGAAAATGAGCTATTTCAGTACAGCATTTATTCAAGATTCAAAATATATTAGGTGGTTTATAGAGCAGAGAGATAGATGTCCTCCCTTAAGGCCTAGCTTGTGACAATCGACATTGACTGAACAGAACTAATTGACTATTTTCTGAAAGGAAATGGAGTTAAGAAGAATGGTTACGCTAAAATGCTTAAACAGAAAATGTGTCACAATTTTTTGTTGAATTTCTGTTTGGAATGGCTTTTTTAAGCTTATCAATCATTTTCTGACATTTTTTCAGCATTATAAGACTTTTGTACTTGTGAAGCATTAGTTTGAAATTGTCCCAAACTAGATTGTTCTCTCCTAGGCCTCTTTTACCCAGTCCTCCCCTCCCCTCCCCTCTCCTCCCCTCCCCTCTCCTCCCCTCCCCTCCCCTCCCCTCTCCTCCCCTCTCCTCCCCTCCCCTCTCCTCCCCTCCCCTCCCCTCCCCTCCCTTCCCCTGCCCTCCCCTCCCCTCCCCTCCCCTCCCCTCCCCTCCTCTCCCCTCCTCTCCCCTCCCCTCCCCTCCCCTCCCCTCCCCTCCTCTCCCCTCCCGTCCTCTCCTCTCCTCTCCTCTCCTCTCCTCTCCTCTCCTCTCCTCTCCTCTCCTCTCCTCTCCTCTTCTCTCCTCTCCTCTTTTATTTTCCTTCTCCCCACTTCCCTGCTCTGCTTCTTCTTTCTTCTCTCCTCGTGTATCTTTCTCATTAAACTGACATTGAGCACACATTTATAAATCTTGCACATCCCCTTTCTCAGGTTACCTGCATCTCAACTTGGTATCTGTAGTCCTTTTACTTTATCTCTAGCTCTCTCCTTTCTGGAGAAGCCTACATTTTCTCTTGAAGATCTCTCTCTCTCTCTCTCTCTCTCTCTCTCTCTCTCTCTCTCTCCTCACCGCCCTGTTTATGTGTGTGTGTTGCCTGTCTCTTTCTTTCTCCCTCTGTGTATATGCATGTGTGTCTCTCTCTCTCCCACTTTCACTTTCACCATAAATTCCTGAAATAAAACTAACTCATCTCAAACAAAAGCAAAAACAAATTTGTGAATTTTGAATGATGAATATATTAAACACAACTGTTTTGATAACAAGTTGATAAAATATACTTGCACTTGACCCAAACTCAAATTTAGAAGAGAATCCAATGTAAGGAAAAGGACTCAGGGAAACCCAAGACTAGCTGGGCTCAGAATATTTGGGGATTAATTTCTGCAAAGTACTTAAATCTTTTTTTCTGTCTAGACTGACTTTTATTACTTTTCTCTCTCTCTCTTTATATTCTCAGATCTAGCTTTTACAAAAGCTAGGGTATTTCCCATAGCTCCCAAACTGATTTATTATAATCTCAGTCTGTACCTACAGAGAAGTTTAAATACCTATTGTTGAAATAGAAAACTTGTTTGCTACCTATTTTCACCTTTTCATGTTAGAATGCAGTTTCTGACTCCATCACTCATAATACAAATAGAACTTTCAGGTTCCAGTTATGTGGATTTGGGGAAGAGGAGATAGTGTCCAGAAAAAAAATGTATGTGGATGTGACAAATTACTGTATTCTACTATACCCAGAATGAGTGTGCTTCCTGATACAGGATTGAAATTTTTACTGATTAAATGCACTTGCAAGGATACAAAAACAATATTTGGCCAGATGAATTAGAAAGTTTTGCCATCTGAACCTCCTGATAGATTTCTATGAGTTGACTGATGTAACAACTAGTACTAAAGTAAGATTAATTTCAATTATTTTATTTCAGTAATAATTTTATATGTTTACAGAATGCTTTAAAATTCTATAAAATTATGAATTTTGTTAGAACATCTCAAAGATTTGATTCACATGTTTATTGTAACAATGTTCATTTCTTTATTTTAAAAATGATTTCATCTTCATGAAGACTAAACCTGGAGTAATTCGTCCAGTACCTGTAAAATCCAAAATATTACTGAAACAAGAAGAAGAAATATATGAGCCCAACCCTTTTAGTAAATACCTGAAAGAAAGCTCAGAGCTCTTTTCTGAACAGGTGAGTATACCTGAGAATTTTGTTTATATTTTGATAATATAAACTGGTACATTTGAATATCATGTATGTAAGAACATATTAATTTGACTGGATTTTAGTGATGATAGATCCATTTTTCCCTAAAGTTCTTAAGTATATTCATAATGATTTTAAATATTTTGAAGCCTTCAAATAAAATTTTATCTTTAATGCTGGCATTATATTAGGATCAAATCATTTATATGCATGCCATAAAATTGCTGATTAGACTTGTCCTATATGTAATTTTTATCTCTAAATTCCTTCCTCTTCTGGGAGATGGTATTTTAGATAGGATATACTAGTACCTTAGACAAAAATCCCTGCCATTTGTATTTATATTAGCATGGAAGGAATTATGTGATCCTCTAGATTGAATAGTTTTAGTTAAGGGGATAATGGTCAAAGTTATTCAAGACTGTTTGCAGTCCCTTAGAATGAACCCGAGTCCAGCAATGTGCAAGGAAAGTGCCTTACATGCCTCACACCAACCCCAGCAAAACATTTTTATCATATACAAAAACACTACTAAATATCTATTGCCTATATGACATTGATATATTTAAGCTTAATGTGATATTTTAGACAGTATCATATCATTATAATGTTTTTGTGGAACTAACCTTATAATCTAATCTTATATGACAAAAAATGCCAACAGTTAAAATAAATTTCACATGATTTTCACACTTCAAAATACAATTCTATAAAATAATAATTTGGAGGTCTGGAAATACAGTGCAGCAAGTAGGGAACTTGCCTTGCACACAGTTGACTCCAATTCCATCCCAAGGAGCCCACGTGTCCTCCAGCTGTCATTCATGAGCCCAGAGCCCTGAGTAAGCCCTCAGCACCACCAGCTGTGACTCCAAAACCAAAATAAGATTTTTGTACTTTTTATTTGTATAATTTTAATTTCTTACATTTTACTTTAAATATGATTCATTACAAATATCAAGTTAATATATATTATCACAATTTACAGTTATTTGAATTAATAATTTAAATTTTCAAGCATGGGATATTCTTCTCATTAAAAGGAGTCCACATTTCTTTTCACTGCTTCTTCTGACAGAAAGTTTAAGCCCCTGGTTAGTACAATATAAACCTTTGTATTGCAGATAAGTGATTGAAAATCTGAGCTCTTTTGCAAATATTAAGGTGCTATACACATAATTATATTTATATTATCTTTCAACCAATTCATTCTTGTGTGTATCCCAACTTCCATAGGGAGCATGAAAAGTAGTGTGTCAGCCTGCAGTCTTTTAGAATTGAAAGAAGCCTAGATTCTACTTAAAAGTGAATACCAGACAATCTTTGATCTTATTTCTTGATGTGTGGGAAACTAATAGGTACTGATACACTGACAAGTTGCAGCTTCTACCAACTCTTCTTTTTATATTGAACTCTGCCATATGGTTGTGTTCAGACACAATTGTGGGGAAGGATACCAAGATAGGTCACAATGTAAAATGTTTAGATTTACTTAAAACATAAATTGAGCAACAACAATTTATAAGCTCAGCATTGCTACTACTGTAGACCATCAGTAAAAGAGAACATACTCAAATTATAGTTTTAGCCATTATTGTGTTCTTTCCTACTGCATCCAGAGAATAGAGTGGTTGCAAACTCTGTTGATCTCACCCAACCATGTAATGGAAATTAGTTAGGCAGAGGGTCGGGCCAAATTGAAGCAGCTCTCATTCACTAATCTGCCTTATACTAGGGAGTGTTCCACATGACAGGAGATGTTGGATGGGATTGTTAAGTCAGTAAATTCCCACAAGCAGCTTCACTGCCATAAAATATGATTTTGAAACCCTCTATTACAAAATGTCAGACACTAGAGATCCTGAGACTAGATGGAAATGTATTTACTGTAGCTTATAACAGAACAACTGGGCAGCCTTTTGAACTGATAATGAAGCAAAACTTTGCGTGGAGACAGTCTCTGAGTACTAAAAGCAAACTTTTGGGGGTCACACCCGGCAATGCACAGGAGTCACTCCTGGCTCATGCACTCAGGAATTTACCCCTGGCAGTGCTCAGGGGACCATATGGGATGCTGGGATTTGAACCTGGGTTGACTGCATGTAAGGCAAACACCCTACCCACTGTGCTATTGCTCCAGCCCCTAAAAGCAAACTTTCAAACAAAATGCATAATAAAATAATTTAGACTTATTAATCAACTATTTTACATTGAAGTGGCATAGACTAGGAATCATTATTATATAGAGATGTCATTTTTAACAAAAACTCTTCTGAACAAAGCTTATACTTTTTTTTTTGAAATTACTTTTTAGTCTGTTATTATATCAGCTTTTACTCCTTTTGAGTTACTGCAAAATTTTCTCACATTCCACTTACAGATTTAAAACTAAGTGATGTGCTCTGAAGGATAATTTTATTGTTAATTAAAGGCAGGGTTGGAAAAAATTAACAGAATTGATTGGGAAAATGGGCATCCAGAAGATATAGAGACTTACAAAATCAATCCATTGATGTGAATGAAGAATATAAAGAGCCAAATCGTTTTGAGTTTGACTATTGAGTTCGCCAATGATTGCTTTCTGCTCATTTAATGTCTCAAGTTAGATAAAGGTGATTTGAAATTAGTAATTGAACCCATGATGTTAGGATCCATTTTTCCTCTTAAAGCCTTAAAGAAAAGCATAAAAAATACATTAGAGTTAAGTCAGGGAACATTGTTTCGTATGATTTGCTCATGTTTAAAACATACATTGCAGTCCATAAGCATTGGATAACATGTATGTTTTAAAGTGTTGATGAGATCCCAAATATAAAAGTTATAAATTTGAAGACATGTTCTAGATAAGAGACAGGAATCTTTTCTTCTTCTTCAATCCAAGTAAAGTAATCTAAGGTAAATAAATTTGGTTGAAAAAATAAAGCTAATAAAAAGAGTAACTATAAGAAAGCATAGAAGAGAATTTGGCATAGAGTTAAAAATGGAAAATAAACTGATTTTTTAAATTCTTTTATGAGGGCCTGGGGGTGACTGAGTGGTAAAATCACTTGCCTTGCCAGCATTCGAATGAAGAATTCAATCTGTGGTTCCGAGGACAGTCCTGACAGTTGTTATTTGGAACCCCCAGTTCACAAAGCATGTGATCTCTGGCCCACTGTAGTCAGTTGTATGTAAATATTGCAACCAAAGTGTGCAATTCCTGATGAGCATGCAACTAGGAATGCTACACACCACAGATACCACAATTGGAATGGTAAGCACCCCGCCTCCATCAGCCCAAGCACATGTGTGAATCCCAGCACACTTTCCAGTGAGCACTATGGCTGAAATGCACAGGAGCACCAGAGCTAAGGAGTGAGACTCCCCTACCCGCACTGTGCTTGAGACTAGAAGCTGACATGTCACCCTTGGCAGACACCTCAAATAAATGTGTGCAACACCTAGTCATAGAAACAGCAACAAAGAGGAACAGGCAAGGGGGATAAAAATGGAAAAAAAATCTTAAAAACAGCAAAGATGGCATAGGAGTTCAGCCCATGGAGAACCAAGCCGAGTAAGTTTTTAAAAGTTCTTAAAAATAAGAAATAAATTATTAAAAATGTTATTCAGTGTCTGCAGAGGAATGCTACAAAGACTCCTGGAAAGAAAGGTCAAGCAGTAAGTTTGTAAATTCAGAATTGGTAATTTCTTAGGGATTGGAAAGTTTATTTATTTATTTTTAACCTTTACTGAATCTCTGTGAGTTATGAAGTTTGTCAACTCTAGTTTTTCAAAATCCCCAGATTTTTAAAATCTGGATTTTTCATAGTCTCCAGGTTAAAGTTTTTCAAAGTAATATTCCAGTTCTGGATGAATTGTTTTGGGATTTCAAGCAGCTGCAGTGCAAGTGTGTGGTCTTTAGCTGAACTCTTAGGTGGCCCGCGTGCAGCATGAGAGACGCCCTTGCCACAGCTGGGGAGTCCAGCAGTGCTGCTGTCTGCCATCCCTGGCACCCTAAGCAACTACCAGCATCCTACAGTGACAGATCAGCGCCACACAAAAGGGGTGCCACACTCAGCAAGCACTGCAGCTAGAAAGATGTGCAAGTGGCAGCACCAGAAAGTCTGACCTCAAGAGGGCATTTGTGTAGATAATACAGACACCCCCAGGGAGCAGCACAACTATTAGTTCTGTGCTTCTGCCAAGAATGTGACATGTGGTGGGACACATGTATACTAATCTCTATCCACCAGTGAAGGGGAAGGAAGGGGAATTAAAAAGAGAAAGAAATCACTTAAGAATAATATTCTGAGCTCTGAAGATAGACATTATAAGTGAAATTTAAAATTTGAGTTCAGTCATCAAATATTAACGTGTCCTATATAATTTGACCTTCGATACTTTATTAATATTTCTTTTCTTTTTTTAAATTTTTTATAAGAAATATTTTATTGAATCACCGTGCGAAAAAAATTACAAAGCTTTCAGGTTTAAGTCACAGTCAAATACTGATTAAACCCCCATCCCTTCACCAGTGCCCATGTTCCACCACCAAAAACCCCAATACATCCCCCTCCCACTCCGCCCCCCATCTAAGTAGCTAATGAGATTCCCTTTATTCTCTATATACTTTGAGTACATTCCATATTTCCATACAGAACTCACTATTATTGGTTGGAAATTTTCCCCAACAATCAGGCCTGCTGAATAGGCATCATCTAATAATTTCTCTTCATTGCTGAGAGTGAAGACTTTGAGTGAAGACTATTGCGGCTGCACGGTTTTGGGTTTCTAATACTTTAGCTCAGTTCACAGTCAAAATGCATGGCTACAAGAATCTGCTCTGGTGCCAAAATGGGTTAGGAGACCTCAGGATCACAGTCTTTAGGCGCGGAGGGTCTGTTTCTTGTGCCACGGCTCAGGATCATCTATGGGGGGAAGGTGCGCCGGGAACGCCCCCACTCCCAGGACCACCTACAGGCTACGTCACTAAAGAAAGTCCTACCTCCGGGTTGAGGGGTCTTAGAGGGTGGCTCTCACCACGTGGGTGCTGCCGCTGCTGCCATTTTTGCTCAGAAAAACGGGGCGGAGAGGGAAAATCCCTCCCCAGGCTGCACGAGGTTGTAGCTCAGTTCACAGTCAAAATAAACGGCTGCAAGAATCCGCTCTGGTGCCAAAATGGGTTAGGAGACCTCAGGATCACAGTCTGTAGGCGCGGAGGGTCTGTTTTTCCTATTTCTTTTCTTTTAATGTAAAAAATATCTTGGGTAAAATAAAACAAAGCAATTCACCTGCATGGCGAGTTCTGACACATGCATGCATTTTCATTGGCTCTGATATGTCAGAATAATGATCACTTTCCTGCCTTTCTAGTCTATTTCCTCTCTCCTTGTATTTATCTACTTGTTGATTTTCAGAACAATGTAGCAAAAGATAGTTTAAAAGATAATTTTTTTCCAAGTCAGTCTTTATGTATTACTATCACTGTATCACTGTCATCCATTGTTCCACAAATCTAGTGGGTGCCAGTATGTGTCCAATAGTCCCTGTTGCGTGCTAGTGTAGCCCGATGGTGCATTGGGGGCTCTTTTAGGGTCAGGGGAATTAGGACCTTCACTGTTACTGTTTTTGGCATATTGAGTATGCCATGAGTAGCTTGTCGGGGTCTGCTGTGCGGCCGGGATAACTCTCAGTAGCTTGCCGGGCTCTGCGAGAGGAATGGAGGCTCTTGGGGCGACCTCTAATCGCCTTTACAGGTATATATATGTAAGTATATATATACATATATATATATATATATTTCCCTCTATGATTTGTTGCCTCCTGTCTGACCCCATCAAATATGAAAATATGATGTGGTAATTATAGAAAATGAGTAGGGAGTGTCTTATGATGTGTCGCACATCCATGTTCACTCATATGTGAGGTTTGGCCCAAGTGTGTGGAAAGTGGTCTGGAGCCGGGGCTGGGTCCCTTGGGGTGGGGAGGGCTCTCATCTGCCACCCCCTGGGGCATCCTGAGTGAAAACAGCCTGGCACAGAATCCGATGGCATGGTTATAAGGGCCTCATTTTATGCTCCCTTCTGTGAGAAGCAGCCGTGAGTTCTGGAGGGTGGCCAATGAGGAGATTATCTGGCACCTGCAGGAGGTGGCTTATGGGTGTGACCCCTGGGTCACCAGAGACTCGGGGAAGCAGGCAGAGGATTTCGGCTTCTGGGTCTATTGAGCCCAGAACCTAAAGTTACAATGTTTCGCACTACTTGGGTTCTGTGGGACTTCACTCATGCTTGAGGCTCTGCCTGACCGTGTGGAAAGCGGCCTGGAGTGTGGCAGTCCCTGTGGCGGTGGGTGGGCTGTGGAGGTCGGCTGCCAGGGCTGGGTCCCTTAAGAGTGGGGAGGGTTCTCACAGTCTGGCACGGAGTCCAGTGGCACGGTATGATTAGTTATGGTTATGGTTATGGTCTGTATGAGAACTCTTAAAATACATGTCATAAGATTGTTAATTCCCATTCAGAACTCTAGTTATATGTCTGAAAAATGAGGACGCTTAAGTACTTTTGAAGGTATCCTTTTATCTTGAGCTTTATTATTTTGAACATTATTGGACCTCCCCTGATATTTTAGATCCTTAAATGATCCCCAAAAAGGAAAACAAGGAAAAAAGCAAATATTACAAATGTCATAACTTTTGAGGGATGGAAAGTCTTATAAAATACTGTTGAGGTCAGAATTATGACAAATATTTCCCATTACCATAGAGTGTACTGTGATTTTTGTTTTTTTTTTGAATTTTGCAATTTGAGTCAGAATTTTTTGTTTCCTTTTTTAAAAAATTCCATTCTGAATCATTTAGTCATACTGTAAATCACAGTGACTAAATAAATATATTAAAATAAAACTATTTAGAACCTCTACTCAGTACCACGCCCTCGCAGATGAGATGAATCACCAGCCTCACCCCAGTATCTGCCATTTCAATGAGCCGGCTTTATGTCTCCTGAGGTACAGCAGCATGACAGCACCTCATCGGGCCTCACAGTCAGAGTTACATTTCATCCCAATGAGTGAAGGCAGGCTTGGAAGGAACAGAGAAATTCCCAGCCTAGTTCTTCAGAAGGTCCCAGGGTTCAACTACAGAGATTTACCCTCAGCACAACAGAAGCACTGGAAAACCAATGGGGAAGACACATAAAATCTAAGTTCAAGAGCAAAAACAATAACAAAAGTCTCAATCATCATTATACAGCTATCAAATACTCAGACTTCATTAGTGACATCATTAGTGACCTTAGTGACATCATTGTGAGGATGCTTATTCAGCTCAAAGAAATAATGGCACACTTAACAAAGGAAAGTAGAGAGCCAAAATGAGAAAACTACAAGCAGAAATGAAGAGAATGGTAGGTGATATAAAATACTCAAACACTCTGAGCAAAATAGAGCACCAAGATGAAATGGAGGAATCCTAGAAAACAACAGAAGGTAGAAAACAGGCTGAAAAGAAATAAACAATACAGCAGAGAACTATGGCATGAGTTCAAGGGGAACAACATAAGAATCATCAGAGTTCCCAAAGTACAGGAAGACTTTGGGACAAAGTCAAAAGACAAATTTGATGAAGAAGTAATAGTTAAAGAAATCAAAGAAAATAATTTCCCAGAGTTGAGGAATACAGGCACCAAGCTCCATGAGTTCCGAAGGGTTCCAGTGAAAATAGACTCAAACAAAAAAAAAAAAAGACTCAAATAGAAAGACTCCAACATATTTTGTTCTCAGAATGACAATGGGCATCACAGTGAATGTAAGATTAAAAAAACAAAAACAAACCACCAACTCTCATTTTTTTGGACTGCATATGTAGCAGTTTGGAACTCACTGTTTCCTTTTAGATTCAAATATAAAACTACTGTAGTCACACTGCAGTATTGAATGTTGAGGTCTTATTTGTTGCTCTCAGAACAGTTCCTTTTGCTTATAATCAGAATTGTTATACTTCAGATATTTTTATAAAATGTTTCAGTGGAATGAGATCACTGTGAAATACATGTCTGAGTAGAGAGGATGAAAAGCTGAGAAAGACTAATGGATTCAGTAAAGTTAGAATATTTTGTTGATAAGAATGGTGGTATGGGAGGTTGAATTGTGATTGGGATAAAAGGAAATTAAATGAGAGAAGAATAAACAAAGGCTGAGGAAGTGGCTCTGTCATGGGGTATGTGTCTTTGATATGTGAACCCCTGCATTCAATCTCCAGTGCAGAAAGGAAAAAAATAAGCATAATAATTAAAGCTAATTATTTGTATTCAACTTGTTCTAGAGAAAAAATTAAACATGAGGGATGTCTAAAATTAAAGATGAGGGATAATAGAAGCTGTAGCATTTCATTGATAAGTAAAATAGTTTAGCATTTTAGGGGTAGTATGAATCACTGTGCAAATTAAGACTAAGGCCAGAAAAATAGTACAGGCAGTAGCACACTTGCCTTGCTTATGGATGTGATTACACCACCCTGGTTACCAGAATAAGGCAAAATATGTGTGTACAGACTCGGGAACTCTTAAGGGCTGAGGGTACCTGGTAAACATTTTTTCTAATGTGAAATAAGTGAAATAAGTCCTATAATTTATAAGCGAAAAGAGAAGGGAATGGCAGAATGAATTAATTAAATAGAGCATGACTTCATGCCTCCTTTCATGGGCCTTAGCAAAGGGGGTGATAGTAGGTTGAAAGGGAGATTAGTTATCATTGGTTACACAACCTTCAGCTAAGTGAGCACAAACAGTCTCTGGGGAACCAAACTGCAACAGAGTTGTAGTTAACATCGACCTGGTGGTAGTAGGGCAAGGGACTGAGGGTGTTGCTGAGGGTGTTGTTGTTCTCGCCTCTGAGCCTCAGGAGGAGAGAAGTGAGACTGTTTGTGATGCGCATTGGTGGAGCAGTACACTGGTCTGACTTAAAATGTTTGGTGATTTTTTTACTTAAAAAGGAAAAAACTGGGAAAAAATGATGGCAATGAATGAGAATAAAGTAAAATCTATTCTTGAAAAGTCACCATAAGAATAGTCAAGTTTTGTGGGTGTCCATTCCCAGGCTTCTTAAAGGCAGCATTGCCCGGGAATGAGCTTCACTTTTATCTGCAGGGCATAAAGGGGATTGGACCCAGGTCTTGGAGGAAATTAAGAAAGCCTCCCAGGTAACAGACACTGCTCACTAGTGGTTCAGGAAAAGTCTTGAGTGAGAAATAGTCTCTAAAAAATGTATGCTTGCTTCCAGAGTCAGGCAGGTGGCCTCAGGCCCGGAGAGGAACAGGGCTCTGTACTTGGAGTCTGTCCAGAATGCAACACTACTATTGCTTGTTGAAAATTGCAAAATGTTGTAGTGTAGTGCTGCAGGAAACCAGATCCCAGCCTTGACAATTTTCCATGGGAGCTGGTGGTATGTGTACCATTTTTTTGATTTTTTGTTACTTCATGGAAAAGATGGGCATCACTCTCTGAGGGAACAGAGAGACCTTATTAGGACTCAGTACAGTTATAGA
This sequence comes from Sorex araneus, assembly GCF_027595985.1. NCBI lineage: Eukaryota > Metazoa > Chordata > Mammalia > Eulipotyphla > Soricidae > Sorex > Sorex araneus. The sequence goes on along the minus strand of NC_073313.1, from coordinate 290,455,845 downwards.
AGAAAATGGTGCATTACGTGAAAAGCTGAGAAATGTTTAAAAAGAGAAGGAGCAGGAAGACTTTGGACCATCTCTGAAGGCTGTCCACTTTGAGAAGGAGTCTGTTTGGGTAAGCTTGAAGGTGACCCGAGAAAGGCCAGAGCTGTCCCAGGGTGCAGAGAAGGATCTACTTCACTTTCCAGAGAGCATGTCCAAGGAAGTGAGATGGAAGACTTCCAAATGAGGTGAATTGGAGGTGGAAATATCTAGACCCAGAGTATCCCAAGAAAAGATAATAGAAGTCCTTCAGTGGCAGGCAGTTGAAACCAAAACAACCCTTAAAATATTTCAAATGCAGGACGAGATACTTCAGATTGCTTTCAAAGATGTCACTGTCACTGTAACTGTCATCCCGTTGCTCATTGTGTTGCTCAAAGATGTAAGGAAGGATAATTCCTAGCTTTAGAAAAGTCAGAAGCAGCTTTTACAAGAAGCAGACGAGTGGAAGGAACAAGTGAATGAACTTCAGAATCAGAGATTAAAATGTAAGCACTCCCAGAAGCTGGGAAACAAGTTCTTCCATGGCTAAGGGTAATCTAATCAAGTCTCTGAGCAAGCACTTGCTAAAAATGTAAGATGGCATAAGAGATGAGGAACCACTCGAAATAAAGAGGAAGCCAAGAAATGCTAACCTATTCAATAGAACTTTGAGGAGAGTAATTCAGGCCTTGCTAAGTTAAATATTGCTCTAGAAATTCTAGAGAGAGAAGGGAACTGAATGAATACCCAATTATCTGAAGTGGATGAAACAAATGAAGAACTTATACAGCATATTGAAAATCTTCAGAAGGAATAAACCTCTTTGCGGTCAGAAAACAGACAGCTTGAAGATAAAATACAAAACTTCAGTACAAACTTCAAGGAATGACTGAAGTGTATCAAGATGATGAGACTTCACTTTACAAGAAATTAATACTAAAGCAAAATGACAGGGTAGAGAAAGAAAAAATCCTTTCCAAAGTGGGTCAAGAGATATGAACAGAGTTGGAGACCTGTGCACCTTGAAAAATTGAAGAGAACTAACCATTGATATCAAGAGGAAGTTATCTTCCAAAAAACAAGAGTGGTACCAATTATTCAGCAATTCAGACTGCTGAAAGACAGCTCCATAGTTTAAGGGAAGAAAATGTCCACATCAGACACTTTAACTGAGACAGAGTTAAAATTTTGACTTTCATCAAAAGATTCTGATGGATCTGATGTTTCAAATACATATTCTTGTAGAAAGCCCTCCCACCACAATCCCTCAGCTTTGAGTCACTCTACAGCTAAGGAGAGCTTTTCTCCCTCCTCTAACAAAGCAGACAGGAGATTGGGAGGCCCAGGGGCTCCTATGGGTCCTCGGAAAAACAACGAAAGAAGAGAAACAAGCTATTGTCATCTTCTGCCAATGGGCCCCCTTTGCTTCAGGAGAACAAGATCACAGGATGATGATTTCTTCTCTAGGCGAGACACATCCTGCTCCAGCTTTTCCGCAAAAGCAGAAAGAGCTTCCCTCCAGTTCTGGCAGACTATCTGAACCAACATAATTTAGAAGTTTGAATATGGCATCTTTGAATATAGGTGGGCCCACATCTAGTAAATATAACAGCAGAGAGAATCTTTGTAATGTTAGTGTGCCTGAATTAACTTTTTCTGTTCAGAAGGAAGCAGTGCTACGGGCTCTGTTCACCACCTTTTCCTTTGATCTTAAATCCAGTGTTGCCACCATGATAAGGGTCCCCGATCATGAGAAAAGGCCCCTCCTAACATCCTTCTTCTCCACTTCTCTGGAAACATGATACAATTTTTAGAGATTATTTCCCACTTAAGACTTTTCCTGGACCACCGCGTCCAGCATTCTAGTGAGCAGTGTCTGTTGCCTGGGAGGTTTTCTTAATTTCCTTCAAGACCTGGATCCAACCCTCTTCTTGGCTTCTGTCACCACACCCTACAGGTAAAAGTGAAACTCATTCCAAGGTGATGGTACCTTTAAGGATCCCAGAACAGACACGCAGAATCCCACAAAACTTGACTATTGTTACATCTTTTCAAGAGTGTTTTTACTTTATTCCCATTATTAGTTCCGGTAACGGCTGGCATTTGCATGGCTATAATTTTACTCTAATTGAAACTTAAAGGTTTTAGAATTCTCAGCTGTGTATTGTAAGTTAATTTATATCTAAAAACAATTATTTAATTTTTAGAGTTTAGATAAATTATTAATTTTACCACCCCCATTTATCTTTGAACATAATGTCTTGCCTTTACCCCACAAACTGAAAACTTTTAGGGTACAGATTATTTCTTTTCAAAATTCTATGTATGTGTACATACTCTCGTAAAAACATAAAACAAAAATTCTCTTTTTTCATTAATTTTTTAATTTTCAGGCCACATCCATTTATATTCAAGGTTTATTTCTAATTCTGCACTCAGGGATCATTTTGTGATGGGGCTCAGGGTACTGTATGTGGTGCTGGGGAATCTAACCTGACTTGACTGGATGCCAGACGAGCATTTCACCTGCTGTATTAGCATCCGGGTTCTTTAATAGCTCTTTGAAGGGTTCTAGTGAACCTTTGCCATTTAAACTTCTTTCTCCCTCCCTCCAGCTCTTCCTTTGTCCTTCCCTCCCACCTTTCCTCCTTTTCTTCCTTCTTTTCTTTCTCCTTTCCCTATTGGAAAATATCTTCCCTACTCTCTTTCTGCATTGGAAAATATGCTACTATTTTTGCTTGCTTTATGTACTGAGTTACACCCATCTGTGCTTGTGCTCAGGGATTGCTCCAGGTGGTGCTCAGGGACCAGGTGTTCCCAGGATTGAGTCAGAGTTCCTGCATGCAAAGTATCCATCTCAGACCTTTGAACTTTCTCCTTGATCCTGTGACTGGAGGAGCTGGGCTAGTAGAGAAGATGCTTGCTCAGGTGCTCACAGCCTTGAGGAGGTGTTAACACTTCGACTTTTTTTTTTTTTTAATCAACTACTTGGAACCCAACCCAAGTCTTCAACCATACAAGGTGTTTGTTTTACCACTCAGTTCCAACCCAGTCCTGCAACTTTTTTTGTTAACAGTCTCCTGAATAGGAAGGCTAAGTAGGCAATCTAAAATTTAAACAAGATGGAGATGCTTCTGCTCAGATAGAGAAGGGACCATCAAGTAAAGGCTGCTAGGAGGGCCTGTTTGGGATGGGAGATGCGGGCTGAAAGTAGACAATTGACTAAAAATGATGGCCACTTAATAGCTCTAGTGCAAACCACAACACCCAAAAGTAGAGAGAGAGCAAAAGGGAATGTCCCGCCACAGAGGCGGGTTGGGGTGGTCGGATGGGTGGTGGTGGGAGGGATGCTGGGAACTTTGGTGGTAGAGAATGGACACTGGTGGAGGGATGGACACTCAACCATTGTATGACTGAAATGCAAGCACAAAAGTTTGTAAGTCTGTAACTGTACCTCACGGTGATTCACTAATCACTGTATCACAATATCACTGTCATCCCGTTGTTCATCAATTTACTTGAGTGGGTACCAGTAACATCTCTATTCCTCCCAGCCCTGAGAATTTAGCAGCTTGTCCTTACTTGTCTTTCCCAATGACTGGAGCCTCTTTCAGGGTCAGTGGAATGAAACCTATTGTTACTGTTTTTGGCATATAGAATATGCCATGGGTAGCTTGCCAGGCTCTGCCTGTGTGGGTGGGATACTCTTGGTAGCTTGCCAGGCTCTCTGATATATATATATATATATATATACATACATACATATATATAATGTATATTATATATATATATATTACTCTATGATTTGTTGCCAACTATCTGAAATCCACCAAATATGGTGTGGTAATTATGGAAAATGGGTAGTAAGTGTCTTATAATGTGTAGTGCGGTCCAGAAAGTGGCCTGGAGCATGGCAGTGGTTGAGTAGTGGTGCCGGGGCTGGGTCCTTTAGGGCAGGGAGGGTTCTCACCTGGGCCCCTCTGGGGCACCTTGAATGAAAACAGCCTGGCGTGGAGTCCAGTGGCAGGGATATAGGGGGCCTCATTTTATACTCCTGTCTGGGAGAAGCAGCCATTGAGATCTAATAAAAAAATAAAAGATTTACTAATAAAAATTTTTTAAAAATGGAGATGCTTCTTATAAGTGAAGGTAAGAAACCTTTGCATGCCTTTCTAGTCTCTGGATTTCCTATTTCTTCATCCTTTACATGCAGAAAATACTACACTTTGATTCATTTGTTTCATAATCACAAAAGACCCTAGGATAATCCTTGCCATTAACTTTGAGTATTATTTTTGCTTTTCTCTTTCTGGGAGGTGATATTGGACTGGGCGACAGGCTCTGCATAATAAACATAATTTAGCTGCAGAACATCAATCCTTTCAGTAAGATGCCTTGTTGAGACAAGAAAGGATTCAACAGAAAAAAAAATAAACCTCAGGATATTAAAAAATGCAAGATGATTTTTCTTTAAAATTACAACACTGTTAACATGAATATAATATGAATACTGCATTTAATGCGCCTAAATATCCAAATCTTGTAACATGAAGAAGTTTGTAATTGGTGCATACAAAAACCTATCTTGTATACAGCCTGTTAAGAATTTCAAGGAGATTCTTAAGTCTAAATATGTTTTTTGGGAGGTTAGAATGGGGTGATGGCTGGTCCATACCTTAAAGTGCCCAAGGCTTACTCCTGGTTCTGTGCTTAGGGATCAATGCTGGCAGGTCTCAGGGAACTGTGTGTGATGCTGGAGACTGGACGCAGGTCAACCAAACATCATGCAAATGCTTTAGCAGCTGTGCTATCACTTCAGCTCCAAAGGTTTTTTTGTTTTGTTTTGTTTTAACTTACAAGTATCCTGCCCAGGAGTTAGCTCTAAGGTTTGTTGTGTATGCATTGTATACTGGGGGCATGTTCTTTAATCTACTGGATTGTTTGCGGCAGTGCCTCCCTGGCTTGTGAAATGCATGGCCTGGTGAGTGCTGCTGTGAATGACTCCTGAGCAATGCATTGGGTTTAACCCCTGAATGCCACCAAGTGTGGCCCTCCAAATTAAAAAAAAAATTAAGATACCTAGTTTCAATGTTGATAAAGTATAAATGACCACGTATTTGTTTGTGGGGCATCTCTATTTGAAAATAATAACACCCTGGTTTTCTCAAAAATGACAGTGAAGTAGCTGGAGAGTGTAAATTGGGTTGCAGGGGAAATTTTCCACCCCTGTGGATTCTGTTAAGACTAAACAAGTATTCAAATTGTGTCAGACACACTATCCAATGAAATATGGATTTAATAATAGGGTGTTTGCCTTGCACGGCTGACCTGGGTTTGATTCTTCCGTCCCTCTCGGAGAGTCCACAAGCTACCGGGAGTATCCCGCCCACACAGAAGAGCTGGCAAGCTAGCTGTGGCAGATTTGATATGCTAAAAACAATAACAAGTGTCACAGTGGAGATGTTACTGGTGCCTGCTCAAGCAAATCAATGAACAAGGAGATGACAGTGCTACAGTGCTACAGTGCATTCTTTTAAGTAATGGTCACAGTATTTTTCAATGCAAGCAGGACCTCAGCCAACCTTAGATCCCTGTACCAACATGACTCTTAATGCCAAGGGCTTATTCTACATGTCACTGTCACTGTCATCCCGTTGCTCATCAATTTGCTTGAGCGGGCACCAGTAACGTTTCCATTGTGAGACTTGTTACTGTTGTTGGCATAGCGAATATGCCATGGGTAGCTTTCCAGGCTCTGCCTCGGGTGAGATACTCTCGGTAGCTAGCCAGGTTCTTTGAGAGGGGCGAAGGAATCGAACCCTGGTCGGCCGCATGCAAGGCAAATGCCCTACCAGCTGACCTGACTCTACATGTCTACGCTACATAATGGGAAAAAAATCCATCTCACCCTCTTAAGACCAACCCCACACCTACAAGTCAAGAAAAGAAAAAGTTTATTTTTACATGCTTCTGTATAGAAGATTCCAGCTACTCATCACAAGTCAAAGATCTGCAGTTAGCATTGTCTTTTTTTTTTTATTTAAGTGTTCCTGAAAGATGCTTGAGCTGTGCTCAGATTTTTTTACCTGTGGAACCCTGGAAATATATTAAGAGCCCCCTGGGGACCATGTGGTACCGTTTTGGTACCACCATGCTGAACACCTTGGCTTGACTGATGGTTATAAAACTCTAGCGAAGACTTCCCTGATTCCTCCAAAGGAGAGTCACATAACAATGCAAATGCAAAAAGAAGGCCCCTGTGTAATCTTAGGAGGATCTTGGGATGTGAACTTTCATTCCACCCTAGAGAAATGGAGTTACCATTTTCAACCATTTCTAATGTTACCCAGTCTCCATTACCCAATCATTATTAAATTTAAAAAGTCTCTATGACAGGGCTTGTAAGGCATTTAAAAATAGATGCACAATTTAAAATTTACTGTTGTTAATGTTCATTAGAATTAATACAATTTTGGAAGGGGTTGCCTTTCTCCTGTCCAAGGGTCATTAAGTTTCTCTTCTTTCTTTCACCTTCCTGAAAAATCAAAGAAGCTCACCTTTTATGTGACTTTTGAACTTTTGAACTTTTCCAGTATCAATTGTTCCTCTCCCTCCACCAAGTATTGGTGAGCACCATGTAATAAGAATGAAATAAAAATGTATAGAAAAACATAAAACACTTTTTAACCCTTCAATACCTAATCATTGATCATATAATATGTTCTCTCACCCTGGGCAAGTCTCTATTGAATAGCATTACTGTTGGATAGCCACTGCCTTTATGAAATAAATAACCCAAAGCCTATCTAGTGAATTATATTTTAATCATTTGGAAATCTTTTTTTTTTTGGCATAGAGGATTTGAAATAGCTAACATATGCTACCTTTTTGCATACTTCACAAGTTAAAACTTTTTGGTTTAAATCAGGTTTTGAAATAGATAAGTGTTGCTTTAAATATGTCTGTTTTTGAAATGCATATGGATTCTTCAAAATTAGGGATGATAAGCAGCAAGAAGTTATGCCATATGTTCAAAACAGAGAGATCTGATTTATCTTGGCTTAATCTCAGTGAAATGTAAAAGAATAAAATTTCTTCCTTTTTTTTTAGTAATTTGGGATTGCTGTAATTGAAATATACTTTTGGATAAGAAGCTACTCTTTAAAAAATGCATCATATCTTCTTCAAATAATTCTTGAGTTTAAGTAGTATGTAAATTAAAACTGCAGCACAAATGCTACAATTTTCATTTTAAGTTGTTATAGGCTCAGGCAGGAAAGCTGGAAATCAGTGCTGTGTTTCAATATACACATTATTTTGCCAAAAAGGTGGGAAGCAGAGAGGATGGAGTTAGAGGCTCCAGTAATTTCACCCAGTAGTGGCCTGAGTTCCCTGAGGTACAGGGAACTGTCCACAGTTCGAAAAGGGACAGCGGGAGCAAGCAGAGTGGATTTTCACCCTTTGCTTCTAAACCACAGGGAGGAAGGTGAATTTAAAATGCCAGACAGAACAAAAGCCTCTCAGATGTGCGGGCTTTAATGAAAAGAGCTCAGAGTGCCTTAAAATGCCCCTTGGTGTCACAAGGGAAACAGCTTTTGAAGCTAAACAGTTTGACTTGAAGGCTGAGTAGAAAGTGGGCCTTTGAGTATTGATTCCAATAAGCTGTCACATTAATTTTCTGATGTCTCTGCCAGTACTTTTTGGTCTACAGTATCTACATTTCTCTTAATAAAGAAAACTATTAATTTACTTACATAGTATATGTCTGCTAATAGTTTTCTACTACACAATGATATTTCCTTCCTCAGTTCAGTTCTTGATGTTTTGTAGGATTTTATGTTACCTACAACCAACTAAAATGACTTCTTTTTAAGAAACCAATCTTCTAAGTAAAGCTGACTTTATATTTTAGAATTGCATATTTATAAATATTTTTATACTGAGGAACATAATTCTCAAGTAAGTGAAAATCATCTGGAAGCATTTTATCAAAAATAACAGCAGCATACCCCACTACTAAAAGCATGTACAAGACAATTTTATGCTTTCCCTCTTTCCATCCCCCAAAGAAATAAGAGACTCAATTGCTGAATACTAAAGCAGAAGAAAATGTTGTTTATAACTAGGAATCATATAGAACATCCAAACTCATATACACCAGTGTCATATAATACATTTGGGTAAGGTAGGGTCTAGGTAAAACATAATAAATTTTTTTTTTCCTTTTGGTTTTGGTTATCCACTGAAAGTACAAGGGCTAAGGAATATGCCTTCCTTGCATGGAGTTCATGTTGGTTCAATCCCTGGCACTCCGTTTTCCCCAGAACACTGTGAGGGGGAGCCTGGAAGGCCTCAAACACCCCTAGGTGTTGCCTAGAGCCCCGGGTTTGGCTGGGTGGCTTGGTTAACCCCTAGCACTCAAGCTCCTAAGCAATTCTGCGCCTTGAGGCCTTTGCATTGAAGGAGTCACTGCAAGACTCCTTGTTTCCCTGAACACCTGTACCCCCCAAATAATTTTTATTTATTTATTTATTTATTTTGCTTTTTTGGTTCACACCCGGCGATGCACATAGGTTACTCCTGGCTCATGCACTCAGGAATTACTCCTGGCGGTGCTCAGGGGACCACATGGGATGCTGGGAATCGAACCCAGGTTGGCTCTATGCAAGGCAAATGCCCTACCCACTGTGCTATTGCTCCAGCCCCCCAAAATTAATTTTTAAAAATTCCAAATAATCTGAACTTATTACAAGAAATGACAAAGATTCCTTAGTAATTTGTATGGTACAAGCTTGTTATTAGTCAGTCATTAACAATTGTAACCTACATAGATTTGACAAGTGGGTTGATTTTATTATGCTATTGAATTATTTGAAATGAAATATTACATCTGTTTTCATAACTGTTACACCTAACCTTAAGTCCAAATTTTTCTTGCATTTTATCTAATAATTGCATTATGACATCATAATTAGGAAGACATAATTAGGAAGTATATATAGAGAGCAATTTATGCTATGCTATTTTTAGTGGTTCAGACATGGGGAACTCAATATTATAATCCCTGTATCACTGTCCTCCCGTTGCTCATCAATTTGCTCAAGTGGGCACCAGTAATGTCTCCATTTGTCCCTGTCGAATTCAAGGTCTGGCGAATGAGCCCTTTATTATTACTGCTTTTGGCATATTGAATATACCATGGGTAGCTTGCCAGGCCCTTCCTTGCGAGATTCTGCATTGCTCTCTTCTGGGAGCTTTGTTTTATAGTGCTATTATAAATATTATGATATTTAAAGTTTTTCTGAATTAAATGACTTTTTAAAAGAATCTTTTAGGGCCCATAGTGATAGGGAAGTGGGTAGGATACTTGCCCTGCATACACCCCCAGCACCCCATAAAGTTCTCTGAACACCAAACACAAACGATACCTGAGCTCAGAGCCAGAAGTAAGCCCTGATTAAAAGCCAAGTGTGGCCAAAACTCCAAAGGAAAAAAAAAATAAAATTAAGAACCCATTTAAGTTGAGAATGCATATATTCTTGTGTAATAAATTCAGTAGAGTAAAACACAGAAAATAGCATGAGGGGGTAGAGAAATTGGAATGGGTTTAGGCATTGCCTTAATGTAGCTTACCAGATTTCCATCCCTGGTGTCACAGACAGTCCCCCAAGTTCTGCTAGAAGTGATCCATGGGTACAGAGGCAGAAATAAGCTCTGAGCACAGTTGGGTGTTGCCAAAAAACTCAAAAGAAAAAAATAGAATGGTAAATTGAAATCTGTCCTTTCTATCAAATATCATTCGGTGAATGACAATGAAGTAGAGTCCTTGCCTTGTATGTGTGAAGGGAGGCCCAGGATTTGATCCTCAGCACTGCAGAAATGAGGACATATTTTTAAATGAATATAGAATACCTGAAAAAATATTTTTAAATGCATATAAAACTTCTCTAAAGATATTTTAAAATAAATATGGAGTAAATTATACTATATTTGTTTTAATGCAGTTGGATTAAGTTATATTTTATAAAATGTTCATTTTATATTGCTTATATTCTAAATGTGGACTATAGGAAGAATTATGACATTTTTATGCACTAAAAATCAGGGACATTTTTTTCTAAACTAGTATTGCCTTAATAAAATCATTGTTCTATAAGAGAACTATTAATGGAATAGGGAGTAATATATTTTCAAAAAGGCTGTGGTATGTGTTTGTGGCTATCTCAGTATCCAGTGGTAAGATACAATAACAAAGAAGATGTAGATAAATTAATACAGACAATTAAGTACAGATATACATAGAAAAAACATTTCTCTATATTGAGATGAGAATGTAGAAATAAAAATAAGGTATTGATGCATATATGTGTGTTTGTGAGTATATGTACCCACACAAATATGAACTAGAGTAGAACAAAACAATCTTGCAAAATCCATTCAGGGTTTCTCAAGTAATATCACAGGAATGTGTCTTAGAAATCAACAGACTTCACTATGGGTTGTGAATTATTTGGGTTTTTTTCCTTTATTTTTTAATTTTAATTTTTATTATATCACCATGTGGAAAGTTACAAAGTTTTCAGGTTTATGTCTCAATTATACAATATTCAAACACCATCCCTTCACCAGTGCCCATATTCTACCACCAAAATCCCCAGTATACGCCCCGCCCCCGCTTCCCACCCCCAACTGTATAACTGATGAATTTCACTTCAATTTCTCTTTACCTTGATTACGTTCCATATTGCAAAACAAAATTCACTATTATTGTTGGAGTTTCCCCCCCAAGAAAGACAGCCCTACTAAGGAAGCATTTGATAATTGGTTTTCCATTAAAAGATTGTATGTTTTCAGTTTTAGAAAAGGTCGCGGCCGCGCGGTTTGGATGTGTCCCAGTCCTGCAAGCCGGAGCCATGTTAGTTGCTGCTCAGTGTCGCCAGGGCTCCACCCGGAGAAGGTATACCAGCTGTACCTCCTTCGTCTGGATCCCCGGTGTTGCTGGCCTGGTTTCGGGTCCGGAGCATTTCTCCGGCCGCGTTGCTCACCAGACTGCCTGGCCTCTTCTCTGTTGAATGTCTGTTTTTCAAAACTTCAAATGAGGGGCCGGAGCGATAGTACAGCAGGGAGAGAATTTGCCTTGCACACAGCTGATTGGGTTCAATCCTTAGCATCCCATATGGTCCCCCTAGCATCACCAGGCATAATTCCTGAATGCAGAGCCAGGAGTAACTCCTGAGCATCGCCAGGTGCGACCCAACCCCCCATCCTTTTTCCAAAAAGACTTCCACAAGTATAGTCAGTAATGTGTTGCAATTTATTGTAATAAACTGCATTTTATTACACTATTCAAAAGCAAACAGGAAAAACAAAAGCACTAATTTCCATTAAAAAGCAAACAACTTGACGACCACAACTAAGTTGTCCAAAATTCAGTTGAGTGACCTAGTACTGTACTTTGTGGAACAATGCAAAGGGAGTGAAGAGAAAGCTACTAGAATGTGCAGACTCCACAAACATTCTTGTTGATTGTGTGGATTTTACCTTGATGTGAAGCCCCAAATATTATTTTTTTATATAGGTACATATGTTGGCAACTAAGCATTTCCTAACACTGATGTGGTATAGTAATTATATGTCAATGCCATGAACCTTAACTTTATTGTACCGACCTTATCCAAATTAAAATAAAAAATAAAATAAAACCTTAATTTTAAAAACAAAACAAAACCCAAAATTGCCTGACCCAGTTCATTCTGAAAAACAGTGGGCATGAAGCTGCATGTTCATATATTTACACAAAAATTTATGTTTTGTAGGAAGTACTATATTTGAGTAAGTATGGATACAGTTAAAAATACTACATACAGTACTGTACATATGACTATCTTTACTGCTTGATTTAAGGACTAACCAGTCCCAGTCAAGAGTCTATATCTTTAGGGTATAAAAATCTAGACAGTAGTCTCCTCCTCATTTGAGCTCTTTGCAAATTTGGCTCAGGAGAGATTCAATTACTATGACAATAAATGAAGTCCTATAAAGAAAAATGGAAATCTACCAGATTGGGTAATAAGCAAAACCAAACTTTTAGAGATTTTTAAACAAACAAATTGAGAACAATTGAAAATAGCAAAGTACATAAGAACCACAAAAAAAAAAGAAAGAAGTTATAATCTTCAGAATGGGCAGTTTGAATTCAGGCCAGTTTCCTTAAACAAGATAAGCAAGACACTTCTATATGCTATGGGGTAATATTTATAAGGGAATATAATTTCTATAATTTCCAAAAATCTAAGTATAATATTAACTCTAATAATGCAAAAGTAAGGGAGCAAGAAAGTAGAAATATATTAATAATAGCATACTTTAATTTTTCAGGGTACCATAGATCCTATAGAATACTAAATGCAGATTATTTAAGGTCAATATGCATTGTAGCACTGTCGTCCTGTTGTTCATCAATTTGCTCGAGTGGGCACCAGTAACATCTCCATTGTGAGACTTGTTGTTACTGCTTTTGGCATATCCAATATGCCACAGGTAGCTTGCAAAGTTGTGTCGTGCCAGCAGGATACTCTTGGTAGCTCTGCAGACTCTCCGAGAGGGACAGAGGAATCAAACCCAGGTTGGCTGCATGCAAGGCAAACGCCCTACCCGCTGTGCTATCACTTTTTATCTTGTGCAGCAAAAAACAAAATAATTGATTTTAATGTTTGTGGAAGCATGGGGCTGGAGCAATAGTGCAGCGGGTAGGGCATTCACCTTGCATGCGGCCGACCCGGGTCAGATTCCTCCACCCCTCTCAGAGAGCCCGGCAAGCTACCGAGAGTATCTCGCCTGCACGAGCCTGGCAAGCTACCTGTGGCGTATTCAGTATGCCCAAAACAGTAACAACGAGTCTGTAACAACAGCAGGCACCAGTAACAATGGAGAAGTTGATGCATCTGTTGCAAATCGATGAGCAATGGGATGACTGTGACAGTGACAGTGGAAGCATGACAAAAAGTAATTGTTAGGTCAAAAGAAAATCTATCAATTGCCATGATAGAATTTATACACATATGTTTCTGTGATCTAAAAAATATCTAATGACATATTTAGAAAACCTAAAAAATACCTTCCATGTATATAGTAAAAGTTTTTGCTTTTTAATAAATCTCAGATTTAAAAGAAAATTCAAAAATAAAGTTTTTACCTAGAAAAAAGAAAATAATTATTTTTTGAACTTATCAGAATAAGTTAAAATGGTTCTTGAAAGAAATGCTTTATTTTCTATTGTATGCAATCAAAGTGAAAGTAAAGTGAAATTTATTAGTTACACAGGCGGGGGGGCTAAGGGCGGGGGGCTAGGGGTGTGGGGGGTTAGGGGTGTGGGGGTGCGGGGTGGAGCTATACTGGGATTCTTGGTGGTGGAATATGTGCACTGGTGAAGGGATGGGTATTCGAGCATTGTATAACTGAGATTTAAACCTGAAAACTTTGTAACTTTCCACATGGTGACTCAATAAAAAAATTTAAAAAAAGAAAAAAGAAAATGACTGGAGGAACCAGTCGGGATGGGAGATGCATGCCGAAAGTAGATAATGGACCAAACATGATGACCTCTCAGTGTCTGTGTTGCAAGCTATAATGTCCAAAAGTAGAGAGAGAGTATGGGGAATATTGTCTGCCATGGAGGCAGGGGGAGGGTGGGAAAGGGCGGGGTATACCCAGGATATTGGTGGTGGGGAATGTGCACTGGTGGAGGGATGGGTGTTTGATTATTGTGAGATTGTAACCCAGACATGAAAGCTTGTAACTATCTCACAGTGATTCAATAAAATTTAAAAACTTAAAAAAAATAAAAATAAAAACAAGAAATGCTTTATTTTCAATATGCCTTATACATATTGAGAAGATAAGAAAAATAGATGAACTATTCAATTCATATATAGTTTTGTGACATTAGTAATATATGACAAGACTTTAAAAATTTTGAAGGAACTTGTTTTGCAACTCATGACTCTAATTTCAAACATTTTTTTTATAAGAGTGGGGCAAATTTTTCAGCATTAAAGTTATCAAAATTTGTTTACATTCCCCTAAGAGAGTAAAAGAAGAAAAGAATAAGAAGGAAGTGATGGAGGGCTGGAAACAAGAGAATGAACATAGATTTCACCCAGACCGGGTCTTCAGGTTGATGGTGAAAATTGCAGGATAGCAATTTACACAAAACAGATCTCTAGCCCAGAGTGACACTGGCATTTCCAGTGATACCCATTTGAAGGTCAAAACAAGGGTCACCATCAAGAATCCTTTCCCACTGTACTGCATGGCCAACCAGACATGTTCATGTGCTCCAAGATTCTTAGATCCCCTAGCTCTGTGGAGTGCTGATAAGATTCTGTCCTCCTCCTGTCTAGTTTGTTGGCTAGAGGCCCCATCTGATTCCACAGAGGTGCTGCCTCTGGATCAGGGTGAACCTGTTCCCTGAGGTCCTTAGAAGAGACTCTTGAGCCTTCTAAGAAAACCTGAAGCCAGAATATAAAATGGAAACTTTGTTTAGTCCATCTTTTCCTGCACACCTTCCACTGTCAGTAACCATGCTCCTTTTATCTTGCACAACTACTCTTATGCTTGCTACTCAGTTTTCCATGTTAATCCCTTTTGCTCTGATTAAGAAATATAGCTATCTCTGGATAGATGCTTCACTGAGAAACAGAATCACATCAGAATACTTATCTAATGACTACTTTTAATGGGAAAAGGGTCCACGCATTCTTTTGCACTTCCCATAACCTAGTATTATTTAAAACCATTACAGACATTAAAATAAAGGCATTAGGGGTTGGAGTAATAGTGCAGTGGGTAGGGCACTTGCCTTGTAGTACCCGGTTCAATCCCCAGCACCCCTTATGGACCCCTGAGTCCACCAGGAGTGTTCCCTGAGTGCAGAGCCAAGAGTAAGCTTTAAGCACTGCTGGGTGAGCAAACACCATGGCCAGGCTTTTGTGCAACTAATTCCAGGTCACTGTAACAACAGTATAAATACTAGTAACAGGAAGGGGAAGGAAGCAAAGAATAAAATTAAATGTGTTACTTAAATTAGTAAGATCACAAAGGCAGAGAAGTAATTCATTCAGATGAGGAGTTTGGGGCTGGAGCGATAGCACAACGGTTGGGCGTTCGCCTTTCACACAGCCAACCTGTGTTCAATTCCTCCGCCCCTCTTGGAGAGCCCTGCAAGCTACCGAGAGTATCGAGATCGAGCTGCAGATCCTGGCAAGCTACCTGTGCGTATTGGATATGCCAAAAGCAGTAACAGTAAGTCTCTCAATGAGAGACGTTACTGGTGCCCGCTTGAACAAATCCATGAGCAAGGGGATGAGAGTGATGAGGAGTTTGGGGCTTATAGATATATTTTTCTACTGCAAGGGCCTAACACAATGCTTATATTGTGTAGAGCTAGTTCCATGAGCTTGACTATTGTCCTCTAATGTACTCTTTATCCCTTCTTCCCAGGAGGTGACAGTCTCTCGCAAGCCTGTTTCTTTGCATCCTTTGTACCAGACTAAACTCTATCCTCCTGCTAAGTCCCTGCTGCTCCCACAGACCCTCTCCCATGCTGACCTTCTTACCCCAGGACCCTTCAGTCATTTGTCCTCCTTCTCACTGAATGATGAACGGGAGAACACGCATGCTCTATTCAGTCACGCTGCCCCTAATAAGGTGAGAGTCCTTGCTGAGTGCTATGCTGTGGATCTTCTTCATGTTTAATCTTTAAAGTGCAAATATGCAGGAAATATTTATTAAGAATATTTACATATTTGATAGAACCATACTAAGGATTTTAAATATTTGTGCTAAAACATGACTATACAAAAAATGAAAGTTAATTCAAGGAGCATATGATTTTCTTTTTAAAAATTATTTAGTTTATTTCTCGTTATTTCATGTTCTTACCTGAAGTGTTTGGAAATGCCAAGAATATTTCCTAAATCTAACAAGATGTCATTATTAATTTATTTTCTAGGCTTGGCTCAGTGTTCTTAGAAATTGCCTTAAATTACAGTGTGTCAAAGGAAAGACACACATATACAGTCAACAAGCTGAAAAATGCTTCGAATTTCTAAAAGTATTTGCCAGATAATATCAAGTTTTTAATTAAGAACAGATCTGTCTGCTTATACTGCCAAACAATTGTGTATATTAAAATTTAAAAGCATTCATTACCTGAAAAAACAGGTTAAAACATAGATTGTTCACTTGGAATGTAATTATAAAAGTTTTGTAGAAAGTAAGTAGTCAGTAGTATGTGGGATTACTTATAAATGCTTTTTCCTTTTCTGAGAGTTACCATAAGTAGCTCCTGGTAAATACAGACTCTCAGACCTATTTTCTACGAGTGATTTATGCTTTACCAAATTATCTTTTGATAAAATTCAAAATCTTGTTTTTGAGTTATTCTTTGCAAATTCTTTGAATCTAAGAAAATACACTACTATTATTTAAAATTATTCAAGACCACATGCTCCAGAAGGTAGTTGAATAATATTCCTTAGTCCCTGCAATGCCTCCTTTAAAAGAAGTTCAAGCAATTATCTAAAAATAGTGAATACTATCTTAGGAGAAAAAAAATTAGCTTTTTATACTGACTGGCATTGATCACATTTACAATTTCAATAAATCAAATTTATTGTTTGAAAGTCAGGGATTGGAATACAGAATCAGTAGTATACTAAGTTATTAAGATGTATCTAGTTTATGAAAATAGCTCATTTCCTGGAATTGTTAAAATCTGATCTTTCTCTACATTAACTTCCCTCCAGTACTCATTCTTGGGTTTGACTTTATGGGCTTAGTTCCTAGGTTTATTTCCAAACTCAAATTTTCTCATTTCTTCCTGAAGAACCATTTCTTAACTCTAGGATTCCTAGAAAAATAAAGTTGCACAAGGGGTTTAGTACGTTTTACTCTTTTGTTGAATCAATAATGTGTACTTCTCACTTCTAAATCTTCATCAAACTCTGTGCAGCATAAATCATCACCCTACTCCTTGCCCTTTTTATCTTGCTATGTAATTTTTGAATTATTTTATATATAATATATCCTTATGTATTTATTTTATTATGGGTTAAATTCTGTTTGGGACTTTTTGTTGTAAAAAATTAAGCTAGCATTTGTTTACAAAAGAATAAATGGTTATATATTTTTTAAAGTTCTATATAATTATACAGTATTCATCACCAAATTGCCAGTATTCTTCCATGGTTGACCATAAGATCCTTCCTGCCATGACCCCCTTTTTACAGAAATCTGTTATGGAGGGTAATATAGTACATAATGGTGCACGGGTACTTTTATCTTAGATAAACATCTAAGTATATCCAATCTACTTCCAACCTCATGAAAAATGTCATTACTCTTCTTACTTCTTTAATTCTAGAAAGTAATACTACCCAGTAGCTATGAGCAATCAGTCTGTATGCATTAATTTCTCAACTTCATTCCTTTAAGATGATGTTGGAAAATAGTTTCTCTATACCTCTAGTTAATATAATAAAATGGAAATGATAATAATACTCAAATTCTTAAGTTTTGTGGGAAAAATAATGTATTTAATGCAAAAGACACATAAAACAGTGCCTAGAACAGAGCAAGACCATGTAAGCAATAGATTTTATTAGTAGCCTTTAAAGAGTATTAGTAAGGTTTTTTTCCTTCACATTTTTCCCCACTGGATTGTCCTATTTGTATGAAGAAACCTAAAAAAAAAAAAAAAAAAAAAAAAAAAAAGACCCTCAATCCCTTTCCTTGATGCTGCTGCAAGCTACCAATTTTAAGACTTGTTCTCCCAGAGATTAATAGCCTTTATCTAGATTTTTCTGTAGACTCATTCTTTAACCCATTCTTGAAAGCATTCTGTCTCTACCTCAGCCACAGCACTTTAATCCCTTTCTCAAGGGCAACCTGCTGGAGAAGAGACCGAGGCAATGTCTTGGTTCTTTCTCTTTGACCCTTGCAGCAGTTGACACAGTTGTTCAACTATTAAGTCTATTCTCACTCTGCTTTGGGGATAATCTGCATATTCCCCCTCTCTAACTCTTCCTTTGTGGAAACTTCTTCCTATATTTCAATTGTCTGTTTCACTTTAGATATTCACCCACTCACACTTCTGTGATAATTCTAAAATCTGCGTTTCCAATTCTGCCTTTCCTCTGAGATGGGGTTTATATCTTTATTTTCATGCTTGTCAGCTCCATAAATTGTCATGCTGTCACCTCAAACTCATGTTCATTTTGCCTCAAACTAGTTATGTCTGGTTTCCCTACTTCAGTTATTAATGCCAGAATTCTCTGTTCCCAATTTGAAAGTGGATTCATCTATTATGTGTTCCCGTTGTCTCTTCACAGTCACTCACCAACTTGAATAGATTCTTCTTTTGCAATGTCATATTGCTATTTCCTTCCTCTCTTTATTATCATTATACTTATTGCTCCAATCTACTATTTTCCTCTGGGCATGCTTTGGGAATATCTAACTCTTTTAATTGCCCATGTATTCTCCCCATATAAAATAATTTCCTGATTTTTTTACTTCTCAAAACAAGTTTTATACTTCATAACCCAATCAAATTATCTATCTCCTCTGTCAAGTTTTTGCCATGTATCAACATTTAAGTAATTTTCTCTGTTTTTAAATTTTTATTAGCCTTGCTATGCCAAGGTATCTCATACATGTTATAGATTATTTGTGTTTTTGTCATGTGGGCCAGCAGGGATGAGGGGGCAGATATCTAGAAAAGGGTGAGTCACTAAGCAAGTTACTCTGTGGACAAGATTTGGGTTACCAAGCGATTCTAAGAAACATTGTAGGACACAGACCTGAGTTAGTCAAGTTAGGTGGAGAAGCAGAATCCTGACAGTCAAGAGATGGGGTGAAGAGTGAAAAACCATTCCTCAGAACCATGCTTCAAGAAAAAAGACGAGGAGGCAGAGAGCTCTATGTTCAGAGGATGGTCATCAGATGTCGAAGACTGAGAAGACATGTGTTGATCAAAGGTTTGTTTATAGTATGCCTCCAGCTGTGGACCAGTCCTTCTGGTTGTTATTCCTACTATCCTTGGGTATTAGCCTCTTACTATGTTTTTTTTTTAATCCCACAGATGAGTAAAATTGTTCTACGTCTGTCCCTCATTTTCTGACTCATTTCACTCAGCTGTGATATTCTCCATGTCCATACATTTATAAGTGAATTTCATGACTTTATTTTTACTGGTGGCTATGTCAAGGGGGGGAGAATAGGATAGAGTCAGGGACCACTTTGATCACGGTAGTTGGAAATGATCACTCTGGATAAGAATGGTATGTTGAAAGTAGATAAAGGAGCAAACATGGTAACCTTTAAATACTTGTATTATAAACCATAATGCCTAAAAGGAAAAAAGGAGATAATGAGAGAGAAAAAAATGCCTGTCATCAAGGCAGGTGGGGGTGGGAGGGATAGCAGGAGGGAAATTTGGGACATTGGTGCTGGGAAATGTACACTGATGAAGGGATGGGTGTTGGAACATTGTATGTCTGAAACCCAGCCATGAACAATTTTGTAACTGTGTATCTCATTGGATTCAGTAAAAAAATAGTTTATAGTATGTATATTTACAACTCTTACATCTGAGATATAAATTTAAAGTCCAGGAACTTTCCAATCAAAACTTTAGCTATTGGGTTCAAAGGGGTAAGCATGTATTTGTAGGTGGGAGAACCTCTCCCTGACCCCAGGTTGACCTCTGTATCACATGGTCCTCCAAGCACTGCCAGAAATGGTCCCCAAACACTGTTGGATACGACTCTGAAACCAGAATAAGACCAATAAATAAATATAAAAAAAAAGAAACTGGCTATCAGATTTATGAGGTTTTCTTATTTTTTGTGTTTTTATGCATTAGTAGTTATCTCTATATAACTACAGAAACAATAAATGATACAAAGAAAATATGTATAAAGGTGTGGGGGGTCTGCGTCACCACAGAATTGTTTCAAGTTATTTTGTCCACTCTTCCACTTTTCAGTGCAATTAAATGCTTAGTGTGTGTGTGTGTGTGTGTGTGTGTATGTGAGAGAGTGTGTGTGCATGTGCATGCGTGAGTATTTGTGTGTTTATTTGAGTGCCACAAAGGCAGTCCTCGGGGTTTCTTCTGTCTGTGTTCAGGTTACTCCTGGGGGTGTCTGGGCAACATATGCAGTGTATGGCCCAGCTTAGTCATATGCACATGTGTGCCTGCATGCTGCGCCCTCTCTTCGGCCCTAAGTGAACACATTCACATTTTCCAAGGCAATCAACTGCCAGGCACAGCACATCTGCTAATGTCTAGGGCAAAATCCAGCGTAGTCGAATCTCTATTTTTGAGACTTTAAGCATTCTGAAAGATTACCCTTTCTGTACACCACTGAAACTTTTTATGAGATTCTCAAATGCATTCTTTGTCCTTAGATGTAAAAAATAGCAGACATATAAAAATCTAAGTAGAAAGTTGATCTACTCCATAACTTTTGCTCTTGTCTACTGACTCACTTATTCTACTCTCACAATCTCTGACATTCACTTATCTTTTTAAACTCTATACAAAGTTCCACTTAACCTGGCCATCTTTTACATTCTAACTTAAGTTTTTAGCTTTAGACATTTTTTATCTTTTCTTATCCTACCTATTTTCCCCCCTTTTTATATAGAACAACTGCTTGCCAAGAAGTCACCCCTTATCATTGCCTCTCACAAGGCTCTACTGGCCATAACAAACAAAAATACACGTGGCCAGTCTATGACTAGAACTGGGAGGAGTGAGAAATAGGCCTCCACAGTTGGGATGACTTTTTGGTCTGTTGCAGGAGAAAGATTGGGGGTTGCTAGGCAGGGATGCTGCAATTACAGTGAAAGCTTGAGAGGTTGTACAAGAGGAAAAGCATCTTAGAATTTGAAGCCCCAGGAGGGAATTCACAGCTGTTTTGTGGATAATTGCTATTTTTAAAATTTATATTATTTGGAGACTTAGTTTATGCCCATGCTGCTATTTTATTTAATTTCCACTTTTGTGTGCATGCATTATCTTTGTTACCTTGTTTGTTACAGTTTACCATCTTATTTCTAATCTTTTAAGAAAGAGATTAGCGATAGCTGATTTCTTTACATACATTTCCTTCTATGGGTTCCACTAGTTGCTAAGTTTGAATTCATTATTTTCTACTCAAGAGCCAATAGCTTTTCCTAGCACTTTCTGTTTTATTATTTCAGTGATTATCTAAGGAGTAGTACTGTAGCACTGTCATCTCATTGTTTATCAATTTTGCTTGAGCGGGCACCAGTAATGTCTCCATCGTGAGACTTGTTGAGACTTGTTACTGTTTTTGGCATATCGAATATGCCACAGGTAGCTTGCCATGCTCTGCTGTGAGGGCGAGATATTCTTGATAGTGTTCCGGGCTCTTCAAGAGGGATGGAGAAATTTAACCCGGGACGGCCACATGCAAGGCAAACGCCCTACCCACTCCTAAAATTTCTCTTCCACTATAGCTTTTACTTCAGTGTCTGAGACAGTTATTATTTTCTATCTCTTTCTTTCTCACTGTGAACCCCTTCAGCTCTGACCGTGCCTACTGCAGAAACCCAGGTAACAATCAGTATTGTTATATGTCAGGGCAAAACATTGCCGTTTCTAACAGAGGGGCACTTGCATTCCTAAAGAGGATGGCCATGTGTGTCTGAATCTATCCTTGGATATGTATATATGTACAAAATACATATACAAAAATTATATGTATGTGTATACACAAAATTACATATGTAAAGAGATACATTAGCACATGTATATATATATTTCCTAGTTACATGAAAATTTTCATTTTTAAATATAATTTTTATATTTAAGATGGGCAGAGAGTCTTTTGCCCGCATTCCTGGCTGTCTTCCCCAGGGCCCCTCAGAGGGGATGGGCTCCAGCTTCCCTCCCCACCCCGAGCAGAGCTCCCACAGCCGAAGACCACCAGAACCTAGCTACAGCCATGCTTGAGGCTCCTCTCCACACGGTCAGACTACCTTCATGCATGAAGGTACCACAGAGGAAGCCAGGTGTGTGTAATCCCATCAATGGGCTACATCCAGAAAGAGACTTAAAAGCAAGCTTTCAGAAGCACGTGGCCACTTTGCAGCCGAGTGATATCTTGTAGCCTACTTCTCCCTCTGGGAGAAACTGGCAATCTTTTGAGAGTTTCCTGCCCACATGGAACAGCCTTGCAAGCTCCCCATGGTGTATTCATATGCTAAATCCGGTAACAAGCTGGATCTCATTCCCCTGACCCTGAAAAAGCCCCCAGTGGAACATCATTAGGAGGGCCGAGTCAAGATAGACTTCTAAGATCTCAGGGAAAGGATGAAATGAGAAGTTACTGAGCTCGCCCAGGAAATCGGTGATTAACGGGATTTTGTGATTCGTGAACTATAATTTTTGGAGGTGTTGGGCATTGGAGTTGGAGGCCATACAAGTGTCAAGAATCTAAACAGATTTGAGTATGTGAGAGGTAAGCTTCTTAACCACTGTACCATCTTTCAAGTTATAAAACATCATTAAAAACATTTTATAAGTCTATCAGTATAAGATAAGAAATCATTCAATCAACAGATATAAATGTATACAATTTATTGTAATGCCCCTCCTCATTATAAGAAGTGTCCTGGTTTGACTAGCAAGTGCATCTATACTTTATCTATGGAGAAATGTCATAGACTTTATCTTCAGAGTACAATAAGACATCAGTCACTAAATTAATTCTATTGAGTAAATGAATTGTTTTTATGTGAATATTTAGAAAAGTAAGTTTAACTCTTGTTTTTGTTTCCCTACTGTAGAGTAGTGTATATAAAACAAACAACAGGCAGATCCAGATGATTTTTTAAAATTTATTTCTTTTTAAAAATTTTTTTATATTAATGAGTCACCTTGAGGGTGCAGTTACAGAGTTTTGTGCCTGTGTTACAGCAATATAATACTCGAATACCATCCCTTCACCAGTGCCCATTCTCCTCCACCAACTGCCCCAGGGTCCCTCCCCCCATCCCCCTTGCTGTCTCCCTACAACCCCTCCCCCCGTGACAGGGAATTCCTTATTGTTCTTTCTCTCTTTAGTATCGCCTAAGGTTTGTAATGGCGATACTGGGTGGTTATCATGTTCAATCTATAGTCTGCTTTCAATCCATCTCTCCCATCCTGAGTGGATCCTCCACTACACTTTAGTTGGTGTTCCCTTCTCTATCTCAGCTGCCCTCTCCCCCAGCATGTGAGGTCAGCTTTCAAGCCGTGGAGCAGGCCTTCTGGTACTTATTGTTACTGTTCTTGGGTGTTAGTCTCCCATTCTGTTGTTTTATATTCTGCAAATCAGTGCAATTTTGCTGTGTCTGTCTCTTTCTTTCTGACTCATTTCACTTAGCATGATACTTTCCATCTTGATCCACTTACATGCAAAGTTCATGACTTCATCCTTTCTGACAGCTGCATAAGTGTTCCATTGTATAGATGTACCAAAGTTTCTTTAACCAGTCTTCTGTTCTCGGGAATTCAGGTTTTCTCCAGATTCTGGCTATTGTAAACAGTGCTGCAATGAGCATACAGGTGCAGATGTCATTTTGACTATACTTTTTTGCATCTCCGGGATATATTCCCAGAAGTGGTATTGCTGGATCAAATGGAAGGTCAATTTCTAATTTTTTGAGAAGCGTCCATATTGTTTTCCAAAAGGGCTGAACCAGTCAGCATTCCCACAAGCAATGTAGGAGGGTTCCTTTCTCCCCATATCCATGCCAAAAGCAGTTGTTCTTTTGGATGTGAGCCAGACTCTGTGGTGTGAGGTGGTATTTCATGGTTGTTTTGATCTGCATCTCTCTGATGATTAGTGAAGAGCATTTTTTCATGTGCCTTTTATCTATTTGTATTTCTTCCTTGAGAAAGTTTCTGTTGATTTCTTTGCCCCATTTTTTGATGGGGTTGGATGTTTTCTTCTTGTAGAGGTCAAACAGTCCCTTGTATACCCTATGATATCTACCCCTTATCAGATGGGTATTGGGTAAATATTCTTTCCCATTCTGTAGATTGGCTTTGTATTCTGGTCACTGTATCTTTTGCGGTGCAGAAGCTTCTTAGTTTAATATAGTCCCATTTGTTTGTCTCTGTTTCCACTTGGTTGCTCAGTTCCCTGTCACCTTTGAAGATAACGTTAGCTTCATGGGCTTAAACCTTGACCTAACACCATGCACAAAGATCCAGATAATTTTGTTCATGACCCCAGAGAGACAAAACCTACCCTGGGTATAGAATTAGGCCTCCTCAAAGTGGAATTCTAGACCAATCAATCTTGAGTTTATTCCTGAGTAATCTGCACTAGACCCTCCTGTCTCCTGAAGGAAGGAGGTTTTGCCTGAGAGAATATTTTTTTTCCTTCTGCTGGGAACTCTATCCCATCCTTTATCTAAGTGTGAAAGCCTTCCATTTTGTACAGTCCTCATGAGACTTTTCAACAGTCAGACTGTATACAGTCCACAATGAATATTTTCATAATACAAAATATGCCTCTAATTGTACTTAGATAAGTTTGATTTGTGGAGCTGTAGGTCTTCTTAAGCAGTCAGTACTCAGTAGTTATCATCCAGTCTGGATGCTGATTTAACGTTAGGGAACAAGTATATGGGTGCTACTTGATGTTGAAGTGTTTGGGCTGCATAGTATTCCACTATGTCAAGTGGTGGGACAAGAGTAGGATAGAGTTAGGGACCTCTATGATAATGGTAGTTGGAAATGATACTCTGCATAAGAAAGTAGATAAAGGAGCAAACATGTTAATCTTCGCACCATATACTACTCAGCAGTCCATATGTTTAAAATTCTACTTCCAAAAATTGTTATCAAAACAGAGTATTGTGGGATCAGGATCAGGGTCAAATGATGCAGCAAGTCAAACTCTCAAGTTGCATCTTAAGCTCCCAATTTAATGATATTTTTACAGCTTCCTTGCTATTATTTATAGAATTTTGGTAGTGAGTAAAAAAACAATTTAACACCGTAACTAATAAGACCTTGATTTCTCTGATCTAAAAATTGCCTTTTCTTGTATTATAGCCTATTTAGTACTGTAGCACTGCCACACTGTCATCTCTTTGTTCATCAATTTGCTTGAGCAGACACCAGTAACATCTCCATTGTGAGACTTGTTGTTACTGTTTTTGGCATATTGAATTCGCCACAGGTAGCTTGCCAGGCTCTGTCATGATGGTGGGATACTCTCGGTAGCTTTCCAGGCTCTCAGAGAGGGACAGAGGAATCAAACCCGGGTTAGCCGCATGCAAGGCAAATGCCCTATCTGCTGCGCTATCGCTTCAGTCCATAGCCTATTCAATTTCTTTAATATTACCAGATGTGTTGACAAATCACACATCCTTTAAGTCTAATTTCTGTGCATCTACTAATATGATTGTATGGTTTTTATCTTTCTTTTCGTTGAGTGGGGTAACATTATATAATTTGCATATATTCAACTGTCCTTGCATCCTGAGAAGAAAAAGGAGAGAAAATTCAAAATAAATTAGATCAGAGGGAACAGGAGTTAGTGGTTAGGGTAATATGTTAGGGCATACCTAACGCGCCCACATCTCGGACTTAATTTGCAGTACCACATGATTCTCTGACCTTCCCTGTACAGTCCTGAAGGCCCTCAAAGCCTCCACATTGGCCAGTTATCCATAGCACCACAAGGCCCCAGCATCATCACATTCTTGTGTGCCTCAATCACTGATCTGGCATGCTTGGTTGGCTGCAAATTACCAGCTCCTCCCCCAGGCCTTCTGAGAACCAGGAAATTTCCCCCAAAATCATTATCAGAAACAAAAGGAGAAAATTTAGAACAGACAACTCAGAAATACAGAATATTCAGAGTTTGCTATGAATAACTAATTTTTGAAAAAAATATAAAGGAAATAGATGAATTCTTAGAAATATTCAGACTAAGTCAGGAGAATGCACAGAACCTGAACAATCATGAGTAAGGAAACTGAACAGTAGTTAAAACCCTTCCCTGGTTCGGGTAGGGAATGCTAATAAGTTCTACAAATCTTAAAAGGGTGCATAGTCCTCAAGCTCTCTCAAAGTGTTGAGGGAAAAGGAATCTTTCCTGAGAGCTTCTGTGAAGACAATATTACTCTAATATCAAATGAAGACAGAAATATTACTAAAAATAAAAATTATAGACCAATAATCCTGATGAACATTAATGCAAATCTTAGCCAATTGAATCCAAATGTATGTCAAAAACATTATATGTTATGATCAGGTGGGTTTCATCCCATGAATACAAAGTTTGATAATTTTTTTCAAAAATTTGTATTTTAATTTTTATGTGGTAATTTAATTTATATAAATTTTATGCAGTAATTGAATCTACATAATTATATTTTATTCTTTCTGTGATTTCTGCCTCTCCCTCCCCCATTTATAAAAGTAGATTACTGGTTTGCTTTTAAAACTCTACTCTAAAATCTAAGGTAGGTTGATTGCATCAGAATTACATGAGGCACTTTAGAAAAATGCAAATCTCTAGACTCACTTAAAATCTTTACATTCAGAACAGTAGGTTGTATGACATCTTCAAGTTTTCATCAATTAGAAAATTTTTTGGTTCCACTGTGAAAGCATTTTTTTCTTTTTTGCTTTTAAATTCTCTAATGATGTTCCATAAATAAGAGTTTATTTATAAAAATTAACTACAAGATTATAAGTATACACATATTTATAAGTGCTTGATTATAATTGATCCCCCCATAAATCATAATAAAGTAACATGAAAGAGCACTAAAAACTATCTACATTTACATTGGTCACAGAATTCTTTACTAGAGTAGATAATAAGCTGTTGTTATTAATCAAAATTATTCCAATGTCCTTTTAGCATTTGAAGATGAGCTAAGTAGTTGTACATCTATTATTTATGGACTTATTTTATCAGAAGTTAAATTTTCTCCAGAGCGATACTTCAATTATTAAAATAAATTTTTCTTTCAAATATACCACAGTTGCCCTGCTTATGATCTACATTTAAGAAATTTAAGTGGATTTTAAAATAGAGGCTTTAAAATAAAATAATTCCTTGTATCAAAAGAAAGAGGAAACATTTAACTTAAAATTATTTTTTAGATATATTAAAAGAATACTTTTTGATCATTTTTTTTTGGTCTCTTTTCCAAGTAATTCCTCTTATTATCGTAGACTAAGAATACAGAGGTGGGCCAGAGAGACAATACAGCAAGTAAGGGGCTTGCCTTACATGTGGCTTAACTGTGTTGATCTGTGTTTGATCCCATATGGTTCCCCTAGCACCATCAGGGGTGATTTCTAAGTGCAGAGTCAGGAGTAAGCCTGAGCACTGCTAGGTGTGGCCCCCAAACAAGGAAAAATACAAAAGAAATGCAACTTGTTCTTGGTGAGAAATTAAGAGAGTGAACAAAATAAAGCTGTTTTCAATAATTTCATTCATTATGTCTGTCTTTTTTATTTTTTCAGCTTTTTGGGTCACACCCAGCAATGCTGAGGGGTTACTCCTGGCTCTGTACTCAGAAATTGCTCCTGGCGGTGCTTGGGGAACCATATGGGATACTGGGGGTCGAACCTGGGTTGGCCTCGTGCAAGGCAAACACCCTACCTGCTGTACTATTGCTCCGGCCCCTATTTCTGTCTTTTCTGTATAAAGGCTCAATCTGCAATGAGTCTCTAGTGAGGGTTCCAGTTAGAATACTGAGGGAGCCTGTCTGGAAAACTCTACTATAATTTTGAAATTGCAGCATAGGGACTAGGAGAGAAGAAACAGCAATAGACTGCCAACTCTTGGAGAGAACAGAACGTTACTTTCTTTTGCTTTCACCATCCAGTATTAGGGGCTGGCATATCGACTTGGAAATTCTGGGAAAGGTTCATGAGAGCATGTGCTGTATGAGGAGAACAGAAGAACAGAAAACTTTCACGTCCAGATAGGCAGGTGGGACAATTCCTGACACAATAGATGACAACTTTCCCTGGCACCAGCAGCTTTGGATATTTCAAGCCCTATAAATGATAACTTGTCTCATTTGTTTGATTTTCTCAATTTTTTTCTTGCTTATTTGTTTTCAAACTATGAATACTTGGAAAGTTGATATCATCACCATTACTAAGAATTTCAAAGGTATTCAGAGAATTGACTATAAAATCTATAGCAATTTTATGAAAAATTAAACGATCACATTTATGATTATAATTTAAAATGTTTAAATTTTAAATGGATTAAATTTTCTTGTTGCTATCCCAAGGTATTTTTCCCCTTAAGGTTTTTTTTGATATGTTAACAGACATAAATGAAGTTAAAGCAGATTATGACAACAGTAGAAGGAAAAATGTGAAGGAATTCTAGCATCACCTACTGATTCAAAAGCTGTGGGAACTTTGAAATAAAAATTTGTTTGTATAAGATGTAAATATTTAGATATAAAGATGTGAAAAACTTTTACAAATTTATATCAAGAATAAAGCAATACCCCCTTAAGCTAAGTAGTTTACAATCGTGCACAACTTCAAAATGAGTAAATGAACATTATGAGAAATGCTTCAAGGTTACAAAAAACGTTGTTTTTTTAGGAGCTTGATCAAGAGCACAGTTTCTGCAATATCCCCCCCTACTCCTCCCAGGAGGTGCTCAGGAGGTCCTGACATATCAGTGTTTCTCAGCCAAACAGGCCCTGAGGCTCAGTGCCAGGGTTCAAAAATACAGTGCTGCACACTGAGAAAGGAGAAGTGGTAAAGAAGTGGTATTACTTGTGCTCCAGGGCCTCACTGCCACACTTAGTGATGCTCAGAATACCATTCGTCGATGGGGATCAGGTCCATACTAGACTGCATCCCACCCCATCCCCACTACCTCCTGGTCCTAGTTCTTACAGCTTCTTATTCCTTCATGAAGTCTAGGAAGGCTAGAGGCTGGAAGGTTTTAAAAAGCACAATTATGTGTCCATTTCACGAAGATTTCTTGAGTATCCCTTGGGTGCAAAACACTGTATGCTGCCTATAACTGCAAAGAAAGTAGACAAA
This sequence comes from Sorex araneus, assembly GCF_027595985.1. Lineage (NCBI taxonomy): Eukaryota > Metazoa > Chordata > Mammalia > Eulipotyphla > Soricidae > Sorex > Sorex araneus. Next base: position 290,426,696 of record NC_073313.1, on the reverse strand, counting down.
AATGCCTTTGCCATCTATTTAAGAGAAATAAATCAATTAGCAAGACCAAAAATGAATCATTACATAATTGTGTCAACTGTCTTGTAGACCTCTGAGTGTGGTCATCCACATACCTCTATGGAGAACCTCAGAGTCTTGATGCCTCACCTAAGACTTAACAAGAAAGTGATGTCTGAGAACAAGCAGTTTGGGGACTGGGTCAGCATTCCAGCTGAGGGGACAGTGTCAGGGAAGTTCCCAAGGCAGAAGAGAGAAAGAGCAAGCAGATGAGAAAATGAGAGCGGCTAGAATATTGAGGCAGCAGCTGGATTCTGGCACTGTCATTTGAAGTGAGCAAGTAAGATTGCCAGAAAGCTTCTGCCTCTGGGAATAATGGATTAGCAGAGTCTGTGGAAAGAAAGTAGGAAGTGAGTTGAGGGCCTACTAAAATGACGTTCTTTTTTTAAAAGATGTTGATATCTTAAGAAGTAGGTGAGGTGCCCCGTTACACTTATTTTAGATTACATTTCATTTCAATTTGAAAACAATCATTACATAGGTTTTACCTTCTTAATTTTGCTGATGGAGATACAAAGGCTCAGAAAGTGTCATTTATATGAGACTCACAGAACTAGCTTTAGATGTGTGACTCTCATATAAATGACTAATTGACTAATTTTCTTAGTTTCTTCAAAACACTGTCAATAAACTAATACCTCAGTGTGGCCAGGAGGCCACCCTGAGTGTGATAGCAACACAGGTTTCAACAATATCAAGGAAACAACTCGGAGCCCTCAGTGAGGAGGCCTGGCATTTATTTGTCAGTGTCTGCTGTCTGCAGTTCTAGGGTGGGGCCAGAAGAGGGTTTGAGGGTTTAGAAGAAAGAGCGACCAATGTGGTGGGTACATGAGCAAAAGTCTTAGTAGAAACAACGTCATTTGTCTGTAGTGTGGGTAACGCCCAGGCACTCAGCACATGGTTGAGGGAGGGGCAGTGAAGCAACAGAGTTGCTCTCAGTCTTACACCCCACCTTTGCCAGCATAGCCATTGATGTGATTCAATGGCAGTGTCTAGAACTAGCCACTGAGGCCATCTGATTTCCTTCAGGCAACAGGTGAGGGGACGAAAGGCTGGTGTGTAGCCTGGTCATGCCAGTTCAGTCCCGCTGCTGCTCAAGGGCCAATCAATCAAAAGGCTTTGGGACAGGGTCAGGGATATTTCAGGCAACAAGCCATTAGGATGGAGCATGGAAGCTTCTTTTCATCCTCCAAGAAGCCATCTTGCTTCCACAGCCACTAGGAGAAAAGAGAACAGGGAAGCACATTTTTAAAGAGTGGGTTGCAGATTGGTAGGTACCACAGAGAACTGTAAAATCCATTCCTGCACTCACCCTGTGACGTACAATCTGTCTTGTCTGCAGATCTAATAAAAACTAAGCTTGGACTTTTGGGGAAAGTTAAACTGAGGCTTATCTTTAGACTTTGGAGGGAGGAGTAAGGCAAGGACAATAGATGATGTCTAGACAAGTTTTCTGGTATCTAATATTGATCTGTTTGGCTGTTTTCATATTGGCTGTTTCCAATGTGAATTATTGGCGGACCTGAGTTTATCATGACCCAAACAATGCTGTTCTCATTTCATTTCCAACTATAAACTTCTGTTGTCAGTCACAGTTCCAAAGATTAGCATCTAGAAAAACACTGTGCATCTCTTGCATGGATAAAAATGGCAGAGGTAGCCCTATTGAGTGGAAAATCATTTTTAATATTGAGGACAGAGTTTCTTTGTACACTCTTCATTAATAACATCTAACTGTGTTCTGTCCCCATAATTAGAAATCCTCTAATTGTGGCGAGAATCTTTCTTAGTATGAATAAATCAGGGTTGTTTATTTTCTACCCTTCTGGAAATAAGCAACCTCACTCTCAAATTATAAAAAAAAACTTCTCTGACAACTTTTGGAGTTTATGGAATTTGGAGAGTTATTAATATGCCATAGAATAGTAAACCATTGAGGTAGGTGGAGTAAGAAAAAGCTTTATGAACTGAAAATTGGTTTTTTAAATGTTTTGAAGTTTTCAGCAAACTGAAATGTGAGGACTATTTGCCTTTGCCAAACTACTTGCAAAATAGATGAATCTTTACAAGTTCAAAAGGAACATTCTGATCAAAATGGCTAACTGCAAATTAATCGATCTTTCAGTAGTACAAAAAGAGAGTGCTGGTGAGCAGGCATTTTAAGAGAAGCAGTTCCAAAAAAATAAAAACAAAACAAAAACAAACAAAACCAAGAATCAATCATACTAGTTAGGTTCTCCACTAGAGGGCAAAGAGAACATTTCAACACAATAGATGCCTTAATGTCAGGCTGGCATTTGAAACAAGGCTGATTTCAGCCTATCTAATTGCCAGTAATCATTCTTAAAATTTACTCAGTTTAATCACAAAACTGTTGACTTTTAAATTTCTTCCAGGAAACTGAGAAGAATGTCTTAATATATCTGTCCCTGAGATCATCTTCTGTCATCTAGTTGTAGTTTCTCAATGTAGCACTGTGATAAAAATCATTTTAGGACTAAAGAAATTGCTAATTTGAAAAATTCCATAGTCAGGAGGTAGTTTGGATGGAATTTTTAGTGAGAAAATCCATGTTTGAAGAAAGATAGTTTTTATTTATTTAATGGGGGTGGATAGTTTCTCCCCAAGTCGTGTCCTGGGAGTTACTCCTGTACATATTTGGTCAGCACTGTGAGAAATGGGTGGTCTGGTGCTTCGCAGGCCCAGAGGGATACACTTGGGGACACCTTGGGGTGGGACATGCAGTTCTGGGGAATTAAACTTGGACCTTAAGTTTGCAAACATGTATTTAGCCTTTAAGCTCTTTCCCTAGCCCAAAAGATGTTTTTTAAAAGCTTTTATAAAATAATGTGCTGGCCAAAACTTTATTGTCTACTCTTGGGTTTTGTACCCTGAGTGAAAAGAAAATGGTCATCAGTTTGCATCTTGTTCGGATGAAGATGCTAAAGGAAGAAGCACCTTTTACTCCAGAGTGGGCTTTCAGCTGCTACCTGCTCCTTCCCCTTTGCTTGGTGGTATCTGAAATCTAGTTCCTCAGAGATGGAGCATGAGAAAAGGATTCAGGTGTTTGCAATTTCTTTCATTTTTTAGATAATTTTTTTATTAGTGAATCACCATGAGGTACAGTTCCAGATTTACAACCTTTCATGCTTATGATTCAGTCATACAATGATCGAGTACCCATCCTTCCATCAGTGCCCATTTTCCAGCACCAACGGTCCCAGCATCCCTCCCACCACCTCCATCCCATCCCCTCCACCCCACCCCACCTCTGTGGCAGGGCATTTCCTTCTCATTTCCTTCTCTCTCTCTCTCTCTCTCTCTCTCTCTCTCTCTCTCTCTCTCTCTCTCTCTCTCTCTCTCTCTCTCTCTCTCTCTCTCTCCTCTTTTGGGTATTGTGGTTTGCAATAGAGGTATTAAGTGGTCATCATGTTCAGTCTATAGTCTACTTTCAGCATGCATCTCCATCCCAAGCAGGCCTTCCTAGCACTCTTTACTTGGTGGTCCCTTCTCTATCTGAGCTGCCTTTTCCCTCAGCATGTGAGGCCTGCTTGCAAGCTGTGGAGTAAACCTCCTGATACTTATCTCTAATATTCTTGGGTGTTAGTCTCCCATTCTGTTCCTTTATAGTCCACAAATGAGTGTAACCTTTCTTTCTGACTTATTTCACTTAACATGGCACTTTCCATGTTGATCCACCTATATGCAAATTTCATGACTTCATCTTTTCTAACAGCTGCATAGTACTCCATTGTGTAGATGTACCAAAGTTTCTTTAACCAGTCATCTGTTCTCAGGCACTCGGGTTTTTTCCAGATTCTGGCTATTGTATACAGTGCTACAATGAACATATAAGTGCAGGTGTCATTTCGACTATACTTTATTGCATCTCTGGGATATATTTCCAGAAGTGGTAGTGCTGGGTCAAATGGGAGTTCAATTTCTAATTTTTCGAGACTTGTCCATAGTGTTTTCCAAAAGGGCTGAACCAGTCGGCATTCCCACAAGCACTGAAGGAGAGTCCCTTTCTCTCCACTTCTGAGCCAACACCAGTTGCTTTTGTTCTTTTTGGATGTGGGTCAGTCTCTGTGGTGTGAGATGATATCTCATTGTTGTTTTGATCTGCACCTCCCTGATGATTAGTGATGAAGAGCATTTTTATGTGCCTTTTGGCCATCTATATTTCTTCTTTAAGAAAGTTTCTGTTCATTTTATTGTCCCATTTTCTGATGGGGTTGGATGTTTTCTTTTTGTAGAGTTCAACCAGTGCCTTGTAAATCTTTGATATCAACCCTGGATGAGCTCAGTCGATGATGGTCACCTTTTCTCCCTTCTAGAGTTCCACCTTTCCTTCAGGTGCTCATCTGCGGCTTATGTGAGGTCTCTAGTGAAGCTTTGGAGGATGTATTCTTTTATGAAGGGCTTGTACAGTTTCCTGTGTCCGCCAGAATTATGGTGCAATTTGAAGTGGCTACTGGCCTATTGGCCTAAAGTGTTCGAGATGGCCAAGATATTCTTGACAGAATTAGGTGATAGAGATGAAGATGGGAGCCCACAGGAGGCCACACCCACTTCTGTGGTGGCCACGCCCCCTACTGCGATGTAGATGTGGTACTGGGGGGGACACAAACCTGGGACAGGGAGCAAACTTGGAGGGTAGTGGTGGGGGGGACAGGTTGGCACTCATGGAGGTTCGGTGACTCAGAGTCTGAGGTTATGACTGGGGTACAGGTGCTTGGGGAATGGCGGCCTGGATGGGGTTCACTGATCTGGGAGAGGGAACAAACCAGGTGGTGTGGCGCTGGAGGGTGGTGCGGGGACAGACAGGATTGTGTTTGCAATTTCTTGATGGTACACTCAGAAAAACATTTTGTCAGAGAACTAGATTACAAAATGGGAGACAGAAGAGTTCTGAACAACTATGTTCAAGGTGACCAAGGTTAAGACCATTTCAACCTCATTCACCCAGAAAATGGTTCTGGAGCAGAAGCTGCCTATTTTTTATTTTTTTAATCCCAGTTATTTATCCCTGAGGCAAAGGATCTGACATTTGATACCTTTATCAGTGAGTCATTGGCTCAGGGCAATAATGTGAGGGAGAGACTTAAAATTCAAGAATACACTTTTTTACTCAGGGCAAGATGAGCAAACATAGGCCTTTGAAATATAATAAAAATAGTAATGGGGGTACTTATCTTTGCAAACTGATTTTTTGTTGTTTGTTTATTGGGTGACAATTGTGTTCAGGGCTTATTCTTGACTCTGCTTAGGGATCACTCCTGGTAGCGCTCACGGGACTATATGATGTGCCGGAAATCGAACTGGGTTTGCCTTGTGCAAGGCAAGAGTCTGAATCTTGTGCTTTCCTCTGACTCCTGTGAACTGAAATTTTATAATTTCTTTAGTTTTGAGAACAATTGATCTGACCTTCTAATGCTATATACATATTTTTTTAGAAAATGTGATTTATATGAGATTAGTCCACACTAGGTTGTATTTATTCAAAAGTTCTAGACCTACTTGTAAAAAGAAACTTATCAGTTACAAGGTAGGGGGTGGGGGGGCGGGATGGGAGGTGTACTGTGTGGGTCTTTTTTTTTTTTTTTTTGGTGGTGGTATATGGGCACTGGTGAAGGGATGGTTGTTTCAGCATTGTATAACTGAGACCTAAGCCCGAAAGCATTGTAATCTTCCACACGGTGATTTAATAAAATAAAATAAAATAAAATTAAAAAAAAAGTTCTAGACCTACATAAACATCAGCCTTGAAGGCTGAGCCTTGAATGCATCAGGTTCAGGTTTGGTCCTAGTACCCCAAAAGGTCCCCAGAGTGTATCAGGAGAGATCCCTAAGTCCACAAGCACAGAGACAGGAGTTAATAACCCTGAGTACTGCTGGGCTTAACAACCCACACCCCCAAACAAAAACAATAGCTTTGCCAGTTTCATATTATTCACCTAATTTTCTCATTGCTTAAAAAAAAATTGGCTATTTTCCAGTTGACTCCATACAACTCAAACTGTATTTTCCTTTTGTGGCATTTATATAGTAAAGGATTCTTTTATTTTGAAACTTTGGAATTTTTTTTTTGTGTGTGTTTGTGTGTGTATGTTGCTTTATCTTATTTAATATGAGCACTGTTTTTACTTCTTTCACTGAATATGAGTATACATTTCTTTCTAACTGCATAGTTAGTGAAATCTTACTCATGTATGACATTAAAGTACAATGCAGACATTTACTTTATTAGTCATTAAATATTGACACCGATTTCCCCTCAATGTTTTGAGAAACTCTTCTGTGAAAGGAAGATGTGATTATGAAGTTGGACCTTTCTTTAGGCTTTTTAAAAATATTTGTCTAATCTCCACTTTGTTACTCAAACACTTTTATAGTTCTATGAAAACATTCAAATAAAATCAATATCAAAATATTAGAGGTCAACTGGGACAATCTAAATACTTTGAAAGTATATTATTATAGATATATGTTTATGATCATAATAGCCTTTCCTTTTTTTCTCTTTTGTTTGTTTTTGGGCTACACCCAACAATGCTCAGAGCTTATTTTTGGCTCTGCTTAGGGGTCACTCCTGGCCTGCTTGGGGGACCATATATTGTACAGGGTTAAACCTAGGTCAGCCCTACCCACTCTGGCCCCTGATAATAGCTTTTTTTTTTCTTATTGATGATGTCTTTTTTGGTCCTTTATGATTTTTCCCTTGAAATCCATTTGAATATAAGATTCCATTCCAGCTTTATTCTGATGAATGCATATGGATATGAAAATATTTTCTTCTTTTCATTTTTAACTTTTTTTATAATTTTAGTTTTAGGGTTATACCCAGCTGTGTTCAAGCTTTGCTCCTAACTCTGTGCTCAGGGATCACTGCTGGGACTATTTGAAGGACTGTATGTGGTGCCAGGGATTAACTATTTTCAGCTGCATGCAAGTTCCTTCCTTAACTCCTGTACTATATCTCTGACCCTACAGCTTTTATTTAATGTATGAGATGATATCATTAAATGACCTAATTCTGCCATTTCATTTTACATTTTCCATTACTATAATTTCTTTTCTCTTAAGTTGTAATTCTAAGATATATCGTTTTAATTTACTAATTTAAATGTATTGATTCTAGTATTCTGTTACAGTTGATTTTAATATGGATTCACATTTATTTTTATATGACCCTATAAATATACCTGCAATCTTCTCCTAATAAGGTCCAGTGGTCATTCTGTTCCACTACCTTTCATCATACTGATATTTCTAATTCTAGATTTTTTACTTTATCATATGACTGTATTACCCCTCTCTTTTACTTATAGTCTTTCATGACTCTTTAAAAATGCTGTTGTGACATACTCAAAGTGTTTTATTGTTTATACTTAACTATATGGCTTGCCACATGCTCCTGCATTCACTTCTCTTATTTGAGTACTTGATCCAAAACTTTTTAAGGTGGGTCTTTACTTGGCAAATACTTCAAGAGCTTCTATGCCTGTCAATATATCTTATGCTTTGACATTTGACTGAAATTTTAAGTTTATCAAATACTTAAATTTTTAGGGATATTCTTAGGGAAATTTGATAGGATCATAAAGGCATTTTTATCCACATTTCAAAAGATGCCACTCTTTGCAATCGCTAAAATTTATTAATATAAGTCAACATGAGTCTTTCTATGGTATTTTCTTCATTCGCTGGATACTATACCTATTATATGGATTGAATTTTGAATAAAGAACTATCAGGACTGTAAGAATGTGGAATTTTAGTATTCAAGGGAATACACAGTATTATGCAATGACAAACCCTTGACCTTGGATTATAAAACTGAGGTTACAAAGAAATGGGGGGAGTGAGGGAAGGAGAGTCGGTCTAGAAGTGGTATTAGGACAATAGTGGAAGGTCTCAGGCATGTTGATGGTGGTAAAAGGTACAGTAGCTTTACCATGTTATGATTCTATATCAGAATCATAAACATGAACACTGTTGTAACTGTTACCTAAACACAATTAAATATATTTTTTAATGAATGTAGTTGTAGTAGGAGCATACCTATTAGGAAATGAAGAAATCAGTTTCCAAAGGGGAGATCTTAGCTGATAACAAGATTTAGAAGATCAAGCCTGTTGGAGTCCCTCTAAAACCAAACTCCAATGCCTGCCAAAACAATCTAGTTGGGGCAAGGCTGAACTGGTGTTCTGTGAGTTTAGAGATGCATGACAGGTATGCTGCTTTCTTAGGAAGAGCTGAAATTACTCCTGCCATGTAGTTTGAAACAATGCATAAGGATGTGGAGGCCTGGAATGAAGCTTGTGGGGGCCAGGGCTGGCAGTCCTTTGGGTAAGCATTGCTCAGCCCCTGTGTCTGTGTCTACTGTCTCTTCCCACACGTTCTTCCTCCTCAACTCCCCTCAATTCTCAAAGATGCGGCAGGGCCACATACAATGCTACGAGAAAGCAAACCAAAGCCTACTAATGGGCCTTGAGGGAAAGGAGGACAAAGAATGACTCCATCACAGTCATGCCAGTGTTTTTCTTTTATTAAAAAAGAAAAGACAACTTCTCCCTACTTTATGCAGTACATCAGTTTATACAATTAGCTCCTGGAGTGGTTTCTTGCATCTTAGTTTGGCTGGTTGGGAGCTAGTAACTGCTGGAACAGGAAAGACTAAGACTAGATAAGAATAAAAAATACATATAGTTACAAGGTTGAGTTTTAATACAGAACTTAATATAGTCTTAATACAGAACATTTTTTTAAACCATACCTTACATTGGAATAAAGTCAAATGTGTTAGAGTTAACATGATATTGAAAGCAATTGAAAATGATGTTTGCCCATAGGTTAAGGCAACTAATTGTGTCCTTTAAGGACAGAGGAAAGAAAGGACAACAAATACGTTTCCTTGTCAATTCCAATTTCAGTTTCCGGAATTTAGCTGTAGTCCTAAAATGGAATTGGTATACAGATCTGCTGCATTTCCATTACAACCTGGTTGCTGCTGCATGATGAGAAAAAAAAAAAGTGTTGTAGTTAGTCCCCTCAGGGAAAAAGTTTCTAGCTGAGAAACAACTTTAGATGAAAAACGTGAGGGATGTAGTATTTGTTTTCAAAATGGACTGAATTTATAGTAAATGGGGAACCATTTTCCATCATGCTCCATTAGGAAGTGGTCACTAGAGTAGAGAATTTTAACATCCTAAGTCTGTGCCTCCAGGAATGGAAGAGGAAAAGACAAGAATTAGAATAGAGTATAATTTGAGCATTTTAGTAAAATATCAAAAGACCTATTACAAGGAACACAGAGGAAATTTCCTGTGTTTATTTACTGGCATTGGACATAATGGTTCTTAGACTTCAGTATAAAGATGAGCTCTCAAAAGAAAGTTTTCAATGGGCTTAAAAAGGCATTAACATGCATGGAATTCTACCTGAACATATGATAATATTTAGAGAATATAAAAGGAATATTGTGAAACTTAACAATACTTATAATAGTCATACAAAGAGCAGCAGTACTGCTGAGAGCCTATATTAAGAAGCTCAGATAATATATTTTGGAGAATTCATTTTTACCCATCACTATAACGTATGCAATTTTAAAAGGGAGAATATTTTTTTCCCATGGGTAGTATCATTTATTGGCCAACAAAGCTTTGCTCAATCATCACAGATTCATTGAGTCATCCAAATAGGAGAGGTAGTCAAACTCCTTTCCTAAAACCTTAGGGCCTGGATTTTAAAGAGAAGCAACTGAAGCTCAGAGAATAAAAGTGACATTCTCCGACCGCATTATACTTGGTGATCCCTTCTCTGAGTTGCCCTCTCCCCAGAATGTGAGGCCAGATTCCAAGCCCTGGAGTTCCTCCTGGTATTTATTTCTACTATTCTTGGATGGAAACATGAGCACAAAAATGTATAAATCTGTAACTGTACCCTCATGGTGATTCACTAATTAAAAATAAATAAATTTAAAAAATAAAAATTAAAAAAAACATGAAAAGTTAAGGAAATGAAACAATAAAACTTCACTGAATCACTAAAAAAAAAAAAAGTGACATTCTCCAGGTCATGTAGGGACTTCGTGGTATAGACAAATGTGGAAATATTTGAGCAGCACAAGAAAATGTATTGTGGTAAGACCAAATTCTAAAAATAAATATTTAAGCTACTGATACTCTGAAATTTAAATATACAATATATTCCAGGCCAGTGCAGACAGACTCTGAAGATTTATGAATGTCTCTCTCTGTCATTGAAAACAGAATTTTCCTCTTAAAAAAGGTATTGAAGTGCCCTCACTAAAGAAGAATTCAGAGCACGGTCTGAGTGTCATCCCAAGGCAGAGACTCGGGAACAGTCACATCAGCCAACTAGTCTTTGTCGGCAAGCGCTAGGGTTTATGCACTCTCAAGCAGCTTGTAGTCCTTTGGGGAGACAAATTCTTCATGAGGAGAGTCTTATCTAGCAACTTTTATTTATTTAATAGCTATTTTTATTAATGTGCAGAAAATTGCTACAAATTCTCTGACCCCTATTTCCAACACTCTCATTTTGCTCATGCAGGGAATTATCTCTGGGCTGGAGCGATAGATAGCACAGTGGGTAGGGTGTTCGCCTTTCACGTGGTCGATCTGTGTTCGATTCCTCCGCCCCTCTCGGAGAGCCCGGCAAGCTACTGAGAGTATCGCGCCCGCCCAGCAGAGCCTGGCAAGCTACCCATGGCGTATTGGATATGCCAAAAACAGTAACAATAAGTCTCACAATGAGAGACGTTACTGGTGCCCGCTTGAACAAATCGATGAGCAACGGGATGACAGTGACAGTGAAAGAGGGAATTTTCTCTATCTTTCAGACTACCTCTGAGTCAGTTATTTTTTTTTTTCATCTACTTAGCCTGTCCAATATCCCTGAAAGTTCTAGTAGAGATAATTACTAGAAGGAGAAGGCTTACTATTCTTTATACTTTACTCTTTTGGGAAGGATTTTTCTCATCTTTCTAAATAAGGTCAATTCATCTTTATAAACCTTCTTAGCACTCTAAAGTTTATTTTACTTTTACTTCCTAACCCATTAGTTTTTGTGTTTTTCTGTTGACTTTTGATGTATAATTGGCAACCAGTCTCTTAGGAGACAGCAGCCTCCTGGAGCAGGGACACTATTTGCTATATTTTCAACATCAAGCAGAGAGCCTGGCACAGTAGAAACAGCAACAAAAGAAAAAGATACTTGGTAAATTATTTGGTTATACAACTTTGAATATAATTAACATTTCAGAAACACTAATTCTGCCAATTCATACAGAAATGCTGGCCGTAGTTTTACTACTCAGCCTGTGGTTGCATTGTCATCTGCTGACAACTCTTAGGAATGTGGAATATGTGGTCCTTTCTAGAACTTCTGTGTTAAAATCTAAAATTTATGATTCCCAGATATTTTTTGTGCATTGTGACATGTTGCAAATCAGGAATTAAAAACTCAAATGTTTTGTTTGACTAGGCATATTTCCTTTCCTAGTCAATTTTATTTTTTAATTTTTTTAATAACTGAATTTTTTTGTTTTGTCTTTTGGGCCACAGCTAGCAGTGCTCAAAGTCCTGGCCTTGTGCTCAGAGATCATTCCTAGCTGTGCTCGAGGGACTATATGGGATGCCAGGTATCAAACCGAGGAAAATGCTGTACCCATTGTACTATTAAGCTCTCCAGACCTTAAATAACTGTTTCTAAACTTGTCTGATACCTTTTTTGGGTAATGTTTATAATGCGATTTATTATAAACTAAAATTACCTCTTGTTTAAGTTGCTGATTTAGGTTAATAGAATGTTGTAGATGGTTTAAATTCTTTTCCAGTCTGCAAAATTATTAATCAGAGCACGATGTACTGGTTGTATAGAAACCTATGAGAAAAGGTCCAGAGGTGGGCAAAGGGGAAGCAGGAGGGTTTTGTCTCCACAGGGCTGCTAAATGGTGACTTTCACTCTGTAATTACAAGACTGTAGCTCCACTAGAAACTGGGGATTCCCCAATGAAGTTCAATGCTTGTCTTTATTTTAAAATAATTGAGCTGTTTGGGTGCATTAGCTCCCTGCAGTGGGCCAGGGTGCTTTACCCTCTAGATGACTGCAAATCTAGTACATTGTGCATTGTGGAAGACTCTCAAGCAGTTCAAGAGAAGCCAAAATAGAAAACTGCAGGTTGAGGCTGTGAATTCAAACACTAACACCTGAATTCACTAATTTTTTTTGAGCACTCAAATTGTGAAAGTCAAATAGAACACCGTGTAATATAGTTCTAGCTCAAAGGTCTCTAGTCTGTAAACTCTCAGAGAAACAAAGAAACTTCCTTGGCTGCAGCAAACACTTCCTTATTCTCCTCCAATCCAGAACTCTGAATCTTGCAAGTCAGAAAACCTTTTCTTTTATCATTCATTATAAAAAAATTATTCAGGTATTTAGTCATTTAATGTTCTCTCTGTGCTGAATGAATCCTTGTGAAGTGCAGAAAATTTAAAAAATGAGTAATCTATAATCCACATTCCTTCCAATAGCTAATGGTGTCATTATGACAACATTTACATTTATGAAGCACTTTTGCTATAATTTTTCATGTCTAGTTTAGAGAGATGTTCTTAAGAAGGCTATGGTCTAACTTCGTTAACAAATGTAGGTGGTGAGACAAAGTTAGAGGGTAGAACTTGCTAAAGACAAATGAAGTGAAGGAAGTTTATAAAAAGATGTGACTCAGCAAAGAAAATAATCCCCGAGAAGTGCACTCTGAATAACATGTGTAGCACCCTTGGCAATTTTTAAATGCTAACATTTCTTGCAACACAACTTTGGATTCATAATATCTGAGAGACAAGAAGCCTATTTTATCTTCACAGTAGAGGGAGAGCTTTTTGAATTACCTTTCCCAAGTAGATTGAAGACTTAATTTAGTGATTTAACCACATCTTGTGTATTTTCTTTATTTTTCCCTCATTTCTCCAGTTGGTTTGAGGAAATTATAGTTGTTTTGCGAAAGAAGTTCATGTTACCTTTGGAAAAGTGGTGACATTTATAAGAAAGCCTCACTCTGGTAATAAATACTTCTCGAAGCCTTATATTTGTTTGGTGGCAGCTGTGATCAAAAGTGTAATAAAAATCAACAGAACATTTTGCTCAAATATCACTTGTTGATTATTATCCCACAGAGGTGAGTGAACAAAGGTCTTATTGGTCTGTTATACAGTTTCCAGGAAGTGATTTTCCACCCAGGACAAAAGTATGCTTTGTCTTCTTTTACTTCAGCTTTCTATTTAATTGATTCTTCTATGGTATATAAAGCTCTGATGTTAAAGTTAGTTACTTTTCTGGTTTATTTCTTCTTTTGTGGGTGGGGTGTGGAGAAAGACTATATGTTTTCCAGAATATTGATCCACCTAGTAAGGAGGTTTGGATGATGCTCTTGTTCAGTACTTATTTTCTTGATGAATAGTTAGTCATTCACTTTGTGGAATTTCTGTTATATTTTACTTACAATTTTCATCTGACTGTCAGAATATTTTTCTTATTATTTGCCCTAAAATGACATCTCTGTCCCAGATTACAAAAACTCTGTATTCACTCTTATTTCTCTTATACATTTTCCAATTTTCTTCCCTGATCAACAAAATGTCCGCGTGTTTATTTGATGCCTCCTTACTCACCATGTGAGTAGGTATTGAAGCACAGAGGAAAACATTGAATTCTTTTCTGAAGTCAATGCTCTATTTTTCAACCACTTTAACCCCCTTCTCTCTTTGTCGTTCTCTCTCTTTCCCATGATTCCCTTTCACTTTGGCTTTCTCTACCTCAGTGCTTAAATTTCTTCCAAATGTTCCCTACCATTCACATTATACATATTAAGTGCAGTAATTCTTTTGAAAGGAAAGTATGATCCCACATGCCTGTGTCTTGCATGAAGTATTCCAATAGTTCTGTGCTGCATAGAACAGCACCCAGACAGCTCATCTGACTGCAAGCCCATTGTGCCATTTCCCTACATGGAGTCTTTTCATAGCCACACCACCCACCACTGACCTGCTTCTAATCTCTGAATGTGGTACTCTTGCCTTCAGTATGTAGTTTTCATTTGGCAGAATGACACATACCACTCTCTTCTCCTGAATTTCCTCCCTTATCCTGAGCTACTGTCCGGTGGCATATTATCTCTTCACAATTACTTGGCACAGTCCATGGAGGTCAGTCAGGGCTTTGACACTTAGAGTTTCTGGACCTTGAATAGAATATTTTGTTTCTTGGTATTTTAGTTTTCTCATCTGTAAAACAAGTTAATAGTAATGCCAACTAACAGGCTATAAAAACTAAATGAATGAATAAGTACCATGAATGAATCATATAATTATGTAACAATTATAGCTAAATGTTCTCTACAAGATTTTTAATATCACATTTTACTTTAGAATTTTAGGTCAGCTTGAAGGTAATAACATATACATACTATGATGTTGGACAATAAATAGAAAAAAGCATTCCAACTGAAATATAAGTGATCTGAAGATTGCTAAATCGAACCTAGCATATTCTGTTCTCTTTAATTGTTTAGTATAATTAACACATAGGTTTTGAAATTTGAGATCAAAATAAAATGGATTGAAATGAATAAATGCTATATTGCGAAGGAAAGAAATGTAAAAGTTTGAATTGTATAATTACTTGTTTTTCAATCTCAAGTGAATATTTCAATCAGAATATTTCCTTCATTTACATATTGCAAGATAGTTATCCTATTCTGTTTTAAAGGACTAAGATAATGGAAATTTGACTTAATACAAGCTGTAATAGCTCATATAATTACTATATACTTAGTCTGAATATTCTAAAGACTGTTTCCTGAAGGACCAGTCACTTGGGTCTGAGGTTAGACTGATTCAAACCAGGCTTAACATCTAAGTGGACTCTGGAAGTAGGATAGAGTCAGAACTTTTAGTTCCACTCTAGAATATCTTGATTTCTAGTTGGTTCTTAGGCAAGATCATGCTTCTAACTAGTGCAATGGTCAATGCTATGAGTCCTAATGTTATAATACTCAAATTTTATGTTTGTGAACAGAATGTAATGTCTAGGTTTTATTGAAACTACATCTTAAAATAAAATCAGGCAGAAATTGGAGCAATACTTCAATAGTTAGGGCTTTTGCATGTGGCCAAGCCGGTTCAATCTCAGGCATTTCCAATGGTCCCCCAAACTTGCCAGGAATGATTCCTGAGTGCAGAGCCAGGGGAAAACCTTGAGTAGCACCAGATGTGGCCTCCCAAACCAATCAATCAATTGATAAATAAATAAATGCAATATAAAGTAACATAATGGGAGACTAACATCCAAGAATAGTAGAGGTAAGGGCCAGAAGGCTCACTCCACGGCTTGGAACCCAGCCTCATATGCTGGAGGAAAAGGCAGCTGGGATAGAGAAGAGACCACTATGTAAATGATGGTTGGAGAGATTGCTCAGGATGGGAATTGTGTGCTGAAAGTAGACTATGACCAAACATGATGGTCATTTAGGATCGTATTGCAAACCATAACATCCCAAAAGAGAGAGAGAGAGTAAAAGAGAATGTGCTGGCCACAGAGGCAGGGAGTGGGAGTGGGGGGAATACTGGGGACATTGGCGGTGGAGAATGAGCTCTGGTGCAGGGATAGGTGTTTGATCATTCTATGACTGAAACGTAATCATAAAAGTTTGTAAGTCTGTAACTGTATTTCATAGTGATTTTAAAAAATTAAAGGGATAAAAAGCAAAACAAAAAAAGAATAAAATCCTTGCAAACCACAAATAAATCAATTAATCACTGTATCACTATCATCCCATTGCTCATCGATTTGCTCAAGCGGGCACCAGTAACGTCTCCATTGTGAGACTTGTTGTTACTGTCTCTGGCATATCAAATATGCCTTTGTTAGCTTGCCAGGCTCTGCTGTGTGGGCGAGATACTCTCGGTAGCTTGCTGGGCTCTCCAAGAGAGGCAGAGTAATTGAACCTGGGTCGGCCACATGTAAGGCAAACACCCTACCCTCTATAAATAAATAAATATCATATTTTTTTAAAAAAGAAAGAAATGCAGGTTCCATTCTTGAAAATTAGCTGGTATGAAGAGAGGCTTCAAGAAATGTGAGTCAGCCCAACAACAATGGTGGTTCCCACCAGGACTCAAGACTCAGCACTGGTATGCACTGAATCACAATAGAATTGTGTTTTTGCTTTTTATTTTCAACTGTCTTCCCTGCAGCCACCAGAATATTCCAAGAGACCACAGGCGAGAATCACAAAAATGTGATTGGGGGCATGTCAGGTGACTTAGGACAACTAGTAGGATTGGGGACCATGGAAGAAAACAGATTGAAAGGGGTTCACAATTGGAAAAAGGCTGAGAAACACTTTTTCTCTGCAGTAGGTAATAGTGCTAGAACCTAATTTCTGTTAATAGTCGATCAAATCTAGACCATATTGGGACTCAAAAACTAAAAGGTGCAATAACTTTTGAGTAAGCCTGCTTTACCCAGCATAAAAGCAGAAATGCAGTGTTCTAAGCAAATCAGGTGTGATTACCCTTGAGTAGGCATGGAGAGAGATAGATTTGGAAATTGCAAAAACAAGAATTTCAATGGAAGCATAAAGAAGCTCCCTACTGTGAAAGGGTCACTATGCTTTAAGCAGTACTGTAATAACATCATCTGGCTAAATCACACAGTTTATAAAGTCCTTGTGTTATTACAAATGTTTGCAATGACATTAATTATTTACTTTAGTTTCCAAATAAGCATTTGTTATCTATAGATACATCTGCTTTCACAGTGGGTCTGAGGATGATTTGTCTCTTTGATTTGGAGCTTTTCAATTTGAGATGCATTATCAAAGTTGAAACATAAATTTTTTTATGTTTCAACTTTGATAATGTTTCATAAACATTTTTCTCTTTATGATATCTGGCAGTGTGTTTTAACAACAGTCAGTAAACATTTAATAGCTGTCTGTGGTATTTGTCAAGCATCGTAAGAGGTTATGTAGGACACAGAGAAAAACAAGATGTGGTCTTATGATCAAAGTATTTACCATTTTTCAATTGTGTGTGCATGTATTAATATGTTCATTTGTTTTGTAAACCATCGAATCACGATAGTTATACTTGATAAAATTTACTGTGATCAGCAATAATATACATATATCATTGACTGTCTACTATAGTTTAAATATTTATTTTTCCTCACTTCTACCTCTGATCATATCCTGGGCACCTTTTCTGTGAAACTGAGTCATACAATGGTGGCTATTCCTGAACATGAGACTCTTGATTCCAAGGAGGTTAACCTAAGATATAATTAGAACTCCAGTTTTCCATTTCTATATATTGTGTAAATAGCCAAACTTAAAAAAAATTAACACAATTGTGCTTTTTTGCACAGGGATAGATTTAACTGGGACTATAACCTTAAACTATGAAATCTTAGATTTACAAAACTTGATTTAGAGAAATCCTATTTATAGGAAATTTCCCAAAGGAGACAGAGTAGGTCCATCCCTTTCAATGACTTCATTTTAACTCTTGATTCAAACCAGAAAATCACACTTATTTCCATGGGTAAGTTGCTTATTTTCTCTTTTCTCTCTTTTTCATCTGGAGAAGAGAAAGGATTGAGATGGTTGTCCCAGAAGATTAGAATTTTAGATGTCAGTGAAGTTTCTGGGGTTCAAAATAAAACAAAAAGGCTTATATATACATAGCAGCACATCTGTCAGCCATCTTGATAGCAGACTAGCATTTAAGACAACCCTTAAATGTTTATCAAAATTCCTCAAAGAAAAGAAAACAAAAAAATAAGAGAAGAATTTGCCTGGTATGCATTTTATGGGCAGCTAGCATTCAAGTTATGGTAGTGACAAATATATCTAAAAGGCCAGACTCTAATTCATCTAATCATGTTTTTGGAAATCAGTTGACCCTCAAACTAAAAAATAAAAAAGGAACTGGTTCATTTTAGCAAGTAATGTAACAAGTAGTAGGGCTGTGTATAGCTGGTTCCTGGTATGGCTTTCAGAATTAATACCTGTAGCAAGAGAAGTTGGTTGTAGAAGTTGGTTTTAAGTTTCTTGGGGAGTGTGCCTAGCAGTGCTCAGGGATCACTCCTCTCTCTGTGTTCAGAAGTCACTTTTGGTGGAGTTTAGGGAATCATATGGAGTGCTGGGAATTTAATTCCATTCAGCTGTGTGTGAGGCAAGGGCCTTATCCACTTCACAATTGCTCCAGCCTCCCAGGAAAGAATTTTTAATATAATTTTATTGTCTATGTATTCAAAATATATTCATATGACTTAGACAGATGACAGAGGTTAATTTTAATTTTATGACTAGAGGACTAGACAATAAATTTGTCTTATGAATACATCTACAATGGTAAGCAGAATGAAAAACTGATCAGCTGAGACTTTTGGATATAAACAATGAAATAAAGGATCCATTCTGATCCCAGATTTGACAGCAGTGAGGCCATCAATATAACTTTTCTGTGCTATACTATAGGCTTCTATCCTGTGGTGGGGAAATACAAAATTTGAATTTCTTTGACTGTGTGTTGTTCCCTTACTATGCATTTTTACTCACCACATGTAAGAGAAATTCTGTATCTGTCCCTCTTCTGCTTGATTTCAGTCAGTATATGTCCTGTAGTTTTATTCACATAATCATAAATTGCATTTAATGTTTACTTATCACTGCATAGTACTGTAGATATACATAAATGTCTACAGTACTATATAAAATATACATATATTAAATATTAATATACTATATTACTATATACTATTATATAATTATAATATATAATATAAATTAATGTATTCTATACAATATATTAATATATGACATATTAATATATTATATATACCACAACTTCTTTATTCATTTATCTGTAGTTGGACCTTTGGGTTGTTTCTATATTCAAAATAACTTCAAAAGTTATTTTGAAGTTGTAGAGTCGGTGTCGTTCAGAGTTTCTGAATTCACAAAGCATGGTAATACCACCTGAAATAATTGATGCTTCAAAATTTTAATTTTCTTTTGAATAACTCTACTTAGAAATAATTTCTCTCAGTTGGTTTATTTCAATTTAGATAATGTTTTTCACATACACGTTATTGTACACATTTTGAGGGGAGGTTTCGGAATGCAGAATGTCAAAACCCAGATACTACAATCTGCAAAGGAGTTCCTTGTGCCTAATGGTCCTGAGCTCCAGAATGGCAACACAACCCAGACCTTGAGGACAGGATGTATTGATACACGTAAAGGGTCTATTCAGCAGTCCCTGCATAGGAATGCCCTAGCAAAAGACCCCAAGCTGTGGCATCTTGAAAAACCTTCTAAAATAAGATTTTCAAAAGCAGTAAGGGCATACTCCACTTGGAGGTTTGCTCTCATCCCAGTTTGGAGTGTATCACTGCTTCACTTTACCAGGAACAGAAAATAGAGCCATAAAGAGAAGATATTCACAACTCCTCTCTCTGGATAAGCCTTCATTCTCCCTGCAGTGTATCCCATTTCTTTATCTTTCTCCTCATCCATATTTCCAAAATAAAACATACTTCGTTGCCTGATGAGTACCGGATAGCGAAACTTCCATTTTGAGACTAAGGAGTGAGGCAGTTAGAAAATAGACTGTTCAACAGATGACTCGTTTCCAGACACCAACCTGGGAATGGAGGAAGCCAGCAAGAGATTCTCTAGGACAGAGAAGTCATAAATCGTTCAGGCCACCACAGTGCTTTCTCCTCCAGGTTGTCACAGCTTATTTTTGGCCCTGTGAGACAAGACCTAGATACTAATATATAGCAACTCAGTGAAATACTTTTTAGCAAGATACTAGCAACATCTGAGTATGGAGAAGAGATTATTCCCAGGTCTGATTCCAAGGCCCAAGTTACCTAGATATCTCAGAGCCAAGAGGGGATCCAAAATACCAAACAGAGCACAAGACTTGTTCTTTAACTCTAGGTCTTTCTGTTGTGCAGAAAATGCCTGCATGCCCCTTCTTTGCAAGCATCCTATTTCCCTCACAAATTGTTTGTATACCTATAATTCTCCTGGGAACTTCTTTCACAAGCCTTTGCACCTGCTCACCACCCCCAACACTTTGCTTTCCAGAATTTTATTTTCTAAACATAGACAAGAAACTAGATTGGTAGTTATAACTTGAGTGTCCACATTGGGAAGGAGTTCTGTGGACTTGATGAGACCCAGTCTCCCCAAACACTTCACTAGTCAAGTCTGATGTCCACACTGGAAGTGTAGGCGGGCACTCTGTATATGTTTTTAATTGAGTCAGGTGAGATACACAGTTACAAATCACAAAGCTATTCATGATCATGTTTCAGTCATACAATGTTCCACACACATCCCTTCACCAGTGTACAATTCCCACCATCAATGATCCCAGTTCCCCTCCTGCGACTACCCCCAACTCCAAGGCTGCCACTATGGGCCTGGCTCAGGCGCTGGGGGAGAAGGTATCTGGGATAGAGAAGGAATCACAAAGGCAATGGCAGTTTGAAATGATCACTTTGATTAGAACAACAGGCTCTCTGTTGATTCAGGGGTCTGGGAGGCCTATATTCTGATTACTAAGCTTTGAAGTGAATAAGGGTGTACACATACTCTTTCAAATAAACATTTTGTCTGGGCAATAGAAGCCAAGAAGTGGTACTGCTGAGTTTTACGGTAATTCTAGTTTTATTTATTTATTTGTTTATTTATTTATTTTTGAGAAATCACTGTACTGCTTTCCATAGAGATTGGACCAGATGACATTGCCACCAGCGATGGATAAGGTTTCCTTTCTACCACATTCCCACCAATACTCATCGTTTTCAATATTTTTAAAGAGGTGATATATCAATGAGATGATATATCAGATGATATATTACATATGTGGGAAGTCTAATTTCTGAAAAATCATTCCACCAACCTAAAACTTTTCACAAGGTAATAAAATTTTAAAAAGCTGTCGTCATAGAATAAGCATCAACTAGAATGTGATGTACATCACGACAGGAAGAAACCCCCCCTTCCTTATCCCATGCAGACACAACCCATTACAGGCTTTCAATTCATTCTCAAGCAAGAGGATTTATCAGTACCATTTATTACACATTGTTCAAACACCTGGTAATTGGAGCTGCATCCATGCTTGTTAATTGTATTTAAACAGGGACATATAAAATCCCTTTACCTTTATGATAGTAAGTTTGGTAACTTAAAGCCAGATTTTAGGTACATTTTGGTTTGTATCCTCCCTCAGAAACTAGAACAGGACCAGAGTGATAGTACACTGGGTAGGGCATCCTATCTCTGGCACATCCTGTGGTACCCAGAGCACTACTGGGAACACTATTTCAAAGTGTAGAGTAAGGAGGGAGCCCTGAACACTGCTGGGTGTATCCCCCAAAGAAAAAGAAGACAAAGAAAACTAAAAGATATGCGTGCTCTCTCTCTCTCGGAGGTTGACATTTAAAGAAAAGGGTCTTAAGTCCTTGAGAAAGACTTTCCAGGTGGTCCATAAAGCTGATGAAATGCCAGCAAGCTTCTAACACACATTTTAGACAGATGAGTCCTATTTTCAGTGATGAGTTTTCCAAAGTTAATGCTCAAAGAACAAGGGCACAGGGTGATCTCTTCCCTTTATTTTCATAAGAGAATTGATCGTCTTCTTTTTAATATCCATTTATCCTTACAGATGGTTGATAAGGGAGGAACAAACTTATGCCCGAGTCTGACTCTGAAGCAGCAAAACAAAAACAACAAATTCTACTTATTAAAATTCTGTAAGGGCTCTGTTGAAGATATTAAATGCTATGGCCTCCAAATTTTATGTTGTACTGTACCTGCAATCTCTATTCAATTATGTAAAAGGAGCTTAAATCTTTTACAATTTCGTTATGTGGTATAGTTTAGGTGGTAACGATAAGGTTTAAGTTTACGGTTGCTATATGTAAAACCACAGCACCCCACCACTGCCAACGTTCTCGACCACCACCCCTCTATCATTTCTAGTCTGATCTTTTTCCTCTCTTCTCTCCACAATGCTTGGTAATTAGTTTTGTATTCTAAGGCCAAACATCTGTCATCATTTGGTACTGTCTATTCCTGTGTTTATCTCTCTATTCTACACATGAGTGAGATCAAGAGTATCTGTCCTTCTCTCTCTGATTTACTTTGCTTAAAAGGATTGCCTCCAGTTCCATTCACCTGTAGAAAATTCATGGTTTATTCTTAGAGCTGCATAGTAATCTATTGTGTATGTGTGTGTATATGTCTATATGTACAGTGTGCATATATATGTGCATATATTTATTTATATATGTATATAAATATATATACACACGTGATATATACATTAGATACCACAACTTCTTTATTCATTCAGTCATTATTGGACATTTGGATTGTTTTAATATCCTGACTACTGCACTAAGTGCTACAATTAAAATAATTTGTACATACCTCTTAATATTTTAATTCTTATATATTTTACTATTTGGATAATAATTCTTATACTAGGTCTTTTATTTTTACATAAAAGTTAATAGCTCTAGAAATGAGTAAAATGCATTTTAAATATTTCAGGAAAATATGAAGCAATAAATTGATTATGATGTTTTCTGTAAATTACTTTTTGTTCTAGATATGTGAATTCTGATACATACTTGTAAAAATATATGTGGATCATGTTTTCATTGTCAGAAAGGAGTATGTAAATCTTTTTAAATTAAAAGCAATTTTTAGAAATTTTCTAAATATTCATTAAAGTAATGTTTTTTATAACACTGGATTAAATACCGACAACACTATCACTGTCACTGTCACTGTCATCCCATTGCTCATTGATTTGCTTGAGTGGGCATCAGTAATGTCTCCATTGTGAGACTTGTTTTTGGCATATTGAATACACCACGGGTCACTTGCTAGGCTCTGCCATGTGGGCGAGATAGCTTGCCCACATGGTAGCTTGCCCAGCTCTCTGAGAGGGGTGGATGAATCAAACCTGGGTTGGCCACATGCATGGCAAATGCCCTACAAGCTGCGCTATCACTCCAGCCCTAACACTATATCACTTATTATTTTGGTTTCTGCGGCCCTGTGGATTATTCCTGAGTCTAAATTCAGGGATCATTACTGACCACATGGGATGCCAGAAACCCAACCCAATCCAGGTTAGCCACATGCAAGGCAAGCATCCTACTATCATTCTGGCTCTAGCCTTATATCACTTATTTAATGTTAACTGAAACAAAAACAAAAAATTGAATGTGATGCCTTAAAATTATGCTTTTACTGTGTCTTAAGTGTTTTCTTATTTATATTTTGTTATATCTAAAATAATGTTTTTCAGTTGGCAATGAAATAAAATAATGAGGCTTAACTACTAGGCAGATGATAAGGCTTTTTGTTTAATACTGATCTTAACCTTTATTAAATGTCAGCCTTTATTCATCCCAAATATTTAGTTCTTTATCAACCATGCTATTGCCCCCTCCTCCAAAGTAAGCAAACAAAAATCATAAAATGTCTTAAGTCTAGATTCCTCTTATCATAGCATAAAACATGATTTCAAATCAGTTGCTGAATTGAATTGCCCAACATTACTTTTCAAGCTAGAGTTCAATTCATTACTTCATAGGTGAAAAGAAAAATTTCGTTTTCAGTGGTTCAAGATAGGGTTAATTGAATGAAGCAATTAAAAGTGTTTTTTGCTTAGCTACTTTTCCATTACTCCCCCTAGGGGAAGAAATAATCATCATCAGTCTTCTCTGTCATTCCCTTGCTCTTTGATTTACTCAAGCAGGCAATAGTGATATCTCTATTCCTCCCAGCCCTGAGATTTTAGCAGCCTCTCTTTACTCATCTTTCCCAATGATTGGAGTCTCTTTCAGGGTCAGGGGAATGACACCTATCATTACTGGTTTTGGCATATCAAATATGCCATGGGTAGCTTGCCAGACTCTGCCCGTGCAGGCGGGATACTCTGGGTAGCTTGCTGGGCTCTCTGAAAGGGATATATATATATATATACATATATATATATGTATATATATACACACACAGAAATACACACACACACACACACACACACACAGAGTCTCTTGCCCGAACGCCTGGCTGTCTTCCCCAGTGCCCCTCGGAGGGGATAGGCTCCAGCTTCCCTCCCCACCCCGAGCAGAGTTCCCAGCGGCCAAAGACCACTGGAACCTAGCCACAGCCATGCTCGAGGCCCCTCTCCACACATCCAGACAGGCCTAATGCATGAAGGTACCCACAGAGGAACCCCGGTGTGTGTAATCCCATCAACGGCCAACATCCAGAGACTTAAAAGCAAGCTCCCAGAAGCGATATCTTATAACCTACTTCTCCCTCTGGGAGAAACTAGCAAGCTTCTGGGAGTTTCCTGCCCACATGGGACAGCCTCACAAGCTTCCCATGGTGTATTCATATGCTAAAGCTTGCAACAAGCTGGATCTCATTCCCCTGACCCTGAAAGAGCCTCCAGTGCGACATCTTTGGGAGGGCCGAGTCGAGAGAGACTTCTAAGATCTCAGGGAAAGGACGAATGGAAAGGTTACTGAGCCTGCTCGAGAAATCGATGATTAATGAGATTTCGTGATCGTGATTGTGATATATACACACACACCTACATATATATGTGTATACACATATATGTGTGTATATATACACATACACATAGCATATATGCACATGCATATACATATATACATATACACATATACACGTATATATGTATATGTACATCTATATACATGTATGCACATATATATGTATGCATATAGATATAGATATATATATACATATACCTCTCGGGGAGCCCGGCAAGCTACCAAGAGTATTTTGCCCGCACAGCAGAGACTGGCAAGCTACCCATGGCGTATTTGGTATGCCAGAAACAATAACAATAATGGGCCTCATTCCCCTGAATGAGGATTGACCCTGAAAGAGCCCCCAATATGGCAGAGTTAAAAAGGATGAGCAAGGAGAGGCTGATAAAATCTCAGGTCCAAACTAGGTTGCCAGAACGAAGAACTAAAATGATTGTCTGTACTTTCAATGCACGTACACTAGCATCGGAAGCATCCATCAAGGACCTTATAGTGGAAGCATAGTAGATCAAGTATGACATCATTGGTCTGACTGAGAGGAGAGGGCATCGACCACATCATGTCACTTTTGAGACTGGAGAAGAATTGTTCCTTAGAACATGCAACAGTAGAGGTGTTGGTGGTGTTGGTGTCCTTGTCAAGACAAACTTGGCCATGAGCATTGATTCATTTGAATGCCTAACAACCCAAATCAGACACTTATGCTTGAATAGATATGGCTCATTGCCAACAGTTTCTATCTTCGTCTGTTATGCACCAACATACAACTACGATGATGAAGAAATTGAGAAGTTCTACATGGAGCTGGAAAAGTTCTGTAAAGAAGACCACACCTACTACAAGATCACTGTCGGTGATTTCAATGCCAAGATAGGACTGAGAAGGTCGCCTGAAGAACTCCACATTGGGATGCATGGCCTAGAATGGAACAAACAGGGTGAAAGACTGTAAGAGTTCATCATGAAATTGACACATCATATTCAATCGACAGTTTTGCCTAATTAATGTCACTGTTGTCACCAAATTCCAAATGGGATTGGATCACCGTCTCCTTCAAGCAAAATTCTACTTCATGGAGTGGGAAGAAAGGACTGCAAAGTTTAAGAAGACAACTCCCAGAATGACCACCAACTAGGAGCACTTTGGCACTATTGTGGCAACATGGGAAGATGCCCTCATTGACGGCATGGATGAGGAATATGATCAACTTGTTCAATTCCTCCATGATTGAGTGAGGAACGCTGAGAGAGAGAAAGCCACAAAAAGATACCTGTCTTCAGAAACTCTCGAGCTCATTTGCCAATGTGGCTTAGTGCGAGCCTCAGGCAGTCAAAAGCTAACATCCAAGCTTGCAAAGAAGGGCAGAGAAGCGATAAAGGAGGACCTCAAAGAGAGAAGAACAGCAGTGTTGGCCGATGTGGCAGAAGCTGGGAAACATATTCGCAATGCCCACCTGTCCTTTGCCAACTACAAGACCAGAATGACTACCCTCCAATGTCCTGATGGATCTATCACATCTTCCAGAAGGGCAATGGAGAATATTATCCATGACTTCTACTCAACTCTCTTCGATAGCCACATCCACCTGCCCACATACCAAATTCCGCAAGATGGATATATTATTCCCAATGTTCTCCCTCCCAAAATCCAACATGCCATTTCATTGGTAAAGAAGCGAACAGCACCCAGCCCAAACAAAGTCATGCCCGAACCCTTGAAGAATCTGCTGTTAGTACTCATCAATACACTGGATCAACTCTTCACATGCTACCTGTCTGAATGTAAGGTTCTGTTCCAATGGAAAACCAGCAGGACTGTTTTGCTATGCAAGAAGGGAGACATCCAGGACATCGGCAGCTATCGCCTGATCTGCCTGTTGTCCGTCGTCTACAAGCTGTTCACTCGAGTCATCCTGAACCGAATAGGCAGAAGACTAAATGAAGGACAAACGTGAGCAAGTCAGGTTCTGAAAAGGATTCAGCACGATCGACCATATCTACATGGTGACCAAGCTCATTGAGGTTTCTTAGGAGTTCAACATGCCGCTCTGTCTAACATTCATCAATTTAAATAAGGCCTTCAATTCTGTTGAGACTGAAACGGTAACCGAAGCCCTAGCCAAACACGGTGTTCAAACTCAGTAAATCAGGATCCTCCATGAGTTTTATTACAGATTCACCACCAAGATCTCATCATTCTACAAGGAAGTGATCATTGACGTTAAGAGAATGGTTTGGCAATGCGATACCATTTCACTGAAAGTCTTCAGTGCCACCCTCAAGAACAGCATGTGATGACTGGAATGGGAAGGGATGGGAGTGAAGATAGATGGTCAGCAAGTACACCGCCTCTGCTTTGCTGATGACATCATTCTAATTACACCAAACATTAGCCAAGAGGCATGAATGCTGGCTGACTTCACGCATGAGTGTGGAAAAGTTGGACTGCAGCTGAATTTCACAAAGACAATGTTCATGAAAAATGGACTAGTTTCTGATGTTCCATTTGCTCTCAACACAATGAACATCTCCAAATGCAGCAGTTCTATGTACTAAGTTGAGAACTCAACATGATGAACGACCTGGCACCTGAGCTACGCAAGAGGAAGAGAGCAACGTGGAATTCCTTCAAGAGTGTCGAAGAAATAGCTAGGAGGATGAAGAACCTTTGGCTCTGGGTACTTCTCTTCGACTTCATCGTTCTTTCTGCTCTAACATATGCCTCAGAGACCTGGGCCCTACAAAAACAGGATGAGAACACTATTCAGGTCTCCCAAAGAAGAATCAAAAGAGGTAGTATCACTCTTCACTCAAGTGAGAGACGGAATCCGGAGTTCTGACCTCCATCAACATTGAGAATCAGGAATGCTGTCCCATTTGCCAAGGAGTCGAAAATCATATAGGCTGAACACGTAATGTGATTTGAAGATGACTGCTGTATTAGAGCCGTTACGGACTGGATATCACAGAAGTCAAATTACTGTGTGGTCGCCCACCTATGAGATGGTCAGACTTCTTCGTCAAAACCCTGAATGAACGGTTTTAGGCTCTTCCTGTTCCTGGAGTGAGCAGATATCTTTGGGCATGTGACATGGACAAATGGAGATGTTACTGGCGCCCATTTGAACAAATGAAAGATCAATGGGATGACAAGTGATACAAGTGATAATGTATTGCATGATAAAGACAGACAACTGTGATTTTAAGTACAGTGATCATGTGTGCTAAGCAGAGCAGCGCTGGCCTCTTCAAAGGGAATCTGTTGACTTTGAGGACCTGATGCAGCATTAATGGACAGTGCTGCTGCATCCCTATCCACAATCCCTTTCTATTCTAGGGCTACTGCCTTCCCCTTAGCTGGCTATATCATTCCCCGAAATGTAACTGCCAGACAGATGAAGTCAAGTGAACTTATCCAACCCAGCCTTTATGAAACTGAACACTGAAAAAAAAACAGCTAATGAAACTCTTGCTCCTTTCACCAAATTTATTGATTTGATACATAATCTATATCAGAAGAATGATTCTAATAAGTGATTATCCATACAATCTCTATATGTTTATATTTATAGGGTTAGACTGTCTGGAATTAATAAGACAAATTTAACTCCATGTAAACGAATAGTAGTAGATAATAGAAGCCAAAAACTTCTAGTATAAAAGAAAATATCGAAGATGAGGAAATTTAGTTAAAAATATTTACTCTGATAGAATGTGACATAATATCATTACTGAAAGGAAATGGCCATAATTCAAAGCGACAACTCATCAATGCTACATTCCCAAATGTCAGTAGAGAAAAAAGAAGGTGCCATGTTCTTCTCTAGGCCACTTTCCCTTCTCTGCTCTCGCTCAAGGTAAAGACAGAATCATATGGCAAGGTCTGTAGTTCAATTCTGATCTTGATATGGGCATTGAACAAGAGAAACAAAGCACCAGAGACTCAAAAACTGCAGAATCAATGGCTAAGTAGGGCTGTGTGTGAGGCATAAATGTGATCTCTGTCTCTAGGAGAAAGAGCTGAACTGTTGAGATTAAGAGGGAGCTAGGGCAAAATGAGTGTGGGAGCACCATTACCACCTCATTTTGAGTCTTAGACCTAGAACATTAGCAGATCAGCAGCCATGACATAAAGCAGTAGGAGCTCTGAATCTAGATGCCTCTGAAGCTTTAAAAAGAAAAGGAGAAAATGTAATTTAGTCATGTTCTCCTTTTCTTTCTAATAGTAAATGTCACCATTAATTTTATTTTCCTGAAGCACCAACATTCGATAGCTAATAATATAAGCAATTTAAAATAACTTCAATTATGTAACATTGATTAAGTGCTGTGTATTTTATATGCCAAACCACTTTATATATCTAAATATAGATTTTCACCATAATCCTTTATGTTCATTTTACAGAGAATAAAACTGAGAACCCAAAACAATTGTGACCAAGGTCTTACAGTATTTGAAGTTAAGCCGTAGTTGCTTGATGTTTTCATTGTTTATTTATCTTTGTCATGCTAAAATATACATTGTGTCTGACTTGTAAATGGTAATGTGTCATCAGAAGAATTTAAGCAAAATGTATGTAAGAATCTGTAAAAATTTTGCTCATTTGTGGGGAAAGGTTGGGCCATCTGGCAGTGCTTAGAGCTATTTCTAGCTCTGTATTCAGGGTCACTTCCGGTGACACATGGTGGAACATATGTGGTGGCCAGGATCATACTGAAGTTGGAGAGAAGTAAGGAAGCTCCCTAACCCATGTGCTGTCTCTCAGATAAGTAAGGATATATTTATGTATTTTTTAAATGTATTTTGTTTGGGGGCACATTTATCAGTGCTAAGGGTGAATTGCTGGTTCTGTGCTCAGGGATCATTTCTGGCAGGACCCAGGGTATGGGGTAACTGGAATCAAACCTGTATTATATATAACACAAGCTCTCTAACCACTGCACTATGGATAGAGCCCCTGTAAAGATATACATTCAGACAGAATTCTAACATAAACTATAGGTCTGACTGGCCTCTAAAGTTTCTTTCGAACATGACGTTCTTTACTTGTAAGAACAATTATGTAAGATTGAAGAGAAGTGAGTAATTCAGCTCCTGGCAACACTGAGGCAAACACAGCACACTTCGTCTCAGCTCTTCCTGAACCCATTGACCAAAGTGTGGAATCAAATTTGGACATGGAGAAATTTTGCAGCAATCCATTTAGTCTTCCAGAAAGAGGAAGTCAGCTTTTTCCTTTTGTGGATTTGAGCCATAGCAGCTTACCCACAGACTGTCTCCATGGTAGTGCTTGGTGGAGCCCGCCCTAAGACAGACCACCTGTGGCAACTAAAAGCAGGTCGTGTCCACCCAAACCACACAGCTCAGAATGAACTGTTCTCTCTTCAGACCCTGCACTTCCTCCCCTTAGACAGCCTCCTATCTCAAGTAAAGATTACAAAATTCAAATGCAATATTTTGCCTTCTCCAGTCAGGATGTTGGGAATGACCATCTTGTACATTAAAAAGGCAAATACTATGATTCGTAACT
The DNA here is from genome assembly GCF_027595985.1 of Sorex araneus. Classification (NCBI taxonomy): domain Eukaryota; kingdom Metazoa; phylum Chordata; class Mammalia; order Eulipotyphla; family Soricidae; genus Sorex; species Sorex araneus. Next base: position 290,396,395 of record NC_073313.1, on the reverse strand, counting down.
ATTACTCCAAATGCAAAGTCTTCCTCTATTGAGAATGGCCCAACAATAAATATGGTATATAAAATGTGTTTTCTTCCCCTGGGACTCGATGCCAGACTGTTTTCACTTGGGGCGCCCAGAGGGGGCCTCGTGAGAACCCTCTTTGCCCCAAGGGACCAAGCCCCAGCAGCTGACCTCTACTGCCCAACCGCTGCTATGCTCCAGGCTGCATTCCAACATATTATAAGACACTTTCTACCCATTTTTCATAATTACCACACTATATTTGATAGAGTTCAGACAGTAGGAAACAAATCATAGAGAGTAATGTATATATGTACATATATATATCAATATATCACTTCATCACTTGATCACTTGACATCCCATTACTCATAGGTTTGCTCAAGTGGGTGCCAGTAATATCTCCATTCATCCCTGTTGCTTGCTAGTGTGGCCCAATGGCATCTGCTCTCTCCAGGAACACGAAAAGCCTCAAACCATTCATTCAGGGTCAACAGGCAGATTGGGCGATAGTTGCCAATGTCTTGGATATCTCCCTTCTTGTACAACAGAATGGTCCTGCTGGTTTTCCATTGGAATGGAAACTTGCATTCAGACAGGTAGCGTGTGAAGAGTGGAGCCAGTGTATTGATGAGTACTGGCGACAGATTCTTCAGGTGTCCGGGTCTGACTTTGTCTGGACCGGGTGCTGTACGCATCTTTACCGAAGAAATGGCATGTCATATTTTGGAACAGAGGATGTTGGGAATGACATATCCATCCTGCAGAATTTGGTATGTGGGCAGGTGGACATGGCTGTCGAAGAGATCTGAGTAGAAGTCATAAATAATCCTCTCCATTGCCTTTCTGGAAGATCTGATAGATCCATCAGGACGTTGGAGGACAGTCATCTTGGTCTTGAGGTTGGCAAAGGACAGGCGCGCGTTGCAAATACTTTTCCTGGCTTCTGCCACATTGGCCAACATGGCTGCTCTTCTGTCTTTGAGGTCTTTCTTTATTGCTTCTCTGCACAGCTTTGCGAGCTTGGATATTAGCTTGTGGTTGCCTGAGGCTCGTGCCAAACCACGTTGACGAATGAGCTTGAGAGTTTCTGAGAACAGGCGTCTGTTTGTGGCTTTCCCACTCTCGGCATTCTTCACGCAGTCATGGAGGTGCTGAACCAGTTGATTGTATTCCTCATAGATGTTGTCAATGATGGCATCTTCCCACATTGCTGCAATAGTGCCAAAAAGCTCCCAGTTGGTGGTCATTCTGGGAGTTCTCTTCTTAAACTTAAACTTCACATACCTTTCTCCCAGCTCTGTGAAGTAGAATTTTGCATTAAAGAGACGGTGGTCTGATCCTGTTTGGAATTTTGGGACAATAGCGACATCGGTCAGGCAAAACCTTCGATTTAACATGAAGTGGTTAATTTCATTGTGGAACTGTTCACCAGGAGACTCCCATGTCCAAAGTTTAGATTTGGCCTCTGGAACTGTGAGTTATCATGGATGGTCTTGGTCAACATGACGAACTCAGTCTCTCACCCTGTTAGTTCCATTCTGGGCCATGGGACCTAATGTGGAGTTCTTCTGGTGTCCTTCTCGGTCCTATCTTGACATTAAAACCATCAACAATGATCTTGTAGGTGTGGTCTTCTTTATAGAACTTCTCCAGCTCCATGTAGAACTTCTCAGTTTCTTCTTCATCGTAGTTGGATGTTGGTGCATAGACAACAAAGATAGAAACTTCGGGCAGTGAGCCACATCTATTCAAGCGTAATCATCTGATTCAGGTTGTTAGGCATTCAAATGAATCAATGCTCATGGCCAAGTTTATGTTGACAAGGACACCAACGCCACTGATGCCTTTGTTGTCACATATTCCGAGGAACAGTTCTTCTCCAGTGTCAAAAATGGCGTGATATGTTCAATGCCTTCTCATTTTGTTCAGACCAATGATGCCGTACTTGTTCTTCTCTGCTTGCGCCATCAGGTCCTCGATGGATGCTTCCGATACCAGCGTACATGCATTGAAAGTACAGACAGTCTTATTAGTCTTTCTTCATTTTGGCTGTCTAGATCGTTCCTTAGGTTTTATCAGCCTCTCCTTGCTTGTCCTTCTTAATGCTGCCGTATTGGGGACACTTTTGGTGTCAGGCAAATGAGGCTGGCCCATTGTTGTTTTTGGTATATCAGATACGCCATGGGTAGCTTGCCAGGCTGTGTCATGTGGGCTGGGTTCTCTTGGTATCTTTCCAGGCTCTCTTAGAGGGATGGAGGCCTCCAATTGCCCTTACAGGTTTTCCCATAGTTCACACCATATTTGAAGCCTAAAATTATGGAAAATGGGTATTAAGTGTCTTATGCTGGTGCAGAAAGTGGCCTGGAGCATGGCGGTGGCTGGGTAGTGGAGGTAGTGGAGGTCTGCCGGTGAGGAATTTATCTGGCTCTGGTAGGGTGGGTCATCTGGGTTTGATCCCTGGGGTGGGACGCTGGAGATTGGAGGAGGCAGACAGACGATCTTGTTTCTGGGTCTTGTTGAGCCTGGACCTCCACTATCCAGCTACCGCCACGCTCCAGGCCACTTTCTGGACACTGGTGCTGAACCTAACACATGAGTGAAGCCTCACAGAACGAGGTAAAGCAGAACTTTGCGACCTTGGACTCCAGGCAATACATTACATAATAAGAAAACAACTATGAAAGCAAAAATAAAACCAAAATGAGTCTACTAAAAAGGTTTGTTTTTTATAGAATACTATGACCAAATATTAATTTATATATTTGGGATGTACATATACTTAAATTTTATATGTCTCCACCAATATGTCTACTCTTTTCTCTTATTTTTCAGAAATGAAGTTGGAGCAAAAGCTGATAACGCAGGCTTCACTGAAGATATTTGTAATGCTGGTGCTAATCAGTTGCTAGATTTAACCTTTCTATTGTCTGCAGTATTCGAGTTCCCTTTATAACTGCAGTGCAGCAGTGGAACTAAATAAAAAAATATTCTGCAGGCATATAGCATCTCAGTACTCTACTAATACCCAGCATAGGCGAAATTTACCTACAGTTTTTGCACCATTATTAGAGCCTTTAATGCCTTCTATTAAGCTGACAGCAATACTAACATGCCCCTATATTTAGCTGCAAATAAAGAAGATACATGGACAAATAGAAGAATGGTCATGACTATTTTTTAATACCTAATTTTATTTGATGCATATATTATTTACTGACTCAGGTTTTAGTCCTTGTTTGCCTTGTGTTTTTTTTTTTGCATGCAAATTAAAAACAAAAAAAAATGCATTTAAAAAATATGAGTCCTCACCTGCCTTCAGGGAAGGCTAATTTTTGGGATTTCATTGAGGAGAGAGCTTGAACGTATGACAGGTGATTTTTCACATTATACATACTGCTGCTCTGTATTGTTGATGTTCAGAATTGCCAGGATCTACCCTGTACATGGGCAACTTGGTGATGTGAATCTTCGTCTTGCTAGAATATGTGTGATATCACTGTCTCTGACTCATTTTCCATGATTCTTGTGAAAGCTAATTCAAAGTCAATTATAGCTACTTCAGAGCTCATAATCTTGTGTGCAACTAAATTCATGAAGCATACTCACTGAGATTGGTAGTCCAAGCAGCCGAGTCTCCGACACACCCATTTCCCACCCTTCTGGTTCTGCTCCATTTCTGTGCCAGCAGCCATCGCTCTTAGCCTTTGCCTTCACCAAGTATTTCCCTTCTTTTAGCCCTTTGCCCTGCTGAGAAGTGTAGACTATGTACAATTAGAATCCACAATTACAACCTGGCAAATCTGGAAGGCACTGTGATAGCACTTTAGGGAAGTCACTTCAGTGTTGTTTTTTTTTCTTGCACATGACTATGAGCCACATTCCTTATAGAGAGAGATTTGTGAGCCAGATATACCTTTTGCCAGTGGTCTTCAAACACTGTTCCACTAACTGGCTCCAGTCCACAGGTGATGAAAGGTTGAAAGCTACTGGTCGACCACTTGATTCTAACTGCTGGTCCATGGGCTGGTATTCAGGACAGTTTCCAGTTTCAGGTTTATAAAGGTTTAACACTGCCCTAGATCACTACATCATCGCCCCATTACCCTGCCCAGGGCAGAGCAGAGAAAGATAGCTACAGAAAGTAACCAGACTTCATTCACCAAGAATCTTGCAATGCTCCGTCTTCATCATTTGGTACCTGGAAATCTAAACTTCCATCAGTGATGAGGAGCAGAGGAGTTTCAGTTCAAATACTCTATGCTTATTTTTCTTCTTCCAAACAAAATCTACTTCTCTCTTTACTTGTTTAGTTGTAAGAAGAATCACTTTAGTGTGTTACTAATAGTCTCAATTATTCACTGTGCTTTTACCAAGTGCCAGCACCATAGAAATATTTCACAAGCATTTAATTTAACCTTCACAATGAGCCTGTGAGGTAAGTAATATTATCAATATTTTATGTGTGCGAGAACAGTTCCAAGAAAGAAAATCAAGCTAGTAAATAGTATAGGCAGAATTCAAAATCTAGGAAATCTGATTCTGAGAGGAAACCATTATTTAATCATTTGGTTATTTATTCATTCATTCATTCATTCATTCATTCATTCATTCATGTTAGAACTTGGTTTTCAAAGCTTGAGTTAACCATTCTCCCAGGTCATGGCAGACAGTTGTCATAAATTGAGATAAGACTCTTCTTGTATATTTATTTATTATACACACATCCTTAAAGTTTTAGCATATTTTCTTTGAAAATGTTTGTTTTGAAGATGTACATAAATTTTGCCTGCATGCAAATTCAGAAATTATAACTGAAATTGCTGTTTACATTGTTAATTTTGGGCAGGACGTTTGCCTTGCATGCCGCCAACCTGGGTTCGATTCCTCTACCCCTTTTGGAAAAACCTGCAAGCTACCTAGAGTATCTCGCCCGCATGGCAGATCTTGGCAAGCTATCTGTGGAATATTCAATCTGCCAGAAATAGTAACAAGTCTCACAATGGAAACGTTACTGGTACCTGCTGGAGCAAATCGATGAGCAAAGGGATGACAGTGATACAGTGATTGTTAATTTTACTCTGTCATGTTTTTAAATTCTGTGAAAATTATGTTCAGTGAAAGCCTGTTGGATTATTTTCTCCCTCCTCACATTTCATTTCACCTACTCTTCTGACCTGTCTTTCAAATCTTCCCTCTACCAGAGAAGGTTGTGATATGCATTATTTATGCATTGTCTTGTGGAACTTTGTGAAAATTTCCATGGAATTTATATGTAAGATTATAATTTTGAAATCACAAATATGCAAGTACTTAACTTGACTGTTTTCCCACATTCTTGTTCTCTGAAAAAGTTGCATCTAACTTTTATTTAAAGACATTGGTATTCCTTTCCCCACTCCAGTGCTCAGTATCCTGGAATAAGTTCCTCTCTATCTTTCAATATCTGACTTTGAAACATCTAGCTGTACTCTCATTGAAGGCAACTTTCAACAAAAGAAATTTAAACATGTGATCTTATTCATCCTAGTTTTTCAGTTCTAAACAGAAACTTTTATACCCTCTGATTCTTCATGTTTTTTTCTTTTTGTCAGTTAGGCATTATTCTTTTTATACTATTGATGTAAAATGAGAACCTGCATCATTACTTAATTGAGTTCAGAAGGTAGTGAGGAATGAATCCAACACAGGTCTTTTGACTTTTCTGCTGTTATTTCTACCAAGACAACTAACCTCTGAATGCCATGATCTAATCCACTTGTTCAAGTTCTTCAGTGAAAGTCAGAGATTTAAGCCGAGTACAGGATGAAGCAAGTGTCTTCAGTGAAAGAACATGGAGAATTAAATACTTGCTCAGTTGTGTCAGTACCAGCCTTCTGAGGCTGAGACATTTAGGAGCACAATGGATGTGATTAAAAACAGTAAGAATGGACAATGTTGAATAAATGTATTAGACAGCATCTGGGATTACCTGATAAGCAGATTCTGGGTCAGGAATTGACTATGGAATATCAGGAAAGGAACATTCACAGTTCACAAGTGAGGAAGTGAGCAAGAGAGAAGAAGAAACCAATTAAGATACAAAATATCCAGAGAGATAGCATATCAGGTAGGACACTTGCCTTGCACATGGCCAACTTGTATTTCATTTCCAGCTTCTCTTCTCAACCATGCCAGGAGTGATGCCTAGCACAGAGCCAGGAGTAAAACTTGAGCAACAGTGAGTGTGTTCCCTCAAAAAAAAAAAAAAAGAAGAAAGAAAGAAAGCCAATGCCACAACAATGAGCAACTCAAACTCATGGATGGAATATCCCAGGATACAAAGTTGAATATGTTTTAATTTAGAGGAATGGAAATAGGAGTAGTCATTTGAAAGTTTGACAATCAACATTTATATAATAGAATCTTTTCTTTGTAAAACTTTGCTTCTCATGATGTATCTTAACACATAGTGTTTTCTTATAAAAGAAGCTATTGTTTTCTTATAAAATTTTAATTTTGAATAAAAGAAGAGTCCATTGAATGCTCTTCCTTATAGGCTCTAAAGTGAAGTGCAGAAGAAAGTGTCAATTGACTCTTAAAATAATAAGGGCATATTCTCAGAATTTCATTACTTGGTTAAGGAGAGATTATGTGCAGGAACAAATATCTTTCCTTAACTAGATTTCTAAGAGTTCCACATTTGAGGCAATCTTTATCTATAGAAATTAAATAAACTGACAGGATAACTTGGTTTGCAAGAATAAAAGATTGGTTTACTTAGAGAAAATGCAGAGGCTTCAGAAAAATCAAATCACAATTAGAAAATATTGTTGAATTTGCATAAAATAAATATTACATTTTGGAACTTTTGACATTGCTGTGGTAAGTTGTAAAACTGAACATGTTCCCCTTATGCTTTAGGATTGTATTATTCTCAATTTACTTGACTAGAAATATCATTGTTTATTTATTGTATACTTTAATAAATCCAGTGTAATTTAATCTTGTAAAGGTTTTCTGACAGATTCATTTGGAGTTGCTTGGCATCACATAAAACCTGACTCAAAATTTTCTTTACCTAAAAATTCTAGACATAAATTTAAAACAAAAAATTTTATAACAGTAAAGGGATCTTGATAAATAATGTAAAATTTTAAATACAGGAGACTGTAGATAGTGACTTCAGAAATACATAATATTTCTAGCATAAACACATTGAAAGAGATTCACTAAAAAGAAAAAAATATGCATAAGATTTAACCATGCAGTGAAAGAAGCAAAACGTGGGATAGTAATGGTAATGGACTAGAAAATATTTTTTACAAGACTTACGAGGAAATAAATAAGTCAATTCACTCAAGAGAATAGATATTTCAGCAATTTCACCAACTACATATTTTGGGTTATAGTCCAGAATCTTATGTTTTTATCAATAGACAAGAAAAAAATTTGAAAACTTGTAGGGGATTCTAAAAGACAGCAGGATAATCTGATCCCCCACCCCAACTAATGAACAGATCAAGTATAGCTGAATCCTTTGGCTCAGAGCCAGAGCAATAGTATAGCACACAGGCCCTTGTCTCTTGTGCCTCTGACTGGGCTCTAATTCCTGGCAAGCACACGGTCTGCTAAATATCACCAAGAATGACCCCTGCATACAAAACCAGGAGTAAGCTCTGAGCACTGCCAGGTGTGGCATTCCCCACTCCTAGAATAAAGACCTTTTACTTTAATAATTTATATTAAAGAAAGAAAATAATTTGAAGAATATGTGGTAGGTCATGCTCTGAATTCCCCTAAACTGATTTCAGTTAAAAAAATCATCTAATGTTTTTATAATCGGGGGATGCACATCACCAAGAATGTAAACACTTTGTTATTAATCACATTCTCTGTTAATAATTATAAGGGAAAATTTATTTATTAGCATTTATTTTTCCACAAAATAGTATTTTCCTCAGAGCGTGAGCATTTAAATCTTTTTCTTTATGTTCCTAGTACTGTCAGCAATCACAGATTTTAATTAACAGAAAAAGAACTGGATTTCTCAACAAAAATGAACTATAATAATTTATACTCAAGGACCAATCCTAAATTTAGATGAACAGGAATTTTAGAATATTGCATCTTTAGTGTTTTTAAAATGAGTCAAGCTAGCCTGCATTTTATTGCTGGAGCCAGGAGGCAGTGCTGCTCAGGCCTTGAGGTGCAGGTAAGGGGGTGGGGGCCCACCAGACCACACCATGGGGCAATTCTTGGGGACTTCCAGAGCCATGGCAGACTATGTGGTTCAAAGGAAAAAAATGGTAAGGGGTATGCAGCACACACGCCCTAGACCCTATACTAATCCTTCAGCTTTAATTATTTTTAATGTTTTAAAATTGATCAGAGAATGATGTTTGCTTTGAAAAGCATATGCTCCTGCACACACTTACTCCTCAAGCTGTTAGCTATTACTGAGAACATGGGTAGCAAGAAGCCTGGCACATGGATCCGTCTTAAGTAAAAACTTGTTATGTATTTCTGAGTGGTCATCACTACTGGTACCTTGTACCAGAATAAATAAGGGCTTTTTAAAAAAGGAGTTTTCTAGTTATTTTCATATCAATTGAATCTGAATATACAGATCAGATCATTTGAATGAGAACTCAGAAATCTGCTTTTAGTGGATGGTGAGTACCCCTAAAAAGAAATAGATCTGCTTTTGATAAGACATGGGATAATATCAGAGTATTAACACACTTTGAGAATAATAGATTATCAAATCAGTTTGATAACTAAGCTGGGAGAGTAGTGGTTCTATATATTTATGATAAATATGTGATATATTTATAATGGAATTATTTTACAGGTGGTAGGAGGGAATGATTGAACAGATATTAAATATTTTCATCAATCAAGTAAAGGTGGATGATGTATTTAAACAAAACAAACTTAGACCAAGTAAGTGATAGCACAGGCATATCAGTGCCATTTTATAGAGGAAAAGCATGACTCTCACTGTATAGGTTGTAAATATGTTATTTATTGAGAATAAAAGTCAAGGCAAATGTACAGGACAAAAAGTCAAGATGAATAAAGGAACAGTTTATATTCATTTATTTTCCTTCCATACACTAATAGAGACTAAAGAATGAGAGGACAGTGTACATTATGAACTCTGAAATTTCAAAGATCAGAGATGGATTAATCCATATCACTTCATACTTAAAATAAAATTTAATTTCAAAAGGTATAGAAGGTGAGAATTATGACCTTGTTCACAGTGAGAAGTGAGCTGAAGCTGAGGATTAAATTATGACGCTAGTAATAAGAATTGAATTTTAGGGTTTGAGTGATGGAGCTGGGGCATTTTCCTCCCATACAGCCAAGTTGAGTTTGATCCCTGACATTCTGTATGGTCCCCTGAACACTGTAAGGAGTAATCTTAAGCACAGAGCCAGGAGTAACCCCTGAGCAACTCTGAGTGTAGCCCAAAGTCCTAAGAAGAAAAAAACAGAATTTTAATTCTGATCTTTCTTGCTTTAATGTTTATTTGTTTTGGGTGTGGAGGGCATAACTAGTCATATTCTGGACTTCTGACTCTGCTCAAGGATCACGCCTAGTGTAGCTGAGGGGACCCTGTGGCGAGTGGGGCTTCAAACCTGATCACATACAGGGCAAGCACCTTAATGCTTTACTATCCTCGCACTGCACTTCAGAGTTATTTTTGTTACATTCAACAAGTGTTTTCTCACTTTTCTCCTTCCACATTCCAGCAAATGCTCCTTCCTTGGAAAACTCACCTGGGTCTTTAAGGGCACATCACTAAGAGCAATTGAATAGATAATTGTCACCAGTGGGGTGACTACCCGCAGGGGTGCAGGGGTTACAGAGAGCTTTGGGTCTTCTGTTTTCTCTATCCACACCTCAACTTCCCTTTGCCTAAAGGGCCTGTGAGCAGGAAAGCTGAATGACCACACCTAAGCATTTTTCTCTAGTTCCCTTGCCCAGATTCTTTTATGCAGAATGTACACTCTCTTTGGAAACCCAGGTTCCACTTCTTAGCCCCTTGGACATCACATTGCTTGAATGGTTATCCCCAGATTAATAAAATTTATAAATATTTATTATTTTTTTAATTATAAAAATTTATAAAATTCACCTCAAGGTAAGTTGTTTCTCCAACAATGGAAAGGTACTCAGACCTTTTTGCTTTCTCTTTTTAGAAAATTCTGCCACAGTAGTCATGTAACATGATAGAAGAGGATTTAGCAATGATATGAATTTCAGTGGTATACCAGCTGTTTCTCACTCCTTTCACTCAGCTATTCCACACAAATGTTGAAAACTGACTTTATACCAGGCAGTCTGCTGAGATGTATAGAGAATCTAGTGTGATTTATTCATCATTTCAGAACACATTTGCCAAATCAATCTCAACAGCATTTACAGAGTAGTATAAATAAAGTACTACATAATATTCTTTTAGTTATGACTGGCTTGACATATATCTACTTGTTAAGAGAAATCTAATGGCTTCCACAAGATCTCTGATAATTCTCAAGGATTGATATTTTTTCCTAATGTCCTAGGAAATTTCTAGCTTCTATGAAACTCATGATCTAACTTTCTCTTTGTTGCTATACTCTTAATGATGTGGGTCACAATATTTTCCTATTTCCATCTAAAAGGACCCTCCACCCTCTAGAATGTATGAGTATTTAATGCAAATTTGTGAATGATGGTTTGACTAGAGTATGGTTATCAAATGGTAGGGTAGTTATATTGCACTTTAGACTCCCCTTCTTACAAAAGAATGGACCACTTTTGCCATACTGTTGACTTTAGTTTCTACATTGGGTCTGAAGGTACTTCTCCATCTTCTTTCTCATCACTCCATTGCATGTGCAGGTGTTTCTTCATTTTTCTCCTATTATATTTTCTTAGGATTCAGAGAGATAGAACTGGGATAAGGATTTTGCCTTGCATACAACTGATCCAGATTTGTTCCCTAGCACTAAAGGATATGCCAAGCATTGCCAGGATTTCTCGAGCACAGACCCATGAGTAGGCCCTGAGTACTCCTTGGTGTGAATCCTCAACCCCTTCAAAAGATATCCTCCCTATCCAGTTCCATAACTCAATATCTTTCAATGAGAGAATCATGGGAAATCACTTACCTTAGTCCTGAGTAAATTTTAACTGAAAATCTTCCAAATTTTTCCCCTTCTCTTCATTTACAGAAAATGAAACTTTCACAAACATTAAGGAAATTAGAACTATAAAATATAAAATGCCTAGATGCTTTTGTTTCTCTGTCCCAAAGCTGTTTGTTCAGGCATCCCATGTTCCAGGTAATGGGTTAGTTTCCTAGTTTTCTCTGAAACCCCTTTAAAATCTTCCACCACCTTAGCATCTTTTGGTTCTGATATTTTGATTTTCCCTTGTGGCTGATCCCTGCTCAGATCATAACTTTATGTTCAACTACATCTTGTGCCCTGTTCTTATATTTTCCTAAGTTGCTGATCTCTTAGTTCTGTGATTCTTTATTCTAGAAAATTTGCCATAGTCAGGTCTCAGCTGGGACTGCAGGAAATCTTTTTCCTCTCCTACGAAATAGTCTAGGAGACTTCAACATTTTGGAAGTCTCCACTGATAGTCATGTATGCAATAATAAATTATGATGAAGGTAACCTCCTTTCCATCTCATCTTAGGAGGAGCTAGTCATATTGAAAGAAACAGTGAAAAGTGCTGTTGATTGAAAATATACTTGACTTCCTGGAAAGATGCCCAGAAAACTTTCAAGTTTCTATTGAGCAGTGTGAGAATTGTGCTTACTTTAGGAAATTTAAATGGAGCAGAATATATGAGGCTAAGTTTGTATATCAATTCTGATTCCCAAAGTTATTTTTGTTTCATAAGGCACCTTTGTGGGGACATGCTATATGCCAGGCCATTCTAGAGTAATTACTTTCTCTCTGCACAATTCACAAAATGTATAAATGGAAACCTGAAGCTGACTGAATGGTTCTTTCAGCTTGTATCCTACTTTCATTTATGCCAAGATCCAGAATTTAACTAAGAAAATATGCTTTACAATATTTGATAAGACTGCTTTGCTGAACTGCCCTGGGGCATGAGCTTCAGATATTTTCCACAAAGAGAAATTTCCTGCTCTGTCAGAGCAAGCCCAGACATTATAGTGAAGGTTTCCCCAGTAAATGCCTCCCAGTTCATTCTGGTGAAGGAAAACTTATGAGGGTGTCATATCAGGTCATTTTCTTTGGCAGTGTTACACCAGAATCAGGGATGAGCATTGGCAATGGGCTGTCAGATCAGTTATTTATATTTCATCTGGGTACATTCTCTTAGTCTCTGTTGCTTCCTAGCTTACTAGACTCATATTGGAAGGATTCAAGAGCCAACTAGAAGAGCTCTCGTGACCAAATGTAGAGCAGCCATTTAGGTTTCAGCGAAGATACAATTGCAATGGTCTGAAACCAAAGAGTTTATAATAATGTTGAAAAATAAATTCATCATAAGATGATTGTAAACTAATTCATATCTTGAAAGATGAAAAAATAAAAGTATTAAATATATCCTGGGTTTTCTATGTGAATCATAGCACTGGGTAATTATTTCAATAGTACGTTAGGGATGCATCTTCCTATAAAATTATTATCACTAACAAGGGAAAATAAAATGACAGAAATTTTACCCCCTAATATTTAATAAAGTCATTAATCCAGGAATGGAGAATTAATGAATTCAATGAAAAAAGAGGGTGGAAAATGGGCATTGTGTGCCTCCTGATTAAAGCTTATATCATACACTGGAGAAAGCTAAAGGGCCACTGTTTAATCCCCAAGCACTATGAACTGTGACTGCAGAAGCAATCCCTAGCACTGCACTAGAAGTATCTCCAAGTTTAATGTGACTCAAGAACAATAAAAAATAAAAATAATATATGTAATAAAATTGAGTCTTATCTACTGTGCTAAGTTGATCTCCTTGATCCTGTATGTCCAACTGCTCATTTTATGTTGTACAGAGGATAGATAAATATAATGAACGGTCACAGAAATATGTTATCAAAAAAATACCAAACTCTGGAAAACTGTTCAAAACAAACCATCTTCTCATTGGAATATGAAGAGATGGAGAGGGACCACAGATGACTGTAGACTTTAAACACAGTAGAGTCCAAAAATATAGAACAAAAAACAAGAAATATCAGCACAGCAGAATTGTCTGTTGTCAAGACGATTGTAGGCATGATTGGGTCATATTCTAGGAAATACAGAAACTGAGATTTTCTGGTATTCAAACTTTATCGTTTGCCATGCAGATACTATTTAAGAACCAGTATCATGAAAAAAGAAGAATCAATCCACAGCTAAAATCAAACATTTGCCTTTGAAGTGAATCTGAAATAAACAGAACATGTGTCTAATGAGAATCTTATATTCTAATCTCTCTGATATATCTTGATTGAATTACATAGTTAATCATATCAGCAGGAAAGTGGGCAAGATCTTCTGGTTACATCTGTACTGAAACAAAGTGAATTTTTGGATTGTTCAGTGTGAAAACAGAGGACTGAGTTTGTGCCAGTCTGAGAAAGTTCATGTGTCATGTTTTGCTTTATCAGTAAAAAGTTTCAGGAGAGTGTGGTAACATGTCTGCACCGTGGGTAGACTTGAGAGATTAGATTACTGTGTGCAATGATCCCTGGGCTGTGGAGGAGTTCAGTCTTGAGCTGAAACATTTTTTTCCCTAATTGTTTTTCTGGAAATAAGAACATTAAACTATTCTTAGAAATGAGTAACAGTTGAATCAGTACATCTGGAGCAACTGAGCTGTTTGATAACTTGTCTTAAACTGATTTAAGGAAAGTCTCCTGTTGATAGCTGTGGGCCCTGCTAGTAAGTTATGTGAAGCGGGGTGGAGAAAGGTGGTCATTTTCTCCCCACATGCCTCTGCTACCCAGGACCCAGGGTTACTGGGTTCTTGTCTCGCCTTGCAGAAAAGAATTTCAGGACTAGACAAGTAAAACAGATTTTATTTGGAGGTTTTGATGGGAAGGAGGGAGAGAAAGTGGGTGAAAGTGGACAGTAACATGCTCAAGAGAGAACCCAGGCATTAGACATGAAAGATTGAAAATCCACATCTTAAGAGGGGAGATGCGGACAACACATGTGTTTGGCCACATGGGCACAAGCAGTACATGGGCTGGGCAGCAAGTGTGTGTCCTTCCTTTGTCCAAGGTTGCCTTTATAGGGTTTCTCCAACCTGCCCCCAACATGGGGCTTCTACCTAGGTCAAGGTCCATTGCCAAGGAGATTGTCTAGGGGGGTTGGGAGTGGTGATGGTCTTCTTTGAAATTCCATTCCAGGCCTTTTGTTCCTGCAGGAGATTCTCTGGGTCTCTTGCTGGCGCCAGGTGAGGGTCTTCTCAGACCTTAGTTCCTGTTCTTTGCAGGGTTGGCCTTTGCAACTTCAGAGCTATTGATCACTGTCATCCCATTGCTGATCGATTTGTTCCAGCGGGCACCAGTAACATCTCTCATTGAAAGACTTATTGTTACTGTTATTGGCATATCCAATACACACACGTAGATTGCCAGGCTCTCGGGCTCGATACTTTCGGTAGTTTGCCGGGCTCTCCGAGAGGGGTGCAGGAATCAAACTCGGATCGGCCGCGTGAAAGGCAAACGCCCAACCACTTACTTCCTAGAAAATTCATTGCCATCACCTGGGGAGGGGCCTTCCCTGTCTGCCTGCCTGCCTGCATCACTCTGACCACAGAGGCCCAGGGGTGGGGTGAGGGTCCCTTTTCTGGTGGTTCAGGAGCTTGTCTTCTTTAGCTCAGTGCCAGTGGAGGTGGGGCTCATTGTCCACTTGTCCCTTTGTTTCCTGGGTTCTTTTCTCGATGGGGTGGGTAGAAGGTAGAGCACAGGCTTGACCACTAATTTGGAGTGTGGATGTGACTAAGTTGTTGGCTCTTCTTGGGCCTTATTTTCTCATTGGAGAAGATATCACTTCTTTTCCTACCAAGTGACATCTGAGAGCCTTCCTGGAATCTAATCTCTACAATTCTCTGATTAATATGTGCCAAGAATGTCTCACTAAACAAAAAATGATTAAATGAGATTATTAACTTTAGACAGTAGACTTGAGGAACTGTGGTCAGAAATTCAAAGTTCACTAACAAACTATTCATTAACCAAACTATCCAAGTCCTCAGATACGTGACATTATTTCCTAAGAAACTGTAAGTAAAATTATGAATTATGTACGAAGTTTTATATATTCCATCATTTCTAGTTATCTGCCTTACTTTGCCTGCCTGGGTCATGAACTTTACTATACAGATTTTTTTTTATTTTTTCTCAAAAACTTCTAATATTTTCTTTATGATTAACAATAAATTTTTCTTCTTCACAATTGAGTTCTTTTGTCTTTCTTATTCTAAATTGAATGGCATATGTAAAAAACTAAGGCTCGCCGAGGGTCGTGAGCTCTTGCGGGCTCTCCGGGTGGCTCTGTCTCACCGCCCACGTTCGGTGCCCCCGAACCACTGTGTGTGCTGTCGGTCAAGGGTAGGCGACGGGAAGGAAGAAGGCCAGACTGGTTGTTCGATCAGTTTATTTCATTCTCTCTCCCTGCTTCTCTCCCGGCTCTGGATCTCTCTCTGGATCTGTTGATCTCTGGATCTGGCCCCCTTGGATCTGGCCCCCCAACCCACTCTTATAGTCTAGTTAAATCTCCACAGCATGAGGGGGTTGGGGCGTACACATAGGTGTGGTCACCATCAATAGGGTAAGGTTCCTTTCCCTTAGGGGATGCTTCTCCTAGGACTTAATTCTCTTTCAGCAGGAGGATCCACCCAAGGGCGGAGTCCCATGAATGTGTTTCTCTTCTCCTCAACCAGCAAACATATAAGAATTCATAATATTAATTATTTTGTATGGACACAATAAGAGATGCATTAAAGCTTATGGAATTGCTCTCCTGGGGCCATCTCAATCTCAGACTACAGTGCTCAGGCCAGATCAGTCTTTCCTATCCCTAGCAGGGTCCTAGTCTCATCATTACTTTTGGATCATGACAGCATTTGTCTATGATCAAGCTCTTAACTTAGGGTTAAGAATTAGGCACTTTAGGGGAGAGACTCTCCAAACAATAATAGTGAGTTTTGTTGAAATATTGTATGCAATCAAAGTGAAAGTAAAGTGAAATTTATTAGTTACACAGGCGGGGGGGGCTTAGGGTGGGGGGGCTAGGGGCGTGGGGGTGTTTGGGGTGTGAGGGGGCGGGGTGGAGCTATACTGGGATTCTTGGTGGTGGAATATGAGCACTGGTGAAGGGATGGGTATTCGAGCATTGTATAACTGAGATTTAAACCTGAAAACTTTGTAACTTTGTAACTTTCCACAATAAAAAATTAAAAAAAAAAAAAAAAAAAAGAATTAGGCACTTTGGCCAGGCCCATCTCGATGCCAGGGTAGCACATAACTCACCGCTTGCCCTGGATCCTTCCCGTCCCTCATCGGGACCCTGCTTTTGGGGTGCTAGGAACTGAGGGCAACTGAGCCTTAAGTGGAGAAAGCAGATGCTCGGGAGGGAATAATATTCGAGGCCAATTAAATCCCAAGTTACAAAAGCATAATATTGTCTTCTCGTGTCCATACAAAAAGGACATTGCTTTAAAGTAAATTATTCAAAAGGCACAAGAAGAGGAGAAAGGCAATATTAACTTATATAATATAAATTCAGTATCCTAGGAAGGTCTGACCTTACAAATTAGCAGAGTCAGATTAAGGGAAAGCCGCGGATTAACTCTTTTGGGGAAGAGAGCATGGAGAAGTGATTATAGCTAAACAATGGGATGGGAGAGATTCGGGAACACCTTGATGGGTGTGCCTGGGGTAAGCCTAAACTCCGGGGAAAACCGGGACAAGCTACTTGTGGCAAGAAGGGAGAGGACAAAGTAATGTCATCCTACAGGCATAGAAAGAATAAGAAAGACAAAACACATTTTCTTTGGATTAAAACAGGCTTGGGTTCTTCTTTCTGTCTCTGTCTGGTCTGTCTGTCTGACTGTCTCTCTGTCCTCTCTCTCTCTCTCTCTCTTTCTCTCTCTCTCTCTCTCTCTCTCTCTCTCTCTCTCTTTCTCTCTCTGTGTGTGTCTTTCTGCTGACCTTCCCCTTCTCTTCATTAATATCAGAATTGGTTTGGGGAAAGATTTTACCTCTCTGAGTCTCTTTTTTTCACTTCTCTCTCTCTCTCTTTTTTTTTTTTTGGAACACTTTGCAATGTTTTTGTGAACATTAGATGAGATCACTGAAGAACTGATAAAATGAATTTCTGGTGACTTCCTATTACCAAGAACAAGTTCCAGTAAATATCTTAATAACATATATAGATATACACATATTTACTCCTCCTCATACTCAAACTGAACAAGAGTATCTCAAGTGAAAGAAAAGAAACATCAGGTAAATGTTAATTTATCCTCTGGAAGCTCTGAATATTTAAGGGCATGAACTAGAATTTTGCTCTTTCAGTTCTGTCTCCAGCATCTATCATGTGGAGAACTATAGCTATGCATCCTTTCGTCCCTGTCTGAGGTGAGTACATGTCCGTTTATCTATCTCTTACTCTTTTTTTTATAGAAATTCTCAGCCTTTCCACTTACACACAGTTCTGCCATTATGGGATAAGAGGTTCCTGGGGACAAACAACTATTATGGTGCCATCAGCTCCTAGTTCAACTGGACAGAAATTAAATTCTGGCTCACGAATGTAGCTCAGTTCAGAGTGGCCCCTGTCTCAGAGCAGATTGATAAGCTTACTCAGAATTGGAGTTTTTGACATGTTCTCCCTGTAGGTGGCTCTGCAACAAACTCAGAAGCTTTCAGAGTTATTTTCCATAGTAAATATAGGCAAAACACATATGGCATTTGTAATGAAAGAGACAAATGAGAAAAGGCATGAGGTGACAGAAATTGGAAAGCCCATTCTGAATTCCTTTTGGCTCTGAAGCCTCAGATTCCATTGATGTTAAGGCACCACTAACCCGTTGCCTATGTGACCTCTCCAACACTCTTCCAATAAATGTCCTTATTTTTGCTTAAATTATTTCAAATTGGATTCTGTTGCACGGAACTAAAGTAAAAACAGCTGATTGAGAAAATTCACACTCAGATAATCTGGGCTGATGCTCCTGCAACAGAAATAAATGTTGTTTTTTTTTTAATGATTTGCTTGCAGATAAATTTCCTGCCACATGTGTTGTTGTTAGTAAGTGACCATGTTCTAATGATGTGTAGATACAGGTTTTCAACTTCATTTTAACTCAATTGAGTCCTTTTATACATATGGTTTATTAATATGTATTGGGACTTCTGTTAGAGTGGAAATCCCTAAGGCAAGTATGGATTTAAAGCAAAAGATTTTATATGGGGTTCAGATATTGTGCTCTTAGGAATTCATTTAATAATGTCAATGTGTGACAGCTATACCTCTTGTGTCACATTGGAAAACTCTGTGTAAGTAGAAACAGTGTTTCATCAACAGTCCTTAAAAGATCACCCAGATATGTCAAATGTAGCCAGAATTACTACCTAGCTAAAGTTTGAGTTCTAGACTAACCTGGTCTTTCACACACCCATGGCAGGTTTTTTTTTTGGGGGGGGTGCGGTCAGGGTTTACGCCTGGCTCTGCACTCAGGAATTACTGCTGGTGGTGCTTGGGGGACCATATGGGATGCCAGGGATAGAACCCGGGTTGGCCACATGCACGACAAACACCCTACCTGGTGTACTATCGATCAGGCCCACCATTCGAGTTTTGACACACAATGACTGTGTGAATTGTTTAAATATAAAAATAAATACTAGTATTTAACAATAGTAATGCTGTAAAGTAGTACAAGTAAAATTCTAATAAGTTGTCTGGGTCTCAGTTAAAGCTCAGTAAGCATTAACTATTTTCTTTATAATTGCTTTATATAGCCTTAGCATGATTTAGAAGTTCTTCTGTATTTCAGTCACTAATTGGAATAAAATGTGAATCATTAATAATTCCAAATTTAAATATTTTTTATATTTCCATACATTAGTTCATATTAATTTCAAAATTGTGTGCAGAAAAATATACAGATTAAAGACAGGTGATACTAAAATACTTTTATATTTTTAGGCATTTAGAGTCAAATGGAGGGTCCGGGCAATAGTTGATTAAGATGAAAACTAAACAATTAATAAAAATACAAAATAAGCACAGGGTGGAGACAGAGTTCAGAGGATTAGAACACATGATTTGCATATGTGAGTCCATGGTTTTACCTGACTACATGGTCCCCTAAACATGGCCTCAAGCAACCCCTGAGCGCTGAGCATAGAGTAGTGAAGGAGCTCTGCTGAGTGCATTCTAGGTCTAAAATCTTTTTTAAAAAGCCACACACAAAAAAATTAAGCACAAATAATATGTTCCACAAATGCAAGTTAATGCTAGAAATAAAATATGTTCAGGGCTGGAGCAGTAGCACAGTAGGTAGGGTGTTTGTTTGCACACTGTCAGACTGGGTTTGACCCCTGTGCCCATATGGTCCCCAAAGCCCCACCAGGAGTGACCCCTGACCACAAAGCCAGGAGTAAGCCTTTAGTATGGCCAGGTGAAGCCCAAAATCCAAAATATAACAAAATACAGTATGTTTACTACATGTACAAAGATCCAATCTACTTTTCTATAGTATTTGTGATTTACTGCTTAAATAGTACTGGAAAATACTGTTCGGTCTCTCAACAGATCAAAGGGTGAATCTTAGATGAAACTAAACAGATTTTTTTAAAACTGTAGGCCAACTGAAATGTATTTATTGGAAAAAAATGAAGTTCTTTGTCCATATTTTATTTGCTTATGGACAACACCCAGTGATGCTCAGGTGATACTTTTAGTTCTGCACTCAGGGTCATTTCTGGCAGTGCCTAGGCAATCACATGGGATGTTAGTGATCAAACCTTATCTGCTGTACTACCCTTCAAGCTCCCAGCCCTCACCCAGATTTAAGCTAAGTTACATTTTTCTGTTATTATAGGCATTTTATATATTTAAATATTAATCCTTTGGTAGATGTATGTTCTGAAAATACATTTTTCCTATTCTGTAGGTTGCCTTTCATTTTATTGGTTATTAATTTTGTACAGAAACTTTTTGATCTTTCTTATAGATCAACTTGTCTAAAACAGATTTTCAAAGAGACAAACAGAAGGAGCTCTTCAGGGTAGGAGAAACATCATAATAGACCCGAGGTAGGAGGTGAAGAGAGTCTTGAATGTCTTTCAGCAAATAACATTTGAGCACCTGCCATATGCTGTGTACTATATTAGACACAGAATCGAAAAGACAAGTAAAAGTACAACTGACAGGAAAGTCGTGCACTAGAGTGGCAGACACTTGCATAGACATAATGGCGAGCAAGTCCTTGCAAATATTAAACCTACACATCTCATAGTCTTTTCAAACATGCTTCTTGTGGCCTCTCCCAGACCCATTGAGTAATCAGGGTTCTGGCAATGGGGAAGAAGGAAATTAATGCTTAGAAGTGCTAATTATCCTGAAATTCTATGTTTCAGTTGGAGCCAGCCCCAAGAAGTTATCAGGGAGTATGAGGGGCAGCTAGGACCCCGCCAAGTGGTATGCTGAAGAATGTGGCACAAGGATCCAGCCATACACCCCAATCCCCAAGCTTTCTCTCTGACTCCTAATCTTGAACTTTGAAGTTTCTTTTTCTTTTGACTGTTTCAGATAGTATGTAGTTCTGAAGGAGATGGTGAGAGAGGAAATACTTTTCAAAGTTACATAATCTTACTTTAACATATGATCTGATCAATGGCAGACAAATTGAAGAGAGAGATTATGTCATGGGAGAGTGATATTAGCATATTGCAGGGAGAAGAGAGAAAGCCAAATGATGACCCTGGAGTGGTAGGAGAAGAGGAAGGAAAGCATGTCACAGGGAAAACGGAAGATTCTGGAAGAGATTGAGCTTTCAGTTCATAGCCACATCCAAATTGTCTATAGAAAATCTGGAGATACAGCAAGGGAATTTTTGTATTTCTCTGTCTGCCATACCCACATTCAGATCTTAGGGGCTGCAAAAGTTTTCAGGTAGTAGGAGACGTGAATAAGCCCAGAGATCTAGCAAAGACTATGCTAATATAGAGGTTTGTTATTCTGGAATTCATCTGGCTTAGAGCCTCATGCTTGGGATAGCAGATGTTTTATGGTAGGTTCATCATATCATCAAAATTTATTTCTATTGTTTATGATAGTTTTATGGCTTCAATCCAAAGGTGATTATAAAGCAGTTTGGTAATAGATTGAATTGTTTAGAGTCTAGGTTAGGTTTTGCAAGAGAAGCTCATAAATGCACTATCTAAGGTAGACTGAGTAAGAGAGCCTCTTTGATGACATATATCTTTTTAATATGCGGTGATATTCAAGTCCTAATGGGTAAGAATTTATTGGCAAAATTTTAGAGGTAGGGTTGGCCTTCCAGGTCTCAGATTTCACAAAAATAAAGATATGAGAGTAAAAAGAACACATTCTGTCTGCCATGAATATTTCTAATGGTTGACAAAGGGCCAGAGACAAAGTTCAGCAGATAAGGCTCTTGCCTTGCATGTGCCCAACCAGGGTTCAATCTGACACTCCATATGGACCCTCAAGCATGGCCAGGAGTGATCCCTGAGCACTGAGCCAGTATAAGCTCTGAACACAGCTGTGTAAGCCCTCCACCTGCAATTTTTTAATGACTGCCACAAAGAGAGAGGGGCAGGTTTTTGATTCTCCAAGGAACAGTGCAGCAGGCCCATTAGTATACAAGGTTACTGGAAGGTACTGTCTTTCATCGGGGTGGGGCGTTTTAGGCCACACCCGGCTGTACTCAGAGTTTACTCATGGCTCTGTGCTCAGGTACCACTCTTGAACCATGCTGAGGGTTTGAAACTTGGTTTATGGCAGCAAGGCAAGTGCCTACTCTGCTCTGCTATCTCTCTGGTCCTGCAAGTTGTTTGTATTCAAAACCTACCAAGAAGTGAAGGGGGCAAGACTGGGCCATGAGAAAAGTTGGACAATAATGCTATACAATGGAATCTCAGACAATCCCACAGTGAGCTCTGGACCTTGATGTTTCCTTAAACTGTCAAAAATTGTATCAAGGAGTTTTTCAGACCATTTTCCACTGACCTTGCGTACAGGTTGTCCTAGGAGTGAAGGCGTAATCTTGGATAAAGCAGCTTTATCCAGTTAAATTCCTAGCAAATGGTATCTGCTTTGAGAAAATACTGGAACAGTCACTATTCCAGGGACTAGAGAAGGAAGTGCCTCAGACTCCAAGTGGCCCATCACAGCCCGCATAACAAGGCATCCACAGGCAACAACTGAAGTTATAGCAATAAGCACACATGAGGTAATGCATGGGAGTCACAGGAGAGGAGGAGTAAGCACAAGAGAGAGGGCGCCACCCTCTTCCTGCTTGGCCATCCATGACCTTGCCAGTGGCCTGCAGGCAGACAGGGCTGGGGAGCATGTAGTAGCTCAGGGTTGGTGATGAACACAAACACCCAGTAGTCTCCATCAGCACAGCATGGGAAGTGGTTCCTGCAACCCTTATTTGGGGAGGGTGTTGTCGAGGAAGAGGAAGTCGTTCCCAGTCTTAGCTTTCCTAGTTTCATTGTCTTTCCTTGGGAAAAGAAATTGAGAAGACACTGCATTATTTTTTTTAAATAAAGAATTACAGGTGAGAAGAGAGTTTTAAAAATAATAGGAAGAACTTGCATGTCCAGAGTAGAGGGTGCTGTTTTGTCAAATCTGATTATTTAGCCCCTGTTCAAGCTGCCCGAGTTTGGGGCTTGTTGTGCAGATGTGAGACACAAGGACTTTATGTTCTGGTGGTCTTCACTCAGAGCCTTATCAAGACCTTGGTCCTGACCTTTCCTCTCCTGCGTGAAGCCAGCCTTTGCAATGGGGCAGGGCTGCTCAGTCTGGAGCATGGGCTGGTAGTTCATCTTTTATTTCTTTCAAATCACATTTTGGTGTTATTTACCTTGAAGTTCACTGTGAAGAGAGCCCCTACCTGACTTTCTGCCTTAATATGGGCCTCACCAACACACAGAATGTTTTGTGTACTTTTATAAAAAAAAAAAAAAAACTAAAGGAGAGTTGCTGAAGGGCCTTAAGCAGAAGGTTAACAGTTGTCTTTTAACCAGAATGCAGGAGCCTTAAGCAGGAGGTTAAGTGAGTCCAATCGTGTTTGTATTTTAAGACGATCACAATGGTTGCCATGTAGAGAACTGATCGTGAAAGAAAACTAGAAACAGCAAGATGTTTGAGGATGTCTACAGCCATCAGAGAAAAACACTGAAAATCTGACTTGTTCAGTGGAGACACAGAGAGAGAAGTGAACTGATTAAGGAGACACAGAAAGGGAGGGAGAGGGAGAGAGAGAGAGAGAGAGAGAGAGAGAGAGAGAGAGAGAGAGAGAGAGAGAGAGAGAGAGACAGACAGACAGACAGACAGACAGACAGACAGAGAACGAGAGAATAAATTGCCTCTACTTACAGACTGGTGAAAGATGGGGAGTTGTAAAATATAGATGGAGCCAGTTTCTGGGCAGCAAATCAGAAATAGGGAAGTGACCCAAGACAATGCCAGGTGGCTTTACTTCCTAGTCTTTCTTACTGGCACATGGACAATGGTCCTTGGCAGCACTCTTGTGTTTAGGAGAGACCAGATAACTATCTCTGGTTAATCAAAAATATTCTTCCATCGAATATGGTAGCATTGAGAATCCCTCCTTCCACTTTCTTTTCCAGCCTTCTACTGAAGCCATTCTGGTTAAAAGACAACTCTTAACAACTAGACCCTGGTCTGGGCATTATTTTTTATATACTTTATGAAGTTGCAATTATTTTTAAAAATTTTTGGGGGGGAGGGAGATGGGGTTGGGCTGTACCCAGCTGTTCTCAGAATTGACTCCTGGCTGTGTACTCACGGATTATTCCTAGGGGTGCTCATGGGATTGTATCCAATCCTGGAGATTAATAGGAGGATTGGCTGCAAGCAAGGCAAATGCCTTACCCACCTACCATTACCCCAGCTCCAACTGTTGAAATTCTTATCTGGGGGATTGAATTTGCTCTACTGAAACTATTTCCTGCTTCAACCTGCACAGTGTAATTAGTGTAATTGCAGTCTTTGCCCAGAAAGCATTTTAGAAATTACTAGGAGTGTCCCAAAAGAGACAAGTGATTTGCCTCTTTATAATCTATTTCAAATATCAATTTCTCCTTCCATGGCAGATAATCTTACTTTTCTAGATTATACTAAATAAGTGAAGTCTGTGTTAGGAAGAGGTCACCAAATATATCATCTGACTTTTCTCCAGCAGTCCTGAAAGTGAAAAAATACCATAATATTTTTTAAATTAAAATACAGGAAGGATTTATGTTACTCAATAAAATATCTGTGGAAGTGATGTGATATCATCTGAGATGAAGCAGTAGAAACCTGCATGCCACTTATTGGTGTTTTTTTCCATTTATAATGAAGTTGAAAGGCCATATGTTTTTATTTGTTTAGGGGTCATACCCAGTGGTGGTGGTCACTCCTGGTTGCTGCTGGATGGGGACATGATGTGCCAGGATGGGGCTCCCACATTTCAGGCATTGGTTCTGGCCATTAGGGTCAACTCGCCAGCCTTAAGCCGTATGTTTAGATGGAAAAGTCATATGATCATTCATGACATGACTCAGCTGGGCTCTGAGTATGGAAGGCTTTGCGTTTGGGATTATCACTCAATTGAAAGAGGTGGATCTTGCTGAGAGGTGAAGCAAAGCTTTCTAGGTCTTGTTTGTAAGGGCTGGTGTTGCTCTCACAGAATGAAAAAGTAATGAAAGCAGAACATCATGATTTAGGCTAGGCTGCGCATCAAAAGAATGTGTGGGTGTCGTGTGTGCAGCTGGTGGTGGGTAAATATATCCGGTATGCAATTAAAATGCAGTTGAATTATTTAAGACAAAATCTATACTAGGGAATATGGAGAAGCATCTTTTCATTTTATTTTATTTTATCTTTATTAAATCACCATGAGATACATTACAAAGCCTTTAAAGGCATCTTAACCAGTACACTAAGTCGTGTGAAGATAGAGGTTATTAAATGGTGTAGGCATAGGGCATCCCAATTACTAAATGTTGTAGGTATTGGGTAGCCTACTAGAGACTTCTGCCTTTTAGATGGGTAGATCAGCTGAACAATTAATTATCACTAATTATCTCTAACCAGTTTCGTTTTCTTTGAAATTATTTCTAAAACTCGTACTGGGAATTGTTTTGAAAATAATGAAAAGGAATTCTGGTTACAAATTATTATTGATGATGATAAAATAAGATCTTTTTTTTTGATGTGTGTGTGTGGTGGTGGGGTGGCATTGAGTCACCCTTGGCACTGCTCAGGTTTTTCTCTTGCCTCTTTACTCAAAGGTCATTTCTGGCAGTGCTCTGGACCACATGCCATGTCAATGATTAAACTCCAAGACAATTGAGAATTTGAGCAGTTGTACAGAGAGCACCTGCCTAGCAGTTTAGGGTCAATTCCCAGCACCACATAAGTTCCCCTCAACCAGCCAGGAGTGCTCAGGAGAGCAGTGTGTCTCCCCCCCAAAAAACACACAAAAACCTGCAAGGCCAGTGCCCTACCCCTTTACTATCTCTTGGGTTCCATTATTTTGTTTATATACCAGATAAAGATATGGAAGCTATTTGGTATTGTAATTTTATATAATTGAACTAGGTGACATAATGATCTAAAGTGGCTTGCTTAGGGGGTTAGATTATAAGACAGGCAGTGCTCTGAAATCATCTTGCACTGTGATTGAATGTCACCTTGTTTTGAGCAGATGTATGTCTGTGTTCCTCCTGAACAGTTCATAGATACCAAAATGGAGATTGAGTTCAGCAGCATAAATACGGATATGAGGTTTGTACCCTGCTGTAATGGGGCAGAAAAAAGGAAGTTGCTTGAATTCAGTTTACATGTCTTCAACTGTTGATGTCATCCACATAGGTAACTTAAATATGAGAAAATATACTGGACTGTTATACTGAGTATAATTTCTTTCCTGAATTGTGTCACCAAAGAATTAAATGGCCTCTGAAAGAAATACAAAGGACAAGAGCAAAACCAGAACCTAAGTTTTACCCTCTTGGATTTCAGATCCCACTGGCCACACGATTTCAAATGAGTTCACTTCAGGCGCATTATTTATATCCCTCAGTACTGTGAAGAGGGTGCATTCCTATTGTTTTATTTGTATATTGTTTTGGAACTTTGGGGCATTTTATAAAGAGAAGTTAGTTTCAATTCTCCAATGTGTTGCTTTGTGATAATGTTAACAATTTCTCCTCTTGTGTGCTCTAGAGGGTCTGCGCAAAATGATTCGACCTGTCCAGTGAGCTGTGGCTCTTGCTCATGGTGGGAAGCAAATGACCTGAACAAACTGGCCCCTCGCCACACGCCCAGAGTCCCTGCTTCTGAGGAGAAACAAGGAGCTGTGTTCCTGCCTGGAGCTCCATTTCCCCGCCCCCGCCGGCCCATAGACATCCATTTCACCTGGTGTTCCCTCTCATTTTCTTCTTCCCTTGTTCTGACTGCACATTGTTTTTGAATGACTATTGTCATCATCTGCTTAATTAAATGGAATATGGATTCGCTGAAATTCCCACTCATGAATATAAACTCTTCTGTGCAACAAAGGCAAGAATACAATAGCCGGATGCTTATAGCCTATTGGAGATTAGAATTTAAGATTAGATAAGAATTGCCTAATGTGTTTATTAGTCAAAGGTGTATGATAGGAAAAGAAAGGGCTAGAGCAATAAAATAACAGGCAACTAATATATATTGAATTCTTAGTATAGAACTGGAATAGGAGCTTTTTGGAACTATATATGTTCAATTTATGAACTCTCACTGAGAATGAGAATATACGGTGATATAAGGTGCCCACCACCAATAGCTGGGGCTAGTATTAAAAGTTTACCACTGTGTTTTTGGAGAAGACTGGCATGTGTGTTTTGGGATACCTTATAGTCATGATTAACCCCATTATATCAGAAATGTACAAAGTAATATAAGAGAAAGAAAAGACTTGATGGTGTGGATGGCAAAGAATTTTTATAAGTTTAAAGTGATAAATGCGTAACTATTGCACAAGTGTATGGAATGGCTCACTTTTCATTACTTTTCAGGACCTTAAAGTATTAAACTATTGATTTATTATATTTCCTCTGGATACATCATGATTTACACAAAGTATTTCATATACTTTAAGGACCTGAGTCTATTCCATTGAAATACTTTAAGGACCTGAAATTACTTTAAGGAACTGAGTCAGTGCCATTGAAATTAACAAGCAAGAAGATAAGTGATTGCAAAAGGTGAAGCAGGTTCTCTTCATCTCTTGTTTTTCAGCCTGAACTTGTTATACCCATGTCATTTAGCTGCCCTTTTCTGGAGCCTAGAAAATGCTCCATTCTTTCTGAAAAATTCTGCCGCTGTTTGTTCTCATTGACACAGTTGTTTTGCTCAAATGATGCCAGCTTTCCTTCTCGGATTCTATTCCCAGATCTCTCCCCAGTCTCTAATCAAGATACTACATTCTTTTTTTTTTTTTTTTAATGAGAAGTGCATGTACTCTCCAGCCTACACCACTGAAGCTCTCTCAGCCTGTGCTCAGGAAAGTGGTTCTTTGAGTGAAATATGTGGTTCTCCCTAGTAGATTCCTCTCCTCACTGGAAAATCTCTTTGTTATCAAGGTTTGCCTTTCTATGAAAATAGGGGTAAAACCTGTTTTGCCAGGGAACAACCCTATCTCACATTGCACCAGTAAAATCATAATTTCTTAGGGTAAGACCTCTGGCTTCCTTTCATTTTGTATAATTTTTCACTTCCCCAGTGGGTGAATCCAATCTGCAACCAGCATGCAAGTCACTGGGTGAGGAAGGGTGGCTGTAAGTTTGTAAAAGCAAGTGCTTTTAAGCAGGAGGAATGTCCAGGTGATGTAAATTTGGTATGATTGCCTCAAGCTGGTAAATGATTCCACAGGCTTAAAATGTCTTCAAATTTGCATATTAAAAGCAGTTTGGAGGAGAAGTCCCAGTTTAAACTGGCGAGTAGAAAGATCCCGAATTCATCTCCTGGGATACATGGAATTTATAGCCATGCAAAGAACAAGATCCTTTGAAAATAACTTACACCAGTGGAATTACTTTCTCATATCCAGGTAATCAGGCAAAATGAAAACAAAATAAAAACTGGGAAGGGGTAGGTAAGTCTAAAATACACCCTTGTAACCACCATCCTTCAGCTCAGTGATCCAGAATTGGGAGAGCACTAAAACCCAGAGCTCCTTCCTGAGGAGGAAAGGGGTCAGAGCCCACCGAATGTACCTCACTGTCAGAGGGTACTTGAGCCACCCTGATGATGGTTGGGGCTTACTGCTGTCTCTGTGCTCATGGAGAGCATTTGCAGTCCTAGGGATTAAACTGATTTGGGCCATGTGCAAGGGAAGCCTTTTAACCATCTCTTCTGCCCATAAGACCTGCATCTTACAGCAGAATCCCTGAAATATTTAACTTTGAAGACCACTGGGACTCCTGCCTGCCATTCTCTTGGTGACGTGGCAAATTAAGACTAGATTCTTAAAGACTGCCTCTGGGAATCAGTGGTTCAAGCTCTGGGTTCTGAAACAGTCTTTCAAAAACCATGTTTGAGAGGCTGGAGAGATAGTACAGCAGGTAGGCTGACAACCTGGCTTTGATTCCCAGCACCACCCCAAATGGTCCCCCTGAATCTTCAGGAGTGCTCCTTGGACACAGAGCCAGAATAAGCCCTGAGCACCACTGTGTGTGTCCCCCAAATTAAACAAAATGGAACAAAACAAAAAACAGGTCTGAAAAGCACTCAGGCTTTAAAGAGTGCTAATTTTATGTGTTTAAATTTATTACTTTTATTCTTGTTTGGGGGCCACACCTGATGGTGCTCAGAGCTTACTCCTATCTCTGCACAGGCTCACTCCTGGTAGTGCTTGTGCGACTAAATGGGGTGCCAGGAATCAAACTCAAGTCAGCTTTGTACAAGGCAAGAGCCACATCTGCTGTACTAGCACACAGGCCTGCTAATTCTTTTTCACAGTACTTTCCACACTCTCTCTCTCTCTGACTCATCAAAACTTCTTCCATTTCCTCTTTCTTTTGTAAAGATTTAATATCTTCACACTCTTCTCTAAGCTGCTCCATAGCACCCAGGTACCTCCCAAAGGTGAGCACTATACACCTGTGGTGCTGATTTGGGGGGTTGTTGTCAAGAGAACACCCCAGGATTACCCAACTCTGGAGACCTCAGAGGCCTGTGGAGGTGTCCTGAAGGGCTGAAGCTGACTGAGTCCTTTCTACCATGTTATCTACTTCATGGCAGAGCCGAAGGCACACACGAGGAAACTCAATATTTTTCTGAAAGGAGCCTATTTGCTGGTCTTCCTAGCTGTGGGTTTAATTCTAATTAAACCCTCTAAGAGCTGACATTGGGGAGCCAGTGCTCTTTGAGTACTCATGAAGCTCCAGGACTTGTCTCTGAAGGTGGCCCTTAGGGACACAGGGGTTCTTCGCATTGTGCTGTGTGTGTGTTTTTCTCTCTCCCTCTCTGTCTCTGTCTCTCCCCCTTTCTCTCTCTCTGACCCTCTCACCTTCTCCCCCCCCCTCTCCTCTGTCTCCCCACCCCCACCCCTATCTCTGACTCCTTACAGATCACTGCTATCTCCAGGAGTGAGGAGCTGAGTTTTGTGAGCACTGCCTTTAGATCATCTGGTTTCAGTGGTCAGAGGAACTTATGCTTGGCGTCCCATAGTATTAAATGCATGAGCACACTTTATTTTTTTTTAATTATATTGAATCAGGTCAACATTGCCAGTTCTTTGAACAGGTTGGTGGATCGCGACGCGCTCCCTTCCCGTCCAGCCCAGCATCCCCCAAAGCCCACTGACAGTACCATCCCAGCAACTGCATCTATATCTGTGAACCAGACTTTAACAATGGGACTGGCTGGGGGTGTGGCCTCCTGTGGGGGCGTGGCCTCATCAAAAGTGGGCGTGGCCTTTCGTAGGGCCGCAGTTTTTTCTTTTTTTTTTTTATTTTTTATTTTTTTTTATTATTATTTTTTAAATTTTATCACCATGTGGAAAGTTACAGAGTTCTCAGGTTTATGTCTCATTTATACCGTATTCAAACACCATCCCTTCACCAGTGCCCATATTCCACCACCAAAATCCCCGGTATACCCCCCGCCCTCCACCCCAACTGTATAGCTGATGAACCTCACTTTATTTTCTCTTCACCATGATTAAGTTCCATATTTCAACACAAAACTCACTATTGTTGTGGAAGTTATATCCCCAAAAAAGATAACCCTAATAAGGAGGCATTTGATAATTAGTTTTCCATTCAAAGATTGTATGTTCTCAGGTGTTAGGAAAGGTCGCGCGGCCGCGTTAGCGGCCGCGCGGCTCGGATCTGTCCCAGTCCCGAATCCTGGAGCCGTGTTAGTTGCTGCTCAGTGGCGCCAGGGTTCCATCTGGAGAAGGTGTGGTGGCGGCACCTCCTCCTTCCGGCCCCCCGGTGTTGCTGGCCCCGACTCGGGTCCGGAGCATTTTCCCGGCCGCGTTGCTCACCAGAATGCCTGCCGCTTCTCTGTGGATTGTGGCATGAAGATGGCGCCGAGGGTGGGTCGAGGGCGTGACTTCCAGCGGCCGGGACCACTTGGAGTTTTGGGCTGGC
This sequence comes from Sorex araneus, assembly GCF_027595985.1. Classification (NCBI taxonomy): domain Eukaryota; kingdom Metazoa; phylum Chordata; class Mammalia; order Eulipotyphla; family Soricidae; genus Sorex; species Sorex araneus. The sequence goes on along the minus strand of NC_073313.1, from coordinate 290,365,526 downwards.
GCTGCCCCACTCCAGTGGCCCCCGCGGCTCGGATCTGTCCCAGTCCCGAATCCTGGAGCCTTTCGTAGGGCCGCAGTTTTTTCTTCCACTCCCAACTCTGTACTCCCATCCCAACCTTCACTATCTAATTCTGTGGAAAGCGTTCTGGATACCTCAAACACAACACGACAACAATCTTCTGGTTGACTCCAATTCCACCAAAAAGCAAGTGTATTTAAGAATTTGCATACAGCCCTATAGGAAACAACATCTCCTCCAATGTTGCACTAGATGCCTATCATAAGTCATGGAATAATGTCCAAGAGGAAAGACGTACTCTAAACGAGGAGAAGGTTGACTATTGTCGATCTTATTCAGAACTGTTTCTGGCAATAAGTGGGAATAGTTCCAATGAATTTAAAGGTTTTACCTCTATAGGAAAAAATGGAAATCTCCACTATGAGTAGAGGACGAAGAAAAGAGGTTTGAATCCTCAACAGGGGGTACCCACAAATATGATCTTTTCGACAAAGAATGTCGAGATGAAATGCTGAAGATGTTCAAGGAATTCAAAGAATCAATGGAACAATCATACAGAAAATTAAAGGAAGAAGTGAAAGAAATGGGGGAACGGATAGCTGAGAAAATACAGGGAGAAATGAGAGCAGAAATAAAAAAACTACAAAAACAAATGTCACAAATGAAAGATTCAATAGATGAACTTAAAAACTCAATAGGTGCCCTCAACAGTAGAATGTCTTCGGCAGAAGACAGAATTAGGGAACTTGAAGATCAGCAGCAGAAATCATACAGGCAACAACAAACAATTCGAAAAGACCTCAAAATAGTTCCAAGGCGAATCAGAGACCTAGGAGATGACTCCAAGAGGAACAACATTAGAATCATTGGAGTACCGGAAGGAAGGGAGCCAACTCCAATGAAAAAAACCACAATTAAAGAAATCATTGCTGAAAAGTTTCCAGAGTTAGAGAATGCAAGCATCCAGATCCAAGAAGCCAGAAGAGTGCCAGCTAAAAGAAATCCTAATAAAAGCACTCCAAGGCATATCATAGTTAGAATGGTGGATGCCATAGATAGAGACACAATACCTCAAACAGAAAGGTCAAAGAAAGAAATCACATACAAAGGAGCACCTTCTAGATTTATAGCAGACCTATCACAGAAAACCCTCCGAGCTCGAAGACAGTGGTGGGATATAGTGAAAAAGCTCAATGAAATGAATGCCTCATTAAGAATACTTTATCCAGCCAAACGCTCACTCAAACTTGATGGAAAGATATACCATTTTATAGATAAAAAAACAGCTCAGGAACTTCATAGATTCAAAACTAAACTTGAAAGAAGGACTAAAAGAGCTCCTGTAAGACAAGAAATAAAACACCCATAAGTGCAACAAACCCTTATAGAAAGATGACACAAAACCCCATGACAATAATCTCTCTCAATGTCAATGGTCTAACTGCACCCATCAAGAGACACAGAGTGGCAAAATGGATCCAGAAACTGAAACAAACATTCTACTACCTACAAGAAACACATCTGAACAATCAGAACAAACACAGACTCAAAGTTAAAGGATGGAAAACAATCTTGCAAGCAAACTACTGCCTCGAAAAAGCTGGGGTGGCTATACTAGTATCTGAAAACATAGATTTCAGGTTGAAAAAGATCAGAAAAGACAGAGAAAGATATTTTCTATTTATCAAGGGCTATGTACAACAGGAAGAAATCACACTCTTAAATGTATATCCACCTAATGAGGGACCAGCTAAATACTTAAAACAACTGCTAGCAGACTTTAAGGAGGACATCGCCAGCAATACAATAGTAGTTGGAGACCTCAACACTGCCTTGTCACCTCCGGATAAATCAACAAGAACAAATCTCAGCAAGGAAACACTGGCTCTGAAGGAAGAAATAGAAGAGAGAGGGATAACAGAACTATACAGGGCCCTACACCCCCAAAAGAAAGAGTACACTTTCTTTTCCAGGCCCATGGAACATTTTCCAAAATAGACCACATGCTGGGTCACAAAACATACCTCAATAGAATCAAGAAGATAGAAATTTTATCAACTATTTTTTCAGACCACCATGCACTGAAGATAGAGGCTAATCACATGCAGACAAGGAGAACCAAATAAAACAACTGGAAATTAAACAACTCAATGTTGAACAATGAGTGGGTCGTGAAGAAAGTCAAGGATGAAATCAAAAGATAACTGGAAACAAATGAGAATGAAGACATGAACTACCAAAACCTATGGGATGCAGCTATAGCTGTGTTAAGAGAAAAATTTATATTTTGCAAGCATTCCTCAGGAAGAAAGGGCCTACATAGATAACCTGACGTCACAGCTCAAGACCTTAGAAAAAGATCAACAAATGGAACCCAAACCCAGCCGAAGGAAAGAAATAATAAAACTTAGAGCAGAAATCAACGACATGGAAACCCAAAAGACATTCTGAAAGGTCAATGAAACCAAGAGCTGGTTCTTTGTGAAAATAAACAAGATTGATAAACCACTAGCAAGACTCACAAAGAAAGAGAAAGAGAGAACCCCAATAAGCCGAATCAGAAAAGAAAAAGGGGTCATCACAACAGAAACTACTGAAATTCAAAAGATCATCAGAGATTACTTTGAGAATCTGTATACCACGAAACAAGACAACCTAGAAGAAATGGATAAATTCCTAGATTCCTACCACCTCCCAAGACTGAACCAAGAAGACTTGGAAAACCTTAATAGACCCATCCATATCAAGGAAATTGAAACTAATCAAAAATCTCCCCAAAAACAAAAGCCCAGGCCCAGATAGATTCACTAGCAAATTCTTCCAAACTTCTAAGGAGGACCTGTTACCAGTTCTCCTCAAGCTTTTCCAGGAAAGTGAAGCAACAGGAAGTCCCCCAAACAGTTTCTATGAGGCATATTTCTCCCTAATACCAAAAGCAAACAAAGACACCGCTAACAAGGAAAACAACAGGCCAATATCCCTAATGAACACGGATGCGAAGATCCTCAACAAAATATTAGCAAATAGAATTCAACAACTTATCAAAAATATCATACACCACAACCGAGTGGGATTCATCCCGGGGATGCAAGGATGGTTTAATATTCAGAAATCAATCAACATAATCCACCATATCAACAAAAGCAAAGATAAAAACCGTATTATCATTTCAATAGATGCAGAGAAAGCATTTGACAAGATCCAACACGCTTTTATGATAAAAACTCTCACCAAAATGGGTTTTGGAGGAACGTTCTTCAAGATAGTCAAAGCCATCTACCACAAACCTATGGCCAGCATTATCCTAAATGGAGAAAAACTTAGGGCCTTCCCTCTAAGACCAGGAACAAGACAAAGATGTCCTCTCTCACCACTTCTGTTTAACATAGTACTGGAAGTACTTGCAATAGCAATTAGGGAAGAAAAAGACAGATAGGGAAAAGATAGGGAAGGAAGAAATCAAGCTCTCACTATTCACAGATGATATGATACTATACCTAGAGAAACCTAAAACCTCTACCAAGAAACTCTTAGAAACAAGAGACTTGTGCAGTAAAGTCACAGGTTACAAAATCAATACCCCAAAATCCATTGCCTTCCTATATGCAAATAACGTGACAGAGGAAAGTGACATTAAAAAAAATCCCATTCACAATCACGCCCCAGAAAATCAAGTACCTTGGAATCAGCCTAACTAAGGAGGTCAAGGATCTCTAAAATGAAAACTACAAAACGCTAATCAATGAAATAAAAGAGGACACGAGAAAATGGAAACATTTTCCCCGCCCATGAATAGGAAGAATGAACATTGTCAAAATGGCAATACTCCCCAAAGCATTGTACGATTCAATGCGATCCCTCTAAGGATACCCATGAAAAACTTCAAAGAAATGGAGCAAACACTCCTGAAATTCATATGGAATGATAAACACCCACAAATAGCTAAAACAATTCTTGGGAAAAGAACGATGGGAGGCATCATCCTCCCTAACCTCAAACTCTACTATAAAGCAGTAATAATCAAAACAGCATGGTACTGGTCCAAAGGCAGATCTGCAGACCAATGGAACAAGGTGGAATATCCCTACACAAAACCCCAATTGTACAAACATCTAATCTTTGATAAGGGAGCAAGAAATGTGAAGTGGACCAAAGAAAGCCTCTTCAACAAATGGCGCTGGCATAACTGGACAACCACTTGCAAAAAAATGGGTTTAGGTCTCGACCATTCACCATGCACAAAATTCAGATTTAAATGGATTAAAGACCTCAACATCAGACCAGAATCCATAAGGTACATTGAAGACAAGGTTGGCAAAACTCTCCACGACATTGAAGCTAATGGTATCTTCAAAGATGACATGCCACTGACCAACCAAGTGGAAACAGAGATAAACAAATGGGACTATATTAAATTAAGAAACTTCTGCACCGCAAAAGATACAGTGATCAAAATACAAAGATAATCTGTGGAATGCGAAAGAATATTCACTCAATACCCATCAGATAAGGGGTCAATATCAAGGATATACAAGGCACTGGTTGGAATCAACAAGAAAACTTCTAATCCCATCAAAAAATGGGGCAATAAATGAACAGAAATTTTCTCGAGGAAGAAATACGAATGGCAAAGAGGCACATGAAGAAATGCTCTTCATCACTAATCATCAGAGAGATGCAGATCAAAACAACCATAAGATACCACCTCACACCACAGAGACTGGCACACATCCAAAAGAACAAAAGCAATCGCTGTTGGCACAGATGTGAGGAGATAGGGACCCTGCTTCACTGCTGGTGTGAATGCTGACTGGTTCAGCCCTTTTGGAAAACAGTATGGGCGCTTCTCAAAAATTTAGAAATTGAGTTCCCATTTGACCCAGCAATACCACTCCTGGGAATATATCTCGAAGAGGCAAAAAAGTATAGTTGAAATAACATCTGCACTCGAATGTTCCTTGCAGCACTGTTTACAATAGCCAGAATCTGGGAAAAAACCCGAGTGCCCTAGAATAGATGACTGGTTAAAGAAACTTTGGTACATGTACACAATGGAATATTATGCTGCTGTTAGAAAAGATGAAGTCATGAATTTTTCATGTAAGTGGATCAACATGGAAAGTATCATGCTAAGTGAAATGAGTCAGTAAGAGAGAGACAGACATAGAAAGACTGCGCTTACCTGTGGAATATAAAATAACAGAATAGGAGACTAACACCCAAGAATAGTAGAGATAAGTACCAGGAAGTTGGCTCCAAGGCTTGGAAGCTGGCTTCACACGCTGGAGGATGGGGCAGCTCACATAGAGGAGGGAACACCAGGTAAAGTGTGGTTTGAGGACCCACACAGGCTGGGAGATGTGCACTGAAAATAGAATATAGACCAAACACGATGGCCACACAATACCTCTGTTGCAAACCACAACACCCAAAAGGAGAGAGAGATCAAAAGGGGTGGGGGGATGGGGTGGGAGGGTGCGAGGGATACTGGGGACACTGATGGAGGGGACTGGGCACTGGTGGAGGGATGTAAACAAAATGCAATCATGAAAGTTCATAAGTTTGTAACTGTAACTCATGGTGATTCACTAATAAAAAAATTAGAAAAAAATGATTGAATCACCATGAGACATTTACAAGCTTTCATGTTTGGGTTATAATCACACAATGATCAAACACCTATCCCTCCACCAGTGCACATTCCCCAATACGTATATGCCCCCACTTTCTCACCCTTCTCCTGTCTCCATGGCAGACAATATTCCCCATACTGACTCTCTACTTTGGGCATTATGGCTTGCAACACAGACATTGCGAGGTCATTATGTTTGGTCCATTATCTATTTTCGACACACATCTCCTATCCCGACTGATTCCTCCAGCCATCATTTTCTTCTCTATTCCATCTGCCTTCTCCCCTCCACTCATGAGGCAGGCTTCCAGCTATGCGGCAATCCTTCTGGCCTTGTATGTGCTGTCCTTGGGTGTCAGCCTCATGGGATGTTATTCTATACTCCACACATGAGTGCAGTCCTTCTATGTCTGTCCCTCTCTTTCTGACTCATTTCACTTAGCATGTTCATGTCTATCCATTTATAAGCAAATTTCATGATTTCATCTCTCCAAACAGCTGCATAGTATTCCACTGTGTAGATGTACCAAAGTTTCTTTAACTAGTCATCTGTTCTAGGGCACTTGGGTTGTTTCCAGATTTTGGCTATTGTGAACAGTGATGCAACAACCATATACTTACAGGTGTCATTCCTACTGTGCTTTCTTGCATCCTCATGATATATTCCCAGAAGTGTTTTTGTGGGGTGATATGGAAGCTCAGTTTCTAGCTTTTAAAGGGCTGTCCATATTGTTTTCCAGAAAGTCTGGACCAGTTGGCATTCCCACCAACAGTGAAGGAGCATCCCTCTTTTCCCCCACATCCACGCCAGCATTGGCTATGAGCACATTTTCAAAGCGGAAGTGCTGGTGGGAAGGAAGGAAGGAAAGGAGGGAGGGAGGGAAAGCAAGAGATAGAGAGAAAAGCACTGTAGCACTGTCCTCTTGTTGTTCATCAATTTGCTTGAGTGGGCACCAGTAACGTCTCCATTGCGACATTTGTTGTTACTGTCTTTTGCATATCGAATATGCCATGGGTAGCTTGCCAGGCTATGCCATGTGGGTGGGATACCCTCAGTAGCTTGCTGGGCTCTCTTAAAGGGACAGAGAAATCGAACCCACGTCGGCCGTGTGCAAGGCAAATGCTCCACCTGCTGTGCTATCACTCCAGTCCATCCAAGAGAGAGAAAGAAAGAAAAAAGAAAGGAGAGAGAATGAAAGAAAAATAAGAGAAAGAATGAGAAAAAGAAAGAAAAATCAAATGCAAAAGAAAAAGAAAAAAGAAAGAAAGAAGAAATGAGAGAGAAAGAAAAAATATAAAAGAAAGAATAAGAAAAAGAAAGCAAAAGCAAGAAAATAAGGAAAGAAAGAAAGAGAAGGAAAGAAAGAAAGAAAGAAAGAAAGAAAGAAAGAAAGAAAGAAAGAAAGAAAGAAAGAAAGAAAGAAAGAAACAAAGAAAGAAGGAAGGAAAGAAAGAAAGGAAAAGAAAAAAGAAAGGGAATTTTGCAAGTTGTAGAATTTGAAGTCAGTAAACAAAATTTTGTGACATTTCTATTGGCTAATAACATCATAGAGAGAAATTAGAAAAATCATCCCATTTAATAGTAAGCATTCAATGTACCCAAATCTGTCCGCTACCACTACCATTTTCAAAACTGTTGTGTGCTGTGTTCTTGTTTCTCCTTCCACATGTTCTGTCCACTTTATGCGGTGTTCTCCTTCTAAGCCTGAACTGAAAACTTGTTTTCTTAGTATAGTCATTTCCAATGTAATTGCAAGGTATTGAGTAATACTTTATTTGTGCTCTCATAAATTCCTTTATATGGCCCTATAATAATATTCAGTCTGAATATGATTTCTATACAAGTGGACTTCCTTTGCTATACCAGTTATTTTTTTTCCAGGGATTAGGATTTTATTAATCTGTGCATTACCAGAATATAGTTATTCCTGGGAATCATTTGGAATCAAATCTGTGGTGGCACAAATTTGATGGACTAGTAGATTATTTCCAGCAGCAGATTAGGCAAAGAGAAAGAAAATGCAAATTGTAGAATTCATTTATCAAATAAATATTTATTGAGTGTTTTATTTATTTTTTTATTTTACAGGCATTTGTCTGAGCACTGAGGACAGTTAACAAACTACGAGTGGCAATCTGATAGCATCCTATTCCTAAAACATCAACATCCATGATGTTGCAAATAATGAAACCTCAGTGTGGAAAAAAAAATCAAAGTTCATTTTGGGCAGTGAGCTGGGGAACTGATGAACAGAGTTTGGGACACAGTCTTTGGTGTTCACACTTCCTGACTGTGTGTTCAGGAATCACTCCTGGTCACATGTGTGGTGCTGGGCCTAGACCATGGTTGGCTGCAGGCAAGCAGGTGCTTTATCTGCTCTACTCTCTCTCCAACCCTAGAGACAGTTCTATATCTTATAGAAATTATAATTTGAAGAGAATATGCAGAAGCAAAATAACAAAGTTATAGAATATCAGAAGATAGAGCTAAGGCTAAAGAGGAGTTGCCATTTTATTTTCATTTAGTTTTCACTTTGAGGTCAACCCAGTGGTGCTCAGTGGTTATTCCTGTCAGTGCTCAGGGGGCATTTTAAAATGTGTTCAGTGGACCATGTGGAATTGGTACTATAACCTGGAGTTGCCACATGCAAAGCACATTCTTTTTGACTCATCTCCTTGACCTAAGGACTGCTATTTTAAAATAGGGAGATGTAAGCAGTATTTTCCTGAGAAGCATTTACTTGGAAAAAAATAATTTGAAAAATTGAAAAATTATACTCTGTAACTATCTGGGAGAGTATGTTTCAGGCTGAGGGAACAGTAAGTAAAAAGATCCTAAGACTCAAATGTGTCTGGTATGTCTGGGGACTAATAAGCCAGGGAGCTGATGACTAATAAGAACAGGGGTAGTTATAGTTGACACACAAAGGTAATAAGTTTTACTTTATGTAAGTCTCAAAGTTTTAGATTGTTTCTGAGCTGAAAAAATTTAGAGGGAATATGAGGTGAGAAAATGAGGGAGGTAAAAGGAAGGATGAAAACATTGGTGGAAAAAAGCTTTTCAAATGACTGCTGAGAAAGGAAGTGGATCTTAGTGTAAGAAGGTGAAGTGTTTTTTTTTTTTTTTTTTTTTTTTTTAAGAATTAGGAGAGAATTGGAAGAAAGTACAGAAAGCAGAGCAAGAATTTCTAGGTGGAGAGGATGCTTACTAATGGTGTCTAACACAGATTTAGCCTATTCCATGGGGTGATTACTTTGAGTATTATTCCCTTTAAATTTCCTACACTCTTGATGTGGTAGCAGATGTTCTAATGGGGTAATTGGTGTTATTATCTAAATTTTGAACATGAGGAAATGGAGGCATAGTTGGGTCTCTTTCCCAATGTCCTGCTCTCTGGCAGTGATCAGACTAGGATTTGAACTCCATTAGATTTTAGATTAGACTTTTAGATTCCTGTTCCTAACCAGTTTGCCACACAGCTAAATGCTGCAGAAAATTTGTGATAATTCAGATGGCCACTGGTCTATGAGAGTTGGATGCCAGGAAGTTTTGACAGAGTAGATAGGACAAAAGAACAGGATTTTGTTGTTGTTGATTGTTTTGGGGCCACACAAGCAATGCTCAGGGCTTACTCCTGGCTCTGCACATGGGGATCATTCCTGTTTGGGTTTGAGGGACCACATGGGATGCTGGAGATGGAACCCACTTTCCTATCTCTTTGGTATATACTCATGGCAGCAGAAAATTTTTGGATTGGGGAGAAAGAGGATTATGAAGAATGGCAATATGATGATGTAATATTAAGCATGATAAAATAGATTCATACTGGCTTACAGACTGAGCAAAAGATGCCACAGAAAGTGAAAAAAAGATATTGACTATAAAATCCCATCATAATTTCAGAGCAAAGTCCAGAAAATATGTAAAGGGTTGAATTATAAAGTATTCCTGGAGAAAATGATCCTCTTCAAAGAAAAGAGCTGGTTACTCGAAAAGGAAATATGAGCTCAGGTCATCAAGGGGACTGAGCAGTCACTGAAGAACCAGAGTCCAGGTTTTCAGGTTGTTAAGAAGAGCCCTTACCACCAGGTGCCTCAGCCACTTTTGCTGAATCACCGTCTGCTGGTTATTTATCCCAAGCCAAAGGGAGTTATTGTAGTTAATGAATAAATGCGGTGCAGCGAAATCCAATGTAAACACACGGCTCTACAGACACAGGAAAGACGTCTTGACCTTTGAGTTTCCTTCACAATTCCACCCCACCTCCCCAGCTCCCAACCCCTTCTCCTGTTCCACACAGAGCTATGACATTGGCTGCCTTTCTGATGCTGAAGTTCTCACACAGAGGCAAAACAGGGACCCAGGTGAAGAGAACTAAGGTCCCCCTCAGGGAATTTCAAGGCAAACTAAGCCCCACTAAGCCTTGAATTCAAAATGCTTCTGGTAGGTAAATGGGGTAAAGATGGGAAATCAAGCCAGCATGTGACTGGGCATGATTTAAAGCAACTGTTAAAGATGTGACATACCAGCAGCCAGCTTCACAAGAGCTTGGATTTCAGCTGCAGAGACATACATGAATAATTGTGACTTTGACTTTTGAATTTCATATACCTGCCAATGCCTACTGAAGCCATAATTTGGGCTATGTGTATTCCCGTGAGATTTTGGATTTTAGAATATGGATTTTTGTAAAGGCAAGAAATACTCAATACACTTTCTTTGCATAACATTTTCTGAGTTTATGGTGATGACTTTTTTTCTATGAAATATACATTTTTAACTTTGGAGGAATGATAACACTGTATTTCGAACACTTATCTTGGTCAAACATTGGAATTCTTGATTAATGTTTAACTGCTTGAAGTATACTCTGTTCAGGTAAAGAATCATGATTCAGGCTTGCTTGTCTTCTGATTAGAATTCAGGCTCAAAGGAAAGCCATTGAGGCCAAGGATACTGCATATAACAGCAAGTGGAAGCCATACTAGATATTTAGAAAATGTGGTCTGGATATAAGGTCTTAATCTTTTACTACCTGACCATGGGAATTTGTACAGAGAAGCACCATTTATCTGGAAGAGCCGCAGACCTAGGAGCTGATTTCAGTAGGAACCGCACCATTTCCGAAGGTACACGATTCAAAAGAGCCATTTTCAGAGGTCAATACTGTAGAAGTTTTGGTTGTTGTGAAGACAGAGATGATGGCTGTGTTGCTCAGTTCTATGAGATGAACGCAGTGTGTTACTGTGATAAATTCTGTGAGAGGGAAAATTCTGATTGCTGTCCTGATTACAAGTCCTTTTGTCATGAAGAGAAAGAATGGCCTCCTCACACAAACCCTTGGTATCCAGAAGGTAGGATTTGGGGATGTGTTCAGCATTATCCTTGTTCATAACAAGGTCTTATTTTCTATCTTTCCTTCCTTCCCTCCTATTCCTCTTTCTTTCCCTCTTTCATTCTCAAGAAATGAATACTGAATATTGTGGTTGTAGATTAATTTCTTTGGATTGCTAAATAATTGATTTAGATGCATTAGATGAAAACCATCAAGAAATTTTTTGTCTGATAACCATGAATATTAGGCTGTAGATACTGTTTGAACAGTCATATAAGAAATAGTTTAAGTCTTTCTCTATTTCCTTTGCAAAAATGCAAGAATATCAGGAGGCTCAAGCTGGTTTTAAATGGATCCTCCCTGATTCAGCCTTCCTACATCTGTGCACTGGTAGCAGTCTATGACCAAGGCAGCTGAAAATAAAAAACTGTCTTTGAGAATCTCATGAGAGTCATTTTTCTGGTAATATTTCAATTCATGTGACATTTTTTTACTTATTTCATGGGCTGAAGTGCATTTTAGGATTTGTGGCATAGAACTGCCTGCAAAGTACTACAGAAGCAAAATAAATTAGTCTCCTTCACTGCTCATTATCCAAAAAATTATTGCAGTTATTTTGTTTTCTTTTGCTAGTTTGGGTTTATTAAATTGTAAAGGCAGAAGAAGGTATCATATATAATAATTTTTAAAGTCTAAGCTGAGTAGATGGATATAAATTAAAAGATTTTTGGTACTGGGGATCAAACCCAGGGCCTCACATGTGCAAGTTCAGTATAGAGTTTTCACTCTATGATCAGAACTGGCCAAGGAAAGTTGGAATAGAGTTGACTTAATAGTGTTGAGTTATATTTTTATAAAATCTGCTATGCTTTGATGAGCTAAAATATATTTGGACTTTTCTTTTGAGATAATCCATTAAGAAAAGTAATTACTGTTTCTACAATGTCCTTTTTTGCTTGAAAACTAGAATTTTTCTAAGTCTTTAATGTAGGGTCATGTTTTAGTTAGAAATTATGTTACCAGTGTAATTTTTATTATATTAATTATGGAGGCAAGAAATTCATCATTTTATTTAATAGTCAAAAGTCACATTAGACTACTAGTACTCTAAATGAATATTTTTATCTGCTTATGATAGTAAGTAGTTAAAAAAGAGTGTATTTTATTATTTTAAAAGTTTGCAAAATTGAATAATAAAAGATCATCATGAGAATGTGAAGAGAAATAAATAGCAATTCATACTATTTCTTTGAATGCATCAGACAACACTTCTATGAGATTCTGTAATTTATTCATTCATTGGTCTATTAAATATTTTAAGATATCTAGTTCCATGGTAATTTGTACTTCTTTTTAACTGCATCTACCCAGAAGCTCCTTTAGCCATTGACTCTGTGTATTATATTAGTTTTTTAATCCTTAATAATCTTGTATAAACTTGAAGTAGAACATTGGTAAATCTCTGTCTTTTATGTTTCTTCTGGGCTGGAGCGATAGCACGGTGGGTAAGGTGTTTTTCTTGCACGCGGCCAACCTGGGTTCAATTCTTCAGAGAGCCCAGCGAGCTACCGAGAATATCCTGCCTGCATGGCAGAGCGTGGCAAGCTACCCATGGCGTATTTGATATGCCCAAAACAGCAACAAGTCTCACAATGGAGATGTTACTGGTGCCCACTCGAGCAAATCAATGAACAATGGGACGACAGTGCTACAGTGCTATGTTTCTTCCATCCTGATTTAACTTCTGGTGATTAAAGAATGTCCAGAGTCATATGTGTAAAACAGAGTCTGAAACAAAATTAGCGTGGATTTTCTAGACAGAATCTTTGGGCTTAGCAGATTTTAGTGTAGAATGTAGTACACCATCTGTTGTCAACAAACCTAAGCTAATTTGATTATTCTTATGTTTGCATTGATTACAAAATGTCTGTAAATGGCTGACATAATTGAATTAGATGGGCCTTATTCCTTTACAACCTCCTTAACTCCATTATAATGAAGATACATCACCATCCAAATTCTGCCTTACATACTGATACTTACAACAATAGTTATTTCAGTAAGATGATACAAACCAATTCATGCAACCTATGTAGAGTCTTGAAGTCTCAAGTCCCTGTTCTTGTAGATGTGTCTAAATCCCCTTGTATAAAAGATTCATTGGAAATTCTACAAAGCTATAATTATGTTACCCTTTCAATAGATCACAGAGAATGAGAAATTTTACCTAGTGGCTGTACATGGACCTGTTTGTTTATGTATTTATGTTTTGCTATATTTAAGGACCACACCCAGTGGTTCTTGGGGTTGATTCCTGGATCCACACTCAGGAATCATTCGTGGTGGCCTTTGGAACCATAGATGGTGCCTGGGATTGAATCTGGGTCAGCCTCATGCCAGGCAAACAGCCTACTTGCTGTACTAGTGCTCTGAATATGGGCCCTTCTCTAACAGAGAAGGCGAATCCTGGTACACAGATCTAAGAGTAAAGGCTTTTGAATTGAAGAGTACATACAGTTATGGGGTCTAATAATGGAGGTGTAATACTAAAATTTTAGCTAATAACATTGAATATACATTCTACACTATTTTATTTCATTTTTTTTGAGGAGGCACACCTGGTCATGCTCAGGGCTTACTCTTGGCTCTGTGGTAAGGGCTCAATCGTGGTGATGCTCATGGACTTTAAGTGATCCCAGGATCATTTCAGAACTGCCAATATGAAAGACCTGAACCTCTGTACTAGATTTATCTACATAGACTATTAATTTAACCAATATGAATTGATCACATATTCATTCTGCTAATTTTAAACCTATTAATTTTGCTGATTATTCCATTTCTGACATTAATTATACTGATATTGTAGTAGTTTTCAAAAGACAAACACGGTAAGCTCTGGTAGGTGTCAACCTGGAGTCTGATCTTTCAAAGGAATAGAACCAAACAGCACTGGAAAGTACATTCCTGAAGAGCGCAATGAACTGCCTTCCCTAAAGTGAAGTTTAGACCAGCACAAATATTTTTAACACATTAGGGTTAGAAAGATATGACAGAGAATAAAGTGTTTTCCTTTCGTGCAACTGATGGGCTTGAATCCCCACCACCAGTATATATTCCCTTGGGCCTTTCCAGAAGAGATCCCTTAGCATAGAGCCAGAAGCATGTCTGGGGCACTGCCCAGTGATCCTGCAAAGGAAAATAACAAGCAGCACATAGCTCAAGTTTTAGAGCACATACCTTGCATGTATGAGGTCTTGAGCTTGATCCCTGAAACTGTGTGTACCCCATAGCCCCAACCTGAGCACCTCCAGCAGTGCCCCCACAACAATTAACATAAATTAAAGACATATTATCATTTTTATAAAACTAATAGGCCTACTAGTTTACTCCGTAAACTATCATTACCTTTATTTTCAGTCAAGATTGTATATGTGTAACTTGACTAAGTTACTTTGAGATTCTTCAGACATCAATGAGAAACTATTAAGCCACTAGGAATTCTGTATTCTCCTCACCAACTGAGTTAATTCATCCACTTCAGTCATTTTCCTCCTTTTCTCCTTCCTCTCTTTGTCTCCTCATCTCTCTTATTTCCCTTCTCTGTTTCTGTCTTACTTTGTGTTTTGAGCCCCCTTATTGTCAAGAAGTTTTCCATTGACCCCATGTCTGTAGCCATCTACTGTATCATTTGCTTTTGCCTCCAAGAATAAAATGTCAGAAGGAACATTTTTTGTTTCCTGTCATACTGGTCCTCTAGAAAATATGTCTTAGCTGGGTATTTAGTTTGGTGCACCGATTTCAATATTTAGATGACCTTCTTTTCTTGATCTCTCAGTATACTTTACAGTTGACCATCCCTAATCTTCTGAAATATTCCTCTCTTACTTTCCAAGACCCATCATTCCTGAGTGCCCTTTCTCTTCACAGCAGAGAGCATTCTTTTTCCATTCACCTTGCATATGCGTTCAGTCTTGAATGACAGTTCCTACCTAGGTATGCTCACTGAAAAGGAATCAAGTCTCAAGGCTTGAAAGTAAAAGAGTGTGTGCTTCCTTCTCTCAAATTCACACATCAGTCTTGACTTGGAATTTTGCAAATTTAATTTGACATCTTTTAAAGGTTGTCTAATTTAGAGTTAATCAAAAGTAGATAAAGCAGAACTAATTTGAATTCTTCCTAGACGCTATTACTTATTTCAAGTATAGCTTCACCACCTATTTATTGCTCAAACCAAAATCCTGGTGACAACTTTAATTCTTCTGTTTCCTTACTCCCCAAATTCAGTACCGTCCTAATTCAATCCATGGATGAAATAAAGGTGATTAGCTCTACTTCCATATTTTGTCCATTCACTTTGCTTTATCCTCAAAACTATTATGCACGTCTTCATTTTTCTGGGAACCCTGACAACACCAATAACTGAATTTATACTAAAAGACTAGAGGATTCCCCCAAATTAATAGTATGATAGGGAAAGGCCTTAGAGTTATGATAAGGCCTTAAAATTATTTTATTATAAATTTTATGGGGATTAGTTTTTGAGGATTTGAAGCGGGAGCCATGTAACGTAGAGCTTTGTTGGGGTCTTAGCAGCTAGCCTGAGACCCTGGCCAAATCCCCTGCCCTTAGAGACAGAAACAGGCTCTCTTCAAACAGGGCCCGAAGGCCCTGTGCCAGCACTCCACCCAGAAGAGCTCCCTGGTCGAGGAGATAGTGGGATGAAACTTGAAAGTCACCACTTGTCTGAGCTAAGCATACCTAGCCTTGAAAGGAGGGAACATAAATCATTAATTAACATCTGTAAAGGGCCTAGCAAAATGTTTACTCCAGAGCTGATAACCAGGTGTTCATCCTGCCCACTCCTCCCTAAAATTTCTTCTTTAAATATTGGTATGTGAGCTTAATAAAAATGAGAGTTGTCTGACCTCCAGCTCTCCCCTCTCTGCGTGGTTCTTTCTCAGTGTTGGCAGTGCGGGTGACCGCGGTGCAATGAGGGGCAGGGCAGAGGCTTCTCCCTCTCCCACTCCCTCTCCTAATAGGGAGTAAGTCCGGTGGCTGGGGGATCTTACCCATATGTCAGGGTTGACTGGCCAGGACCCTGACAGAGCTTAGACCTCTAAGAGCTGTGTGGGGACTAGGGATTGTCTTTTGGGAGGGTCTGCAGGACAGGAGTGTTCTGTTTTGTCTAGAAGCCCACAGATTGTGACTCCTTTAACCATGTGATTATGGCTTTTGTTTCAGAGGTTAACTCTCAAGAGAGACTACAGAGAACATGGTTTGTCATAGAGAACTTTGACTTGACATTATGGAAGGAAGACCAATGAATAAAACTACTCTAAACTGTATTTAGTACTAGCTATAAGCTAGGTCTGATGATGGAATTGATGGAATTCTCTTGACCACAATTATCAGCTGAAGGTTCTGTGGGAGAAGCCCACAGAAAGGAAGCCTTTCTTCCTTTGGGTCTATTAGATTGGTACATTGGACAAATAAGGTTCATTGCTTTGACTACATTGGCTTTGATTATTGTCTCTCACTCTGTCTTTAAAAATAGCCAGAGGAGTTCTTCCCTGGACTCCAAGTTGAATGAAAACTTAAATTTCATAAATTTTATGGTGCTCTTAGGGAACAAAGAATTTTTATATCTCTTTAAGTTACATAGAAAGTGTAGATTCAGTTATTAAAGTTGTACAACCCTGGACAGTAAGTTGAACTCTGAGTTTGGTGCAAATTTAAGTCCTGAGACTGAGAGATAGTACCTGGTCATCAGAGCATTGCTTTATACTTGGCACCACAGTGCCCGAGTAGCACACCCAGCCTCGAATATTCAATTAACTAGTTGCCAGATTAGCTGAGAATTGCCAGTGGGGCCCCCGTACCTCCTGTTCACAACTTGGGTGCTCCCACCCCAAGCACAGAAATTAAATCTACTTCTCCCCTTGAATTTGCTCCATCAAAAAGCCTGTGACCTAGGACAAAGTGTTTTTATTTTCTTTTCCATAATTGTGGAATGTCAAAAATACTTGGGAAAGAGGTGGATACATGCTATTGAACAAATTTTAGATTTCATTTATCAGACTCCTAAACTGCAAAAATATAATTTTTTGCATGGTACTTTTAATATATTTTATATGAAATCATTTATTTGGGTGGGGGTGCCCTAAGAACTTCTCAGGGACCCAGAGGCCTTCCCAGGAATACCTGGCCAACGGGCCAAGATGCTCAATGCTAGGCCCCTGGCAGGGGCAGCGGCTCTTTACCTGGCAGTGCTGAATGGTCTTCCCTCCAGAGTTCCAGTAGAGAGAGGGCCATGTAGTGCTGGGGATCAAATTCAAGTTCTTTTGCATGTGGACATATGTTCCTAACCCCTGGGTTTGGCTCCTGTCCTTATATACCAATATTTGTAAAAAATAAAAGATAATGAATATCTTAAGTTGCTTTTTGACATTAAACAGACTCCTTGCAAAATATCCTACATGTATATATTTCCTCTTAGAATTTTTTGAGTAAAAGTTAGAATTCATTAGGCTTCATTGTGATATATGAATTACATGTTTATGTCAATAAAAGATTTTAACTTGATAAAGTAATGAAATTTGCCATTTTACTAATTCAGTATGAATTTCATTTTTGCATAAATGATTTTCTGAAAGGGGTTTAGTTTGTGATCAGGGAGCTACACATGATCTTACTAATGTTTTTCATAATGATTCATTATTGAGCTCTAGAATAGTTAAATAACCTGGCAGATTAGTTAGCAATTGGTTTATTAGTAGTTGAAAAACACAAAGGACTTATGAATTTTCCTCCTGTTACAATTCTGAAGAAAAAGTAAGATATAGCTTTGTAATGTGAATTCAATGAAAATGAATGCTTAATGATTATTTTTTTCAAAACTTGAGCTATTTGTCCTAGTCAAATGTAATTATTTTTATTATTGGGCTGGAGCAATAGCACAGCGGTTGGGCTTTTGCCTTTCACATGGCTAACCTGAGTTCAATTCCTCCGCCCCTCCCGGAGAGCCTGGCATGCTACCAAGAGTATGGAGCCGAAGGGCAGAGCCTGGCAAGCTACCCGTACATATTGGATATGCCAAAAACAGTAACAATAAGTCTCAGAATGAGAGACGTTACTGGTGCCCACTCGAACAAATCGATGAGAACGGGATTGGACTAGCTATTATAAAACATTTCTGAATGTGAAATGACTTACATAGATGTACCATTTAATTGCTTACCTATATAAACACATTGTTTCCTGTTTACTTTTGGGCCAAACCTGATAATGCCCAGGGCTTACTTCTAGCTTTGTGCTTAGGAGTCACTCTGGCAGTGCTTTGAGATCAGATGTCATTCTGGGGAGCAAACCAGTTGGTTGTATTATCTCTCTAGTCTCTAAACACATAATTTTAAGGGTTGCTAGTAATTAATTTCTTGTTATGCTATTCTCATGTGTTATTAATCCTCTGTGTTGGAATTTAATAAGGGATTTAAAAACAAAAGTTCATGGAAAACACACAGAAGTATTTAACATATAAATTTTGACACATCAGATTTTCAGTTGGATCAGAAGCAATATTTATGCATAGTTGAAAAGCAAAACACAGTTTTAGATTACTCGTTATTTAAATAGGTTTTCTTTTTATCTTAATAGTAAAAATAGGTTATCTTAATGAAATTATTTTTATTTGTTTATTTTTTGTATTGACAGGTTGCCTCAGAAATGGACAACATTATAAAGAAGGATCGGTTATTAAAGAAAACTGTAATTCCTGGTAATGAATTTAAGTGACACCAAACAGAATTTTACTATCTATGCTTTTTTCCAATAAAAAAGACTTTGTAAAACAAAGCTTGTATTTCAATATACAGATATAATCAGCAATAATAAGATAGCATAAATCTGTAATTCTTTAACCATTTATTACAACTTTATTTTAATAAATGTTAAAAAATATGATCATGGGTATCCATATCTTTAGTGACTGAGTTTAATGTTCATAATAGTGAAATTCATCACACAGCAAACATACATACATTTATCTCTAAATTGGGAACATTCTGATCTACTTGCAAATTATGTTTCTTCTTCTAAGAATGTATTTGTATCCACAAAAGCAGGTTGCTATGAGGGAATTATCTTGCTGAAAATTTACAAATAAAAATAATCTAAATGATACTATATTTTCAAACCTCAATCAATCTGTGGTAATTTTATTTGTCAATTGCTTGGATTAGAAAATGAGAGAATGTAAATTGGTAGCTAGTGCATGTCTCACAATTTACTTTGGTCAAAAATCAAATAGTCATATGACAAATATCAATCAAAATATGTTTTATACCTTATTGGTGTGAAACTCTGGGCAATAATTTTGGAAATGTACTCCATAAAAGCTGAATGTTTTTCTTACTTGTATATATTTACAGCACATGCTCAGGACAACAGTGGAGATGTTCCCAGAATGTATGCCTTGTTCAACCAGAATTAATCGAACATATCAATAAAGGAGACTATGGGTGAGAAAATCTTGCTTTGTAGACTTCTTAGCATGCCCAGGTTTTAAATAACATATTTCCTATAGTTATTTCTTAACATATATCTTATAGCCTACTTCTCCTCTTGGAGAACCTGGCAAACTACCGGAAGTTTTCTGCCAACATGGGAGAGTTTCACAAGGTCCCCATGGTGCATTAATATGCCAAAACCAGTAACAAGCTGGGTCTCATTCTCCTGACCCTGAAAGAGCCTCTAATGCAGCATTGGGAAGGACGAGTAGAGAGAGGCTTCTAAAATCTCAGGGCTAGGACAAATGGAGACGTTACTGAAACCACTCGAGAAATTCGACGATCAACAGGATGATGATGATGATGATGATGATGATGATGATGATGATGATGATGATGATGATGATGATGATTTCTTAACATGGTCATAATATCAGAAGAAGAGTGGGCAAGAAGTTAAAAGAGAGAAATGGACTGCAAAAGTGAGATAAACAAAGATTCACATTAAGTAACACATATTAAAATTCAAAAATCAGAAAGAAGATATATGACAGGAAGGATCTTGTCATAGTGGGAGTAAATTGAATGAAGGGAGCTTTACATTAGATAAGTATTCATGCAAAATTAAGAAGCATGCAAATTAATGGATTTGGTTTAATAGCTTCCTTTTGCTGTTGCCTTGACCCAGTCAATCACAGAGTTTGCTATTCTGATTAGAACCTGACCTTAAAAGGGTTATCTTTATAATTTTTTTACTAACCAGTCCACCTAGGCAGTTTTCTTAACCTGACTGATACCTAACCAATTTTATTTACAGTTGAGTCAAAAGACAGGCCAAGCCACTCAGTTTTCTAGTAAATTAAAGATAGCAATTATTAACACTAAAATGCTGGAAAAAACTCATGATCTCTAAGAGATTAAACCATTGTGTAGTGCATTAATCACTATTCCAATGATATAGAGGTGAATAGTGCTGTAGGTATGTACATACATTGGCTTTCTTAACTACAAAAAAGAGAGTTAGGCTCACTGGTATCTGATACAGAGTTTTTTCTCTGCTCTTAATCAGATTGTCTTATCTTTTGGAGAACATTTTCTGTGTTCTAGGAAGACCTTTGTTTGAGATTATCTGCTGCCAGCACTATAAGTGAGGTAATCATGAATGCATGTTTTTAAAAATTAGAAATATAATTTCTTCCTATACATGAGATGTATTTTTACTAGAACAATGAAGGCATTAAATGTTAATGTACCATTGATTTTCTTAGATCACATAAAATCTAGAAGTTACACTTGACGACAATATTTTTAAACTATTCTTAATTTTTGTATGTATACTTAACCAGTATTTCAGATACCATGATAATAATTTCAGTATTTTTTAGGAAATACTATTTATAGTTTTCTGTTGGTAAGTTATAAATCACTAAAAGAAGATAAAAATATGCATCATCATGAGAAATGGTCTGAAACAGGTTCCTAAAAGCATTCAAATGCTTGACCTAACAAGCACACACTTGCAAGAAACCCTAATCAAGCTGTCTTTTTGTATCATAAAATCTATAAGAAACTGTAGTCTAAAGAAGTGTGAAAAGAATGAAAATCATGTGAGTACAGAAGTTCTCAGAAATGCTGATTTCCTTGAAAGAAAGAATTTTCTTCTCAGAGGCTAGAAAAGTAATATACAGGTAGAGCACTTGATTTGTGCAACTGACCTGATACTGGCACCCCACGTGATCCTCAGGCATCACTGGGAGTGGTCTCTGAGCACAGAGCCGGGGTGTTTGATCATTGTGTGATTGTAACCCAAACGCGAAGGCTTGTAACTGTCTCACGGTGATTCAATAAAATTTTTTAAAAAAAGAAGACAGGGAAAGTTCTCCAATGCAATTAGAATTCTAATTCTTACTTTTTATTCCTAAGGTTCAAATTGTGTGAAAATAGAATAATCAATACAATATTATTAAAGCACTTTTCAACTTAACCTATTTATAAATATGTATAACCTTTGCTTTATGTTTCTTTCTCATATTTTGCTCCTGTTTTAGATCCAAATTCTCAGTCATCATATGAAATCTACTCAGTACTCATTTATTCTTTGCATTATTTTGATTCCATCATTGCTAACAAAACATGCTTTCACTGTTGACTTACTGACAACACAAATAACTAATTTCTGTCTTAAAACAGCCTACCATTTACCTATATAGTGACCATATGATCTTTGTAAAAATCCTTGTGAAATATATATTTCACATACACATGTTTAAATAAATCAACACATTAGAAGAAGAACTAGATATATGTTTCAGTTATCTTCTATAGGTCCAGAAAATCACCATGTGATTTTCATTTATTCACATCAGCAGTTTGGAATGAATTTGGCTGAGACTAATCTAGGGTTTTTCTGCATCTGTAGACCTCCAGAGCCAAGGCAGAACTGACATGGGATTCCTCTCATGTCTGCAGTTGGGTTGGGTATTGGTAGCCTACCTACCTGTAGTAGACTAGCCTAAGTGACTTCATGTAGTGACAGGACAATAGTGGGACTGGATGAAAGTCATGAAGTCTTTCTCGAGATTCCTGGTGGAAAGTAATATTGTTCTCAACTGAGAAAAAGCAAGCCATTAGGCCATTCAGAAAATTCTGAAAATTGAACTCATTTTGGGGGAACTTCTTTGGGGAATGGGGCATATTTGATAGTGCTCAGGATTTACTCATGTCTGTGCTCAGAGACAGTTCCAGGTGGGGGTTATGGGCAATAATGAGTGTTGGGGAGTGAACCTAGACCAGTCTTGTGTGGATCAAACTTCCTATCTGCTCTAACCTAAATTGACCTCATCTTGATACAAATAATTCTTGGTCATTTTTAATCCATCACATTTATGAATTTTGTATTGCTTATGAATTCAAAGTATAGTTTACTATACATGTTGCTCTTAATTTCTCATATTCTCTTCAACATCATCAATCTTCCCCATTTGAAAGAACTGATCTCTTTAACCCATTTTAGGTTATTATCACACCCCCCCTTCTATCTTGTTA